>NC_048596.1:225152052-226357886 GCF_003668045.3 Cricetulus griseus
TTTCAGAGTGTACAACACTTTTTAAAACTCAAATAAATTATTTCAGAGTATTGAGAAAGAATTAAAAAATGTGAGGATCATAAATAATCCATCTTAGGTTAAAAAAGAATAAGGAAGAGCTAAAGTACATATTTATGTATATGTGTATATGTGACAGCATTGACCTTGTAGTAATACATTTTTTTTACATGAGATGGCTGCTGTAAGGATAAAAGGAATAGCTTGCTATTACTCAGTCTTCAAGATCTTTCATATCAAAGGATAATCAGTCTACTCTCAGTCAATGACTAGCTTAGAAGGAGTCAGTCTTGCAGTCAATGGACCAGTATTGCAGATTCAAGGTTCTCTTTAGCCTATTCCTGTTCCTTTGTCCTTAAAGATGTTTACTTTAAAACATCTAACTTAGTATAGGTTACTTAATGGATCAGATCAGTAACATGTGTGTAATTATTCACACTCACTTATAGGTTCCTTCCTGTATGTTTATAATAAGATACAACTATGCATTTCCATTTGTGCATATATATGTATAGAAAGTCACATTCTTTAAATTCCTCTAAGAAGCTATTTATGTTTTCCTCATGAGTTAATACATTTTGATATCACATGCTACTTGTTATACATTTTATATGATGACATGTCTATGAACATAGACATTTAAATAAATAACCTGTGATTTTATAACTGTAATTTTGAATAAGCCTAGATATAAATAAAGATTATTAATTCCCAATAAATTCTTTCAGAGAATATTGAGGTATCACACAATTCTATTTATTTATATGTGTACTTTAGAGTATTATTTCAACCAAAATTAAAATAACTTTATAACTAAAGAATTGGCATTTCCAGCCAATTTACTGAGAATATACTGAACAGAAGTTTTGTAGTTATAATAAATTGATTATTTTCATATTACACATGAACTATATTCTACATAAATATACTTTATTTTATATATTCTAAATCTATATAATTAAATATCCAATTTTATCTAAATGTAATGAAGTAATTCCTTGTACTCAATTTTGTTTGAGTGTCCAATCTATCTCTCCCATCTTCTTTTGTTACATAAAAGTTTATCTGAATTTTATACGACTAAATCAAGATTTGTAACTTTTTGCATACATTAGTATGAAGCTCTTACAAGTTATCTCTCACCTCCTCCAGCATTCTTGAATCAACAGGTAAGATTTCAATTTCAGAAACTGTATTAGCCCTAGTCAGGAAAGGATAGTTTATTTATTAAGATATGTACTTAATGAAGAGTATATTTTGAAAAAAAATCTTTGAGAATTTTATGTAGTATATTTTATTCATATCGTTTTCTATCCCCTAACTTTTCTCAGATTCTCCACTTTTTTTTAACCACCCAACTTTATGTTCTTTTTTCTCTCAACAACAACAACAACAAAAAAAAAACAGAACAAAACAAAAGTAAACAACAAACCACTATAATACAGGGAGTGTGATTTATGCTGTCTAGCTACTTCTGAGCTTGGGTCCTGCTCTAATGTGTGACTACACTCAGCATTACTCCACTGAAGAAAACCAATTTTCCTTTTTCCACTATCCATCATTTTCCAGTGGCTTCTTGGCTAGGGGTGGGACCTTGTGTCTGCTTCCCACTCGAGCACTGAGATTTTGTCTAGCTTGAGCTTGTGCAGGTCTTGTGTATAATGTCACAATCTCTGTGAGTTCTTGCCCTGCTGTGTCTGAAAAACACTCTTGCCTTAATTGTATACTACCCGTAACTCTGACACTCATTCCCAAGAGTGTACTTTTGTAAGGTATGGAAAAAGAAGTGTAATTTCATAGCATTCCAGTAGCCTTCCTGAAGGGGGTGACTGTCTAAAAAGAACAAGACTTCACTGTTGCTTGCTGCTAGTTAAAGTTTCAATAAAGTAATTAGATAAATTAAGATTGCTACCATTAGGTGTTTTGTTGATGTCACTACAAGAAAAAAATAGAGTGTGTGTTTTCTTTCCCTTGTAGTTCACTGAGAATTAAATTATGTCTGCATGTTAACAGTTGATAGCATTTCAAATAGACTTGGTTATAGAAAGATTGAAAGGATAGAGAATGGCATTATGGGAATTGTGATACTCTCCCATCATGCACTATTCTGAAGTCTGTTTAACTTGCTTGGTTGGTTGTACAGGGGCTAATATGAGTTGGGAGGCATGTAAATTAGAAGGAAGACATTTACAACTTTTTTTGAGAAAGAAAGGGCATACTTTAAAAGCTAATAGAGTCTTCATCCACTCTCATCTTGGACTTCAAATAGTTCTTCAAAAAATTAAAATGTAAAGATTTGTGAAACAGAGATTTCATTTCCCTCTAATTTCTTATTTTTTAACGTTATTGATACAAAGCATGTGAACAAGCCAATCATGGAATAAGTACCAAAAGGCCTAAGCTAAATGAGCTCACCCATTTCCTTACCTGGTTTTGGAGCCATGAGTAGCTGAATATTCTGAGACAAGGGCTGCCAGACAAATATGTTCTCTTGAAGTTTACAGATTGGAAGACTCCAAAGAAGCTAAAACTGTTAAAAAATAAAGCAGACATCTAATAGCTTAGGTACAAGTTAAAAAGAAACACAACATCTGTTTCAGTCCATTAAACATTAGACACACTCAGATATCTAAACTTCTGGAGAATTACCTCAAGATAAATCAGAATGAGCTGAGCAAACATGCTGAATGTCTGCCTCTCCTTAACAGCTGAAATACAGAGCCAAGTACTTTTTAAATGCTATTGTGGTTTGAATTTTAACCCTGCCATTTATTGATGTATTGAAGATATGTGATAGCATTTGGTGACAGATCATTTTGAAGGTGGATAGGGTTAATCAGGGTCATAAGAGTGGGGACCCGCACAATGTATTAGTAGCCTTATTGTAAGGAACATGAGAAACAATCCTTGCTCCTCCCAATATGCTGACCTCCCCCCACTTTCTTCTCTCCTCTGCTTTCATATCCTCACTCTCCCTTCTCTCCTCTCCTATTTCTTATCCTCTGCCTTCCCTTCCTCTTCTTTTTCTTGTTTATTTCTCTCTCTCTCTCTCTCTCTCTCTCTCTCTCTCTCTCTCTCTCTCTCTCTCTCTGTCTCTCTCTCTCTCCCAATAAACAAAAGAAAGAAAGAACACTCAATACTGTGAGGATACAATAAGGAACCTAATCATTTTAAGCCAGGAGGAGATCTAGTCATAACGAAATGGAGAGAATGTAGTAATTGGGCAACTATTAGAACTATTAGAAATGGCATCTCTTGTTTAAGCCACTGAAGTCTATGGTAGAACATGGCTCCAGGTTAGTCCCAAGAAGGCCCCTGAGTTCTAACACCAAGTTTATACTAAATATTCTCCAGGTTTGCTTTACATATTAGCTGTTATTGCTCTGCTTGATATTTATGGATAATGTCCTATGTGGCTCTACACTTGCTGGTATCTTACTGATCTCTGTAGACCTCACATATAAGTTTAATCATGAGGGAATTATGCCATATCCAGTGTTGGTATATGTGGTGATTTGGATGAGAATGCCCTATAGGTTTATATATTTGGATGCTTGGCCACCTGTTTGATAACATTTCTGGGATTAGTAGGTGTAGCCTTGTTGGAGTAAGCATGGCCTTCTTAGAGGAGGTGGTTTACTAGAGGAGGACTTTGAGGTTTCAAAAGCCCATGTCATGCCCAGTCTCTTTCTGCTGGCCTCCAGATCAAGATGTAGCTCTCAGTTACTGTCCTCAAACCATCTGTACTGCCAAGTTCCCCACCATGATAAAAATGGACTAAGCCTCTAAAGCTATAAGCAATCCCCATTTTAATTTTTTCTTTTATAACAAAATAAATGGAAATGGGAAGAAGGCTTTTTACAATAATTCCCAATGTAGGAGGTATATATTTTCCTTGGTCTGTCTATTTATATTTCTCTTTCCAGACCTAAGCTAAGAAAATTATTTGATAAACATCATATAAAAGAAATCAGTAAGTTCACAATTTGTTGGTGACAGCCTTGATTCAATGTTTCATGTATCAAGTTGGCCAAACTTATTGGGTTAATTGAAACACAATTAGATTGTCAGCCTACCTGAGGCATGTAGGCCTCAAGTTGTTTCTTGAATGTTTATCTCAAACTCACATTCCATGTTTTACCAAGACAGTAGTAAACATCCTTAGTTCACTGCTTCAGCTTTAAGTCCAGAGCATGATTGCACTTGCTACCTCTTCAGAGAGCTCAGAAAGATTGTCAGGATGATTTCTGGTCTCCAAAGAGATGATATGTCCAGTTAAAGTCTATTTCTGTGGCCTCCAGGCCCCAAGGCTCTGACTGACTTTATTTGAATGACATAATTTCCTTGGGTCCCTGAAATAACATTGAAAGAGAGGAGGGGATTTCAGAATGAAAAAAAATGTTTAATAAGACATGGTAAGTGGGGACCTGTCTACTCTTGAACTAATATTTTCCATAGTCTAGTGGCTGTTGTTGTCTCTTAATATTTATGTTTTTGGTTCTATCTCTACAAAGAGGCTTCCATTTCCCCAACAGTGGCCATGTCATGGCTTCTTGAGTTTAGGATCTGTAAGTAATATTCAGGTCTGTTCATCAAATATGCAAGGAATTCCTGAAGTACTTCTTAAAAAGAAGAGAGGTATCCTACCATGGTTATTATTGCTGTGGTGAAACACTATGACCACAATCAACTTAAGGAAGAGGGGGTTAGTTTATTCTGCTTATACTTCTAGGTAACAGTCTATCCTTGAGGGAGGGAAAGACAGAAATTCCAACAGGGCAGGAAACAAAAAACAGAATTTGATGCAGAGGCCATGGAGGAGTGCTACTTACTAGCCTGCTCCTCATGGCTTGCTCTGATTGCTTTCATGTAGAATCCAGAACTATCAGCCCAGGTTGGACCTATCCACACCAGTCACTAATTATGAAAATGCCTTACAAGCTTGCCTACAGCCTGATATTATAGAGACATTTTCTCAGTTGAGGGTCTCTCCTGTCAAATGATTATAGGTTGTGTCAAGGTGGCATAAAAAACGCCAAGACAGAGTATTATCTAAAACTTCCCACTGGATTCTTCTGGACACAAATGATAAAATGTTACAAAGAAGAGAGGAAGTCTAGTGGGTCTTCTTAGGGTTTGCCCAAGTATTATTTCTTGCTCATTCTCTTTCTTCTAGTGTCTAAAATAACCCATGCTTTGAAGTAATTTGACCTGCAACTGGGGGAAAACCAGCATAGTTCTAGTAGGAAATAGTTAAGATGGATAAACAGATACTTATTAGAAACAACCCAATGAAAATATTAGAAAATGTGCAGGATATATATAAAAGTAAGACCTAAAATCTTGGGTGAGGGAAAGGAGGCTTTAAAGATGGCTCAGATGTTAACAACATTCTCTGCTATTCCAGAGGACATGGGTTCAACTCCCAGCATCCAAATGGTGGCACACATCAATTATAAACTTCAATTCCAAGGGATCTTGTGGTGATATTTTGTTTGTGCTTTAATAAATAAAGCTTTCCCGAATATCAGAGCACAGAGATAGCCACTAGATAGCCATTGAGGCCAGGCAGTGGTGGCACACACCTTTAATCCCAGCACTGGGGAGGCAGAGGCAGACAGATTTCTGTGAGTTCAATGCCACCCAGGCTACATGAGATTGGTCTAGTCTAAAAGAGAAACAAAGATCACACATTTGATCCCAGCACTTGGAATCACATTTTAGTCCCAACACTAGGGAGATGGCTGGGTAGAGTGAGGAATATAAGTGGGGAGGAGACAGGAACTCATGGCATTCAGCCTGAGGATTCATAGGGACAGAATTGCCCATTCAGTCTGAGGGTTCTGTAGAGGTAAGAACCAGTGACTGGCTGCTCTTCTTCTCTGATCTTTCAGCATTGACTCCTCTGTCTGACTCTGGGTTTTAGAATTAAGACCAATTAGAATGCATGCTACAGGATCCAATACCCTCTTTTAGCATCCCTGAACATGACATGTACAGAATAAGAGACATACCCATGGGCAACCCTCCCATACAGAAATTAACATTTTAATTAAAAAACAAACCTAACCTTTGTGAGATAAAGGAGAAATCATTCCATCTTAGAATTATATGGTCTCTGAAGTTTTGAAATAAAAGATGTTTATCATATCCATGACTAATGAATTAAATAAACATTTCTTATTATGAAGACTAATGATAAAAGATTAGTAATAATCATTTGGTTTGGTGAAAATAAAAAAAAGATAAGTATATCTGTGCATACTGATAAAATTTTAAATTCTCAGGATAAAGAATGTATGTCTAGGGATTAAATGAAAGGAACCCAGAGGACACCTGGCAGCTAGGGAACCTGAAGAAAATGACTGATCTAGGCCCTTTGCATGTGGGCAACAGTTGTATAGCTTTGTCTGTTTGTGGGGCCCCTAGCTGTGGGATCAGGACCTGTCCCGGCACAGGAGCTTGCTTTTTGGAACCAATTTTCCATGCTGGGTTACCTCTCTCAGTCTTGATGCAGGGGGAGGAGCTTAGTCCTGCCTCAACTTGATATGTTGACTCCCATGGAAGCTTGCCCCTTTCTGAAAAAAGGAGGAGTGTGTAGTCAGAGTTTCTGTCCCATCCTGTCCTGCAGCTGTTCAGTCCCAAATAAATACACAGAGACTATGTCAATTGCAAACTGTTTGGCAGGTGGCTCAGGCTTCTTATTGACTAGCTCTCTCTGAATTATTAACCCATTTGTATTAAACTATGTATTGTCACAAGGCTGTGGCTTACCTATAATGCTCTGGTATGTTACTTCTTTGATGGATACATGATATCTCCTTGGTGACTCACCCTCTGTATTTCTTTTCCCAGCTTTCTCCCAGTCTTGTAGTCCTACCTGTACTTCCTTCCTTGCAACACCCTGTCTGTTCATTGACCAAAACAGCTTTGTTCATACAGAAGGACATCTCCCACCAGGAATAGATGGGAGAGGGGTAGATAGAAGGTGGAGGAGGGAATGGGAAGAGAGGAGGGAGAGAAACTGTGGTTGATATGTAAAATAAATGAAAATATTTACTGAAAATATGTATTAAAATTTATTTTAACATAGAGTATCTTGTCCTTTCATAAAAACAAATGCAAAATTTAAACTTCACTGAAGGAAACAAAAAAAGTTCAACATACAGCAAGGTAGACTTGAATGCTATGAAGACGAGATTGATGAGGTAATTAAACATATATGTTCAGGTAATATTTTAAAGTAACTGGAATTAGTAAAAATGAGACTAAGAATATAGATTTAAAAAAATTCTGGTGTTTAATGGGACTTTATATGCACTATTATGGTCCAAGGGTTTACATACCTTTCATTCTTGCAAAAATTCCTACCAAGCAAGCAGCAGCAGATTTGTACTGTAATTTAACAGGTGAACTCAGCCATAAGTTATATCATAAAAGGCCACAAAGCTAACACTTAGGAGATATATATATATATATATATATATATATATATATATATATATATATGGACTGCTGATTCAAGAATATGCATGAAAATATAATATTTAATCCCTGTGAGGTTAAAAGTGAAAATTCTTTCAAGGTCATAAATTGATTCTATAGAATGTGAAACATGTAACAACTATATTTGTTCTTCCTGTGAACCAAGAGACTTTTAAGGTCTATGGCTAATACACTTATTACAACATGTATGAAGGGGTTGGGTGTGTCTACATGAATAATTAACTTACCTAACAAGCTTGAAGATCTGAGTTTGGATGTCCATAACCCATGTAAACTGGGTGCAAGAGCACATCTGATATATTAGCAACCCTGCGGCAAAATGGATAATGGATACAGGAGATTCCACTGAAGCTCATGGCCTAGATACCAGCTCAAAATGACAGACCCTTTCTCAAAGACAATGGAAAATGTGAACTGAATACCAATGCTTGTTCTCTGACTTTGCATGTGTGCCTTAGCATGTGTCCCTTCACAAACACACAGGTGAACATCCTATGGAGATTTGCAAAAAAAAAAAATGCATTAACATGAATATCTTTGAGTAAATAATTTTTATGTCTCTACATAGTTGCCCGTATTTTCACTTTATATTGTTTATTAAAACTTCCTTTACTATATAAAGAACAAACTATGTTTTGACTTTTACAGCACACCAGCTGAACTCGTGATACGTCTTGGTATTTGTGCAACTTTACTTATGGTGCTGTCTTTTTAATTGGAATCTTAGGATAAGAAAGAGGATTAGCTGTAAGCTTGTATCTTTCAGTCAGTGAACCATTGTCAAAGGGTCTGTGATGTCAAACACCACAGCTGTCTTTCCTGTGCACAGTCCCTATTAGGGAACTCAGAAGCCAAGCACGGGTGGATTTGTGTGGACAGAGATTTTTGGTTTTTGTATCTCTTTGTTTGGTTGACTAATTTTCATTTGTTTTAGATACATTCATTGAAGGGCAATGCCTTTGGAAAGGTTAAAAGACAAGACCATTTTCCTAATACCATTTTCCTCCTCCAGAAAATGAAGATTTATCTAAAGTAAATGAACTACTCTAATCCTCCCTTGAATCAAATTAATACTCATCTCAGCTCCCAAGGTAACAATGCCAAAATGAACTTCAAAACAAAATTTGTAACTGGGTTTGCAAAAAAAAAATGTGTTTTGATAAAGATTACTTTCTACCCTTAGTACTTTTTTGGAATAAGTTGTCCCAAAGTCCCCACATGGTCAATAGGCATGCAAAAAGACTATGTAGGTGAAGGGAGCTCCATAGGACCTGTAC
Organism: Cricetulus griseus; assembly: GCF_003668045.3. Lineage (NCBI taxonomy): Eukaryota > Metazoa > Chordata > Mammalia > Rodentia > Cricetidae > Cricetulus > Cricetulus griseus. Next base: position 225,160,854 of record NC_048596.1, read on the forward strand.
CATGTCTAACACCACTACAAGACAGATGAGGACTGATAACTGATTTCAAGGTGCATTTTATTAATAGTAAAGGAAGAATGTTTGCAAGACTTAATATCCAGTGTGCAATCAGAAAATCTACCAAAGGATGTATGATCTAAATGTATACTAGTAAATTCAGTTTTAACTGGACTTTCCCACACACAAAAATTAGGTGATAGAAAAGTCTTCTATTCATTTATTTGCTAGTGATTTCTTCCCAACCTTAAACTCTGCTCATTTTGCTGCTTGAGGTATTTTATTTCAGTTTTTACTTTTGTAAATTTTATTTCACCTAGATTGTTACAATTATGGCCATCTTCTCTGATGATATTCCTCTATCTAAAATATAAAAATAATGTTTATATAGCTTGGTGATTCCCTATGAATAAATTTATTTATCAAAGTCTGGAAAATGGGAAAATTAAATAAATCTCCATATTTGTCTATAAATAATATATGTTGTTTGTTTCGATAAATTACTTGGAGAATATAAGTTTAGTATTTTATGTATAATATAAAATTATATGTATATACTTCTCTTCTTTGAATTATTATACTATGCTACATATTAGAGATATGTTCTAAAACAGAATAAACAAAAAGTTCTCCAGCTGACATGAAACTATCTTGGTAATTATGAAACTTACTAATGTCAAGATGTACAAAGCTAATTAGAGAATATCATCTCATACAAATAGCAAAAGACAATTCCAAGAGGATACCTAATGATGAGAATTATATCCAAATGCCATGAGACTGTGTCTACCCCGATGTTTTGGTAGTATAGGCAGGCAGTCCAATTATGTGATTTCAATGTGTGAGATCAGAAATCTGTAGGTGAGACTAACATCAAACCAACTTACTCTAATATAAAGAGATGTAGTGGGTAGACAGCTTCGTCCTCATGGAGTCATGCAGCTTAAAACAAAACATAAGCAGCAGGTGGAACCTAGATAGAACATATGTGTTATTGCATTGTAATACAGAAAAGGAATGAAGAAATATCCAAGGAATAAGGCACAAACAAACTAACAGCATGGGGAAGACAAAGAAATGTTTGCAATAAGAATATTAAAATATGATCAAAACTGAGCAATAAGTTGTTTAAATATAAGAGATATAAGGGAAATATAAGAAAATAGAAATTTCAAAGGAGAAAATGATACACAGAACACTTGTCTAATATCAAGATGTAACAAGTCGGCATAACTCTCTTACTCTGAAACAAAAAAATAGATTTAAATTCAAAATACATTATTAAGGACAAAAGCTGCTGCTGATCATATTTGTTAATCGTATTACCTATTTTGTGTTTCATAGGTCTGAAATATTCTAAAACAAAGAATAGCAGATAGAAATATAAGAGAAAATGGAGAAAAGCATGGTCATAGTGAGATATTTCAATACTTTTAATAATTATTTTAAATAAGATCAACATGGAAATAGTAAATCTAATCTTTATTTCAACATAATTTACATATTATGCATCTGAACCATGAATAATTACCAGCTTGTAGTAAATTTTGCATATTGCTCTGAAGCATAGGTAGATATTTGTAATATTCCTGTTTACATGGCTGCAGCAAAAGTCAATTAACATCAGTAGAACAATTATGTACAATGACCATCCTGAAGTTAGATATTAATACTAAAATGGCATTAAATACAGTTGATAATTTTGAAAAACAGTAAAAGATATAATCACACATTTGGAAACACTCTTTAATTTCAATATTTCAGATTGAACTAAAGAATAAATAAAAATAGGTAAAGAATAAATAAAAATAGGTATGCAAAGACTGTATCAAGTTTAAAATTTAGGAATAGGCAGGGATAGATAACAATTAGTAATGAAATTCATTTTGAGATTAATAAAAATACAATATTGAGTAAAATAAAGATAAGAATATAAATTAATGGATCAAGGACAATAACAGTAGATGGTCAACAGAATAAGCTGATGGCATTTTCTGAAGACTACTAAAACAGATAAATATCCACCAAGATGAATAAGGAAAAAATGAGGTTGGCAAATGTAAAGTATAATATGAATGAGATCTCAAGGTGTGAAATATTTTCAAGCTTCTACATTTTAATATTTTATATAATTTAAATTAATATTGGTCTCCTTTTTCCTAGTTTGTAACCTAGACTCACAGCATTAATCTAGTGATAGATCTTTGATTACTTATTTGGAGATACCTTGTTTATCATTTCATAATCACACATATGCACACCAACTCATAACCCTTGTTGGTGTATGTTGTGGGATCTAATCTGTTCAACTGAACAGATTCTGTTTTTATCCTAATACCAAATTGTTTCATCTGCAAAGCCATACATATAGGCTTTGATTTTTTTTCTCCATAGAATGATTATAAAATATCATCAAAGGCAGATATGGAAAAACATATAAATAAGTAGATGATAGTAATAGATAACCTAGAATATTTTAAACTACATTTAGTATTAGTATTGGCTAACACTGTCTTTTTCAAATCTTTGTCATATTTCATGTCACAGCTGTCACATAGAGCTGTCATAAGTTATAAATGTGGCATTACGATTCACGAGCTCCCTATAATAATGGTTCATTTCACATGTCAGCTTGACTAGAATAAGGGTACTTGTGAAGCATTAGTTATTCTCAGTGTTTCACCAGACATGAACTCAATCCCTCTTCTGCTATGAGAGGTGCTTGTGCTATCTTGGCTTCTGCTTATAATTCAGGGACACACGGCACTTCTTGGAGCACCTGTGCAAGTGTTCAGTTCTATGGTGGGTGAACTAAATGGGGTAAGTTTTGCTTCAGTGCCCTCTGGCACTATGGAATCAGCTACAGACCATAACTGAAGAGAGTACAAAGAGCAAACACATGAGATCTTTGTCAAAGGGGCTACCTCCTCAGAGATTCGGTGAGGAGTTTTGCCTCCAGGATGTCTTCCAGCAGACTATGACCTCAAACTGAGAATTATTTCTTTAGTCATACTCACTCTGGGGGAAGGGGGTTCAGAATGAACCTCACATGGTTTTCCTGGGTCCTCCAACTCACAGGCAGCCTGTCCAGTGTCTGCAGAACTGCAGTAAACAAACGGCCCTAATCATTTACTTTTCATTCAGCTCTCTACACTATAGGATAATTATTTCTGCTCAATTCTAAGTAAAGGTTTCTTTCAGGGAAACTTTTAAAGACTTGATTTGCTTCATAGTTTAAAGTATTATATAGATTTACTCCACTTCTTTTGTTAATTTTAACATTATATTTTTTAAAAAATTTGATTTTAGCTTTCAAACTTATTGATATATCATACTTACTGATATTTATCATACTCACTTATGCTTGTGTCAGGTTTAATCTACTTATTGACCTTCACATTTCCCATTGTATAACTTGTTATATTAGTTTCAGAAATCATAGCTCAGATATCTATTTAAACTAACTGTAAGTTTACTATTATTTATTTCTGTCCTATACATTATTCACTTAATGATTTTATCAAAATTGAATTTTAGAATTTTATTTATCTTTCATTACAGGGGATTGAATTCAGGGCTCTATGCTACTCGGTATGTTTTCTCCAACTGAGAAGCATCTCTAAAACCCATTTCTGTGTTCTTTTAAAAAGTCTGTTGTGTGTATTTACTGTGCATGCTACCATATCATGTAATGACATCTCCATAACACTGTAAAATGAATGTTGAATATCTCAACTGGGATTTTGAACACATAATTGCAACATTCCTCCATTTAACTATGTATTTAAGGCTATGAATTTTCCTCACAGGAAAGCTTTAGCTTCACAAAGTGTAACTTAATTAGCAAGCGTGTTAGGTGTTACTCATTTCTTCCTTTAAACATGAGTTACTTAGAAGATTAATTTGTTTTTTTTTTTCATTTCACACACACACAGAGTTTTATAAGCTTTATCTTTTCATGGTCAAATTTTCATTTATGCTATACTTAAAAGTAAGTTGTTAGCCATTTGAATCTATAGAACTGCTTTATGAATACTATACGGCCAAGCATCAAAGTCACATTTCTTGTGTGCTGGATTGATGTCCAAGTACATTTTAATGCCTTTTATCACTGCTATTTCCAAAGATCATGACTAACAGCACTTTTTAGAGTCAATATTTATTTAGAATTATCCATATTTTCCTTTTATTGCTTCACTTTGTTTCTTATACTTCTCAGTTCCAATGGTCATTTCTTTCCCTTGTAATAATAGTCCTCAATGTGTCCATCCTTGTGCATTCTCTGGTAGGATATTTGCTCAGTTTTTCTTTACCTAAATATTTATTTTACATTACTTTATTTTATTTGTCATATTGCAAGTATATTATCTCTCATAAAACATGACCTTGTGTTTTTATTTCAGGAGTTATTTCCTAGTACTAGTGGTGCTTGATGATTATAACACCATCTTTGTATTTTGAAACACTGTGAGATTACTTTTCTAGTGTTTAGTAGTTTAAACATGATTATATAGAATTTGGAAAATATCCCCCCTATATATACACAGTTTTTGATTGTGATTTTTGACATATCATTTGTTAATTCATGAAAAGTAGAAAAATATAAATTATTTTGGGGGATGGTAGAGGAGGAGGGGAGGAAGAGGGAACATGTAAAACAATCATCTTTCTAATTCAAATAAAAAAATCTGGAAAAAAATTACTTGTATCTTTTGTCCCATTTTGTTCTCCCGCGCCAGTTGGGAAACAGTCACATGACTGTCATGGGCTCCAAGTTCCTCTCCATCTGGACTTCCATGCTTTCCTTTCTCACTGCTTTAATTTTGAATATTTTATTTCAAGGGATCTTTCATTCACTTTGTCCTTCTAAAAGATGTTAAATTCTCTTCTTAGACACTTTGCTTTTACTAATCCTCTCCTATTTTGATTGGGCACTTGGCATGAAATAGGAAAAATTAAGGGTACATTTTCTTTGTAGAGAAATTCTCTCTCTCTCCCCCCCTCATAAATTTAGGATAATAAATATGTTAAAGTAATTCATTTTGAAATACTAAGATTATTCAAAGGGGTCAGTTTCTGTATCGTTGATTGTCTATCTCTGGATCATTTAATTCCTATTACACAATTATTTGGTATCTCATTTTAGTTCTCCACACACTCTGAACATAAACCTCTGCTTCTCAGTGTCTACCTTGGCTCTGAATCATCTGTTCCATTCAGAACAGGCAGGTCTTTTTCATAGACTGTCTTATTTTGGTTGTGGACTTCACCTGGTTACATGTCTTCCAAAAACATGTTTATCCTTTCCCTGACATATTTAGTACCATGTATCATTAATGAATTGCTTCTTTATAAGTGTTCTTTGTCCATTAGAGGCTCATAATTACCTATGCGTAATTATATTTTGTTTTTTATTTATTTATTTATTTATTTATTTATTTTAAATTAGTAACAAGCTTGCTTCACATGTCAATCCCAGGTCCCTTACCCGCCCCTCTTCCCCTGCCCTAAACAACCCCCCCAAGCCCTTACCCCATTCCACCCTCTGCTCCCCAGGGAGGGTGAGGCCCTCCATGGGGGATCTCAAATGTCTGTCAAACCATTGTAGGCAGGGCTTAGGCCCTTTCCCATGTGTCCAGTCTGAGAGAACATTCCTCCATGTAGAATGGGCTTCCAAAATCCATTTGTGTGCCAGGGATAAATATCGGTCTACTACCCAAGACCCCATAGATTGTCAATGCCTCCTCATTGACACCCACATTCAAGGGAACTGGATCAGTCCCATGCTGGCCTATCAGCCATCAGTCTGGGGTCCCTGAGCTCCCCCTTGTTCAGGTCAGCTGTTTCTGTGGGTTTCACCCTCCAGGTTGTGAACCCATTGCTCATCATTTGTTCCTCTCTGCAATTGGGTTCCAGAAGCTCAGTTCAATGCTTAGCTGTGGGTGTCCACCTCTACTTCCATCAGCAACTGGATGAAGGCTCTAGGATGGCATATAAGGTAGTCATCAATATCATTATCAGAGAAGGGCATTTAAGGTACCCTCTGCACTATTGCTTAGGTTCCTAGTTGGAGTCATCCTTCTTTCTTTTCTAGAGTACCTTATTTAGATATGGGGTATTTAAAAGTTTCACATATATACTTAGGAGCTAACAATATAATTTTTGTATCTTTGACATGACCAGAATTTATGACTATGGAAGCATTAAAAATGAGTTGGGATAATGCCATAATTTTGTATAACTGTGAAACAAAATTAGCTATTAGTCAGCATCTGCAGGGGATGGCTTCCAGGAACCCCACGGATATGCAAATTTGCAGATGGTCAATATCCTTATACAAAATGGCACAGCACTTACATGTAACCTACTCACATCTTCCCACATACTCAACTCATCTCTAAGCAATATGAGAATTCTTGCCAGAAGAAACCCTGTGTATGATTAGTAAGAATGAAGGTTTAATTATCCTCCCCAAATTTATGATCTGTGTTCAATTAAAATCATTGTTTTGAAATCTGTAGATAGATATTTCTAACTAAATTTAAATGCCTGGCATTTACTTTTTTAATTTTTAAAATTATTACATAAGTTTATCACTAATTATTTTAGCTTGGTGATATTTTCTCATTGGCCCTATACCCTTGTATCCTTTTTATTTAGTCTAAGTATTTTTTATTTTTCTTAATTAAGTTTGCAGACTAAGAAGCCTTTTTCTTCCTCTCTTTTCCTCCCCCCTTTTTTCCATGTCCATCTCAAACTGCTTTTTACTAATACAATCCATCAATTTCACTTTGTGTACAAATTATTAATGGAGATGTCAAACTCTCCTATGTTTGAAATGTGGACACTGTAACTCAAGAATTTGCAAACCAAAATTAAAAGTGACTTTCAGAGCCATGCCAAATTTACAACATGGAAGGAGACTTTAATCTTTGTTCTGGCAAACATTAGAAGGGGGTGTCAGCACTGAAAATCACTTGTCCCTTTTTGGTACATAGGTCTTGGGGCTCACTTGTTAGAATAAGACTGAGATAGGGTTAGATAAAAGAGTGACAACAGATATCCATGTAGAGACAAGCTGGACACTCTGAGAGCCCATGAGTGCCAGGCACTAGCAGGCTTCGCTGCCTCCTTCCAGGCTGCATGCCTCCCAGACAATGAAATGCCCTCTCTGCTTTAGGGAGAAATTCAAGGCCCAATAAGCACTGATATACTTCTGTTCCCATGTTAGGTTTGCTCTATTCAGGTTGTTCTAGTGTGACAATGGGAGAGACTAAAATAAAAGTACACTCTGTAGTTGTACTTTTTTTTTTTTTTTTGGTATTTGTTTCTTCGTAGGAGGGATATCATTGGAAATTCTGCTATTGGTCATCCCTTCAAATTCATTTACCTGAAGAGAAATCAAGGTTAGTTTTCTCTCCTCCTGCTGGAATTGTTCCTGGCAGAAATAAGAGGTCGCAGGTTTATGCAGTTAGAGTCCAATGTGTGGGAGAAAGCTTGGCAGTATGGATCTATGGTGTCATGGCAGCAGAATACCAGGGATGTGTGTATACACCTCAGAGGACAAAGACATAGAAAACAAAGATTTTACTAGAACCAAGAATTACTAAAACCCTTAAGGTTGCCCAAGAATTATATATACATATGCCTGTGGGAGACACCCTATAAGAAGGGACTGTAAGTCCTTTTGAAAATACTTGTTGACCTATTACAAAAATACAGTCTAAAATCTTCCCATTTGGCCTCTTCCTTAGCAGATGTATGCATTACCATTTTTAGTTGTCCAGGACTCACACAGCCAATGTCCTAAGAACAACAAAGAATTTATTCTTTCTTGGTGGCCAATTTAAATTTTACTTAGTATTTAGGTTATCATGCTAACTAGGATGATATTCAATATAAAGGTTGCCAAAATTATGTCTCATCTTTATAAGAAAGAGTATAAACATTTGAAAGAGTATAAACACTTTATTTGGAATTAATAAGTTACCAGCAATCCATTTTTCTGATGTTGCGCATTGTGTCAAATTGACATTTAATTCACAAAGTAGCAACACTTGCAGTGGCATAAGTAGAGTGTGTAATAGGCTAGAATATAAATGGATGAAGCACTGGGGCTTTTCACTGTAATAAATCTCTCTAATTAAATCAATCTAGAAGAAGCCCACCAACAAAATAAATCAGGAGTGCTAAGTGGTCATTTAAAATATAACAAGCAGAAAGGTAAGTTTGAGGCTGTCACAAAACCAGCAACTGGACTGAGCAAAAAGATTGACTCCTAGCCAAAAAAATCGGGCACTTATTACCATATTGCTCCTGTTGGGGAAAAGATAAACGTGAGAGCCCAGCATCTGTGTCTTGCCTTTGCCAAGTCATCCAGCGAGTGACCATTCTCTTGGCAGAGATAATGAAACATATTGAATGGGGGTGCAAGTGGACCAAACCCCGCAATGCCAGCAGGAGTGGAGCTGCCAGCCAAACATAGATCACCCTGCAATGTAACAGCCAATTAGTTCTGTAATTGCATTTTGCCAATAAAAGGCAACACTGTCTTCAGAACGCTGCAAATTTTCTGCATCTCTACACAATGTCAAAACTGTAATACAGGTTAAAAAATCAAATTTTTATTTATTATTCTTGTTGGAAACTAATGATTTATTTTGAATAATTAAGCAGGTACAACAGCAAATACAGGTAGAATAAATTGCAATATTGTTATTTGTCTATGGAAGCAAAATGGCTTAGAAGTTGTAACTGGTCAGTGGATTTGTTGGAAACTTCAGGGGAAGATGATCATGTCATTTTTTGTCAAATTTGTTACCTTTATGTATGAGAATCGGGTTGGTTAATTGTTTTATAGAGGATAATCTGCACTTTATGGGATACCTAAGTGCCCAGGAAAAGGCAAGAGATAGATAAGAATACAACAAGCTTAATTTCAAGTTGGATTCCCTTCATTCATCTTGTTTCAGTCAATAATCTCAAATTTCTAAATAAGAGGAGGAGAAAGACAGGTTGAGATAACATAAAAAATATAGTATCAGGGACTTGTATCAGATCTCTCACTGTATTAGATTTGGACTGTGTATTTCGAACTTTTTATGTAATCATAATGGAATTACTAAACCAGAAATGAAGTCAGGAATAATTTAGAGAAACCCTTGCCAATAATCTAATAAGAAAAATATAAGAAATCAGACACAAAAAGCAAAGTAGTTTAGTGTGTGTGTGTGTGTGTGTGTGTGTGTGTGTGTGTGTGTGTGTGTATGTATGCAGACATTCAAGTGTCTGGTATGTGTGTTTAGGTAAGACGAAAACACTGGGTGTCAATCCTTGTCCTTCAACTTGTTGGAGATAGGGTGACCTATTGTAAACTGCTGCCAGCGATGCTGGCTTTGAGGGAATCGGCTGTCTCTGTCTCCTATTCTTGTTTTACAAGCACTGATATTACAAGTACACAAGATCTGGCTTTTACATGGGTCTTGAGAATCTGAACTCCAGTTTTCAGGTATGTGAAACAGTGCTTTATCCCCTAATCCAACCCACGTTCTCCATATTTTTTTTTACATGATCTGTGTGACAATATCCAGTTTGTAGATCTGTACAATCTCAGATCACAGATTCAGACTTAGGATCCTACAGGCCAAAGTTCACTTAGATGATGTAACAGCCACGGAAACAGAATATGGGGTGCTTCTCCAAGGATGTTTTGGAATTTCTAGGATGGAAAGCTAGGGTAATCAGTGCCTTGTGGCTAAAATTACATTCAATGGCGAAAATTTGATTGCCTTTCCTCCAAGATTCAGAAAATCACAATGCTCCTTACTGCTTCTGTGCAAATGGTAATGTCTCGTCATAGAAATTAACCAAGAAAATCATATATGAAGTTCTAAAGAGAATAAAAGAAATGTCTGTTTGAGGAGGAAAAGTTCTTTTATTGTTACCATATTTATTACCATTTTAATAAGAATTTTATGGAAAATAATTTTAATATAATATATACTGACTGTGGTTTCATTATAGATCTGCAAGATCTGGCTTTTACATGGGTTTTGAGGTCTGGACCGCAACTCCTCCCAGATCCTTCCCACTTGCCCTCTCACCCAAATCTGGGCCTGCCCTTAAGAGTAGTTTGTATACCCACTGAGACTCCATTAGAAAAAAAAAAAAAAGACTAGTTTTTTATTTGTGAGTTGTTACCAATGGGACATAGCTTTTATGTTAACAGTGTGTACTTCTTCTCTCAGTGTTGGGAGCCCATCAGGTCCACATCTATGCAGGCCCTGTACATGTTGCCACAGTATCTCTGAGTTAATATGTGCATCTGTCATTCTGTGTTTGATGAGAACATGTTCTTATGTTGTGAAAATCCTAACTCTGCCAAAAATCCATTGTGATCAATAACTGAACACAGAAAAATTGCAGGACACTAAGTCAATACGAGGGAATCAATAGCATTTTATAGAGTAACAATAAGTTAATCAAAATGCAAACAAAAAGAATAATTTCATTCACAATAGTTTGAAAAATTCCCCAAAATTATAGGACTAAATTTTATACATAAGGTCAATTATCTATATATTGAGAATTAGACAATTTGATGCAGGAAATTAAATGTCATATATTTTTAAGTCTCACATTCATAAGTTAAGTTATATTCTTATTTTTAAAATTCTTACCCTACTCAATCAATCTAGAGATGCAAATCAATATTCCAATTGCATTTTTCTTATTAAAAAATCTTAAAATTTTTATGGAGTCATGAAATTCAATAATAGCTAAGATAACCACAAGTAAAGAGAACAAAGCTTCAGGCAAACTCATTTCCTCTGGCATTGCTGACTCTGCCTTAACAGCAGTAGTCCTTTCAGAAATCACCTCCTCTGGTTTGTTTATATTCACCCAGTCCCAGAATTAATCCAACCCAAGATGTCAAAGCACCTTCTAGTGCCTTGTCTTCAACACTGAGTCCAGTGGACCCCCTTCTCTGATTTAAGAACCTGTGTCCAGGATCTACAAACAAGCACCAGGCTGAGCTTAAAGGATCCAGTAGAAGAGAGGGAGGAGGGAATACATGAGCCAGGGAGGTCATTATCATGGTGAAGAAATCTACAGAGACAGGCAAACCAAGCTCATGGATGCTCATGAACTCTGGACAAATCAAACAAGGTCCTTTGTATGTGGAACACAGTTGTGAAGCTTGAACTATCTGAGGCAGTAGCACTTCCTGGGTGTAGAACCAGAATCTATCCCTGGTGCATGAGCTTGCTTGTTGGAGGCCATTCCATTTTAGGGGATGCCATGCTCAGCCTTAAAGCATGGGAGAGGGGCTTGGTGCTGCCCCAACTTAATGGGTCAGACTTTGTTGACTGCCCATGAGAGCCCTTACCTGTTGGAAGGAGTGGATGGGTGGCGGGGGGAGTGAGAACTTTGGTGAAATGTAAAATGAAAATTTAAAACAATGTAATAAAAAGAAATGGATATATTAAAACAAAATAAAACAAAAAACCATACATGTCTCCAGGCTGATGGAGACACCTCACTCTTCAAGTTTTGACTTTCTTGTTCCTAGGTCTAGGGGAATCCATGAATCTCCTCCTAATTCCCTTTGTTCTTGAGCTCCATGGCTATGTGCTTCTTTCTGTTTACTATTTACACTGTCTTCATTTTCTTGTCTTTACATTCATTACTTAATAATCTTTCCTGGAGCAGTGGGGTCAGATAATGGAACTCTGGCTGGTCTGGAATATGCAGATCAGGCACTGCAAATCAGACTTGAACTCAGGATTCTGCCTGGCTCTGCCTCGCAAGTGCTGGGTAGAGCCACATAACTCCATGACCATCTCATGAATGAATGATCTTATAATTCCCACTCTTCACATTAAGTCTCCACAGCTGAAACATCTGCTGTGCTTCTATATGAAGATGTTTAAAGCCCTTATAACTAAATTAGTCTGATTCACAATTTTCAGAAAAAGGGCAGTTTGCCTCTATCAAGAAGCATTTACTCACATTCAGTTGTGCAAATGTGAGTCTAGGAAAAACAGATCTTGATGTTATCTTCTCAATTTGACTTTTTCTTTGTTTCATCTTACAATCAACCTCAATAAATGAAACAAAACAAAGATAATCTGCCAATGATTATAGCAAGTGTTTATTGAGTGTTTTCTAACTCATTGAAATCCAGATGTAACTCAGTAACTCAGTGGCTTATTGTCATTCCGGGTACTGGACAAAAATCTTCATCAAAATTTCAAATTTGCTGAGGATCTGTTCCCTTGGCTCTCTTTATTGTGTCCTCCCCCCATTTTGCTCTATGGCCAGTTCTCATGGGCTTCATTTACAGTTCTCTCATACTTTCTGTGCTCCCTTCTCAAGCTTTAAACATATTCTCTTTAAACATAGTCTCTTTCAGAAATAGAGAAGACCTGAGAAAATTGGGAGTATAATTGGGAATGCGGGAGGGAAGACAGAAGGGGAGGGGAAGGGGAGAAAGGGAGGAGTACATGAAGAAACTAAATGGTGGAGATAGTGGAAGGACAGAGAGGGAGAGCAAAGAAAGATATATCTTGATTGAGGGAGTTACTGTGGGGCTAGTGAGAATCCTGTCACTAAGGAAATTCCTGGGAACCCACAAAGATGTCCCTAACTAAGACCCTAAGTATTAGTGGAGAGGGTACCTGAACTGGCCTTCCCCTGTAATCAGATTGGTAACTACCTGAATTATCATCGTAGAACATTCATCTAGAAAATGATGTTGGCAGATGTGGAGATCCACACAGCTAAGCACTGGGCCAAGCTCCCACAGTCCAGTAGATGACAGAGAAGAGTGACAGTATGAGCAAAGGGGTCAGGACCATTTTGGAGATACCCAAAGAAATACCTGACATGAAGTAGTGGGAGTTCATTGACTCCGAACTGGCAGCTGAGGAATCTGTATGGGATCAAACCAGGCCCTCTGAATGTGGGTGACAGTTATGTCGCTTGGGGAGTCTGTGGGGCCACTGGCAGTGGGACCAGGATTTATCCATAGTGCTTGAAATGGCTTTTTGGAGCCCACTTTCTTTGGAGGGATATCTTGTTCATCCTATATGTGGGAGTGGGGGACTTGCTCCAGCCTCAAAGAGACTTGCTATGGGAAGCCTTACCCTCTCTGAGAAGTGGATGGTGTGGGGTGGGGGAAGGTGGGGAAATCGGGGGAAAAGGGAGGGAGTAGCAACTTGGATTGGTATGTAAAATGAGAAAAGATTGTTTTTAAAAAATCATGTAAACATATTCTCTTTTACTTAATTATTTACATGGTGCGTGGCCACTGGGGAAGTAGGAACAAGAACAAAATTTGTTCAATTTGTTTCCACCTTCCACCATGTGGGGCTTTGGAACTGAACTCAGGTCATTAGGCTTTGTGGCAGGCAAGACCCTTTCCTAGGCTCTTCTACAAGTTCCATCAGAATAATGTGGTATCTATTTCTTCTTACTTCAGATCTCATAATTTAGAGGTCAGATGCAGTCTTCTTTCATAGAGGAGTCTCACCTTTCTCCCAGTTTGGACCTGTATCTTTTGTTTTATAACTCCAAGAGGGTGATTTCTTTTGTTAGGACTTACATGTCATACTTACAATCCATACAGTCCTTGACTAAGTGAGTACAGTCTATCCCATTCGGCACATTTTATATTCCATTAGAATGAAGCCTTGCAAGTCATTAACGTCAGTTGCATGATGACTGGAAAATGACAGGATCAGAATATGTATTTGTTAGCTATAAAAGCAAAACAAACAACCCTCCCAAAGAAAATCCACATTTGTGAATTGTTGCAATTTGTAAATGGGTACTTTCTGAATTGAAATCTGTCTTTTGGAGTAAGGTAACAGATGTTTATGCTTCACAGAATGTCACTGTAAAATTATATCCCCCCCAATCTTCAGTGGAGGCTTCAAGGTAAGGTTCCAGTGAATAATATTTTCAGTGCAGTGATTTCAATTGGTGGGTCATGAATATGCACTTTTTGGTCAAGTTTTATAAGATGGCTGATCTAATAGAATTGCTATGAGAATCAATGTGCACCAAAAAATCTAATATTTCTAAGTGGAATTCTACTCAGTGCCAAATATATTAAAATAGTTCTCTCTCTAGCTAAGCACCTTCCTACATCTTAGCATTTTCCTTATAGATGAGGAGATAGAGATAAATGTGTCATCACTACATAAAACACACAGTTGTATGAGGACAGGTCTACTAATGTGCCTGCTAGAAAAGGTGTATTTATTAGAAAAAGAAATCCAGAATGTATCTGGAAGTAAATAAGGGCAATATAATTTTCAATGTATTTCAAATGTTTTTTAATATTTTTCATATTTCAAACAAGCATCTAAGCAAAAATTGTTTCATTATCATAAACTTTCTCCTTGACCAACTGGCCTACAGTTTTTAATGTGTATATATGCACTTATACACAGAAGATAGGTTATCTTATTGTTCAATTGCTAAAAATCTGAGTTAATGACTTATTTATTTTTATCTTATTTGCTAACCAGATTTTGTACAAATTCAGATATTCTTTTTCTGTCTTAGCAAACAAAAAAATCAAGTTGATTTCATCTGTAAATATTGAAGGAAGAACCACAATCCCTAAATATATTCGTTACATCTCAGAAAAAAGCATTACAAATACAAAGATGAATTTAAAAGACGGCAGATTATTAGTTTTATGATCGACAGGCAAGTTTCAAAATATGTCTTCTCAGTTGTCCCCTTGTGATCTTCAAACAGAAAATGGAGGACAGAAATATATTTTTCATAATGTAAAAGTTATAAAGGTTAAAACTCAACAATTTCATGAGTAATATGTAACATTACTTGGAAATAAAGATTAGTATCTCTAAGAAGTATTCTAAGATTTTAAGTAATATATAGCTCTCCTGGGTAGAAATATTTAGGCAATATTAAACCATTTTTCTAGTAAGACATTTTTTTAAAGTTGCTTTCCAATTCTATCATTTTATGTGCTGTTTTAGCCATTTTTCTGGAAATGGAAGGGACATACATTTTAATGCCTTTCCCATGTGGTGCATAGCAAATCAGAATCCACACTATCTTCTCTCTTTGGTGCTAGAAATCTTTGATTTTTTTGTATGTGTCTCTTTATCCATTTATGTGCCTGTTATCTGCAGGGAGTAGTTCAGATGTTGTGATAGGGGACCATTTCTGTGCTAAGAAACCAACAGAGAGACATAGACTGGTCAGATCCTAAAATTCCAGCATAAAGGGAGACAGTTCTACATAGGGACTTGGTAGCAGAAGGACTCTAGGTATCCTTGTAAAGAATGACTTGCTGGGGGATCCGATGATCCACACACAAAAGGCAGAGATGAGTGAGGTCTGAGGGGCATTACAGTGAAGTGTGGTAGATCTGAATACAGAAGAAACTTCTCTTCAGAGAGTTTGCAAAAGGCATTTGGCATCAGCTGCAACCATTTTGAAAGGAAAACCGTCTGCCCCTCTACTCTTGAAAAACCCAGCCTATAGGTCTGATCTCACGGCTTGCATTTCAAAATAGATAAACTGATAAAATTAGATTTGGAATATTTCATATCTACTATATGACCAGCTATAGTATACTATCCTCTTTTGCAAATTATTTATTGCACTTTCTTGACTGAAGCGGATGCCCATGAGAGAAATAATTGAATCTCAAGTTAGAATGTGATGAAGAGCAGCAGAGGTTCATTTGATTTTTAATATATTTTTATTTTTAGTTATCTTTGTCCTATGTATCAAACTTGGGACCTCATGCGTGCTACACAAAGTTTTCTGCCAATAAGCCTAACTTGTGAGCCATCTCTCCAGCTCAGCTTTTCTTCTTTTAAAGACATTGGTCATATTTCATGAAGACCTATGCTAAATGCCTTATTTCACCCACTTCTTTAAAGGCCTGATTTTAGAAATCCATTACATTTTAACCAAATGAGGACTACGACTAGAACATTTGATGTTTGGGGAGACACAATTTGACCTCCAACAGTGTGTATTCTTAAGTTGCTAGAGCTAATGTCAGGCTGTTGCTTTTTTTTTTTTTTTTTTTTTTTTTTGTCTTTAATAGTCAGATGTAACTGTGGCCAACAGGAAGTCCATTCTCGTTTGCAATCTACAGCAGAAATTTCACCCTTCATAAACTACAGTATAAATGTCAATGAGTTATTTTTAAAAAATCTATAATTTGACTAATTGCATTAGTAATTTTCATGCTTATTTGTGTAAAACTATGTACTTTACCATATTGCATTGATCACAAAACTAAGCAAATTTGAAAGTACTGGTTGCTCATAATTGTCAGAATAAGAGGTGGTATGTTGAGTTTCAAAAGCTTATTTTTGGGAAACATTTGAAAGGCATTTGGCCAAAAGGTATTCTCCACTATGCTTGCCCGGGGCAGGCTTATCTTACAGAACCCTGAGAAAAGTCAAATCAACAGAATTCATATAATTCCAGAAGAGAATCAATGAGGATGCAAAAAATTTGTGCTGTAGTTTATAGAGTCAAACCAACAACAGATATTGTGTGAACATCACAGTTCATCAGGAATAAGGTTTAATATAATACATATATGAATATATTATAAGTGATTACTTCTAAGGACTTCTCAGTCTATATATTGTATACTAATCATAGATTATGGTTTACTTTGTTTATCAATTTGTTTTGTTTATAATTTTTGTTATTTTGCTTATAATTTCACTATATTTCATATCATAAATTACTAAGCCTCAGTTAAATTTAACCTAATGTATTTTTATTAGTCAAGATTTAAATGAGTTGTGATCTTAACTTGATTTTAACCTTTCACTTTTATTCTGTTTTTTGTATTGAACATCATTAAAAGTTTAAGAAATGAGTACTTAAGTATACTTAATCAAAAGCATGCTCGATGCTCAATGTGGAATGTAAGTACTAGTCCACAAACGTACCTGGCTCTCACCCTTATTTTTTATGCCCTTCCCACACATACAAAGTCTAAAATTCACTACTGGAATTTTTAAAATTAGAATAAATGGTATTTCTCTTAGTAACTCACTGGTAAACTGGCCGGTTATAGTTTCTTCTGAATCCCAACCATATTTCTCATTCCATTTGAAATGAGTAAAAAGGAATGAGTGGATTAATAAGATTAGAGTACATGGTTTATAGATTGTGCAATCAAGATTCAGTCTCAAAGGTCTTACATCCAAAGCATAAACAAATTTTTGAGGGATTATTTTGGGTTTTGATTGTGTGTGTGTGTGTGTGTGTGTGTGTGTTTGTGTGTGTGGTGTGTGTGTGTGTGTGTGTGTGTGTTGAGAGAGAGAGAAAGACAGAGAGAGGGAAAGAGAGAGAGAGAGAGAGAGAGAGAGAGAGAGAGAGAGAGAGAGAGAGATACAGACAGAGTCCCCAAGGAATTAGCAAATTAGTAAGAGAGATAGAAAAATATTCATATCATAGAGTGTTTCAAGCATCACTATGCTAATAGTAGTGTGTAGACAAGGAGCTAATGGTCTGAGCTGATTGGTAGATGAGGGATACAAGTAGTAGTGACAAATCAAGAGACTCTGAGGATGGTTAGTGGAAAAGATACTGCAGTTAAAAACAACAAGAAAAGCTAAGTGGATATCTAGGAAACACCATTTGAGAACAAGGGACATTATGTTTTGAAGTTGAAAGATACTATGGAGAGAAAACTCATAGAAATAGGTAAGGTTTGTGTGAAAAGATAAAATAAATTATAGAGAGTAGGTTATATGCTAAAGAAATGAACATTATCAGTTTACCTTAGAATAACATATGACTTTGTGTTTGTTTTATAAGTATTACTTTATTAGCCCTTTAATGGCTACTGTAATACCATAGAGAGTAAAGGGAGAAAATGCACCAAAGCCTTCTAGTAGGATATTATAAACTCATAGAATGAGATTAAGTCATAAGCCAGTGTACTAGCTGGAAAAAACAGAGGATACTGAGAAAATATTTAGATAGAATTTGTAGACCTCTTGATTAATAAAGGGTAATAAAGGAGACCTGCATGTTCCACAGTAAAGTCACCCACTGATACTATGTTTCTTTTGGGTATAGCATTTGGATATGTTGGATTTTGACACAAAGAAGATTCTTAGCCTTCAGATGCCTATATATAGATAAAAATTGATTGGTGACATGGTGAATTCAACCTTAGCAGTTGTTATAGGTTTTAAAGTTATAAATCCTCTAAGATACATGACTGAATTATCTCTATTGTAATTTCTTTATTTCATTATAAAGAACACTTATTCAGACTTGAGCACCCTGAAATATGGAAGTGTCTGATGATTTGTCATCTTACAGACTGAATGTGAATGCCATCTATAAACACTGACATACCGAGTTTCCAGCAACTGATCTTGGAGGACTACACAGAGTCCCTTATTTGCTTTGTTTTTAAGCATTTGAACCTAAGCTTCATAATGGAGGGTGTGGCATTTTGAATAGGTATGGCCCCAATAGTCTCATGTGTTTGAATACTTGACCCATAGGGAGTGACAATATTAGGAGTGGTGGCCTTGTTGGACTAGGTGTGACCTTGTTGTAGGAAGTGTCATTGTACAGACAGGCTATGAGGTCTTATATGCTCAAGTTAGGCCTAGTGTGGCAGTCTCCTTCTGCTGCCTGTAGAACAAGATGTAGAACTCTCAACTCCTTCTCCTGCCTGCATGCTGTCATGGTTCTCACCATGACAATAATGGACTAAACCTCTGAAGCTGCAAGCCAGCTCCAATTATGTTTTCCTTTATAAGAATTGGCATTGTTGTGGTGTCTCTTCAGAATAATAAAGCCCAAATGAAGACGTAGGTTTTGCTTCTTTGTCTGATTTTTCTTTTTATCATTATTTTTCACACTCCACAAGAAAACTGCTGTATTTTAAGTGATCCAGCATTATTGATTGAGTAAATGAAGATTCTATTGTCATTTGTTGAAACTGAGAAAGCATGTAGTTTGATGGAAGGACAATTAAAGTCATTTAGGGACACAGAGAAACAAAACCAACATGGTGGGGTTTATTTCAGAATTAGAAACAGTTTTTCCCATGTGGGAAAGATTTTTTCTGTGTTGACTTATAACTAGAGGAATGTACTTTTGGATTAGGAGAATATGTACATAAAGAATATAAACTAGTAGCATGATATGGAACATCAATCATCTAGAAAGCTTTTAGAGAGTCCCAAACAACATTTTCATTCATTAAGGAAGACATAGAAGACTAATTTTAGCCTAAACTTGAAAGGAAATTTTTATACTAATTACAGATTTATATGAATTACAAAAGACTACATAGGTGTTTCGTTTCATTCTGCATATAAATAACCTAAAGCCATTAAATGCATTCAGCAACACACACACACACACACACACACACACACACACACACAGGAGAAGCTAATATGTGTGAGACAAGCTCTCCTCAGATAACAAGCTTTCCTTGGGGGGATTCTGATACATTTGCTCCTACTGCAGAGAAGACACTTGAAGGAAACAGTTACACAGGAAGTATTTTTGTTCATGAAAGGAAAAAAATAGTCTGGTGACTAGAGCTGATCATTATGGTTAGGGGCTGATGTAGTTGTGAAATGCTTAAGTAGGTGGAATGGTACACACTGCTATAGACTCACTATGCAACTATGCAATGTCTTTGGTTATGTATCATTTCTGTAAAGCCAAACAAAATGGCAGGTAGGAATTGTATCATTAGAATATGTAGTTTAAGCTGAGAGGTGTTGGCACATACCTTTAATCGCAGCACTTGGGAGGCAGAGGCAGGACAATCTCTGAGAGTTCAAGGCCATTCTAGTCTACAGAGTGAGTTTCAGGACAGCCAGGAGCACCCAGAGAAACCCATGCCTCAAAAACAAAAAGCAAAAAGGAACGTAGTTTAAGTGATTATACATATGTATGTTTCTTTCAAGGCTGTGATTGATGTTGTCTACAAAGATTTTAAAGTTTAGACACAATGTCTCCTTTGCTACATAGGGGAACCTGTTATGCATGTAATACATTTTCTCTCTTTGATCTTTAGTCACTTACTTTCATTATCAGTTTTTATATTCTTGACCTTTATACACCATCCCCTGTCTCTGTAACTCTTCAGTCCCTCCCTTTCTTAGAGTCTGGGAAGTCTTCTACAATCATTCTTACTGATATACTATGCTAAAGGGTTATTTTGAAAAAACAGGCCTTTATAAAATACTATGCTTTGATAGCCCATGCTATCATCAACTATTTATTAAAGAAATATGTTCTTTTGAAAGAACCTTAGTTATCTTGAATGTATAGACTTAGTGATTATAAAAGTGACTATCACAACAGATTGATTGACAATCAGTTATGAATTAATAAAGACCAGAAATTAGAGTTGATGATCTTAATTGATTTCTTTCTATTAACTTCTGAAAGGAAGGGGAGATTGTAAGAGCAAGATCAGAGATTTTTATGTGACATTGTGTCTCTATGAAATGTTAAACAATACACCCATGAAATCCCACCAGCATGAGAGAGTCCAAACATGAGCTGAACAAACAAGACACTAATAAACATACTGAAGTAGAGTGTAAGTGAGGAGCCCATAAGGCCTCACCCCGACACACACAAAAAAAAACTACAGGTAATTTAGGAATGCTGAGAGTGGGAGAAAGTCTTCTCCAGGGAAGAGCACAGCAATTGGTCATCCAATATCAAATGGTCATCCCTGGGAAAATACATATAAGTAATATTATACAAATATATATATATACATATATATATATATATATATTTAATGAAAAAAGAAGTCATGAATTTTAAAGAGAGCAATAAGGAGTATATGGCAGATTTGGAGAGAGGACAAGGGTGGGGAACATGTAATTATATCATAATATTAAAAATAGTTTTATATATTTACTTTTCATGTATTCTTCTCTCATACATTAACATCAAAACCAGAGTTTCCCCTCCTTCCACTATTCTTGAGCCCCTGCCACTGTACCTCTTCCCCAGATCCAATCCTCCTCTGTTTCCTCTCATTAAAGTGCAGGCCTCCCAGATTGATCAACCAAACATTCAAATCAATGACAATAAGACTAGGCATAAACCCTCATATTAAGGATGGATAAAGTGACACAGTACAAGGAAACATTACCAAGCACAAGCAATAGAGTCAGAGACAGATCTACTCCCACTGTTAGGAGTTACACAAGAACACCAAGCTACAAAACTATACCATACATACAGATGACTCAGCTCAGATTCATACAGGCTCCTTGATTGTTGCTTCAGTCTCAGTGAGCCTCTGAGAGCCCAGCTTCGTACATTCTGGGGGTTGTGTTAAGAAACCTAAATTTTTTTCCTTTAAAGGTTTTATAAACAAGAGCATGAAAACATTTATCATTCATCATATTTGTAAATGAAATCTCTCTTTTTCATTTTGGAACTTAACTAGCAAACTTAACAAACTTAACTAAACCCAATTAGTATACACAGCTTTACAATTTTAGACTGTCAGTCAGATGTCTAGAACTTCTGAAAATGGTCTCAAGTGTGTGGGTTGTCCTGTAAGACACTGAGAGCAGTCCTTTTAACATTTTGTGAAGAAATGGAGGTTTTTCTGTGGGAGTGTTGTGGGAAGAGAAAGTGCACACTTCAGTTTGAAGGGTCTATTCATTTGAAGAACTTCAGAGCTTTCTCCAATATGTGTCTGTTTCTAAAAACTTGGAATAACACAGATATGTTCTAGCTCACCAATCTCAAGGATTTGGCTTCTTCTGTAATATCATTGTTATGAGAACAAAGGAAAACTGACTGAATCCTAATTGCAAGTCAAATTCTCCAGATCATATGCAGGTGTTACAATGCTAATAAAAGGTAATACTAATTTGCTTCTAGCCGTGAGCTAGGGAAATCACTCAATTGTTATTAGAAATACTGACAGACTATAGTGTTAAATGAGTCTTTGTGTACTAGGAAGATTGCCTATATTTCTTTCTAAACATGCTTGTTTTTCTATCTCAAAATCATGTGGTAACTTTCTATCCTGCTGGAGTAATTTATTGATTTCCTCTAACATTTTTGGATGCTATTTTCCTACTTAACTAATCAATCCATGTATGATAAACAATTACACTGGCAAACAAAACATGCAATTAAAGATGTGGCATGTCAATGTCTCTCTTTTGGCAATGCTCACTAACTGCTAACCTAATATACCTCAACTATGCTTCCTGGACTTGCTGATACACACTGTTTACATCAAAGCCTCAATATTGTCAAAGGACACCTCTAGTATTATTGTTGTATCATAGAGTATCAATTAAATCATAATGAAAGACTATGAAAGAGTATCAATGAAAGTATAAAGAAAATGTAAGTATAAATTGGTGAAATAGGACTTTTAAAATGTAACTGTGACTAAGTGCCAATATGGGAAATATGAAAAGTAAGAAGATAGGAGTTCACAGAATAAGTAAGGATAAGGTCCCTTGGTCAGCTCACACATGTAGAAAGAAGTTAGAGTTTGAAATGTAAAAATAGGAGATGTAAACATACACTGTGGCAGTGTAAGTTTAGAATTACAGCTTAAACTTTGCAAGTCAGTAAGTATCACAGTCCAAGTGACAGAGGTGCTCATTTTGCCTCTAATAAACATATTAAGTACTTTGCTTCCGAATATGTCTAGCATGGAATCTAAAGGCCCATCTTCTCTATACTGGATTATGACATTGAGACTTGGTATTGAAATGAGTATTGAAATATTGATTAAAACCTTATCTAGTCTTAATCTAATTTGGGTATCAAGCTGTATGTTATGCCGTAAAAGTCTATGTGGTATGTATAATTAAATAGAAGAAAATAAGAATTTTTGCATGAATTTAGTTTTAGGAGAAAAAGTTGTCAGAATTTATTTTTTAAAATGTTTAGTATATTTTTTATGTAAAATAGCAGTTCTTTTGTGTTCACTTTATCTCACAAGCTGTATGTTCTATGGATCAGGTATAAATACATAACCCTTTTTCTTCCTCAGAGAAGAGACTATTTATAGATGAGTGTGACTTCAATTCAAAATTGCCTTTAAAAGCTTGACTTTTGATGCCTCTTAGCAACCTGCATACAAGAAGTCCCTCTGATACTCTCAGGATACCTGAAGAAAGTGTTACATGCTTTCTGTATGTGTAATACATAAATAGATACGTGTTCAGATCCCAGGTTAGGAAATCAGGTTTCTAATAATCATCTCTTGAATGTTTAGTAAGAATTAATCATCTTTTAGAAACAAATTAACAAGCATAGATTTCTTTATATACTGAATACTGATTACATACATGATACTGTCTCCAGTTCAAGATACTACAGTGAACAAAAGATTCTGTATTTAGGAAAATTTTACTGTAAAAAAGAAACTAAATCATATACTAAATTGATATTTTTATGTTCTGTAAAATTTCTTTCTTTAATCATCTTCTAAAAACAAAGGAAGTTATATCGCTAGGAATAATGGAAATTTCCCAGATATTAAATCTGCAACTCAGCAATATAACAGCATTTCTCCTTTGAGGTATCACATACATAATGTATTCTTGGATGTCCCCAGAGTTGTCTTAGTGAATGTCATACACAGATAATCTTGTGTTTTCCCCAGCAAAACACCAGGGATAAAACTTATATCAACTACATAAAATGATAGTATATTTGCATTTCAATCTTAGCATGCTGAAGACAAATTTATTCTGCATTCATAGAAGAAGAAAAGCTTAGAATAATCAGGGTAAATAAATCTGAAGCCACAAATAAACTGCTGTTGTAAAACCAGGCCACCTTACCAGAGACTACACTAGACTCCCATGATCTCCTGTCCACAGATCCATTGTGACAATGTAGACAAATGCCTAACTTCATCAAGAATATTCCACTTAAGGGTTGTCTGACATATTTTTAAAGTTTTAAAATATTTTTTAAAATATTTTTAGTGCTTGGGAATAAGATTCATTTGAATTCTACAGCAGGATGTTTCTAAGTCTCTTTGCTGTTCTAGAACGGATTAAGAAGGGATCCTGTACAAATGGAAACTAGCCAGATCAGTGGGACAGAGTGGCAGCTGGTGAACAGACTGCACTCAGAGGCCCAGCTGGACTCTCTGAGATATGGAAAATGTTTCTAAGGGGTAGCTGTGGTGTGCTTCTCCTGGAGGCATTTAAAACTCAGGCGGAAATCCATTTGTCTGAGCTGAGAAGAGCTGATGAATAAGAAATAGTCTGAGGGTATCGCTGCTCATCATCAGAATACTTTCAGAACCTTCTTTGCACCAGCTAATGGAGACACGGAGCAGTCCTGGCTCTCAGAGTTCTCACGATTCTCTGACATCAGAATTCAGTCAATGAATTGGTCCTCTGTAACAAGGCCATCCTTCAGCAAAGTGCTCCTTCTGTTTTAGGGAGTGGTGGCAGGCTTAATGAAGCTGTGGTCTTTGTTTGCTTCCCTGAGTATCCCACATCAAATTGTTGAAGTAATGAAGCTTGTTAACATA
The DNA here is from genome assembly GCF_003668045.3 of Cricetulus griseus. Lineage (NCBI taxonomy): Eukaryota > Metazoa > Chordata > Mammalia > Rodentia > Cricetidae > Cricetulus > Cricetulus griseus. The sequence continues at coordinate 225,185,407 of NC_048596.1, forward strand.
AGATGAAGTCCTTTAAAAAAGCATTTAGATTAGACTTGGTTCTCAGTTAACATTACTATAGAAGTTTTACTCCATTAAGTTGCAAATCTTGAAATGTTATAAATCTTTCGATTGAAGGAATGTGCCTAGGGCTGGCATATCGTTTCCTGGACATAAAGAGATTTTCTACACAGTGTTAAATGGACCTCCAAGAGAATCAGTGGAACAGCAAATATCTTTCTGGCAGGGAGAACATGAGTTTTAAAAGCATCCTGCTCAACTCCATAGCAAAGGTTTTTTTTCGTGGGGGTGTTAGAACAATATTTATAAGTGCAACAGAAGACTAGGACCTATGCACAGAACCAAGATTCAGAGAAATTGGTCATATAGCTGTTTATTGATAATGTTGAATTATTTGGGAACCTCAGCCACTTTCACTTTCCTGAGGGTTTGAGAGTATCTGGATCATTGAACACAAGTGTTATTAAAAGTGTAACACACTCAAGTGTATCCAATCTTGTAATGATAAAATTACTAAGTTACATTTAAATTTTACTAAATTCTTTCATCTATGAGATACCTGAAGATAAGATATGAATTTATTCCCTGGCATAAGAAAAAACCACTCTACTTCTCTCATTATTGGTAAATACTATTTTAAAATATAATATCTGAAAGATGTAATATAACCAAGAGCCTTAGAAGATAAAGAGTGTGAACAGCAGGGAGGAAGATGATAGAAAATATAAAACATTATTTCAGATTTCAAAATATTGACACGATAGACTCAAACTTTAACCTGTTAACAGTACTGGGGAAGGTGGGTGGGGGTGGGTAAGAGAGAGAACTGTGGTTGGGTTGTAAAATGAAATCTAAAACAATAAATTATTCAAAAATAAAATGTTGGTTGTTCAAATGGTATTTGCATACTGGAAATATCAATGAACGTGTTTTGTTCAGTTAAAAATCAAAAGCAATAAAATACCAGAAAAAGTAAGAATAAAAATGAAGTTCTTTTTTTCAGAGGGGAGAAAGTACAAAAATTATCTAAATATAATGGTGGTGCTGAAAATCAGAATAGAAAAGAGTAATTAAATTGTATAGGTATAAATATATTTGAAAAAATCAAACACAAAGTAAAAGTCAAAAATATGTACTAAGAAAATTATTAAAATAAAGCATAAAGATGTGGAAAAGGTAGAAAATATTACATAATGAGATATAGTGAATATAATGAGAGAATCTCATATTTGTATGATTTGATTTCTATACTAAAAGGATATAATAAATGTAATATTTACCAAGTTAATAGTTATTAACCCTCCAAAATGAATGAAAGCCACAATGTTACAGAGCTCCAGGCTTATAAAAATGTCATAAAGTAAAGGAAGAGAAGAATATGAAGTTTCAAAACAAGTTTATCATGAATTTTCCAAAAGTAAAGGCAAACGAAAAATTTTCAAAGACTATAGTGAAAGCCCTATTACTTAGAGAAGAGTTGTGATTTTGGTTAACAGCAGAATACTCAGAAGAAATAATAAAAGGCTTAGACAATGGGAATGAGAAGATTAATCGACAAGGCATGATTAAGGTTAACATTCTCTACAAGAAGGAAGGTAAAATATATATTTAGAATTAAAATAGAAGAAAATGGGGGCTGGAGTAATGGCTTGCTGGTTAAGAGCACTTGCTGCTCTTTCAGAGGACGACCATTTAGTTATTAACATTCGTGTAAGCAAAACATTCTTATGTACAAAATAAAGATTTAAAACCTATTGAAGGAGTCATAGGTAAAATTAACCCATTAAAAATTAGTGTGATAAAGATTTTCAAATAACAGACAAAAATAACTCATAGCATTTCACAGATATAAGTGAGAGCAGAGAGTCAACATATGTGAATAATACATTGAAAAGATGACAATGCATAAAATGAACTTCTAGTTCATTTTGGTGTTTAAAATATACAGGTAGAACACAGAAATACAGTAATACAGAAATACAGCAAAATTGTAGCACAGGATGATAATTGGGGATTCAAAAGAAGAGATAGACAACCCATAATGTACCATAGTGTAGATATTTAAAATCAGAGATCACACATACAAGGCGTTTCAACAACTTCATACATTGCTTTGGTAGAATGTCTGGTATAAGCAACTTAAAACTCCCACCTTCTGAGCAGTTCTATTCATCCTAGGAGAAGGCAAGATGTCAAAGCTCTGGGATGGTGGAAGTAGAGGCCATTCATCCTGATCATCATGGCTGATTAGCAACCAGACAACAAAAACCAAAATCAGAAGCAGATAATGGCATTAAGGTCCATGCTTAGTGACCCACAGTCCAAAGTCTCCACATTATCATCATTACCTGGGGACCAAATATCCAAACACAGGTTCATGCATGGAACTTTTCCCCATTCAAGCATGAACATATCCTAAATCCAGAGTCTAATTTCAGTGTCTGCTTAAGGGGTTCAATAATAGTTATGGGTCATTATTATATATCCTTCATTTTTCTTTTGATCCATATAGAAAGTTCTTTTTTTATTATTATCTTACATTTTATCAGCATATATGTTCATTCATGTTCTCACAAAACTTGTCTTTTATTGCATACATCATACTCTGACATAGACATTGATAAGCATTATGTAGAGATACTGCACTCTGAGTTCAAATTAGACACTGTTTGGAAACTCTGTGGTGCTTCAACTGTAATGAGGACTTATACATCTGTATTACATGAAACTTCCCAAAGCAATTATGTGGAAAAATAAAAACAAGCTAAAACTGTATTGCCCCTCAGTGCCTATGTAGCTCCCTTTTTGACTTTCTGTTCTTTACCACTTGAAGTCAAAAAGGGCCATGCGAAGGATGATTAGAAATGACAAGTGCATCACATACATGTAGCAGCTTTAAGACTAAACATATGTATTGCAATTTCTCCTCACCGATCATCCTCATGGTCTGCCTCAGACAGCGTTCTAAACAGTAGCTGTTCTGCCCGACTGCTCAGGGAGCCAGGATGGCAACGGCAATGGTGATTCACCAGTCAATTTGCAGTGGACATGAAGCATGAGAGAGGAATAAACTTTTGTTGATTCACACCACTGAGACTTGGGGAATCCAGTTACCTTGGCGTAATCCATCTAATGTTGAGTGGTACAAATCCTGCTGTGTACGATCAGTAAAAAGGAAAAATAAATCATTTTCTAATCAAGCAATGGAACTTACAGCAATTAAAGGAATAACTGTGCAAGAACAAGGAAGGATTTCAGAAACAAAATTATTGAGACCAAAAGTCGCATCAAGTGACAGATCCAATAAGATTCAATATCTGTGATGTTCAAAACAGGTGAAGTTGGAACACAGTGATTTAGAATGTGAGTTCACAGAAGCAGACAATGAAAAATCCCCAAGGCAGTGTTTAGCATGTCAATTACCCTAACATGGTAGAGTGCAGTACAGTAATGAGGACAGTATATGAAGAACCTCTGAGACTTTCTTTCCTTATTAAATGCTGGTTTCAAATCTACCTGTCCTGGTCATTCCTTTGAGGGATGTGCATTTGGAAGACATCTGGAAAGGGGATTCCACAGAGAGAGAAGGCAAAGCCATTATTGATAATGATATTGACATTATTCCTACACTTTATTATTCATCATTTGATAAGTGCTGTTAACACATGCAAGAACAAGTATAGGGTCAGGTCACTAATATGACCAGTGAGAATCTTTAACCTATAGACAAAGGTAACAGGACTACTAAGACCCTCACCTGATTTAAAAAATTACCAGTGAATTTTTAAAATATATTTCTGAAAAATTTACTCTTTCTTGATTGGTTTGGAGCTCTACAATAGACAGTGTGTGTAAGATTAATATAAACTACAGGTCCAGTCATTCTCCTTTAGTGTACACTCAATAATTTTGAATCATTAAATGAAGAAAAGGTCACCATTTGTTTTACAATATTGACTAGGAAAAATCAATAAGGTACCTTTTTTTCAAGCATGATATTCCTCCAGCAAAACTCCTAGAATATTATTTATATTTTTGTGTGATTTATATTCATTAGTTGATAAGAATTCTTGTCCTGGAAATTGGTTAACAGGTTTCTATTACATGAATCACAAATAATTATTTTTCAGTATTCTACAACTAAATGAACAAAGTTTGGTAGTATATAAGTTATGTTTTCTAAAGGAATGAAAGTCTACTTTCTGAATGACCCATTTTTAAAAGGAGCTCATTGTTTTCCCTTACACATACAGCTGCTGGATACTGAATACACTTATGTATGCTTTCAGCTGTCACTAACCTGAACTAGTCTGCTTATTCAGCAACACCAGTTCATTGCTAACCACTGGATGTATGCATCCACAATCGAGTTTTATGTTCTCACGTATTTATTACATACGTCATATAAACCTACCTACTTCTTTCCTTGTTGAAAGTGTCAATAGAACTATTTCCCTCCCCTCAGTACCGAAATACTAGATTATCACAATTAATATTAAAACATGGTTCTATTCATATTGTTTATAAGCATTAGGCAATGGTTTCTGTATGTGGAAGAGTAAATTCCATGGCCAGCTTCTCAAGCATCACCAATCAACAATTTGCTCATGTGTCTCCTATCCTTGAGACAGTTTTGCATAGGCTCATGAAATAAGACAGGGTAAAATGAACACACAGTGGATATTTGTGTTTTGATTTCAAAATATTTATATACCAGTAAAAGAAAATATAAATGAAGAAATCAAGTGGGTACCTAAGTAAAACATGTTAGATGTTGGTGGACAGAACAGAGAAAGTAAGACAGGCATAATGCACAAGGGATTCTGAGGGAGCAAATTCAAATTTAAATAGCAAGCCAGAATGCTCTCACCAACAACGTGATATTTGTATAAAGTCCTGAGAGAAATAAAGTTATGAGCTTCATGGGTCTGTGGGTAAAGAATTTTCTTGGAAGTAAGTTGTAAGAACAGATACTGTGAAAGCATTGAAGGTGGGAGTATGGCTGGAACATTCCAGGCAAAATTGAAGGAAAGATTAGCTAACAATGAGCAAATTTCAAGATTACATTCATTTTTTTTTCCACTGACTAGTACTCCGTTGTGTAAATTTACCACATTTTCTCTATGCATGCTTCAGTTGAGGGGACAACATCTGGGTTGCTTCCAGGTTCTGGGTTTTACAAATACTGCTGCTATGAACATGGTTGATCAGATGCCCTTATTGTATGAATATGCATCTTTTGGGTATATGCATAAGAGTGGAATTGCTGGATCTTGTGGTAGACTGATTTCCATTTTCCTGAGGAACTATCTTAATGATTTCCAAAGTGGCTGTACAAGTTGGCACTCCCACCAGCAGTGGAAGAGGGTTTCCCTTTCTCCACACCCTCTCCAGCATAAACTGTCATTGGTGTTTTTGATTTTAGTCATTCTAAGTGGTCTAAGATGGTATCTCAGAGTTGTTTTGATTTGCATTTCCCTAATGCCTAAGGATGTGGAGCACTTTCTTAATTGTCTATCAGCCATTTTAGACTCCTCCATTGAGAATTGTCTATTTAGTTATGTACCCCACTTTTTAATTGGTTTGTTTGGTGTTTTGGAGACTACCTTCTTGAGTTCTTTGTAATAGAATCCTAAGTTAGGTAACCCAGTCACAAAAAGACAAACATAGTATGTACTAACTCATATATGGATGTTAGGCATGGAGCAGGGGATTTCCAGCCTACAATCATATTGCCAGAGAGTCTGGGAAACAGGGAGAGCCCTAAGAGAAACATGCATGGTACCCCAGAAAAGGGGAGGGGACAGGATCTCCTGAGCAGATTGGGAGCAAAGGGGGAGGGGAGAGGGAGCTGGGAGAAAGAGAAAGGGAGAAAAGGAGGGGAGAGGAAGACATGGGGGAGAGGGAAGTTTGAGTCAAGGGAAGAATAAAGGAGAACAGGATGAAAGACACCATAATAGAGGGAGCCATTATAGGTTTGAGGAGACATCAGGCACTAGGGAGATTTTCAGAGATCTACAAGAATGACACCAACTGTCATTCTAAGCAATAGTGGAGAGGTTACCTTAAATTCCCTTGCCCTATAATGAGATTGATGACTACCTTATATGCCATCCTAGAGCTTTATCCAGTGGCTGATTGAAGCAGAGGCAAACACCCACAGTTAAACACTGAACTGAACTCCTGGAACCCAGTTGCAGAGAGGGAGGAGTGATGAGCAAAGGGTCAAGAACAGGCTGGTAAAACTCACAGAAACAGCTGACATGAACAAGGAGGAGCTCATGGACCCCAGTCTGATGGCTGAGAGGCTAGCTTGGGATGGATCCAGACACCCTGAACGTGGGTGTCAGTGAGGGGGGGGGCTCTGCAATCTATGGAGCTAGGGTAGTAGATCAGTATTTATCCCTGGCCTACAAATGGACTTTCAGAGCCCATTCTATGTGGAGGGATGCTCTCTCAGTCTGGACACATGGGGTAGGACCTAGGCCCTGCCCTGGATGATATGACAGACTTTGGGGATACTCTATGGAGGGCCTCACCCTCCCTGGGGAGTGGAAGTGCCATGGGGTGGGGTGTTGTGGGCTGGTGGGGGGCAGGGGAGGTGGGGAGGGAGATGGAGCTGGGAATGACATGTGAAGCAGGCTTGTTTCTAATTTAAATAAAAATAAATTAAAAAAAGAAAGATTGAGCAAAGAGATGCCCGAGGAGAAAATATCTGAGAAGCTAGATCATCTGTATTCTCATAGACAATGCTTAAAATTTTCGCTTTTTATCTGTGGACTGATTGTATGCTTCAAAATTGATATGCTGGAGTTCTCATACCAAAGGTGAGGATGTTTGGTGGCAGGAATTTCATAAAGTGATTAGACTTTACATGTGGTGGGATGGTGGGATGAAATTAGCAAAACACGAAGAGTTTTGGAGAGATGACCCAGTGTTGAAAGACCTGAGTCTGAATCTCAGGAAATCAAGAAAGGCCAGGAGCGGAAACATCTGCCCATAATCCCAATGATCCCAAGAAAAGAGGGAAGATGGAGACAAAAACTCATGGGCCACCTAGCCTGGACATGCAGTGGTCAGCAAGAGATCCAGTCTCAAATAAGATGAAGACAACAACAGATACCTGAGGCTTTCCTTTGCCCGCATTTATGAAAAGGCATGAAAGCACTAAAGCAAAACACACACACTCACACTCACATACACACTCAAGGGTTGAGGGGTCCATTTAAACACAGAAGAAAAAGAGTTCAAGGCACTTTTTCTTTCCCTTATTCTCTGCCATTTGGGAAAGTAGATTCAAGCCTGGGAAATAGGTTTTCTGTGGGTCATAAGCCCTTTGTGAGTTGAATAACCCTTTAACAGAGGTCACCTAAGGCCATCTGCATATCAGATATTTATATTATGATTCATAACAATAGTAAAATTACAGTTATGAAGTAGCAATGAAAGTAATTTTAAGGCTGGAATTCACCACAACATGATGAACTGTTTTAAAGGGTCATTGTATTAGGAAAGTTGAGAACCAGTGATTTTCCCTTTTCCAGTGGGAAATAAAATAGCATTTAAGCTATGCAGAGTATACTATTCTGCACTGGGAGTGTAAAAGTACTGAGGCAGTCTCATTGGAGAGTTATGAGTTGCAAACTGACCTCACTTGATTTAACAGCATTAGTATGACCCACGCGTTGAACACTTTTCGTGGAGTTAAGTTGGTTAGCAGTGATAGGGTTGTAAATGCAAATTTTGATTTATACTGACTACTGTAATCGAAGGACTCACTTTAAATATAAACAAAGAAAAGGAGCTAACTCAAATGGTTCTCCAAATTTTCAGTTGGGATTTAAAAATTGACTAAAAGCTCCAAATTTTGTAATCTTGAGTTTTCTGCTAAGTTCTAGCCATAGAAGTTTAACTAACTAACAAACTCACTCAATTCATAACATTCTTGAATGCCTTAGGATAGAAGCCTTGACAGCAAGGAAAAGTGAAGATTACAGCTGTTACTTCAGTTGAGGCACTGGTGACGGCTTTAGGGGTGGCTTGATATAAACATTAAAATAAAAATACTATATCCAAATAGTGATGGCTGGGCACTAAAGCAGGGTAAGTAGCAGGCTTTCACAATGGAAACACTAGAAGTCTTTCTGAAGTGGCGACTTTGAATATAAAAATGAATGACGAGCAATGAGCTAGGAATAATTAAGATGGAAAAGTGAGTACAAAAGCCCTGTGATACTACTTTGTTTGTCAAGGCCAAATGAAAGCAGATACAAAGAAACTGGAACAGAGTGACTCCAGGTAAGTGACAGGGCCTGCAGTAAAGACCACGGGGATTCTGCAGCACAGGATACTCAGCCTCGCAAAAACAGGGCAATGTGGTCCTTCTTTGTGTTGCAGGGTGTTCATCCACAACTGACGTCTCTCCTTACTAGATTCCAATAGCAACCTTTATTCCAATAGTAACCATCAGAAAAGCCTCCACATATTTTGAAATGCACTTGAGTTTAGAGGGGGGTTGAAATTGCCTCCAGTGGAAAATCACTGCTGTGGAATATTATAAACTAAAAAGGAGTCATTGGAGGGTTTTATGAAGAGAAGGAACAAAAGGGTTCCACATAAAATCTTAAAACAACACCAATTGTTCTGTGTAAAATTAACCACAGCAGGGCTGAGAGAGGGCTTAGCAGTTACAAGTACTTGCTGCTCTTGCAGAGGACTTGTGTTCAATTCCCAGTAAGCCATATAGAGGTTCAAAAGAACTTGTACTTCAGTTCCAGGAAATCTGACACTTTCCCCTGGTTTCTGAATGTACCGTGCATGTGGTACATACATATACATCTAGGCAAAACACTCATACACACATAATAAATGAATAAAGAAATAAGCAAAACATAATAATAACATGCTGCATTTCTATTTTTGAATGCCCACAAAAGGTATATGATTAAATTTAGGCTTAATTTCCTACATGGTGCCATTAGCAAGTGACGGAGAATTAAGAGATGAAGCATAGTAGAAGGTGTTCTGCTCTTTTGTGTCTCCTTGAAGGGAATGAGGAGACCCTAGCCCTTCCAATTTCTCTTTCATTTGCTTCTCTGTAGCCACGAGGTAAAGAGCTTTGCTTCACCATGTACTTCCTGCCAGGGTGGACTGCCTAAAAACAAGAGAAATTAGTAATTGAAATGCAGAAAACTGAGGGCTGCACTGTACGTTCTCTCTCTATGAGTTATCTCAGGTATTTGGCTATAGTAATGGAAAGATGAATAAAACAAGGAACAGTAAAAACCTTGTTTTATTCACCTGTGTTTTCATAGTTCAAGTGAAAGAAATTGCAAATAAAATATGATAATATCAATATTCCATGTACTGATGAGAGATGGCTGGAATGAAAATATCTTTTGAGCTTCTAGTAAGGTTTATGATCCTTTGGATTTCAGCACTGAGGGAAGGGATGTCTTCAAGGTTTCTACCTCTGCAATTAACATCAAATTATTGAAATGTAAACAGGAGGGAAATATTGGAGTGGTAATGGAGGAGCTAAAACATTAGTTTAATATGATGACTAAGGGCCTGGAGAGTTGACTCAGTGCTTAAAAGCTCTTGCTGCTCTCTTGGAAGACCAGAGTTTAGTTTCCAGCTCCTGCTTCATGTGGCTTCATACCACTTGAATTTCCAGCTCATGGAGATCTGGCAACACCTTCTGGCTTTTGCTGGTACCCATATCCACAAACTTATACATCACACACACATACATATACATCAATAAAAGTAAAATAACTTAAAAATAAAATGCTAATGAGAAGTCCAAATAAATAACTGCACATTCAAGACCAAGTTTCAGGGACTGGCAAATGAGCAGATACCAAATTGAAGCCATTTCCGACTAAATCTAGCAAGATTCACAAACAATGTTTTAACCACTAGAAGTTTGTCATTTCAAAGTTTGGGAAAGTAGATCTGGAAGTAAGGTGTTGGCATGGTTGGTTCTTTCTGAGTGGTAATAAGAGGAACTGTTGTCCTTCATTTGCCTTAGGTGTTTTTCCTTTTTTTCCTGAAAATCTTTGGACTCCCTTGCCTCACAGAAATGTCATTCCAATCTGCCTTCAGCTCCACAATGTAGAGGCACGTTAGGCTATGGGACTTTGGAGACACATACTAGAAATGTTGGAATAGGAAATAGACAAACTACTACAATGCTCCTAAAAATAAGTGAGCACAAAGTTGACAGAAAAATAATTGAGGGTGCCAGCCCAGAAAAAAAGAGGATAAAATGCTTCAAATACAAGACATGAGAAATAGTGAGATTTTAGAGCCAACTACTGGATTCTTCACGATGGAAGACTTCGGTAAGATAATGACAGTATTTGAGATGGAAGTCTGATGGAAATGTGTTTAGGAGAGAAAATGAGGTGTGTTTAATGTTGTAAACATGGAAAACATGCTTTGAAGAATTTTTCTTGAGCAAGAGAGTAGAGTTATAGGAATCAGATTTTAGAGTTTCCTAGAAACGTTCTATGAGACACCATGGCCATGGCAACGTTTGTAAAGGAAAACATTTAATTGGAGCTTACTTACAGCTTCAGAGGTTTAGTCCATTATCAGCATGCAAGGAAGCAGAGTTGCACATAGGCAGATTTGGTACTGGAGGGGAACAGATATTTCTACATCCCAGTTAACACGCAGCAGAAAGAGCTGATGGACGTGGTTTTGGCTTTTGAAACCTCAAAGCACACATCTACATTTCCTCCAATGGGGCCACACCTTCTAATCATTTCAAATAGTGCTACTCCATAACCATTCAAATATACAGTATGTTCACAGTGGCATGGCTAAAATAAACCAATTAGCATGTTATATCACACATATTCAACATTTTTGTTTTGAGAACACTTAAAGTATACTATCTCACAACTTTTAAAATATAGCTTATTGTTATCAATTCTAAGGCCATTCTTTTTCATATCACCACACTATCACTATGGAAAAACCGCTCTAAACTTGATTTTTATGTCTTTAGTTTTGGTTCATTAAAATCTCGTAGTCCCTTACATTCATTCACATATACTCCCAATTTTATCTGATAGATAAATCTTTAACTGGTTCTGTAATCATTTAAATCATTATAAAAATAATTATTTAAGAAATAATGTTTAAATAATTTGAAATTATAGGTAAGAATTTAGTCATATCATTTTAGGTTATTATTCATTTTACTATATATATTTAGAAGCTTGTAATGGAGCAACATGTTATAAATACATACCAAATAAAATGTATCAAAGCTTTTAAGATTTCCTCCCATATATAGATTTTAAAAACATGTACTATTACATTTCAAATTATCTTGTAATATTTATATTTAAACTATATTTAAAGACTATATATAGGGTCCCAGTTTAATAAAAGAGCTGGCATTTAAAAATTGTAATATTTAAACAATAAAAATGTTTCTGTAACAATTGTAAAAGTCATAGTACAATATGTTTTTAATTTAGATTTTCTGAGAAAAATTTCATATATTAGTTCCATTTTATGTCACTTCCATTCTTCCCCTTCAATTCCTCCTGTGCCTACCCCCATCCTTCTTAAATTATTGGTGCCGATATCTTTAATCATTTAATTATTATTGTTACATATATACACAAATTTGTGTATAATATATGTAGTAATATATATTCATCTTTAATTATTATTGTTTCATATGTACAGCCATGTTTTATATGCATATTACTCCATTGAGTCTATCTACTGTTTCTTGTATGTGCGGGGCGGGGGGTGTATGTATGTATGTATGTATGTATGTATGTATGTATGTGATTAGGGTTGAGCACTTGGGACTGGATTAACTACTAGGGGTGTTTCTTCCTGGAAAATATAAATGTCCCTCTCTCGGCATCCATTGATTGCTTTTAGCTCCTCATCCAGGGACTTCATGCCTTGTTAAATCTCCACTATCATGTTGACATGCCAACTGGTGCTGCCATTATTTAGACAGCCTTGATTCAGTGCTAGATTTAACACATGTTTGAAAATAATACAAGTTTACATAAAATTAGCTATTGACTTGAGAAGTAGAACAAATTTATGCATATGCCTTATACTTTGTAAACAAGAATATGCCTTTTGATGTCAGCTAATTCCTCACATCAAGGACCACAAACTATTTCCCCAAATCAAATATTTAGATGGGGTAATTCCTTTTCTTCAGCTCATACCTGTCTCCCTCTACCTTTAAGCATCTGAACATACTATGTTCTGCTATTTTTCTCACCGAAAATAAATACACTTGGAGCATCTTGATGCCAAGTTAATAAATGCTAAAGAAAGTGTTTAATATTGGAAACATGGTTATGAAATGGGAATGGACTGAGCTAACTCTACCCTAATGAACCATAGCATTTAATTCATAATGGCAGAAATTGCATCTTAAATCCTCAGTAAGTAGAATGGAAAAAAATCACAAATCACTAATCATGGGAATAATCCTTATTCCCAAGAAGATTAAAAGAAAATAATGCAAAGAAACTCACAGCAGGTCACACTTCTTTGACATATCCTCAAATGCTTTTATTTATCAGTGAAAGGAAAAAAAAAGAGAGGAAAAATTAATCCCAAGTGATCTTTAAGTCCCTATTCTTTTGCAAGTGGTACTTGACTTTTCATGTGTGTGTATGCATATGTGGGAGTGTGGATAATCAATGCTTTTTAAAGGATTCTGTCAAAGAAAGCACAAAGTTCATGCTGAGGAAAGCCCACAACCACCAGGAAACTATTGTTTCACTCCTGTTTCTATTTGTTCTCATGTATTGACACAGCATGATGAGAATTGCTGAGACTGCTAGGAGGAAAGAGGACAGCATCTCAAATGCAGCCTTTTCTTTGTAAATGCAGCCCTCCTCATGGGTGGAAAAAAACCAGCTTGAAAGTTGAGTTTACTACCCTTTTGCAAGCATGAAAAGCAAAATGCACCAACTGTGTTCTTAATTCAAGGCTGCCCGAGTCAAAGCCTACTTCCCATGGTCTCATAGCAAGTCTTAGTTATTGCAAATGCTCTGAGTTAAGTAGAGAAGATATGGCAAATGGGAAGGGTGACTTCTGAAACCTTCTGAATCCTCTGAAAAGACATACTTACAAAGGCTAGATTATTGTCTTTCTATCCTGGGATACTAGAAGTCAGAATCAGGGGTCAGGCTGTAGAGAAATGTCTGGGAAGGTGGATTTTAAATCCATTTCAAATCTGGATTGTGGACATGGGTTCACAACCCAACAAATTTAGCAAAAAAAAAAAAAGTGTTATGTAAAATGTCTCAAAAAATTAGTGAGAAAATACATGACCTAGTGTAGTTCATTCACTATGTTAAAAGTGTGCATATCTAAACACTTATATTTCTATATCCACTTTTTATCTATTGTATATTTAGTAAGAGAACACCTTCTTTATGGGAATAAATATCACTGCTACATATATAGTGTTTATTTCCATTGTAATAGTACACATGTGTGTGATAAATGGCAGTGCTCATAAAGGATTTTGTTAACATTTAGCCAGGTGATGATTAAATTGTTGGACAGAACGTTGCATATTCTCAATGATTGACTTGTTACCTATCGGTCAGTACCACTTCATTCCAGTCTGGAGGAACATTAATGTTTTCATCTCTGCTTCCCAATAGTAGGGAAGAAGTTGTTTGCTCTTTTACTTAAAATTATATTTCTGTTAATTGTGTGTTTGCTTCTTCCCTAGTCATCATGCTTTCTAGGCTATGCTTGTGACTCAAATTTGGACTTGTTTCCACAGATTCTGGTACAGTTTTAGGCATAACATTGGTAGGGAATACGTATTAGTTCACTCCATGATTTTATAAACAAGAGTTTTATTCACTTGATGATGTATATAGGAATTTCATTTATTAATCCAATTCTTTCCCACTTCTCTACATTTTAATAAATGGTAAATCTTTCTTCATAGAATGCCCATTGGTTTCATACTGAATTACCATTGACTCTAGACCTCTGCTGCACACCAGCAGATCTGATTTATAAGATAGAGGATGATAAAGAGTGCATGTTCAATCTGACATAGTCAGCAAATTGTATCCTTTACAAAATAATGAGGTTAACATTTAACATTTCACAGGGACTACACATCATGGTATGTCTGGCTTGTTTAACTGACCTCAATGTCTTCTTAATCACTCATATTGTCATTGAACACCTAGGGCTGAAGTACAGAATATTGTACACATATACTATATATGTCCAGAGTTTTACTAGTCCATGAACACTTTGTTTGTTTCCATGGCTTGATCCGCAGTGAACATGGAGGGCAGCTGTAGTTTTAACTCACAGATAGGTAACTAGAGCTGGAATTGTTGAATCATAAAGCTGTTTTATTATTAATTTCAAAGGGAATTCTATATAGTGCTCAATCATGGGTATAGTAATTGGTATCCACAGTATATGTGTCTAGGCACTTCTGTTTTCACACCTCCCCAATGCTGGTCATCTCCTGTCATCATCACAGGCAGGAGTGATATCTCATTGTGGTTTTGCCTTTCCTTGAAGATCAGTGTTACTGAGCAGCCATTTAGAGACTCCTCCACCATATTTATGTGATTTTGTTTGTTTCAAACTCTTATTTGACACTTTTTACACTTTTAGTTAGATGTTTTAGTATTGAGTTTTATGGCTTCTTTACAGAATTCAATTGTGCAGCTGAGTATTTCCTCCTAGTCTTTTAGTTGTCTTCAACAGTTTGTTTCCTTCATTGTATAGAAAGTTGTAGTAAAATTATTTGTTGTTGCTGCCTCTGCTATAGAACAACATTAAAAAAATAATAATGTTGTCAACTCAAAAAAAAGCAAGATGTCATCATTAACTCAAGACACACTTGTGTGTACAATGGCCCAGATTGTACAGTAAAAGTATGGTGTATTTTAACTTCTTTTAAACTACCTTATTTCTCCATTGTATGTTATAGTCAAATTAGGATCTCAGAGATGTAAATGTGTGGTAGAATATGCAGGAGAGCCTGAGTTTGATCCCTAGAACCACCCAAAGGTTACTAGTTTCATAACCCCTCTAAAAGTATTTTGCAATTTCAAAACTACATATTAGAAAACTAAATTTTGTGACAAGTAAGTCAACAGAACAGTAAGATTGGATACTTTTTCATGCACAGCTCTTTTGATGAAAATGTAAAAAAGAAGCCTCAAGTACATGTGTTTTAGATAGGAAAACATGATTGATGCATTATTAAAGGCAATTTAAGAATGGGTCCATTCTCTTTCATTCCTGGGTAAATGTTAAGTAGGAGAAAAAATGATTATGATGGTAAAAGAAATATCCAATGGAGTGAGGCTTTGGTGGTGCAATTTGATCCCAGCACTCGGGAGGAGGAGAGGCAGGCCTATCTCTGTGAGTTCAAGGCCAGCCTGGTCTACAGAGTGAGTTCCAGGACAAACTCCAAAGCGAGACAAAGAAACCCTGTATTGAAAAAGAAAAAAAGAAAAAGAAAATAGAACTATCCAATTGTAATGTAACTGTTTATTTTTTAATTGTATGCAAAATATATAAAGAAAAATTATCTAATGCTGGCCAAATAACCTGATTTCCTACAGACAGAGCAAGACCTATTCATACTTTCTCTGATGTCTTTTTTTCTCTGTCATGGATATTCATGTTTCCATAGTTGTTCGTGTTTACCAGATCCATGATAAGGAGGACAGCTGTATTTTTATTTTTCACATGCACAGGTTGTGTTTGGAGCAAAAGCTCTGAATTGAAAAAATATTTTGGAACTAATTGCTGGAAAAAATATTTTAGAACTAATAAACAAATTCAACAAGGTTTCAGGGGAAAAAGTCAACATAAAAATTATGAGTGCTTTTGTTTTCATATGCCAATAGCATACTATGTGAAAAAAAACTTCATAATGTAGGTTCATTTATAATAACAACAAGGAAAAACTTAAGAATAATTCATCCAAATAAATGAAAATAAGGAACATTGATGAAGGTAATGAAAAAGAGCACACACACACACACACACACACACACACACACACACACACACATACACACACACTTATACACATATTTATGTACATACATGGAGCCCCAATATTTATACACACACACACACACACACACACACACACACACACACACACACACACAATGGAATGGCATCCTGTGTTTTGTTTCATTAGCATCAATATTATTAAAATAAATATTTTCTGCCAAAAAATCAAGAAGTTTAGGAAAATACTCATATAAATATCCATGACATTCTTCATAGCACTAGAAAATATAGTCCTAACATTTGTATAGAATCATAAAAACAAACAAAGCAATAATAACCATTTAAATTCAAATAGTAAAAGACCACATATAGAAAACTGAACAAAAGCAGGGACAATAAAATAGCACTTGATTTTGTGATATGGGCTAGAGTTACCAATACAGCATGGTGTTAACAGAACAGACACAGAGATCAATGGGAAATAAGAGAGCCTAGAAGTCAAACCATGTCCCTCCAGTCAGCTGATTAACAACAGAAAAGCAAATGATATATGCTGAAGAAAGAAAGGATGATACTTTTCGGGAATACTAGAGGAGCAGAATGGGTATTCACATGCAGCAGAGTGAATGAACCGCTATTCCTTACCAGTTGCAAGATTTGATTTAAATTATTTAAAATTTTAAACCTAAGACATGGGACTAAGAAACCCTTAGGGAAAAATACTGGGGTGGTTCAAGGACATTTTAACAAGTAGGAATATCCTTGCAGAGGACCCTAAACATGCAAGGAACAAGAGAAAGATAAGATTATTTCAAACTACAATGTTCTTCCTTTGAAAAAGAAATAACTGTTACAATAAATAGATAAAATAAACAGCAAGAGAAAATATTAGCACATATGAGGAACCCCAAAATGCCAGTAGTGAAAAGAGAAAGGACATGTAGACCTAAAGAGATATAATAGGTATATGGAAAATGCTCAACAAACTCAGAGAACTCCAAATTAAAACCACAATGAACTATCACTTCACCCTATTATGAAAAAATCCAAAGGCAACATGTTTGGACAAAAATACAAAGCAGAAAGAACTTTGTATTCTGGTGCTGATAACATAAATTAGTACATCTATTGTGAAGAACAAACCAAAGGTCTCTCAAAAATTTAAAGATGGAGCTATGTGATGCAGCAATCTGGTTACTAAGTGTGTATCTAAAGGAATTGAAGCATATTTCCAGATTTATTGAACTATTCACAATTTCTAGGAAATGGACACAACCTATATATCACTTTATGATGAATGGGTAAAGAAAATGTGGCAAAACATGCCTGGGAAAACTATTCAGCCATGAAAAATATGTAAACCCGTCATTGATAATAATAGTATCTAGAATTAATATTAATTAATGTTAAGTGAAATAAACTAGGTAGAGAAAGAGCAATGCCATATGGTCTAACTCATATGAGGAAATCTCAAATAAGTTGACCTCAGTAGTTAAGAGTAGGACAGTGTGTAGGAATAGAGTTAGGAGGGAGGAGAAAGGCAGATACAAAGGCAACAAATAGTTTCATGTAGTCAAGGGCAGAATGTGCTGATGTGCAATCAGAGTAGAGTGTCAGTATATAATTTACAGTAGCTCAGAAAGCTACAAGGAAACACTTAAATATTTTCTCCTCATAGAGATGATTAATGTTTGCAGATATGGCTATATATAACCTGCTTTGATTGTACTGAAACTAGTTAGTATTTAAATTAGCTCCTTAGCAGGTATAATTTTTTGTAGTCTTATGTATAGTAAAGTTTAAAATTTTGAATAAATAGGTATAAAATTATATTTCAATTCTAAATTAACAAGGTTTATTTCTAAATAGTTTAATTTTATCTTCTGTTTTATATTGTATTATGTCTCTTGGTTAGCATTTCTATTGCTGTGGAGAGGACACCATGACCATGGCAACTTGTATAAAGAAAACATGGAATTGGGGTGAATTGCTTACAGTTTCAGAAGTTCAATCCTTCATGACAGGAAGCCTGGCAGAGTGCAGGCAGACATGGAGCTCACTATGTCTTCACCAGATTACAGCAGGAAGTCAACTGTCACACTGAGGGAAGCTTAAGAAAAAGAGACATCACAGCCTGCCCCCATAGTGACAAAATTCCTCCAACAAGGATACACTTCCTAATAGTGTCACTCCCACTGGGGACCATTTTCTTTCAAACTACCACATTGCACTCCCAGGTCCTCAAAGGCTTAAAGCCATATTATAATGCAAAAAAAAAAAATGCATTCATTCCAACTTCAAAAGCCCTTGTAGTCGACCACAGTCTCAATAATGTTTAAAAGTCCAAAGTTTCTTCAGAGATTATGGCAATCTCTTAATTGTAATCCTCCTGTAAAAGTCAAAATAAAAAAAGCAGATCACATGCTTCCAACATAATGGCATAGGATATAAAATATCATTCCAAAACACAGGAAAGGGAGCATAATGAGAAAATGCTGGACCAAAGCAAGACCAGAGCCCAGGTGGGCAAATTCCAAACTCTGCATCTCCATGCCTGATATCAAAATGCTTTCAGCATCTCCAACTCCATTCAGGTTGGTTGACTGCCACACACTTCTCTCTCTTACACAAGTTCCACTCTCCTTGGCAGTTATCAGATCCTTGTTAGCAGCTCTCCTTGGCAGTTATCATAGGACTCTGGCATCTCTAACATCTTGGGTTCTCCAATGCAGTCCAGGCTGCAATTTCAAATCTTCCCACAATAGCCACTACCACCCCTCCATTCAGGGGCACTCCTAACACATGCCTGGCCCCAGCAGCTGTCCCTAGGCATTAAGCTAGCTTTTACAACCAGTTTCTTGTATGATTAAGTCTAAAGCCAAAACCATGTGTCTAAAGCTGCCAAGTTCTGCTGCTTGCTGTGACTGGAACATGACCCCTTTGTTGAATTACATCTTCATCAGCTTTCTGTTTTCCTTTATTGCCTAAGCCTGGCTGTCCTTGAACTTGATCTATAGAACAGGCTAGCCTCAAACTCAGAAATCTACCAGCCTCTGTCTTCCCAGTGCTGGGATTAAAAATGTGCACCACCACACTCAGCTCTGAACTTTCAATTATTTCTACTAGTTGGAAACTTAACGGTGTGGGATCTTGCCCTGAGATCACCATTCCCTTTATCTCCTTGAACATAAGCTTTAGCTCCATTCCATTTCTGGGCTGTCATTTTTTTCCTCAAAATTTACATTTTGTAATTTATCATACTGTTTGCTCTTTTCCATTGTAAACCTTCATTAGAATTACCACTAAAAACCATACAATAGAGTCTATACTAGGCTGTTTTGAGATTTCTTCTGCCAATAGATTAATCCAAAACTTTTCACTTTAGCTTCAGGCAGACTCTCTGAACAAGGGCAAAAAGCAGCCATTTCCTTCATCAAAATATCACAAGAACAATCTCTAGGCAACATACTAAAATTATTCTCTGAAACTACTTGATTGGATCCCAGACAGTTCAAACAATACTTAGCACCACTGTCTTCCCTCCTTCTATTAGTATAGCCCATTATGCAGTGCTTAAACCATTCTACTGCTTTCATAACCCAACCTACCAAAGTACACATTTCTCCAAACAAACACATGGTCAGGTCTATCATAGCAATACCCCAGTCCCTGCTACCAACTTCTGTCTTAATTTGTGTTTACTATTGCTGTTAAGACACAACATGACCAAGGCAACTCTTAGAAATGAAAATATCTAATTGAGAGTGGCATTATGATGATGGAGAGGGGCATGGCAGTGTGTAGGCAGATGTGGTGCTGGAGCTGAGAGTGCTACATCTTGCAGGAAGAAGGAAGTCGATAAAACCCTAACTAAGGTACACTGGCTTAGAGTTTCTGAGTTTTATTTCATTATCATGGGACAAGGCAGCTCGAAAGCTGACATAGAGTACTGGAGAAGGAGCTGAGAGTACTGCATCTTCCTCTGCAGGCAGGAGGAGACTTTGTGCCACACTGGTTGTAGCTTGATCATGTAAGACTTGAAAGCCCACCTCCATAGTGACACATTCTTCCTACAGTCCACACCTACTGCAATCAAGGCCACACTTGCTAATTGTGTCACTGTCTATGGGTTAAGCATTCAAACACATGAGTCTTTGTATGAATTCATGTATATATATCTTGAGCAATTGTTCATGGAGGCCAGAGATATGACAAGTATCTTCCTCAATTACTTCTCCACACTGTTCTCTGAGGACAGTATTGCTCACTGAACCTAGAGCTCACTAAGTGATATTAGGCCCCCTGGCTTACAAGCTCCAGGGATCCTGTTGTGTCTGTCCAACCAGCACTGGAATAACCTTGAAAATCCTGTTTGTTTGTTTGTTTTTTGCTTTTTTTGTGGTTTAGGAGGATCTGAACTCAGGTCCTCATGCTTGTATAATAAGTGCTTTACTGACTGAGACTATCCCTATACCTAACCTCTAATAGCTTAATAAGGAAAGGCTTTACTACCTACATTTTATAGATAAGTAAAATTAATGACGAAGGGAATTTAAAAACTGGCACAAAGTCTTAGAGTTAATAGGTAATGTTATTTAAAACTAGAATTAAGTTCTGCCTAATTTAAAAATTAAGAGATCATCTTTTAAAGAGAGCCAAGATATAGTTCATATTTCCATTCAGAAATTAGTGTTATTTCAAATAATTTGTGATTATTAAGATATTATTGTTAGAAACTAGAGATGTTAAAGATGTATTGAAGATATTGCATGATTCCTATAAACTGTTTAGCATTAGTTCTCATGTTTCATTGAGGACAGCGAAAGACTTCCACTGAACAACAAGCAAGGGCAGAGGGCTGACTATCTTCTTAGAAATAACCACCTGCAATTATAAATCACCTACTCTAATAAAAAGGAACTTTCACATAATGCAGCTGCTTCTCCATTCATAAAAATTATTCAATATGCACCTTGAGCTAAACAGTATTTGAAGCTATGCAGATACACTCTTGAAAGGAAACCATTCCTCTCCTCTGTCTTATTTAGACTCTAAGCAGAAATATGACAACATTTCCAACTAAAGATTAAACCACCAAGAGAAAATCTAAATAAGAATCTCTACTGGGGATTGTTCCCTTGATTGGAAGATTAACTTGGAATATTTGCTTTGACCAAAGGCTTGATCATGCTCGATCATGTAAGAGTCTGGCCACTCTTACATGTTAGAAGAGACCACATAAACAATATCCTTACTAACCTATATTAATTGAGCCATGCCTGTTAGATTTGGTTCTCAGAAATGACAGGAAATTAAACAACAGATCTCCCACAGCAGCACTCCAATAAAGCATTGTGTTTGTAAGAGGAGTCAGAGCACAATTAAGAACCATTGATTTCCATTTTCTATACCCCCTCTCACCTCACTCCTCATCCTTTCTCATTTACCCCATTCATATATCTCTCTGGAGTTATCTAAACTTGAGCTGGGAAAACCAGCATGGAGAACTCCAAGATTAGTGCCTGTTATGTGAAACATTTTATTGCTTTTATGGGTCTCTTATTTTGTGGGTCCATTGAAATATTAAAGCATGTATTGTATTTATTGTGTGAAACTACTCCTGGGATGGTGTGAACAAGTGTCTACTCAACTCAGAGAAGAAACCATTAAAAAAGTAATGACACCAGCTAAGTCCAACTTGGTTTATGGGTGATATTTATAAGTATGGATAAGAGACAAAGATGCAAACCTCCATCACTAAAACCCACAGTAGCAGGGGTGATGACTGAGGAGAGCAGGAATCCTGTAGCTATGTATACAACTTCCAGGCAGCTTGACAGGTAAGAAACTTTTGTCTCCTCATTAGTCCTTGCTGCTTATATAACTAACCATTAGGGGGCTTGTTAATCCAGTAAATTTCAGGGATTTCCTGAGACTTGTGAGATATTTATTCCCTGCTTATTGAAGGATCCCCCTTTAGATCATCCCTAGTCTCAATGAGCTTTCCTCCAGGGTAGACTGTTTCAGGTTGGAGAAAATTGCTGGATAGTGGGTTTAAATGTGAGAGAATCCTTATAGGTTCATGGATTTGAACACCTGATTCTCAGACTGTGGAGGCTTTTAGAACATTTAGACAGTGGACTCTTTCTGTAGAAAGCAGGTTACTGGGGGAGGGCCTTGAAATTTTATAGCAGGGCGCCACTTCCTTGTTACTCTTTGATTTTAGACTGTGGGTATAATATGACAAGCCAGCTTCCTGCTCCTATTGCCATGACTTCCCCAACAAAATAAAATGTATCCACCTGAAACTGTAAGGCCGAATGTACTCTCTTTCTTTAAATTGATCCTTATCAGCTCTCAGGAAAAATAAATAATAAAATATATAAATAAATTAAATGGGTCATAGAGATGGCTCAGAGGGTAAGAGTGCCTGTTGCCAAGACTGATTATCTGATTTCCATGCCCAGGACCCACATGGTGACAAAAGAGAACTGACTTGTGAAATTTTTACTATAACATGTGACCTGTCTTGTGATACACTACACACACACACACACACACACACACACACACAAACACACACTGAATAAATGTTTAAAGAATAAAAGAATGAATAAATTAAAGAAATTTTTCCCAAGCTTTAATTTTTTTACATGATCTTTGAATTTCCTACTTCCTCTAACATCTGAAACCAATGTTATCCATATATAGAAATCATCCAGCAAAGAGCCTGGGATATAGACAAAGTTTCAGGTAGGATGTCCTAGTGTCTACAATAAGTAACTGATAAGAACCTTAAATTCTATAAAACTTTTATTCTCCATAAAATAATATTGAACCCACAACATTCCCGTGAGCCTAACAATTAAACATTTTCACATTTACCTTTATGTTAACCGATTCTGGTGGCTTTTCCTGTGAATCTAGTCCTCTATTTTGTAGTTTTGCCTGCCAAAGTACTTCATTTTACATTTCTTACAGTTCCCCTGCACTGCTAATTAATTATATTAGTATTTTGACTCCCTAAAAATATCTCCATTTGCCCAATCCTTTTAAAGATACTTTACTAAGTATAAAATTCTTTTTTTAATTCTTTAATTACTACTAATATTTACATATCCATCCCCCCATTCCCTTGCTCTCTCATCCTCCCATGTTCCCCACCAAGCCCCCCCCAACCCCACCTCCCACCTCCTCCTCAGGGACAGTGAGGCCTTCCATGGGGGACTTTAAAAGTCTGTCATATCATTTGGGGGAAGCCCTAGGCCCTCCTTGCTGTATCTAGGCTAATAGTATCCCTCCATAGAGAATGAGCTCCCAAGTACATTTGTGCTCTATGGACAAACACTGGCTCCACTGTTAGCGGTCTCATAGACTGTCTTGTTCTCCTAGCTGGCACCCACATTCAGAGGGCTTGGTTCAGTCCAATGCTGTTTCCATAGCTTTATGACTAGGGTCTCCATGCCATCAGTAGGTCAGATCAACTGTTTCTGTCGGTTTCTCCAGCACCATCTTGGCTCCTTTGCTCATCCCTCCTCCCTCTCCACAACTGGATTCCAGGAGTATTGCTCGGTGCTTAGCTGTGTGTGCCTGTTTCTGCTTTGAACAGCTACTGGATGAAGGCTCTAGGAACGGTAACCAAGGTAAGACATCAATCTCATTATAGGGGAAGGGCATCTATGGCATCCTCTCCACCACTGCCTGGATTCTTAGTTGGAGTCATCCCTATGAATCCCCTAAGAGTTTCCCTGTGCCAGACCTCTCTCCAAACCTGTACTGTCTCCCTCTATCAAGGAATCTCCTTTCTTGCGCTCTGGAAGGGGTAGGGGGAGGTGAACAAGAGGACTGAGACAGGGGAGGAATAGAGGAGGGCAAGAAAGGAGATGCCTTGATAAAATCCTTTAAAAAAAAAAAAGATTTATTTATTTGTGTTCTATACAGTGTTTTACCTACTTACCAGAAGAGGGCACCAGATCTCATTATAGATGGTTTTGAGCCACCATGTGGTTGCTGCTAATCAAACTCTAGGCCTCTATATGAGCAGCCAGTGCTCTTAAACTCTGAGCCATCTCTCCAGCCCCTAAGTATAAAATTCTAACCTGACACATTTATATCTTGTAGCAAATGACCTATGTCTCCCATATTTTAGGATTTTCTGATTTTCTGTTTTTCTTTTGTGTGAATTGTGACTTTTTTCTTTTACTGCATTTAAGCCTTGAAGATATTCTGAAGTTTAAATTTTATGTGTCTCTGTAATCACATCTGTGTGTATTGGTGTTTACATTTGTGTGTGTGTGTGTGTGTGTGTGTGTGTGTGTGTGTGTGTGTGTGTGTGCATTTACTTTATTGTGCTTTGAACTTCTGAACCTGCCATCATTTTGTCTGCATCAGTTTCTGAAAATAAACTCTTGATATTCTACTTCTACTCCATTCTTGATTATTTTTCTTGGAGTAAATTATGTGTATGTGTGTGACTGTTTTGTATGTTCTAATATTCTTCGGTGATTTGTGTTATTAATATTTTTTATTTTACATGACATCTTTAACAGCTAACAATTGGAAATGTCAGCTGCTTTGAGTTTTCTTTGCCTCCTCCATTTCCTTCTTCCTTCCACAAGGTACTGTTAGTACTTACATTGATTCTTTACATTTTTACATTTGAGACTTTCCTCAAATTTTTATCAGTAGACAGTTTTGAATCACTTAAGGTACAGGGATATGCCAAACTTCTAGAATTTTTCACAATATTTTTCCTTTCCTTTTAGCAAAAATTCATTTAGATCTAGTTGGATGCCCTCACTCTCAGCAGTACATGCTAAAGTCTACAGAGTAAAACAACTTCCCAAGGGAGGCAATTTCCCTCTTGTATATGTAACTTCTAGATGTTCTACAGTTTCTTGCCAGTCTTTAACAATTGCAGGTCAGAACAATATTATCTATATACTTCTCACCAGTCTGCATAGTAACTGCAGCTCTCCCAGTGTTCTACTACAAATGATGTGGTCTCCATATTTCATTTCAACTTATAGATAGTTGATCTCCATGAGATTTTATTGTAGATATTGCCTAGTGACTCAGATTCTTTGGTTATGGCTAGAAAATCCACTCTTGTTATATTATGAGAGCTATGCTTTCTACCTTCCCATATCCCAGGAAAGGTCAATAAATATTTCTTGATATTGTATCTAAATACTCCATTCTTAGAGCCAGAAACATTGACAATAAATATGACTGTGAAAATTCCTAAGAACCATGTAGCTTGGAGGAACTTTTCAAGATCTGTCCAGATATCTGTTGAATCTGTGTGATTCTTTCAGACATGAAGTATATTATGGAAGATATAAAGTATTTGGCAAGTATATAGGATACCACAAAGTGCAAATATCATCAAATACAGCAATGAGAGATTGCATAATTTAAAGTATTATAGTGGATTGTGGAGTCTGTACACTTTCATAACCCTATGGGAACTTCTTCAGTGACATAATAGGTCCCTTTAAGCACTCTCTCTCTCTCTCTCTCTCTCTCTATATATATATATTATATATATATATATATATATATAATGCAACATGATTGTTTACTATAGTTAAAGGAATTAATTAGATCATAGTAAAAAAACCAAAACTCTTCAATATGAAATCTTCAGGTAGGTATGAGAGAATTGTCCTCTTCTACATTTAAAATCCATTAGATATAGAAAGATCCAGAATTCAGTGTAAAACACTATTCTTAATATATACTTTAATATGAATTTTTATTAATTTATTTACCTGCAAGTTTTGAGACAGCTCTGTTTCCTAACATGATGGGAAGACATTATTTCAAATTATATTTATTAGAAATATTGTATTTTTACTCATGAACCTTAACAAGTAACTTTATTAAGGAAGTACTGTTACAATAAATATTTCTGCCAAAAGCTGCCTGAGCCCCATGGCCACGTGTGCGCTTTACACCAGCCGCCTGTCCGAGTTAGGCCCAAATGAATACACAGAAACTTGTATTAGGTTCAATGCTGCTTGGCCAATGACTAGGATTCCTTATCTGTTAGCTCAGTCTTAATTATCATAAATCTATATATTTTATAAGACTTACCTTATCGGAAGCCTTGTTGGTGTCCATCCTGGCTGGTGGATCACATCGTGCTGCTGGAGCAGGAGTGGAGGGGAAAAAGGGCCCTTCCTGTTTCTCCTTCTTTAAATATTAGTCTCCTTGCTATGTCACTTCCTGCCTGGATCAGCACTTCTCTACTACATTTCCCAGAATCCTCTTTGACTCCTAGTCCTGTCTACTTGCTGTCTCATTGGCCAAACAGTATTTTATTTAACAATCAATAAGATAAACATACACAGAAGTATTTTCCCCATCAAAGTACACTTTCAAATATATACTGGAACTAGGACTTCATACTTATGATTAATTTTATAAAGCTAAAAGCATTAGTTAAATATTTGGGAAGCTTTATAACTCACAACACTGAAATGCTTTAAAACAATAGTGACTATGAATAATTTATAAGTGATATTTAATTGTCAATGGCCTATAATTAATCAAGCTTTTAAATAGCACTAAATTTAATCAATGGCCTCTTAAAATTTTTAAGTTTGTTAATGTATAAATAAAGAGCAAGATTTGTAACCAGAAATAAAATCTTTAACAAGATTGTGATCTTTAATGGATGAATTAAATAAAATATGTAGTAATTTCTAAACTAAAACAGAATGATGTTTTATGCACATAAATTCAATCATTATGCATGAAAATATTAATCTTCTCAGTTTTTCAAAGATCCATTAATTGTATCATGCTTTTTAAAAGAGGTGGTCATAGTGGTTTGAAAGGGAATGGCCCTTATAATGTCATATGCTTTTGGGGAAGGACTAGGAGGTGTGGCATTTTTGGAGATGGTATGTCACTGGGAATTTGCTTGAAGGTATGAAAAACCCATACCAGGTTCAGTGTCTGTCTGCCTTTCTGTGTGGATCAGATTATAAAGCTCTTGGCTACTAATCCAATGCCATACCTGTCTGCTTCTTGCCCTGGTGATAATGGAATAATCCTCTGAAAGCATAGGCTCCCAATTAAATGCTTTCTTTTATATATTGTCTTGGCATTGAACAGTAACATGGACAACAGTACATGATTTATAGTAAGTGAAAATGGAAGGCAAACAATAGAGTTTCATGCTTTACATTATGCAATGCCTTATTTTATCCCAAATGAGTGAATAAAGATCAGCACTTCTATATTTCACCATATGTCCAAGTGAACCCAGTAAATGTGAATGCAGCTCAGCTACAATTCCCCCACCCTTAATACTGGGATAATATTGCTTGTCATTTGACAGGTTCTAGAGTTCCATGGAAATTTCTACCAGGGCATTCTAGTTTGGTTTCAGTGAGGTGAGAAAATCCAGCCTGAAA
Organism: Cricetulus griseus; assembly: GCF_003668045.3. Classification (NCBI taxonomy): domain Eukaryota; kingdom Metazoa; phylum Chordata; class Mammalia; order Rodentia; family Cricetidae; genus Cricetulus; species Cricetulus griseus. The sequence goes on from NC_048596.1 coordinate 225,212,856, forward strand.
GTGAGACTGCTGAATCCTGTGAGCTCTTTCTGCTTTCTTGACTGTGGGTGCAATGTGACCAGATGTCCCCTGCTCCTGCCCCCTGAGACTTCCACAGACTATCTGAACACACCAAATGTGAACCCTGGTAAACTCTGCCTTCTATAAGTTGCCTTTGACAGGTATTTTGTAACATCAATGATGAAAGGACCCAATGTTCAAAAATATTTCATATAATTTTATGGCACATACACAAAGTGTGTAATACAATTTGTTTTTACACCAGCCGTAGAGAATATGGCATTTGTGCACAATTTAACATGCTATAGTGCAAACTGCTTGACCTGTAGAAAGACCTGAACTGCAATCAACTGTGAAATCTTGGCTGTTCTGGGACTCCTTTCAACCTCAGTTTATTAACAGCAAAACACAGTATTTCAAAACTATGTTGAAGAGAGTAACTCAGAAAACACAGAAAACAACTGGCTCTAGTTGACTCAGAGTAAACATAGAACTGGCTTGTAAGGTGTGTTCTATTAATTATAATCCCCTTCAGGAGAAACCTTAAGCTTTTTACTTAAACACTAGGAAATGAATTTTGGGGACAGAACCTCACTTTTAGATTGCTGCAGAGTGTGATAATGCAGATTTATTTGAAAAGAAAGCATTTAGAGAGATACAGCCTTCAGAGTATGCTGCTATAGAATGTTTATCTAGAAAATGTAATCCCAAGTTCACCACAAAGGGATACAGAGGCCCCTGTGGCTTTTGTACATAAGGGAAGGACACACTTTCGGTTGGCTAAAATATTTGGCATCATCTACATGGTGCTAGTTTTGCACATATGCAAGATGTAAGAGTAGGAGGCTTGCCCAAAGACTACAGAAAGCCTCTGGGGCCAGGAAACACTGCAGTTGTATCCATTTCTTGCAGTGAGCTGTGCATGGAACAGTGATTGTGAAGCCTGAGATACTTTGGAGAATTTGGGTATTTCAGTAACACACAGAGCACACAGGGTGAGGCACACTTTGGAGCATTCATATGATGGCATTTCCTGAGAAAGTATGAACTGAGATAGAAGGCTGTGGTGTTTTGAATAGGAATGGACTGCATAAAGTCATGGGAGAGGCATTATTAGGAGGTGTGGCCTTGTTGGACTAGGTGTGGTCTTGTTGGATAATTCTGCAACAGCTCTCACATATTTATACACATCCATCTATCTCCACAGTGCCACTGCCTCTCTCACAGCCAAACTCTGGACCATTGTAAGTTATATTTTCAGGATCTGACCCATTCTCATAACACAAGATATGTCACATAGTTTCTTTTAGGGTATTGATGTCACCTTGAACCATGCACACAGCTCTAAATTGGTGAAGGTTCCAAAGCAGAAATTAACATTGGAAATCAAGACTTACCAATAGCAATTAATTAACTGAAACTTGAGCAGTTGGGAGCACATGCAGACTAAAGTTATTAAAACTCTGACCTTGGATCAGCAAAACAACACCTGGAGAAGTGACCTTGTGTATTTGTCTCTAGGGGCAACCAGATATATATCTCCAGGGACAATTAGCCTGCATTGAATTTGTTCTGGAATATAAAGGTAGCTGACTGTATAAAAAGTTTGTCTTTCTGATTGAGAATTCTGTCAGTCTGAGTAATATAAAATATCGCAGTAGTATTTCTATTCATCAAAATTATACAGCTTATGTAGAATCATCTTTTGACCATCCACCATTGTATGTCTGCCCAACATGTGTTAAACATACTGCCAAATGGCTGTGGAAAGAACCCCACAGCTGTTCTTATTAGGGAGGAATAGCAGTGGGTCCTGAGAAAGTTACAGACAGAAAACAACCAGTCATTCACAGTCAACCCCACAGTTTTGCCTAGTAGGGTTCTCCTAGTGGGTTGACTGGTGTAATACTAGTTGTCACTGTTCTCCAGCCCCCTGAATAGATTTGAATTAAGATTACTGCCCAGGTTTTTATTGATATTTTGAGAGTGGTAACATGACTGAAACTTGACATTTTTTAACTCTGATACAGAACTCTGTGAAAAGCTGCTGAGAGTCTAAAATTTATTTTTGCATAACCACAAATTTTTCATTAGTTTAAATTCAAAAACATAATCTCTGAATAAAGAGAAAACATATGAAACCAAAGAGAATATTCTCTATCAGCTCTTAATGATGAGTCCATTTTCTGTTTGCTTCTGAGATAGACCTAGCAGTTTCTGACTTACAGATGAAAGATTTATCAGTAAAGTTGAATTTTGATCATTCTACATAAATTAAGAAATCTTGGAATGTAGACAGAAGTTTCTGCCCTGCCTAGTCTCACAGCCATTCAGTCCCAAATAAACACACAGATGTTTCTATTAATTATAAACTGCTTGGTCGATGGCTCAGGCTTCTTATTTGCTATCTCTCTCTTAATTATTAACCTATTTCTAGTAATCTCTGTATCTCCATATAATCTTGGCTTAAAGGTGATGCCCTGGTCTCTTACTTCCTTGGCACCTACATGGTGTCTCCCTGACTCCACCTCCTAGCTTTCTCTATCCCTGTTTGGATTTTTAGGTGATTATTGAAAGCAAATTTTGTTTGATCATGATTTTAAAGTTTAAGAGGAGTGTATCAGAATGTGTGGAATTAGAGGGAGGAATCTAGGTGACTCCAAGATAAAAGTGTAAAATTCTCAAGGAAACCCTAATTTTAAATAAATATTTGATATTTACCCACTTGATAGAATTTTGATGTCTCCTAGAACTTCTTAGCTCAAATGGCACAAATTAGCTATAAGTTAAGTACATTTTTAATTCTTATCATGACTTTAGTACAAACTGATATTTTCTTTACTTTCAGCTCTGCATCTTTATATGAATTCTTGTGCTTGATTATATATCTCTCTTCAATTTCTCAGTGTTTTGACAGGATAAAAAACATAAGATATAAACGAATATATTTCAGCAGTAGTCTAGATAAGCATGGGTGACATTTTGAGTCATAGCAAGTTTGTTTCTTAGTTTCAGGTCTGAAAAAAATTAGGTTAAATATATCAGAGACTTAGGAGCTTCAAAAAAGTCGCAGATGCCTATTAATGTCAAGGGAAGTATTTAATATTAATATAATGCATACATATGAAGGCAGACACATAAGAAAATATATAAAATAATGAATAAAATGTGTTTGAAGAAGAATCAATGTCTTTACCTGGGTTCTAGATTTCAGGCATGGAATTCCTTAGTGTGCATATATTTTAAAGCTTGTGTTTGGTCATTCTTTCAAAGCTATCAAGTGTTGAAGTGTCCATGCAATTGTAAATATAGAATTTACATATTTTTATGAAGAATATCAATTGATTTCTACCTACATGTTACAGAATATATGTTTATACACAATTGAGTCAAGAAAGCTGACTTATAGCATGCTATCTTTGTACTCTTTAAGCAAACAATAACACAAAGATAAAAGGTAAGTTGAAAGTGGAAAACAGCTAAAACCTAGATACAGAAGATCAAAAACATCAGTGAAACAAATAGTCTGAAAAGGGTAGTAAAAATGGAACCTTAGTGATTAAGGACATAAATACAATCCATATATGTACAACCACATTGGAGCCTTACCTACAAAGGGAAAAGCTAGAGTTGAAGTAGAATAAGTTTCCTGGGAGATGGTTCCATAGCTAGTCTGTAAACTTGGGGTTTTGAAAGTATCACAAAATCATCAATAAAAAGGATTTTAGTAGATGTCACTAGTTTTAATCAGTGCATTCCAAATGAAAGAACAGTTCAATCCTTTGTCTCTAACCCCAGAATATGACCAGAGTGTTTACTTTAAGAATAAATCTAAGTTATAACAATCCAAAGAAATCAAATTATCATTCTAGGAACAGTTAGAACTTTTAATTATTTTAAGGGTACTTCAGCATAATGTATTTTTCAGACATCATATTTGAGCATTTGCTTTTTTGTTTAGGAATGGTAAACACTAGAATTTCAACCCATATTTGCATTCTGCAACATAATGTAAGCTCATCAGAACACATGACTTACAACATCATCCAAGTAAGAGAGCATATAATGAAGAGAACATGCAACAGCACATAATGGTCATAATGAGTTCAGTCATAGGTATGATTATATGTATGGCATGCATGCATTCAGGTCTTGGCAAGTCCTGAAAACATTAATAGGTTCAAATGCCCATGATCCTTAATTGTTTTTCGGTGCATCATCTCAGTCTGTAGTATATAGCTAATAAGGACTTCTCTCTAAACAGAAAACTGAAGAAGAAATAGTGTAAATCTGGTTTATAGATGATTCTGCTTCTAACACTGCCAGGACTTTAAGGTAAATGCAATAGTATTTTACTCTCAATCTAGAGTGACCATGAAGGAAGGTTAAGGAGGAAAATTCAACCTACCTCATGACTCAGCTATTCCAATCTTGGGAATATACTCAAAAGATGCTTGATAATATTTCAAGAACGCTTGCTAAATTATATTCATAACATCATTATTTGTAATATTTAGAATCTAGAAAAAAAAACTAGATGCCCCTCAACTGAAGAATGGATAGGGAACATGTGGTACATTTACACAATGGAGTATTTCTCAGCTGAAAAACAAACAAACAAATAAATAAACAAAAACCCCAATTACCTCATGAAATTTGCAGGCAAATAAATGGAACTTGAAAACAATCATTCTGAGTTAGGTAAAGAAACATGGTATGTACTCACTTATTAGTGGATATTAAGAGTAAGGTATAGCATAATCAACCTATAATCCACAAACCCAGAGAGGCTAGATAACAAGTAGGGCCCAAAAAAGGAATAGATAGATTTCCCTGGGAAAGGGAAGTAGAAGGTATTTCCTGGGTCAACTAAGGGAAGGGGATGTTCAGATAGAGAAAAGAGAACTTGCAGGAGCCATTTGAGTGTGTTGAGTTGGAGGTAGGACTGAAATGGAGAGTAACAAAAGAGAAGTCTTGATGGGAGGAACATTTTGGGGTTAGGGAGAAACCCAATGGCATCAGGAAACCTACAGAAATTCACAAGGATAATCCCTAGCTGAGACTCCTAGAAATAGTGGAGACGTCACCTGCACTGGCTATCTACTATAATCAGATTGGTGGCTCCCCTAATTGTTATCAGAGATGCTCTATCCAGAAACTGATGGAAGCACATGTACTGGGCTGAGTTCCAGGAGTATTGCTGAAGAAAGGGAGGATGGTTTGTTCAATCCAGGGGGTCATGAGAGGGAAACCCACAGAGACAGCTGATCTCAGCTTGGGAGAGCTCATGAACTCTTGACCTAGAGTAAGCCAGACTCCAGGGACCAACCTAGGCCTTCTAAACATGTGTGATGGTTTTGAAGCTTTTACTCTTTGTAAAAGACATCTAGCAGTTAGATCAGGACCTGTTCCTGGTGCTTAGCTGGATTTTGGGAACCTGTTCCCCATGCTGAATTACCTTGTCCAGCCTTGTTGCAAGGGGAGAAGCTCAGTCCTGCTTCATCTTGATGCAATATGCTTTGTTCAAGCCCATGGAAGTCCTGCCCCTTTCTGAAGGGAGACAGAGGAGGTGAGCAGGAAGATGGGAAGCTTGTGGGGGGATGGAAGACTAGGAGGAGAGAGACGGGGAAACATTGGTCAGTATGTAAAATAAATGAAAATGTTATTTAAATAAAAGAAAGTACATGCCTTTGTTGCTTTGTCTGAAAGGAAAGGCTACCAAAGACATGGCTGTGCATAAATCTATAGGAAGCAGCTAACAATTTGGCTCAAGGGTTATAAAATAATAATCTCAAGGAAATCTCAAGAAGAAGACCTTGAATGGATTTCTCTGAATGGACACTGACTGATGTTTGTGTTCCATGTGAATGTCTTAGGTAAATGCTCACATATAAAGCAGAGTATAAACAAAACCAAAAGAAGAAAATATAGGCCAGGCCTGAGAAAAGGCTCTTTGCATATCCCTAGTCTGACACACAAGGTAGCAAATAAGGTGGTATGTGAAGATCAACATGCAAGTTGGTCTTCTGACCACTGTGCATACTCCATGGCGTGTTCACAACGGTACTCAAAGATAACAATTTTTAATATGTCAATTAGTCTCTTTCTTAAAGCATCATTATTCATAGTCAGTAAACTAATGAATAAAGTGACTGACTGTGATGGCAGGGAGGGACATTACCCTTAGAGTGTGCAATAAGGACTCCTACTTCAGTCAGTTCTCACTACATAAACTGACAGTAGTGGGGATATATTCTGTACAGTAATGTATAGCATGATACCAGCTAGGTTTGTTGACGCTCATTATCTGGAATATTCTCATCACAGATGAGAAGGTTTTGTTCTCATTGTCAATAGTGTTCTGTTAGTTTACCACATAAAACTCATAAAATGATAGTTATTTGTAATAATTGTTCTATTTTGCGCAAAATTGAGTTTTGGAAAATAAACTTACTCTAAAGAAAATTAAATGTGGTAGTAATTTGGTGCTTTTAGATTTATATTTTCACTTGGTTACTCTCCACACTGGAAAGAAAGAAACAAACACAAAGACACACAGAAGGAAAAAAAAAGGCAAGAGTTGGTTCTACTGCTTTTTTCTGAGTATTTCTGAAAGATATTTATTTTTCTTAAATATTTTTATATTGAAAATAGACTTCTTCATACAATATATTCTGGTTACAATTTCCCCACCCCAGCACCCACCAAAATCTACACCCTTTCTTGTTCTCTATCATTAGAAAACTAATAGGCATCTAATAATGATGATTATGATAACTGAAATACAATGAGATAAAATAAAAAGAAACAACCAATAAAAGGACAAAACAACCAAAAACAGAAAGAAGAGGCAAAAGCAAAATAAATACTTATAAACTCAGAGACACAAACATTTCCATGTACAGAGATCCCATACAAATACACAACTAGAAACCATAATATATAAGTTAAAATCACTGCAACATTAAAAATTTGGGGGTTTTATGGAATATCCTATCTTTTGGGGGGAAGAACCTTGAAGTCATTGGCACAGGAGACAACTTCCTGAATAGAACACCACTAGAGCAGGAAGTGACATCAACAATTAATAAATGGGACCTCATAAAACTGAAAAGCTTCTGTAAGGCAAAGGACACTGTTAATTGCTGCAGAATATTTGTTTACACTGTACAGATGTGTCTCTGCCTCAGGCACCTTCTGATTGGTTTAATAAAGAGTTAAGTAGCCAATAGCTAAGCAGGAGAGATAGGCAGGACATCTGTGCATAGAGAGAAAACTTGAGATGAATCCAGGCTTTTGAGTTACATCAGCCAGATGAGGAAGGATTTGGACACACAGAATGAGATAGGGGTAAATGTCACATGGTAGAATGTATATTAATAAAAATATGGACTAATTTAAGTTATAAGAGATAGTTAGAAAGAAACCTAAGCTAAGGCCAAGCTTTCATAAGTCTCCCTATTAATATCTGGGAGCTGGATGGTGAGACAGAGAAATACTCATTAAAGTCAATAGAACAAAAAGGTATCCCACAGAATGGGAAGAGATTTTTCACCAACTCCACATATGACAGAAGCCTAATTTCCAAAATATATAAGAACTCAATAAACTAGACATCAACAAACTAAATGATTTAATTTAAAAAATGGGTTAGAGATCTAAATTCTCAACAGAAATTTTCAAATGGCTGAAAAACACTTAAAGAAATGTTCAACAACTTAGCCATCAGGGAAATGCAAGTCAAAATGACTCTGAGATTCCAGAGTCAGAGACCTGTCAGAATGGCTAAGATCAAAACACAAATGACAGCCCATGCTGGTGAGGATATGGAGCAAGAGGAATTTTTTCCAGTGCTGGTGGGAGTGCAAAGTTATACAGCCACCTAGAAACCCATATGGTGGTTTCTCAGAAAATTGGTAATGGATCTACCTCAAGACACAGCTGTATCACTCTTGGGAAAATACCAAAAGGATGCACTATCACACCACAAGGATGCTTGTTCAACTATGTTCATAGCTGTATCATTTTAGGGAAAAACTGGAAACAACCTAGATGCCTATGGACCAAAGAAAGGATAAAAGATATGTGGTACATTTACATAATGTAGTATTGCTCAGATGTTAAAAACAATGCCCTCATGAAAATTACAGGCAAATGGATGGAACTTGAAAAGAAAAATCATCCTGAGTGAGGTAACCCAGACTTAGAAAGACAAACATGGCATGTACTCACTTATAAGTGTACATTAACTGTATAGTAAAGGATAACCATGGTACAATCCACAGACCCAGAGAGGAAAAGTGAAAGGGAGGGCTTAAAGGGGGATGCATGGAATTTGCAGAGAAGGGAAAGTAGATTTTACTGGTAGACTCTGGGAAGGTGGGGTTGGGAACAGGAGGGATCAACTAGAGAGGGGAGGGAGAGAAAAAACTGTGAGAAATGACTGGCATTAGGGGCATTTTGGGGGCAAGGTAGAAACTTAGTATAATGGAAACTCCATGAAATCTATGAGCTTAACCCTAGCAAAGACTTCTAGTAATGGGAGACATGGAGCCTGAACCAGCCATCTTCTGTAAACAGCCAAGGCCTCACTTAAGTTGGGGGAGGGGAGGGAAAGGGAAAAGGGACTGACATGTGAAGCAAGTTTCTTCCTAATTTGAACTAATAAAAAGAAAAAAGAAAAAAGAAAAAAGTTAGCTGGAGATGGGGTGGCCAATAAAAGCTGGTTTGTTTTTTGTTAAAAGGAGGAGAAATTCTATTCACTACATAGAAGAAATCTGACCTTCAGAATACATGTGTGAGCAGGAGTAAAGCAGTCCCCTCTTTCATCAGAAGGTGTGTCCTGAGACATGTAACAAATGCCTAAAATTACAATAGTATTTTTTCCTTTATATGTATAATTATGATAAAGTTTAATTTACAAATAATCCATGACAAGAGATCAATAATAAAAGATGAATTTAAATAATAATAATATTATATGTAAAAGAATAATAATATAATAAAATATGTGATTCTGGGTTCTCTTACCCACTCTCACTTTTCTTCCTCCTTCTCACCCTCTCCCTCTCCTTACTCTCCCCTTCCTGGCTTTCTCCTCCTCCCCTCCTTTTCCTGGTCTTTCTCTTCTAAGAATTTCTTGTGCATTTTCTCTTCTGTTGGTGTGAGATAATCCACATAATTCCATGATAAGTTGAGAGGAGTGGCTAACACTAGCATTACAATATAAGGTTAAGCCATCACAGAAGGGTTAAGCACAAGCACTGTGATAACAAGTTAGTTTAATTTGATATCAGCATGGGTATGCTGGACATAGGGTTAATTCTAGTTGGGGTAGCTGGCACAATGTAAGATTTCAGCATGTCACTCATGAATCATGTGCATTTGAGATGTCCTTCTGCATATGTGGTTTACTTATCTTCATCATTCTTTATTCATGGTTAGTAGATAATCTAAATGTTTTATATGGAAAATTCCAGAAAAATATTAAATTAAATCCCATGCCATTATGAGTTACATCTTAGATTTCTTTCTTTCTCTTTTTCTTCATTTTTTTCTTTGTGTAAACCCATATCCTGTGATAAAAGTAAATTGTAAAGTACAAAAAATCTAAGAAACACTGCAATTTTCAGGCATGGAAAATGACATTTTTAAATTAATTTTTATTTAAATTAAAAAGCAAATTTTCTATGGATTTTTTCAGTGTCTGTTGTTATGTCCCCCTTTTCATTTCTGATTTTGTTAATTAATTAGCATGCTCATCAGGTCATATTTTGAAAACCTGTATTCTACAAAATTTGAACATCTAAAGGAAATGGACAATTATCTGCATAGATATCACTTACCAAAATTAAATCAAAAACAGATAAGCAAATTAAACAGACCTATAACCCCTAATGAAATAGAAGCAATCATCAAAAATCTACCAAGCAAAATAAGCCCAGGTCCAGATGGATTCACTGCAGAATTCTACCAGAAATTCAAGGGAGAGCTAATACTCCTCAAATTGTTGCACAAAATAGCAGCAGAAGGAACATTGCCAAGCTCTTTTTATAAGGCTACAATTACCTTGGTACCCAAGCCACACAAAAACAAAACAAAAAAAAAGTGAATTACAGACCAATATCCTTCATGAACATTGATGCAAAAATATTCAACAAAATACTGGCAAATCGAATCCAAGAACACAGCAGAAAAATCATCCACTATGATCAAGTTGGCTTTATCCCAGGAATGCAGGAATGGCTCAACATACGAAAATCCATCAATGTAATCCACCATATAAACAAACTGAAAAATAAAAAACACATGATAATTTCCCTAGATGCTGAAAAAGCCTTTGACATAATCCAACATCCTTTCATGATAAAGGTCTTGGAGAGATCAGTAATAACAGGAACATAACTAAACATGATAAAAGCAATATACATCAAACCAACAGCCAACAAAACTAAACGGAGAGAAACTCAAGGCTATTCCTCTAAAATCAGGAACAAGACAAGGCTGGCCACTCTCTCCATATCTCTTCAATATTGTACTTGATGTCCTAGCTAGAGCAATAAGACAACAAAAGGAGATCAAGGGAATACAAATGGGAAAGGAAGAAGTCAAACTTTCACTATTTGCAGATGATATGATAGTCTACATAAGATACCTGAAAAACTCTACCAGTGGAACTACCACAGCTGATAAACACCTTTAGCAAAGTGGCAGGATACAACATTAACTCAAAAAATCAGTAGCCCTACTATATACAGAAGACAACTGTGCTGAGAACAAAATCAGAAATATCACCCTTTAAAATAGCAATTAACCTCATAAAATATCTCAAGGTAACACTAACCAAAAATGAGAAAGATCTGTATGGTAAGAACTTTGAGACTTTAAAGAATATACCAGAAAATGGAAAGATTTCCCATGCTCTTGGATAGATAGGATCAACATAGTAAAAATGGCAATCATGCCAAAGCAATGTACATTTGATGCAATTCCCAACAAAATTCCAACACAATTCTTCACAGAACTTGAAAGAACAGTACTCAACTTCATATGGGAAAACAAAAATCCCGGATAGCCAAAACAACCCAATATAATAGTGGAAACCATCCCTGACTTCAAGCTCTGTTATGGAGCTGTAGTCCTGAAAACAGCTTGGTATTAGCACAAAAATAGACAGGTTGACCAACGGAATCAAATTGAAAACCCTGATATTAACCCACACACCTACGAACACCTTATTTTTGACAAAGATGCCAAATCTATACAATGAAAAGAAGATAGCATCTTCAACAAATGGTGCTGGCACAACTGGATTCGGACATGCAGAGGATTGCAGATAGATCCTATCTGCCACCATGCACAAAACATAAATGCAAATGGATCAAAGATCTCAACATAAATCCAGCCATACTGAACCTCCTAGAAGAGAAGGTATGTGGCAACCTTGAACAAATTGTTACAGGAGACTGCTTTCTGAACATAACACCAGTAGCTCAAACATCGAGATCGAGAATTAATAAATGGGACCTCCTGAAACTGAGAAGCTTCTGTAAAGCAAAGGACACAGTAAGCAAGACAAAATGCCAGTCCACAGAATGGGAAAAGATATTCACCAACCCCACATCTGACAGAGGGCTGATCACCAGAATATACAATGAACTCAAGAGCTAGCCACCAAAGCACCAACCAATGAAATTAAAAGATGGAGTGAAGAACTTAATAGAGAATTCTCAACAGAGGAATCCAAAATGGCTGAGACACTTGAGAAAGTGTTCAACATCATTATCCATCAGGGAAATGCAATTCAAAACCACTCTGTGATACCACCTTACTCATGTCAGAATGGCTAAAATCAATAAGACCAATGACAATCTATGCTGGAAAGAATGTGGAGAAAGAGGAACTCTCCTCCATTGCTGGTGGGAGTGCAAACTTGTACAGCCACTTTGGAAATCATTAGGGTGGTTTCTCAGGAAAATGGGAATCAGTCTACCTCAAGATCCAGGAATCCCTCTCTTGGACATACACCCAAAGAATGCACACTCATACAATAAGGACATATGTTGAACTATGTTAATAGCAGCATTATTTGTAATAGCCAGAACCTGGAAACAACCTATATGCCCCTCAACTGAAGAATGGAAAGAGAAAATGTGGTATATTTATACAATGGTTTACTACTCAACAGAAAAAAAACAATGGAATCTTGAAATTCGCAGGCAAATGGATGTAACTAGAAGAAACCATCCTCAGTGAGGTAACCCAATCACAAAAAGATAATCATGGTATGTTCTCACTCATTTTTGATTTTTAGACATAGAGCAAAGGATCACTAGCCTACATTCCACAGTGCCAAAGGAACTAGTAAACAAGGAGGAACCCAAGAGAAGATTACATAGTCCCCCAAAGAAGGGGATGGGGACAAGAACCCCTGACCAAATTGGAGCCCTGGGTCACAGAGAGGAAGGAGAGTCCTCATCCAGTTGTTTGAATCAGAAACAGACAACCATAGCTTAGCATTGAACCATCCAACTGGAATTCAGTTGTGGAGAGGGAGGAGGGTTCAGCAAAGGAGACAAGACGGTGCTGCAGAAACTCTCAGAAAACAGTTGACCTGACCTAGTGAGAGCATGGAGACCCTATACATAAAGCTGGGGAAACAGCATTGAACCAAACCAAACTCTCTGAATGTGGCTATCAGCTAGGAGTCCAAGACAGTCTATGGCTCCTCTGACAGCAGAGCCTGTCTTTATCCCTAGAGCACAAATGGACTTTGGGAGCCCATTCCCTATGGGGGGATACTATTGCAGCCCAGATACAGCAAGGAGGGTGTATACCCTCCACCAAACAATATGACAGACTTTGATGGTCCTTGGTAGAGGGCCTCACTGTTCCTGGGGAGGAGTTGTGGGGGGGTTGGGCTAGGTTGGGTGGAGAACATGGGAGGAGGGGAGGGTGAAGGGATGGGGATGGATATGTAAATATGAGTAATTAAAAATAATAAAAAATTAAAAAAGAAAAAAGAAAAAATTGTATAACTTAAAAAAAACATTTTTTTTAAATACCAATGCCAGTTTCCTCTCTCCCCTTCCTTCCAATTCCCCCACCAACACCACTATCCTGTTTCAGACAGCTGTCTTGAGGACTGTGAACAGAGCCAGCCGTACAGTCCTGGGTCTGATTCTGAGTGGGAGTGTGTGGACTAGGGGAATCTAATTACCCAGCATAGCTAAAGATGAGACAAGAAACACCATGTCATCTCAGGAGGGCTCCCAGCTGATGCTGAGAAGCCACAGTTTATTGAGAAATCCATTTAAATAGTCTTCCAAGGGCAGGGGCAGCATCAGGAAGCATCTATTATGATGTATATAGCTAATATCTAGTGATTCTATTAATTCAATCATTATCTAAACAGTTCCTAGTCACATAGACAGAGTTCTCAGCCCAGGTGTGGGCCTACTCAATGCTTAGGCCCATAGAGATGCAAACTAGCAGGCATTCTACACTTAGGCCATGGTGTTCAATAGCAGACTTGCTCATATTAGCAATACAATTGTAGGCCAGAGCTCCTGGGTGTTCCTGTTTATTGAAACCTGAGGCTGGACCTTAAGACGTTCCATAATGGAACTTTCCTGGACGCCAACACTATCCTACCCACAACCACTCTTCAAAGAGGGTGAGACTTCCATGTGGGATCAACAAAGTCAGTTATATCATTTGGGGTGGGACCTAGGCCCTCCTCCATGTATGTAGGCTTAGAGAACATAAATTGATAAAAAGTAGTATTAGTCTTAGCTATTGTTCTCTATTTCTTCCTGTCCTTGTTAGAACAAATTAGTGCAGTTTACGTACTTATAATTGATCACTCTGTTAAATATTTTGTGATGGTTATCCTTGTTGCAAACCTGAGTAGATTTGGAGACACCTAGGAGACATCCTTGAATATGTGACTATGACGGTATTTCCACAGTACTGCATCTGAGAAAAGTAGTTATGGTACCCTTAATGCAATAGAATCAATGGTTATCTCACTTTGAACCAATAGCAGTATTCATTTACATTAGTGTTCCAGGACAACTATATTTCAGGGATTTTCTTCCCCCCTTTTTATGGCACAATACAGTATGAAGGTAACTTGACTGGACATTGTAAAAAACATTGTTCTCACCTCTGTATTGGCACTATTACATTAATTATACCTAGTGAGACTTAGATAATTGATTCTGTAAATAAGCTGATTGTATACACAGGTTTCAAGATACAGTCAAATTTTGGGAAAATATATTCTATATTACTCAGGTTTTTAAAGGGCCAGATAATTTAGAGAACATTGAGAAATGGCAGGGAAGGTAAATTGCATTTCATTACAGTACCATATGAATCAGGTGAAAAAGAAAACATATCAGGATTTTCACAGAACATCACATCCCCAACATATGTACATGGGGAACAAATGAGCTGTACCAAATGTCTTGGAAACTTCAGGAGAGACACAAAGAAGATGTATAAGGTTCTTAATCAACATTAAGATTTCTACACAAGACAATTCATCAGCTTCATTAAACAGGTGTTGAATGTGCTACAGAAGGTCCATAGAAAGCTTTCAAATGACTGAGGAACCAAAGTGCTATCATGAATAAGAAGAGCAGCAATTCATCATAAGGCATGAAAAGTACTTAGACATTCTCAGAGAAAAATCTATCAGCAAACCCAAGAATGCCATGCATACAAACATCCAAGAACAATGGGATATGGAAAGAACTGAACCTGCCTCATGAAGAAGTGAATACTTATATCCAATCCCATCCAGGAAAGTTTCTGCTTAAGAGGCACTGAATGATCCCAGGGATCAGATGTCTTGTTCAATTGCTGTCCATTGCATCTGTTCCAGGTGTTTGGGGGCCCATGAACAGAAAATTCATAAATCCAAAATTTGAGGTACAATAACATGAATTTGTTCTGTAGTTGATTGAGCTGTTAAATGTGAAGACTACCCAAGATAATCACATCAGATACTGCAACTCTAATGCTATCTCATATGGAGAGAAACTGGTCATTGGCAAGGTTTATAGATCTCATATTTTTATTTATTTATTTATTGTTTTATATTACTGATGTTCTGAGTTTTTTTTTTATTTTTTATGTTTATAATTGTAATTAGACCAATTTTAAATTAGAAACAAGCTTCTTTTACATGTCAAACCCAGTTCCCTCTCCCTCCCTTCCTTCCCTGCCCCTGACCCCCTATCCCAAACCCTTTCTTTTCTGAGTTTTGGTAATCTGTCCTGCCTACAGTTTTTAGAATTGTACTATTTAAATAGTGACAAATGTGTTTGAATTTTCATCATGTGATTAGCACAATATAAGCTTATGTGAAGGACAAGTAACAATTAGCATGAAAGGGACTCTCAGGCCCTTTGATTTCATATAAGGAACATGGAAATTGATGTCCTTGATGGAAAGAAAAGTGCCTTTTAAAGGCATAGTTAAAAATCTCAAATTAGGGAGAGTCTCTGTGGAATGCAAATGCTGACCTTCAAAATGCACTTATGCTCTGACTCTACCACCATCTGCCATAGTACAGGTTTTTCTTCTAGGAATAGCATGACTAGCCCATCAATCACCATCTTGGAGCAGGGGTGACTTTGGATCAATATTACAAATAAGCAGACCAACCAGTGATAATTAATTCTATAATAATGGTAATTGAGTTATTAAAAGCCCTTAGTAGAAGGGTAAAAATTTCTCAGGACCTTCAATTAGAATTATGACCATAATTCTATTTCTCCAAGGTGTGTGTGCTGTTATTGTTAGGAAATGAGGATAGAATATATAAAGTTGAAAATCAGATGAAGATGAGATTCCATGGTGTACTTATCTTGAGGTTATCACCTATGATGGTGTAGATTTTTGGTATTACAGTTGCTTTTAATAATCTACGCCCTGTCTCACCCATGCCATTATAAGCCATTACAGCAAACTCATCAGTTTATCTATGTAGACTTGGGTAGAATTAGTATTTTAATTTATTTGGAAGACATTTTTTACATCTTCTCAGGCAAAAATAACAACTGTCTTATGCATCTTAGGTGAAGCATCTATGAAGACAATGTTGATAAGGCCTTCCTTTACCATGTGGTATATGATAATGTGCCTTTTTCCTACAGTAACTGTTTTATTTATTGGCCCTGCTGTGAGTAGGGATGACATGAGACTAAGACTGAACCATTTATGTGGCCACTGCTATCAGGAACAAGAATGTAGCAGAAACTGTTTCCACCAATATATTTGAGGTACCAGTATTAGGGTGTGGCTTCCATGTGTGTCTGTGTGTGGACATGATCCCTTATCAGGAAGAGGAATCTCACTCTCTCTCTTGGGTGGTGGTCTGAGTATCCTGCATCACAGAATCCTACACTTCCAGGGACAGAAGTCCATTGCAGCTATTTACCTTCATTGTGTGAGTGTCCCAAATAATTGTCTGTTATTCTTTTATTATGGAGTTTGTAAACTTCTGAATCTGCCCTCAAATCTATTGGCAGAACAATTTTCCACTACATAAGACATGGAACTGAAAGGCAGTTCATGTAAAGGATAAACTATAATAAAAACTGTACATGTAGTCAGCATCTACATTCTAAGAAGTTAGGCTTCCATCTTGAGGTAATTTGAATAAATGACAGAATGATCAGGAGATTCTGGCTTTCTCTTTTGTTGTTGTTGTTGTTGATAGTGATGGTGGCTGGGTTCAAAAGTGAAAGATAAGACAAATTTTATGTGTGTCAAAAATTTTCTGAGCTCCAAAAACATGGAATTCATATGGAGATTTTGGATGAAAAGAGGCCAAGAGTAACAGAGAAGTAAAAGAAAGTAACCCTTAGACCCATCGTTTATTATGAAAGAAGGGGAAATCCAGGATTCAACATACAGATGGAGTTATTAATAATGATTCAGTATAGGAAACCATGACAATCAGCTAGTATTCTGCCTCTGAACTACTTGAACCATGAAAGGCTTTTAATTAAAAAAGTAATAGAGCAACTCATGGTGTTGTTCATGATAATGTGATGGGTAGATAGGATTAGAATTTGTCTAAATACCAAGGGAGCAGGGAAACTGAGTAATGTAACTACTTACTCCTCCTTGAGAAATGGACTGCATAATTTGAGGCAATACAAAGAACATCAGTCCCTCTAAGGCACTTGCTTATCATCAGCTGACATCTCTATAGTATAAGAGACTAGAAAATGATTAAGGAAGATATATTACTGAGGAAACTAGGAATGGTAGTGTTTGACATCCAGTGTAAAAGAACAACTAGGTATGTGTTCACATGTGCATTAAAAAGTTAAATAATTAGAGACAACACAGTCAATATGAGGAATTCTACCAGAAATTCAAAGAAGTGCTAATACCAATACTCCTAAAATTGTTCCACAAAATAGAAGCAGAAGGGACATTGCCAAACTCTTTTTACATGGCTTTAATAACCTTGATACCAAAGTCACACAAAGACATAACTAAGAAAGAGAACTACAGACCAATATCCCTCATGAACATTGATGCAAAAATTCTCAATAAAATCCTAGCAAATCGAATACAAGATTATATCAGAGAAATCATCCACCATGATCAAGTAGGCTTCATCCCAGGGATGCAAGGATGGTTCAACATACAAAAATCTATCAATGTAATCCACCATATAAACAGACTGAGAAAAAAAAAACACATGATCATCTCACTAGATGCTGAAAAAGCCTTTGACAAAATCTAACACCCCTTCATGATAAAGGTCTTGGAGAATTCAGGGATAACGGGAACATACCTCAACATAATAAAAGCAATATACAGCAAGCAAACAGCCAACATAAAATTAAATGGAGAGAAACTCAATCCAATTCCTCTAAAATCAGGGACAAGACAAGGCTGTCCACTCTCTCCATACCTCTTCAATATTGTCCTTGAAATCCTAGCTAGAGCAATAAGACAACAAAAGGAGATCAAGGGAATACAAATCGGAAAGGAAGATGTCAAACACTCAGTATTTGCAGACGATATGATAGTCTACATTACTGACCCTAAAAACTCTACCATGGAACTCCTACAGCTGATAAACACATTCAGCAAAGTGGCAGGATACAAGATTAACTCAAAAAAATCTGTAGCCTTACTATACACCGATGACACATTGGTGGAGAAAGAAATCAGAGAAACATCAACCTTTACAATTGCCACAAACAACATAAAATACCTCAGGGTAACACTAACCAAATATAACCTGTACCATAAGAATTTTGAGTCTCTAAAGAAAGAAATTAAAGAAGATACCAGAAAATGGAAAGATCTCCCATGTCTTGGATAGGTAGGATCAACATAGTAAAAATGGCAATCTTGCCAAAAGCAATCTACAGATTCAATGCAATCCCCATCAAAATCCCAACACAATTCTTCACAGACCTTGAAAGAACAATTCTCAACTTTATATGGAGAAACAAAAGACCCAGGATAGCCAAAACATCCCTATACAATAAAGGAACTTCTGGAGGCATCACCATCCCTGACTTCAAGCTCTATTACAGTTATAGTCCTGAAAACAGCTTGGTATTGGCACAAAAATAGACTGGTAGACCAATGGAATAGAATTGAAAACCCTGATATTAACCCACACACCTATGAACACCTGATTTTTGACAAACAATCCAAATTTATACTATGGAACAAAGAGAACATCTTCAACAAATGTTGCTGGCATAACTGGTTGCAGACATGTAGAAGACTGCAGTTAGACCCAAGCCTTGCACAAAACTTAAGTCAAAATGGATCAAAGATGGAAACATAAATCCAGCTACACTGAACCTATTAGAAGACAAAGTGGGAAATACCCTTGAATTAATCGTTACAGGAGACCGCTTCCTGAACATTACCCAGTAGCACAGACACTGAGGTCAACAATTGATAAATGGGACCTCCTGAAACTGAGAAGCTTCTGTAAGGCAAAGGAGACAGTCAGCAAGACAAAATGGCAGCCCACAGACTAGGAAAAAATATTCACCAACCCCACATCTGACAGAGGGCTGATCTCCAAAATATACAAAGAACTCAAGAAGCTAGTCCCCCAAACACCAAACAACCCAATTAAAAAGTGGGGTACAGAACTAAATAGACAATTCTCAATAGAGGAATCTAAAATGGCTGAAAGACACATGAGAAAGTGTTCAACATCCTTAGTCATCAGGGAAATGCAAATCAAAACAACTCTGAGATACCATCTTAATCCTGTCAGAATGGCTAAAATCAAAAATACCAATGACAGTTTGTGCTGGAGAGGATGCAGAGAAAGAGGAACACTCCTCCACTGCTGGTGGGAGTGCCAACTTGTACAGCCACTGTGGAAATCAGTATGGCAACTTCTCAAGAAAATGGGAATGAGTCTACCACAAGATCCAGCAATTCCACTCCTAGGCATATACCCAAAAGAAGCACATTCATATAACAAGGACATATGTTCAACCATGTTCATAGCAGCATTATTTTTTAATAGAAATACAAACAGAAACTGGAAGCAGCCTAGATGCCCCTCACCTGAAGAATGGATAGAGAAATTGTGGTACATTTACACAATGGAGTAATAGTCAGCAGAAAAAAAGAATGGAATCTTGAAATTTGCAGGAAAATGGATGGAACTTGAAGAAACCATTCGGAGCCAGATAACCCAATCACAAGAAGACAAACATGATATGTACTCACTCATATGTGGACCTGCTTTATGATACATAGTAGTGACCACGCTTGATCAGAGCTGTTTTTAATGATGTTGCTCAGAATGGTTTCCTCCCAGATGATGACTGAGAAGCTAATTTTTTAAAAAAAGGTGCCAAGTACCACAAGAGTAACAGAACTGTGCTATTTTCTGGGATTTTGTTTTTTACTTTGTTGTTGTTGTTTGTTTGTTTCTTTTTGTTTTTGTTTTTTGTTTTTTGTTTTTTTTAAATGGAGGGTGCTGGACATCTCTACAATTTTGTTCAAATGACTGCAGAACCTGGAAAACCTGTTGCTGCTATTGATGCATAACATATTGCCATTATTGCTCTTTTTATATATATATATATATATATATATATATATATATATATATATGCTAATTGAAACTCAAATATGTGATGAATCCAAGGTGTTTCAGTGAGTGCTCACCTGTGCATGCAAATTTGATTTCATCTTTAGTAAGTAGTAAAGTTATATGCTTGCCAAAAAAAAAAATAAGTGACACACTTGAAGACAAATGTCACACAATTTCAATTTTATGTGTAACCTAGAAATGATGAACTTATTGGAACAGAGAGCAGAATTGTGGCTATTAGGCTTTGATATGGGTCTTTTAACAATGGGGAAATGACTGCTTTAAGGATATAAAACTGCAGTTGGACAAGAGGAATGGACTCTCTGAAGTCTTGAGGTCTACTGAGAGCATGATAAATATGGTTGATAATAATATGCTATATTTTAAAAGTTGTGAGACAGTATACTTTAAGTGTTCTCAAAACAAAAAATGATGCATATGTGTGATAGAACATGTTAATTGGTTTAATTTAGCCATGCCATTGTGAAAATACTGTATTGTGTATCATAATTGTGCATGACTTTATTTATGAGCTAAATAAATGAATGGAGGAAAAAAAACTAGTAGTTAAGGAATTTAAAAGGCAGTATTCTGAGAATATGGAAACCCATAAGATTGTGTGTTTTTTGTTTGTTTGTTTGTTTTGTTTTTTCAAGACAGGGTTTCTCTGTGTACCTTTGGAACCTATTCTGGCACTCGCTCTGGTGACCAGGGTGGCCTCGAACTCACAGAGATCTGCCTGCCTCTGCCTCCCTAGTCCTGGGATTAAAGGCGTGGGCCCCCAACACCCAGCAAGATTGTTAAATGAAAATCCTGGTACCAAGGCTGAGCCAAGATGTTGAGCTGGTAATCACCTGAGGCTCCAAAAACTCCAAACAACTGTTAGTTGCTTGCCAGAACTTGATGATAAGACTTTGTTCCAGAAGATACCATATGCATTGGTTGTAGAACACACACACACACACACACACACACACACACACACACACACACACATACACACACACACACAAATCAAGCTGGGACTGAACTGAACGGTCCCTCTTTGCCATATGTATTCCACAAGGCACAAAAATTCTATGTACATGGATGGAGATAATTGTTACCAATAGTTCTACTTGACTGTGACCACCTGAAGTCAGGGGAGATGTGTGCACTGTTGCAATAGTGGCATGGCTATTATTGTTAAGGAGCTAACTAGAAAGTCATGGGTTTGAGAATGGGTCCCTCCCTCACAATCAGCTTTAAGAACTATATGCTGTATCCCTAGTAATACAATAATTTTTAAGAAAGTAGAAGTAGCAAAATTGTTCGTTTTTCAAATTGGAAATACCAAATGAAATGAAGAGAAAATACTGTACATAAAATAGGATGTTGAAGACAGGAGGGATTTTAAGATTTGGTCAAATAGTTGGATCTGGGCCTTGGGTGGAATCATGGATTTTTGCTAAATCACTAAGACATGATGTTGTCTCCTTCTTTTATATTTAATTGAAACAATCTGCCTATCACCTAGACAGAAAACCATACTTCAGGAAATCTGTCTGTTTTGGAAACACTAAACATAGTATACAGTCTACCTAAATATTTAGGTTAGAATAAGGGTCTTTCTGGTTATTTTCTCTCATCCCTTGAGAGTGGATTGCACACAGGAGTCCTATTGGCCATTGACCACTCTTATCCCTCAATTATTCTCTACTTTATTGTATACTGTCTGTCTTCTACACTCCACTACATTTATTTTTTCTAAATTTATTCTATAGAGATCACAGAGATTAGGGAGATTAGAGGTCACAATAAGATCCCATCAACATTATTGTACTTAAAGCCCAATCCTTAGATAGAATTATGATCTGTTATTGTATGCCAAAGAAAAATCACGTGGCAGGAGAGGCTACAATTTTCAGTGTGTAAAACAACCGCAATTGTTTTGTTGGCTGGTTGAGAGTCCATGTACACTCTAAAGTTTGAAACTCATATCAATAGACTAGTGACTTCATTGGCCTTGGATGAGGAGGGAAATTTTAATGAACAGTGGTTACATGTAGAACAAGTGACTTACCCAGGCATCTCTAACAGTAAATTTAGCACAGCCTGATGTCATCTGAGAGTAGAACCTCACTTGAGGCATTATTTAGATCAAATTGGCTTGTGGGCATTTCTGTTGGGAATTAGGCTTATTATTCATTGAAGTAAGAGATGCCAGTCAGTAATGGATGATACCATCATCAGGCACATGATTTTCAAGAGTATAAGAAAATGATCTAAGGCCAACATGAGTCAGTGAATGAGACAGAGAGGCAGTCAGAAAGTATGGTGCTTCTGTGGTTCCTGCCTTCAGGCTCCTGTTCTGAGTTCCTGCCCTGATTTCCCTCAGTAATGGACTGTTGGACTGTGACCTGAAAATACAAACCAATAAATTTTTCCATCTATCTGCATGCTTTTGCTTTTGACTCTTCTTTTTTCACAGCAACAAGAACAATCTAAAATAATGACTGTTGCTGGGTATGGTGAATCATAAAAGAACCATGCCCCCCAAACCCTGGTCCTGATGCAAAGGCCCTAGAAATAGTGCAGAAGAGAGGGTGGAAATGAAGAAAAGACCTAGAGAATTACAGTATAGTTTTCTACCCAGCTATCCTGTGGTATAACATGAGGATTCATCTTTATCAGTTACATTTTTCACATTTTTTTGAAAAAAGCAAGAGCTTATTTTGACTCACAGTTGCAGAAGAGATACAGTCCATTATGTCCTGAAAGACAGCTGCAGAACATGAGGCTCCTAATCACATTGTATCTATAGATAAGAAGCAAAGAGCAGACAGGAAGTGGGACCAGGCAACAAATACTTTAGGGCCACTGTAGGGGAAGCTGTAGCCATGCCTACTTAGGGGCTGGCTACAGGTGTGCCTGACCAAGCTTGCCAGGGCATGGTCAGAGTAATGTAGAGTGAGGCTTTCAGGGGACTGCGTTTCTCTTTCAGTTTCACTTTGGGGCTTGCTTTCAGACCGCTGCCACACCAGCTGGCTAGGTTGCTCTGTAAGTAAGGCTTTTCCCTATTAAATACCCTTATATTTCCACTTGGCTCCGTATTGGTAATTTCCCACTATAGGCCACCTCCAGTGATCCACTTCCTCCAGCAAGGCTTCACTTTCTAAAGGTTCTAGAATCTGTCAAAACTGCTACCAGCTGGGAACCAGTATTCAAACACAATGCCTGTAGGAGAAATCTCACTTTAAAATCAGAACAGTATTCATTGGCTAATGGAGAGGAGAAAACTTTGCTGCTATGGTGAGAGCCATACAGTGATATCTAGATGAGTCTTTGGCAACGGTAATTGAAACCTAGTCCAATGGAGATAATATCACAAAACCTTCACTTTGATTTCATCCATGCTCCCTCCTGCATTTCCAGTCACTTTTAAGAAGAGCTAGATTTAAAAAAAAAAAGATGTAGAAGGATAACTGAGAATGGAACTCCCTGGTTCAGCTTCCATGAGGTTGCCACCCATATTGTGTTGGACTTTTCAGTACTGTAGTTTTTTTGTTTTGTTTTGTTTTTGTTTTTTTTCTTTTCTGTCCCATGTTACTGCAAGGAGCTCCTCACCAATACCCAGCCATTGTCACAATTAACTCACTGTATAAACACCTTGGAATTGGATGGACTAATTTTTTTATTCTGTTCCATGGCTCTGGCTGGGGTGAACACATATTTCATCATGTCTTCCTACGGAAGCAGAAAATGTCATCTTATGAGTGGCCTCAACATATATTGACATATATTGATAAGAAATTAAGGGAAATAAGAGGAGTTGGCTCCATGTACTGTGATACTCAGTGTCCTACTTTCCTGAAGGAATCTAGTTTCTGCTTCCCAGGAAGATGTATTTCTTTCAGGAGACACAATAGGGCTTTTACTGAAGTGAAAGAGTTTGATCTGTCAAATAGTTGCTTTGCATTTCTTTATTCAGAAGATTTGTATGTAAAAAAGTTGAGGGTACTACAAGTAATCTGATTATCATAAGAAGGTATGTTACTGCATAACAAAGATGGTACATATAGCTCCTGAAGCCCATTAAGGTATCCTCATGACTGCTGATAAATCAAATTGCAGAAATCACAGCCTTTTGAACAAGAAGTCTAGGCTATTAGAAATATTTACTAGGAAAGAATTCAGTACAGAATATGTTTTCGTAGAGAGAAAATGAGTATTTATTGCTGCAGCCTATCTCAATAGTATTTTACTGATTCCGTGGCTATCAGCCCTTCTGACTTTTAAAAGAAACCATGTTCAGTTCCCACTTTGAAAAATCAATGAAGGTATGAAATGAATTAGAGGGTTTGAGAGAATTGAAGCAATGAAAGCAGTGGACTGTAACAACTTCCCAGGATCTTCCCTCTCACATGTACCAGGAACAGCCTCCATCAAAGACTAGCCAGACTTTGGGTATGCTTAGTCTAAACTGTCACCCTCACTGACCTGAGAAACACTAGAGAAGCCCATCCCTGGGTCACCTTATAATAATTATTCTAAGGACATTTTTTATCTAAGGAATCTCACCTTATGAATGGATGAATTTCTTGATGGATGAGTAATATTTCAACATTATTGGGGGTGGTGAAATATTGGGGGTGGTGAAAGGAATGAAGTGGGTTATGGTTGCAGGAAGAAGTTTTAGAGTTTTGGAAGTTTTATCTTGACCTTATTGTGTATCTTCCTCCTCCTCCTTCTCTTCCTCCTCCTCCTTCTCCTCTTCCTCCTTCTCCTTTTCTTCCTCATCCTCTTCCATCTCCTTTTTGTGTATTCTGTGAAGAAACCCCTCTGTCACATGTTCCCTCTCTACCTCCATTTGTACACATTCAATGAAGTGTGGACTGAACCCTTTCAAATCATAAGCTGAGATAAAGTTTTCCTCTTTAAGTTGTTCTCTCAGGCATTTTGGGTATGGAATCACAATGGTGACTGATATACTTGTTCAGAGCACAACTTCTTACACATTTCTTTCAGATATTTTTTTTCTTCAAGACTGAATTTTTGCCACCAGGGATAGTAGTTACTAGCTTGTTATTTGCTTTTCCTTCTTTTCTCCATTCTCCACTCCTCTGCTTATGCTTTCCTCCCCATTTGAGCCGAGTACTTAAATTTGAATATCTTCCTCTGGGACTATTGAAAGTTGTTTTATCTGGTGTGTAGACTCATTTATATTGGTCTTTGTCCTTAGATTTATTCACACTGACATTTGGCTGTGAAGGTCTCCACAGCAACCCAGTAGATGGGTCTTCTTTGCTAAGTCTCTTCCCCTCTAAACTGGAAATTATCATGAAAATTTCATGTGAGAATCACTACATTAACAAAATGCAGATGCCAATTTGCATTTTCAAGATGACTGTGCCTTCTTAATTGAAAGTTTATTTGACTTAATAAATAAATGTCACACAGTCAGATAGATGACAAAAAGAAGCAAAAGGGACACTTAAGCCAAATGCATAGCAATTCCTTATCTGGAAGCATCCTTCTCTTTGGTTAAAAAAAAAAATAGTGTCACCTGTTTTTCTGGCTTTCAAGGTTATTACATTCTGTTACATGGAACTGTGTGATTCCAAATGCCTGTGAAATATATTCCCCTTGCTACTCATTTAGTGTAACCCAAGTGTAACATAAAACCAGGATGTAGTTGGTGGGTGCCACCTCCTCATTATATGTAACATAATAAATTACATTCTTCCTGGGGTTGAGGGCCAGCTGAAACTTTTCTCCACAGCCTGGTGTCCTAAGCATGTGTCAGTCCTAAAGCCTGAACTTAATTCATTGGCCAAAAGAAGTATTTCTAATTAGATCCAACCCATTGAGTACACTTGGGCTGCAACCGGAGTTTACAGTTGATATCATCAGCCTGTGCTGAGCAAAAGGTTACTCTTGGAACTTCTGAAGCTAAAGAAAAATAATAGATGCTCTTTTCACCAATATTCGCTCTGCTGTATGGTCAACGTCTGCATGTCCACAGGTCCTTCCCTTGCAGGGTCACTCTGAGGCTAAGTGCAAAAATGTGCTTTCAAATCCCACAAGCACTGTGGGTGAGGGCAAAGGAGATGGTGGTGATTTCTTTACTTCAGAGTATTGCTGATATTAAAACCTATATATCTTGGCCTGTGCTAGAGTATAGTCCCTAAAAATACAATGGATAGCATCATCTTAGCAGCAATTAGACCTTAAAAAGCACCATGTGAACATTTTCATTTTAAATCCAATTGTATTTGCCATCGTCAATCTCCTTCAATTCCACACATGAATGACCTGCTCTCAGTTATTATACACCATAGGGATGTTCTGGTCCTGGAGAAGCGAGTCTATTGGTATACTGTAGAGAATAGATCAAGCGTTAATGTGTGACAATGGCTCAGCTTTGCAGGAATATTGAATTGCACAAATGGAAGCACATTTTGAAAAAAGAAATTATCACTGGCTAAAGGCAGCGGTGGACTACAGAGAAGTCAGTAGTGACAGGGATTTTTGAGAGAGATCTCAGTTGTTGTACACTGTTTTATGGTACATGACAATATGAACCTCAGTTATTTTTATTTTTGAGAGAAACATGGGAGAAACTCTTATTCTTATTTCTAGTTCCTAGTGTTCACGCATCTGCTATATATACACCAAGATTCTGTTCCTCGTTTTTCTGTTGACTCACTGACTTATTTTGGCACTGACAGCCATAAGTTTGTGTTATTTGGAATTTTCTAGCATATAAAATACACATTACTATTTAAACGATGGACTTCCATTTCACAACTATAATAAAGTTTATTAAAGATAAGATTCATGCCACTGTTGCCCAATTCTTAACGCCATTATAAAATTCATCATAATTTATACTAATTAAGGAGAATAAAATATCCAGGTTTTTATTAGGATTTTTGACTAAAGGATTTATTCATTAAATTTCATGTTATCTTTTCTAGCTTTTCTTTCAGATAAATTATATGTAGAAACACAAATAAATGTAATGTTACTCAGAAGTGATAATTCCTGTCTATCAAATAAGAAATACAATGTTATTTTGAGCCATAGCCATAAGATCAAATGCTAGTTTTCAGAATTTTAAACAGAATTTCTTGAGACAGAAGATATTTCTAATGTAGAATTCCCAATATAATTTAGCTGTGAATTGCTATTATAAGTAAAGTGAGAGTGTGGGAATTTCTTTTGGAAGAATCTTCATTGTCCTGGCCACACTGATCATCTTTCTAGACTCACATCACTCTTCTATGTACTAGTCAAGACGCAGAGCCACATCCGTATTAATAAAGCAAAAGAAAAAAATGTGAATAAGAAAATCCCCTTCACCCTAATGTATTCCAATAAGTCCAATCTTCACTCTCTAGTGAGTTATATAAACTTGAGTCTTGGGCTTTTTTTTAATCCTCCCAAGGTCTGTACTCAGTTCTGGAACTTCCAGACTTGCCAGAAATTTGAATAAAACCTTTATCTTCTTTCTGACAGTTTTCCATATTAAGTGCGTTTTTTTTTTCATGTGGCATGCGTTTTATTCCTATGATTTATAATACTGTAGATTCCTTGTTTGCTCAAAAGACTTGTGAGCAACTTTATGATGGGACTTATATTTCCCATCATTTTTTATGTTCTGAAATTATCAGCGCCCACAGCTGATCATTTTATTTCTAATTACATTGTGTAATATATAAAAGAAAGCATTGTTTCAATTGATGCCTACTGTGCTACACTAAGTGGAATGGGATGAATTTGTCAAGAACAGTTTATATTTAGAAACCAAAGCTGACATTCTAGGAATCAGTACAGATAATAGATAGGGAGAGCAATCACATGCATTTCCTGTCACCAAACTGATGGAAGTAATCTTCCTTTGAAAAGCTATCTGAAAACACCATGTTTTGCAAACAAGCTTTCTAGGCCAGTCACCTACTTTTGTTTTTCATTGACCACATATTTTAGCCTTTTCAGTCACTCTGTTGTGTTTCATTTACTGTTTAGCCACATGTATGCTGCCGCACATTTTTAAATTTGAAGAAAAAAATGAAACCAATATTATTTGCTTGTATTTTACTTTCATTTAGAACTCTGCAAAAATTATATTTTTACACATTGACATAAGGTTTGAAGAATGAAGTCTTTGTCAACAAAGGTCTTCTTTTGGATTTAAAATGTTCCATCTTTTTCCATGTTCTTTGCCACTACTAAAATAAGTAAGTAAATAAACTAAAAAATAATTGAAAAACTTTTCAAGTGTCACATCACATAACAAGTACGCTAGCCCATCTGTCTTGTTCCAATCAAATCACTTTAAAGTGTATCTCCCTATATAAAGCCCCCAAATCGGCTTTTGTTTTGTGAATTCCAGATAAACTATTTGACTCTGTCCTTTTAATCCCCTGATAGTTCTAGTCTCTGCTATCACTACACTGTGAGCTTGGAAATTTTCCCAGGCAGATCAGTTTATATTTTTGCATTTTGTTATTGTCTGGAAGGAGAAGTCCTGTTATGATTCTCTAGACAACCTGGTATTCACTCTGAAGCCCTGGTTATCCCTGAGCTTGTGGCAGTCCTTCTTCCTCTGCCTCTTTGAGTGCCTGGATTTCGGGTATGCACCACCACCTATGACTAATTTTTAACAATATATGCTAAAATTCTAATTTTTCATGAGAAAAATATTGACAAAACTTACCTATTGCTCTGACAAACCAATTTTCCCTGTACATATGGATGTCCCGAACTGCTGTAGTATCGGGGTAGATTTTAGAACATAGTTCAGGGTAATGTTCCATTTCTAATATGGCTTGGCTATTAGATAATGAATTTCTGCTTCTGTACACCTTCTTCATCAAGCCCTTTCCTACTTGATTATTATAATGTAACTCAGACATAAGCTCACCTCTGTAACACCAATTGCTGACATTTCACAGAAAACGTATACTTCATCTGTCTCTATTCCTTTCATGCGAGGTTTTCAATACTAAAGCCTACACTTACCAATTCCTATACTCCTAGAACTTAACAGTTGCATAACTGAACTGAATTATGCATGCTCAGTTGAGCTCCATGTAAAGTAAAACTTAAATGAAATGAAGTCATTTTAAAGGGGAAAGGACATTGAGGGATATAGAGCCACTGAAGGGAGCTGACTTAGGATTCAGTAGCTCTCAAGAATTTTGAATAACATGTGAAACTCATAAGTCTTCATGAGATACACAATCAAAGTATCCATGTATGCTTTCCTGTCATTGCTAATAAGATTCCATATTGTTTGAATGAAGGAATAAGGACATCAGTATGTTCAAAACTATACAAGTATGACTTTGGGGACAGACTGTCTTAAAGTCGTGACCAAAATATTTTAGATATGCTTGAGGCATACTTAAGCAAAATCATCGGTTACTCAAATATATTCATTATGACTATACTCCAAGCAATAGGCTTGGAGGCATGTGAAGGGAACCAACCTTTTTATTTTTCTTCCTTTTTCAGTTATCTTAAGCTTTTCTTTCATGAGGCTTCATGAATTAATGGGTTTTGTAAACTTTATTAAAAACCTTTAAATGAAATTGTGATAGGTTTTTGCCAGTGAATATACCAGAGGCAAGATTATTTTACCAAGCAGCAAAAGCTCCTACACATTAAATTAAGGAAGCCAAATCTATTTGCCTTAGAAGAGCATAGAAATAATACAGTGGAAAAAATTTTCAAAATTAAATAATGTCTAAAGTCTTCAGCATTAGACTTGGGACACCTGGATATTTTATATACTTTTTTGGTAAAAGATACATAATTTAGTTATATCTTACATAGAAATTCTTACATTCTCTATTTGGATAAATAATAACATAGTAATACATGGTCTAAAATAATACAAGTTTTGATCTCCCAAGTTTCAATATTGATTTCACAATTTTTAAAATAATTCTACTCTTCAGAACCAAATGATGACACACATGAAATCAAGGTCACTTAATATATCTGATTCTTTTTTCCTTTTTAAAATTAAATTAGAAATAAGCTTGTTTTATATGTCAATTCCAGTTCCCTCTCCCTCCCCTTCTCATCTGTCCCCCACCAAACCCTTACCCCATCCTTTTTCTGCTCCCCAGGGAGGGTGAGGCTTTCCATGGGGATCTTCAAAGTCTGCATATCATTTGGAGCAAGGTCTAGGCCCTCTCCCATGTGTATAAGCTGACAGAGTATCCCTCTTTGTAGAATAGGCTCCCAAAATCTGTTTGTATACCAGGGATAAATACTGATCCACGGCCTCATAGATTGCCCAGGCCTCCTAACTGACACCCACAGTCAGGGGGTCTGGTAGGGTCCTATGCTGGTTTCCCAGCTATCAGTCTGGGGTCCATGAGCTCCCCCTTGTTCAGGTCAGCCTTTACTGTGCATTTCTCCAGCCTGGCCTTGACCCCATTGCTCATCACTCCTCCCTCTCTGCAAGTGGATTCCAGGAGTTCATCTCAGTGTTGCTTCTGTTTCCATAAGCTACTGGATGAAAGCTCTAGGATGGCATATAAGGTAGTCATCAATCTCATTGTCAGGGAAGGGCATTTAAGGTATCCTCTCCCTATTGCTTTGATTGTTAGTTAGGGTCATCCTTGTAGATCTCTGGACATTTCCCAGATTTTGTATCAAATTCTTATCAAAGCTTTTTGGATATATTAATGATATACCTCAGACGGAGTATGAGAGATGACTTCTAGTTCAGATTGAGTAGGAGGATGAGATTTAGATTTGCTTTCTGAATCCCCCCCCCACAAAAATGAGCTGAATATCTGACTCAAAGTAAAAGCAGAAAGACACTTGAGATACTAACCAGTGATAAAGATGGGGAGATGCTAAACTCAGGATACAACAGTAATGAATAATATAAGCACAAAAATGAATGTTAAGGTCCAAGAAAAACTGATGTAGTGAGCTTTTCTCTTTCCTGCCAGCCACCTCCCAAGTAATGACACAGATACTTCTTATTAATGATGAAAGCTTAACCTATATCTTAGGCTTGTTTCCATAATATTTCTTATGATTTAAATTAACCCATTTCTATTAATCTACATCCTTCCACATGGCTTGTGGCTATTAGCTCTCCTCCTGCACATCATGTTTCCGTTGTTTCTGCTTGACAAACTCTACTTTCTTCCCAGTGTACTCTCTGACCCCAAAATCCTGCCTAGCTACTAGATGTTCAGAGTATCAAAACAATCTGTGTGACATATATTCACAGTGTACAAAAAGATTATTCCACAGCAGACTGAGCAATAAAAATAACCTATAATTCTGTCTGTTTTATTTGAAAATACAACCAATAATATGGACAAATGCAAAGGTTTTCTCTTCCCAGTCCATAACTTGTAAATTGCAGCCCGGTCATCTGGTATCTTTTGTATTCTGATGTTATTTATTTATTTTTCTCCTTTCACAATGTTCTTTTCCTTACTTTCTCATAGCCTGGGCATGGCTTTCAGAACCCAATAAAAAGATAGCATCTTGAGAGAACAAATCAATGAACGGTAGCAGTCTGTGTTCCCGTCATTGCCCTGAAAGCTTCTCAATCTAAGAAAAAGAGTTTTAAGTGAAGTAATAATGCCGTCAAGATCTACAGCACTCTGAGCCTCTAAAGCACAACTTAAGACATTTGTTGACATCATTTACTTTCCTTAATGGCATTGGTAAGTCTCCTGCTGGTGATGGCACTAGCTGCAGGGCTGAGTAAAGCTATCCACGTAGGAAGAATTCCAAGTCCCTATAACCAGAATCCCAAATCAGAGCAGTAATGTGAACTTTGAACATCCCGAGTCATTGAAGGTCTTTCAGAGCTTTTCTAAATACAAAACAGAACAAAACAAGCAAAAAAAAAAATTAGCCCGTCTTTAAAATAGTAATCCTGATTTACTTGTGTGACTAATAGTCTTTGTGGTCTTGATGAAGTGAGCCTGCTAGAAAACCAATATGCTTTACTATCTACTTATACTTTGTTTCCTATTTTACTCTGAAGTTATACGTCCTTGGGGGAAAATTCATAGAAACAAGGCCAAATTTAAAATCAAAGCACATATCTTTTATGTTCACATTATACTGTATTGGACTAATGTGGGGGCCTGATTCTCATATGTGACTACTTCCAAATGAACCATTTTTCACTTTTTTGGTAAGAAGGACCCTGTTTCAGCTTCTGATTTATTTTTTCTTGGCTAACCAATGGCTCATTTTAAACAAAACAGCAAGTGATGCACAGAGACCCTGCATGATATTTACATTTCATGATTGAACAAAATAACCCTCCTTTTTGATTTTATTTTGGCTGGCCAGACACCAGAGTGATACTTCTTTGTAGCATGGAGATAGCCTGGCACAGAGACATTTTTATTATCTGTTTGGTTTGTGCTATGTAATAGGGTCCCAAAGTAAACACTTTATGGGAACACAGACAACTCAAGCTGACATATACCACCGTGATGTACATAAAAGCAGCTCGTGCATGGATGAGCTGTGCTTGAATTCAGAAGACTGATTTCAGTTCTGGACAGTCAAAATGGGAATTGAATCTGTGATAAGAATGGCACAAGGCAGACAGAAGCTATTCTTAAGGGAACTGCCTGGAGGCCAGAGGGTTTTTTCCTGCCGGGAAGAAAAAAGAAATAGATATTTCCATCCTTACATTTGAGAAGGATGCTCTGGCTTTCCCAGCCATGCAATTTGTAAAACCTTTACCTGGGCTGATTAGTAAAATGTTCTGTGAAGAATTATAGGAAAACTGTTGCCATACTATCCTGCACAAAAAAACTGTCCATCAATCTGTGATTACAGCTGTGTAGCTGCATTCAGCAGAAAGAGGCAATACATGTGACATGAAAGCAGAATATGGGGTGTGGATACAGAATAGAGATAAGGAAAATAGAAAGTGGGTGATCTGTGAGAGGGCAGTGGGGGTGCTGGAGAAGAGAAGAATATAATATTATATGTGTATGCAAATGCACAATAATAAGACCCATAACTTTGTATGATAAGTAGAGAAGGGAAACTATTATGCACAGAAATATCAAGTCATTAATTACTATCAACTAATTACATTGCTACCAGTTACTGACTCTGAACAATGATTGTTACTAACAATCATTCCAATGCATTAGCAACACATGACAGACTGGAAAACATATTCATGACCCCAAACCACCTGCTCCCTGTACCAACTCTACTCATTCCCATCCATCCACATTGGTGTTCAGACAGGAATCTGATTTATGTGTCAGCAAACATGGGTATTTTACATAATATATTCTTCAAAATTAAAATACCTAACTCAGAGTTTAAATAAAAAAGAAACAGGAAAGAAGTGTTTCAATAAGATTTAGGGACTGCAGCTTCTTTTCCACATGCATTTAGTTTTATGCTGTCTGATTACTTTATAAGTAACCCCGTTTTTCTCCTCAAAACTTGCCTCAGATACCAGCACATACTTGTGACTGGAGAAAAAGAATATTCTGGAAAGAATTTCCCTTAAAAGCAGCACAATATCTTCCTGTGTGAAAGGACTTTTTGGTATATTCATTAATTAGGGCAATACTTTTCATTGATATTGTCTTTTCCAGTCCATGGAGGCATCATTGCTATTAAAATGAACAATCAGGGCCAGCAAGGAGACACAAAAGTTAAAGGTGCCTGATGCCAAGCCTGACAAACCTGATTTTGATTCCCCAAAATCTCGTGGTAGGAGGGAATTGAATTCCTCTGACCTCCATATACACTGTCTCTACTCCCATACATAAACAAATATAGACTAAATGGCAGTGCATACTCAGCAAGGAGGGTGTGATAGCGTAAGATTTAAAAGAAAAGACTGATAATATTTAAAGGGAACTTACATGAGCTATTTTCTGATTGAGGTTGTTCTTCTGTATAGATGTTTCTCTTATTGGTTGATGAATAAAACCTGTTTGGACAATAGAGGCAGGAGGATAGGCAGGGCTAGAAGGCAAGAAAAATCTGAGAAATGTAGGCAGGGAGAGGCCATAAAGAGACACCAGGTAGCTGAGTAAGGAATAACAGGTCCAGACCCTTCTCTGACAAGATTATACCACAAGCAAATGCATAGTTTAATAGAAATGGGTTAATAATTAAGACAGAGTTAGCCAATAAGAAGCCCTACCCATCAGCCAATAGTTTAATAATTAATATAGCATCTCTGTGTGTTCATTTGGGGCTGAAGCGGTGGGACTTGGTGGGACAAGAAATACGAGCAACAGTTATTCTGTCCTGTAATTTTAAAATCCTAAGTTTGTTGCTCTTGAACTCATGGGCCTCTATCATCTGCCCTTTGCCTGTTTATACAGGTCTATCTGCCATTATGTCCATTCCTCCTATTTAGGCATAGAAACATGGTAATGAGTCTCAAATCTAAAAGTATTCATGTGTTTCTGCTTCATTTGCCAATTGATCCGTTTCATGGAAATGCTTTTGTGCTCTTCTTTTCACAGTTACCTGCTCACATTCCAAGATGTCGCTGTGTCAGTCTCACTTATTTGTTTGGGCTTCCTGTTTCTCTGTTAAGTACACTGTACTTACATCAGTCTCAACCTTGTTAAGTGCTATTCTGAAGTTACATTATTATCTCCTTCTTTTAGATTCTGAAGTATTTCTAAGCAGAACGGAAACTCTGGCCTTCAGACTCAAGAACCTTGGACAACCCCTAATAGTGAACCAAAACTTAGAAAACCTCCAATGAATGAACAGATACAATTGGCAGTGACCAACACTGTTAAATAAAAGTGGGATAAAACACACACTGCTCAAGATGCCACTAGGTAGGAAAAGGGTAAGACAAGGAGGTCTTTCTGTATATAAAATCTGTTACTGTCTGTCCTGCTTACTACCCAGGGATGCTTTTGCCTCCTATCATCAAAAGGACATTTCAAACCTTAGGGTCTGCAGGAGTTCATGGGGAAAATGTACTTGCTCTTAGTGATAGTAAGAATTTACATTCTAGATTCCAGGGGTAGAAAGCCAAGTTGCCCTTTGATTGGTCTCTTATTTTTTTTTTTTTTATTACTGGCACCAAATACCTGATACGAAGCAACTTACACAAGTTATGGGAGGAAGGGCTTATTTTAGTTCCCAGAACAAAGACACATATTTCAAGGCAGGGAAGCCAGGGAAGCAGACATGAGAGGCAGCTGGCTACATGGACAGTCATGAGGCAGACAGAGTGCATGATGGTGCCCTCACCACCTTCATTTTATTCTATCGGAGACCCAACCCCACGGAGTAGTACTACCAAAATTCATGGTGAATCTTCCACACTGTTAAACCCTTCTTGAAACTCTAAATGATACTTGTAGAGGTGTTTCCATAATGACTTTAAATCTCATGGAGTTGATGGTGAAGATAAATCACAATCCCCGTTCTAAGCTTGATGACTGATTTCATAAATTATGAACTAACTGGACCCAAAAGAAGATGTACTTCTTCACTACTCTACAAGGTAAAAAAGCAAACAAACAAATAACAGCTGCTGTATTTTATATCCCCACTTGGAGCAAAGCATCTGAAGTCTTGCTT
The DNA here is from genome assembly GCF_003668045.3 of Cricetulus griseus. NCBI lineage: Eukaryota > Metazoa > Chordata > Mammalia > Rodentia > Cricetidae > Cricetulus > Cricetulus griseus. Next base: position 225,248,548 of record NC_048596.1, read on the forward strand.
AATGTACAAGTTCCCTTTTATTTTAAAGCTAACATTCACAGTTCAGAACATCAATTAGGAATGTCAATGAGATACTCAAAAGGCAAAGGGTATGAACAGTACATTATACCAACAGGATAAATAGAAGAAAAACATAGACAATTAAAGATAGCAATATGGCTATGATGTTTAAAAATTAATAAATTTAGAAATTAATAAAAACAATTTTATTAATTAGAGTATTATGGAATTTTATTTTTGTATATATGGCTAGCCTCCTTGTACAAGTCAATTAACAATTTTGATATTTATATAAGAATATTTTTCACTGATTTTAAATGTATCCATCCCAATCTCCTCTTTCCTAGAACCACCCACTTAATGCCATCTTCTTTTGTTAACTAAATCACTGGGTCCATTTAATGTGTATAGATAGGGATCCATTCACTGAAGCAGGAACAACCTACCAGCGGCCATACCATCTAAAAAATAACTCTTCTTCCCCCAGTTCCCAACAACTACAAATAGCATCTCATCTAGGATTGGGACCATAAGAGCTCTTTCTATATCCATGCTAGATGTTTGATTGGCTAGGTATTGTTCACGTCTTGTGAAGATAAACACCACTGCTTTGAGTTCATGAATGCAATAACCATATGGTATCCAGAGACATTTGTTTGCACATTCACACCTATCCACACACACTCATTCACCTTCCTAGAGATCCTATATACTCTATGGGTCTTGTGAGCTCATTTAATTTTAGTTTATTATATATATATATATATATATATATATATATATATATATATTTGTTTGTTCAAAGAAAAGCAATCAACTTACTTACTTATTCTGGGAAATCCCTAGAAAATTTGTAGCATGTATATGATAGACTTTCTCACACTATCCTGCTGTGTGAACTCTTGGGCCCATAAAACTTTACTTAATCTCCTGGGAGGATTACCTCCACCTGCCCAAGAAATACCTAGGGCAAGATATTTTCTCTCCCTTCCTTAACAGCACAGTCTAGCTTGTTCAATGTAAACAATCCCTATTCAACCATGAGATCTTCAGTCTCCTGAGCATATTTGGTGATTGTGATGAAAAATATTCCATGTTTTTCATGGTTCCTGTAGCCCTGCTTTGAACAGAAAGCTATCTAAATAAAAGCACCTCAAAGTGCCAGCAAAAAGCCCTGCTGTATAACACAGCCTCAAATCCCCAGATTTAAAATTAAATGAGCTCACAAGACCCATAGAGTATAGAACAGAAAGGGAGAGAACGAGTATAGGATCTCTAGGAAGGTGAATGAGTGTGTGTGGATAGGTGTGAATGTTCAATCTCAAATTTCACTTCAGTTCCTCAGTACTGGTCACTAGTGGATTGTGATAAAAATGGAACAATTTGTTTTCTTAATCTACTCTCTCAGTGCTGATTTCTCAACCTGCTTCTTTTATGAAACTATTTCTACATTTGATAGCTTCGGGATGACCTTGACTTCCACTTAGGCAATACCAACGATAACTTCATTCAGATATCAAACTTTTCCTCTTTCTCTTCTATCTCTTCCCTTTCCCTCTTCCTTTGGATTTAATGTTTACTAGTCTAAGTTACAAAGGAATTCCCAAGTCATATTCAGGAATCCTTTCCTGCAAGTGGTTAGGATAAGAAATCATATGAACTCAGTCCACACAGAGTATTCATGGTCTAATGCAGATCCTTTTTACTCTACATTATTGATTCTTCACAGTGATTAGTTTGATGAAGAAACAAGGTTTTCATGGTTTGGAAAGCTAAATTTGATTCTGTGAGTATAGAAAAAAATTGGTGAAGTGAGATAAAAGAAGTGTATTTCCTGCCAAAAATGTTGTTCTTTCGATGTCCATCCCCACAATTGTATCACTACCTGATTACAGCTTAACAATTTATGCAAGCCTTTGATAAGGCAGATTTCCCTAAATACTGCTTAGTTTAGTTCACATATGGACATTTGATAGGAATAAACATTTGTCCCCTATCTTTTTTTCTTCATAATAGCATCTATACCTTCTGATCATGACCAGCTTCTCTAAATTGATACAGAAAGCTTCTAGAATAACTTCTGTTTTTCAAGGCATCAGGTGAAACTATTTAAGAGCTAACAGATTCTTCAGACAGAAATGTCAATTCTTCTGACACCCCATGGGATTCACAGCCCTGAAGAAATTTGTAAATGTGAAACAGAAGCCCAGAAAGGCATGCAGTACAATGACAAGAACTGTCACTGTTGTCTGCAACCTGACTTTATAAGCTGTGATACAGACATAGAGCAAGCAGAAGAGGATGGCAGGGAAAACAGTCCTTAGTTTCATTAGCTTTTGTTTGGCTGATCTCATACCTGTGTTTTTGTGGGGGGAAAAGAAAATATGTTAGAAGAATTGGGAATAGTGTTAAAAATAAGAAATTTAATGGCTGTAGTATTGACTTCTGGATGTTGCTAGCTCTCCCACCTTTCACATTCCATTTAAAAAGAGGTCCCTTGAGAGAAGCAATGGGCTCCAAGAAAAGATAATCACATTCAGCTTCTTGCTTCTTGGTGGTGTTGTTCTTATTCTCCAGAATTAGATAACAAAACAAACTCTGCCCTCACCATGTATACTGAACTTGAAGACCAGAAAGACAAGTCCCATATGAGACTATACTTGCTTTCATGGATAGAATGGCAAAGATTTATTGCAATACTGAGATAAAATTGCAAAGCATACTTCATGGAGTGTGTGAAGTGATCCTTGTTAAAAAAAAAAAGAAACTCTGCATGCACAGAGAATAAAAATTGTCTACATGAAAGTCACTATTAATAGAACACATACATCTGTGTTTTAAATTCTCCATTAGTTTAACATTTCCTTCCTTCCTTCCTTCCTTCCTTCTTTCTTTCTTTCTTTCTTTCTTTCTTTCTTTCTTTCTTTCTTTCTTTCTTTTGTTTTTTAGTACAAGTTAGCTGTCTGTCTCTAAGAAGTATGAAAATAAACCAGTGAATTTCTTCTATTGAAGTCTTGAGAAGGTCTTCTACTATGCTTATGTTTCTTTTTTTTTCTTTTTTTATTAAATTATTAATATTTTCACATATACTTTCCCTCTCCCTCTCCCTCCCCCCACCCCCATTCCTTCTCCCCCACCTCCAACCTACCCCCCACCCCATCCACCCGCCACTCCCCAGGCAGGGTAGGGCCCCCAACCAGGGTTCCACCAAGTCCACCAAATCTTCCTGTGCTGGGCCTAGGCCCCTCCCCATGTGTTCAGAGACAGAGCGAATCCCTTCAAGTGGGATGGGCTCTCGAAGTCCCTCCCACCCACCAGGGCAAAACGCCAGTCCACCTCCCTCTGGAGTCATTCATGATTTCTAGTTTCCTTGGGGTAGAGGACTATAGGCTGGTAAACCTTTGCTCTATGTCTAAAAATCCCAGGAGTGCAGGGGCCTCCCCATTGGCATCCATGATCAGGGGGCTGGATTAGTCCTGTACTGTCCTCCCAAAGAGCATCTGGGGTCGATATGCTTTCCCTTTTTCAGGCCAACTGTTTCTGTGGGTTTCTCCAACCAGGTACAGACCCCTTCGTTCTTCATTCCTCCCTCTCTTCAACTGAGTTCCAGATTTCAGCTCAGTGTATTTCTGTGGATGTCTGTCTCTGCTCTCATCAGCCACTGGATGAGGACTCTAGAATAGCATAGAGAGTATTCATCAATCTCATTCTAGGGGAAGGGTTTCTAGGCCAACTTCTCCTCCACTGCCCAGACTGTCAGATTGTGTCATCCTTATAGGTCTCTGGAGATCTTCCTAGTTCCAGATCTCTTCTCGGACCTATAGTGACTCCCTCTGATATGGTATCTCTCATCCTGCTCTCTCTCCTCTATTCTTCCCCCAACTCAATATATCTGCTCCTCCATTTCTTCTCCTCTACTCTTCATCTTGTGCTCTTATTGTGGCAGCACCCACTTCCCTACCCTCATGCTCTCAATTAGCTCGGGAGTTCATGCCATTTCCCATTCCTGGGGTCCATTTATCCCTTAGAGTCATTCATGATTTCTAGTTTCCTTGGGGTAGAGGATTATAGGCTGGTAAACCTTTGCTCTATGTCTAAAAATCATATATGAGTGAGTACATACCATGTTTGTCTTTTTGTGATTGGGTTACCTCACTCAGGATGGTTTCTTCTAGTTCCATCCATTTGCCTGCGAATTTCAAGATTCCATTGCTTTTTTCTGCTGAGTAGTACTCCATTGTATAAATGTACCACATTTTCTCTTTCCATTCTTCAGTTGAGGGGCATCTAGGTTGTTTCCAGGTTCTGGCTATTACAAACAATGCTGCTATGAACATGGTTGAACATATGTCCTTGTTGTATGGACAAGCAGTATTTGGGTATATACCCAAGAGAGGAATGGCTGGATCTTGAGGTAGATTGATTCCCATTTTTCTGAGCAACCGCCATACTGATTTCCAAAGTGGTCTTACAAGTTCACACTCCCACCAGCAATGGAGGAGTGTTCCTTCTTCTCCACAACCTCTCCAGCATAGGTTGTCATTGGTATTTTTGATTTTAGCCATTCTGACAGGTGTGAGGTGGTATCTCAGAGTTGTTTTGAGTTGCATTTCTCTGATGGCCAAGGATTTTGAACACTTTCTTAAGTGTCTTTCAGCCATTTCAGATTCCTCTGTTGAAAAATCTCTGTTTAGTTCTGCACCCCACTTTTTAATTTCATTGTATGGTGTTTTGGTGGCTAGCTTCTTGAGCTCCTTGTATATTTTGGAAATCAGACCTCTGTCAGATGTGGGGCTGGTGAAGATTTTTTCCCATTCTGTGGGTGGTCATTTTGTCTTACTGACTGTGTCCTTTGCCTTACAGAAGCTTCTCAGTTTCAAGAGGTCCCATTTATTAATTGCAGACCTCAGTGTCTGTGCTTCTGGCGTGATGTTCAGGAATCGTTCTCCTGTGCCAATTTGTTCAAGGGTTGTTCCCACTTTCTCTTCTAGAAGATTCAGTGTGGCTGGGTTTATGGAGAGATCTTTGATCCATTTGCACTTAAGTTTCGTGCATGGTGACAAGTATGGATCTATCTGCAATTTTCTGCATGTTCGAATCCAATTGTGCCAGCACCATTTGTTGAAGATGCTATCTTTTTTCCATTGTATGGATTTAGCACCTTTGTCAAAAATAAGGTGTTCGTAGGTGCGTGGGTTAATATCTGGGTCTTCAATTCGATTCCATTGGTCTATCTGTCTATTCTTGTGCCAATACCAAGCTGTTTTCAGAACTATGGCTCTATAGTAGACCTTGAAGTCAGGGATGGTGATGCCTCCAGAGGATCTTTTATTGTAAAGAGTTGTTTTGGCTATCCTAGGTTTTTTATTTTTCCATATAAAGTTGAGTATTGTTCTTTCAATGTCTGTGAAAAACTGTGTTGGGATTTTGATGGGGATTGCATTAAATCTGTAGATTGCTTTTGGTAGAATTGCCATTTTTACTATGTTAATTCTGCCTATCCAAGAGCACGGGAGATCTTTCCACTTTCTGGTATCTTCTTTAATTTCTTTCTTTAAAGTCTCAAAGTTCTTATTGTACAGGTCTTTCACTTTTTTGGTTAGTGTTACCCCCAGATATTTAATGTTGCTTGTGGATATTGTGAAAGGTGATGTTTCCATGATTTCTTTCTCATTGAGTTTATCATCTGTATACAGTAGGGCTACAGATTTATTTGAGTTAATTTTGTATCCTGCTACCTTGCTGAAGGTGTTTATCAGCTGTAGGAGTTTCCTGGTAGAGTTTTTCGGGTCACTTATGTAGACTATCATGTCATCTGCAAATAGTGAAAGTTTGACTTCGTCCTTTCCAATTTGTATCCCTTTGATATCCTGATCTTGTCTTATTGCTCTAGCTAGAACTTCAAGAACAATATTGAAGAGATATGGAGAGAGTGGACATCCTTGTCTTGTTCCTGATTTTAGAGGAAATGCTTTGAGTTTCTCTCCATTTAGTTTGATGTTGGCTATTGGTTTGGTGTATATCGCATTTATCATGTTTAGATATGTTCCTGTTATTCCTGTTCTCTCCAAGATCTTTATCATGAAGGGATGTTGGATTTTGTCAAAGGCCTTTTCAGCATCTAGTGAGATGATCATGTGGTTTTTCTTTTTCAGTTTGTTTATATGGTGGATTACATTGATGGTTTTTCGTATATTGAACCATCCTTGCATCCCTGGGATGAAGCCCACTTGATCGTGGTGGATGATTTTTCTGATATGTTCTTGGATTCGATTAGCCAATATTTTATTGAGTATTTTAGCATCAATGTTCATGAGAGATATTGGTCTGTAGTTCTCTTTCTTATTCTTATCTTTGTGTGGCTTGGGTATCAAAGTGATTGTAGCCTCATAGAAGGAGTTTGGCAATATCCCATCTGCTTCTATTGTGCGGAACAGTTTGAGGAGTATTGGTATCAGCTCTTGTTTGAATTTCTGGTAGAATTCTGCAGTGAAGCCATCTGGTCCTGGGCTTTTTTTGGTTGGGAGGCTTTTGATGACTGCTTCTATTTCATTAGGGGTTATGGGTCGATTTAAATTGTTTATCTGATCTTGATTTAATTTTGGTAAGTGATATTTATCCAGGAAACTGTCCATTTCCATTAGATTTTCGAATTTTGTGGAGTACAGATTTTCAAAGTATGACCTAAAGATTCTCTGGATTTCCACAGTGTCCGTTGTTATATCCCCCTTTTCGTTTCTGATTTTGTTAATTAGTGTGCTCTCTCTCTGCCTTTTGGTTAGTTTGGCTAGAGGTTTGTCTATCTTGTTGATCTTCTCAAAGAACCAACTCTTTGTTTCATTGATTCTTTGTAATGTTTTCCTAGTTTCTACTTTATTGATTTCAGCTCTCAGGTTGATTATTTCCTGGCGTCTACTCCTCCTTGGTGAGTTTGCTTCTTTTTGCTCTAGTGTTTTCAGTTGTTCTGTCAGTTCTCTAATGTGACTTTTCTCTAGTTTCTTCATGTGGGCACTTAGTGCTATGAACTTCCCTCTTAGGACTGCTTTCAGAGTGTCCCATAAATTTGGGTATGTTGTGTCTGCATTTTCATTAGAATCTAGGAAGTCTTTAATTTGTTTTTTTATTTCTTCCTCAACCCAGGAATGGTGCAATTGGGTGTTATTCATTTTCCAAAAGTTTGCAGGTTTCCTGCCATTTGTATTGTTGCTGAATTCTAGCTTTAATGCATGGTGGTCTGATAAGATACAGGGGGTTATTTCAATTCTTTTGTAATTGTGGAGGTTTGCTTTGTTGCCTACTATGTGGTCAATTTTGGAGAAGGTGCCATGTGGTGCTGAGAAGAAGGTATATTCTTTTGAGTTTGGATGGAATGCTCTATAGATATCCGTTAACCCCAGTTGGGCCATGACTTCTTTCAGATCCTCTGTTTCTTTGTTAAGTTTTTGTCTGGTGGTCCTGTCTAGTGGTGTAAGGGGGGTGTTGAAGTCTCCTACTATAAGTGTGTGTGGTTTTATGTGTGGTTTGAGCTTTAGTAATGTTTCTTTCACAAATGTGGGTGCCTTCGTATTTGGAGCATAGATGTTCAGGATTGAGATTTCATCTTGATGGACTTTTCCTGTGATGAGTATGAAATGCCCTTCTTCATCTCTTTTGATTGATTTTAGTTTAAAGTCCATTTTGTTAGATATTAGGATTGCTACACCTGCTTGTTTCTTGAGGCCATTTGATTGGAAAATCTTTTCCCATCCTTTTACTCTGAGGTATCGCCTGTCTTTGAAGTTGAGGTGTGTTTCTTGTAAACAGCAGAAAGATGGATTCTGTCTTCGTATCCATTCTGTTAGCCTATATCTTTTTACGGGTAAGTTAAGGCCATTGACATTTAGGGATATTAATGTCCATTGTTCGTTGGTTCTTGCTTGGTTTGGATTTATTGTTGGTGGTGTCATTGTGTGTGGATTTTGCTCTCCTGCTTCTTTTTGTGTTTGGCAATATTAGATTATCTATTGCCTGTGTTTTTGTGCATGTAGTTATGTTCCTTGAGTTGGAGTTTTCCTTCCAGAACCTTCTGTAGTGCTGGATTTGTGGATATGTATTGTTTAAATCTGTTTTTGTCATGGAAAATCTTGTTTTCTCCATCTATAGTGATTGAAAGTTTTGCTGGGTACAGTAGTCTGGGTTGACATCCATGCTCCCTTAGTGCTTGTAGTGTATCTATCCAAGACCTTCTGGCTTTCATAGTTTCCATTGAGAAGTCGGGTGTGATTCTGATTGGTTTGCCTTTATATGTTACTTGGCCTTTTTCCTTTGCAGCTCTTAATATTTTTTCTTTATTCTGTAGATTTGGAGTTTTGATTATTATGTGTCGGGGGGACTTCTTTTTGTGGTCCAGTCTGTTTGGTGTCCTATAAGCTTCTTGTACTTTCATAGGCATATCTTTCTGTAGGTTGGGGAAGTTTTCTTCTATGATTTTGTTGAATATGTTTTCTGTACCTTTGAGCAGTGTTTCTTCACCTTCTTCTACACCTATTATTCTTAGGTTTGGTCTTTTCACGGTGTCCCATATTTCCTGTATATTTTGTGTTAGGGATTTGTTGGTCTTGAGGTTTTCTTTGGTTGATGAATGTATATCCTCTAGCGAGTCTTCAATAGCTGAGATTCTCTCTTCTGTCTCTTGAATTCTATTAGTTATACTCACATCTTTAGATCCTGCTCGTTTATCCAACCTTTCCATTTCCAGCATCGCTTCATTCTGTGTTTTCTTTAATGTGTCTAATTCAGCTTTCATGTTTTGAACTGTTTCAAGAGCTTCCTTCACTTGTTTGGTTGTTTTATCTTGGGTTTCTTTAGCTTCTTTAAGAGATTTGTTTATTTCTTGAATATTTTGGTTTGTCTTTTCCTCCATATCGTGTAATTTTTTGCTTACTTTTTCTTCTATTTCTTTAAGGGATTTTCTTGTTTCCTCTTTGAAGGTCTCTATCATCTTGCTCAGATAATTTTTGAGGTCCATCTCTTCTTCATGCACTGTGTTGGGCTTTTCAGATCTTGCTGGAGTGGAGTCCCTAGATTCTGGTGGTGTCATATTGGTCTTTCTGTTGTTGAGCGGGTTCTTATTCTGTCTTCTTCCCATATCTTTTTCCAGTGAGTGCAGGTAGGATCTCTCTATCTCCTCTTGTTACTCTGTAGTGTGTGTGGGCCAGGAATTCAATGTCCGAAGCTCTGGATGGTTTTGCCTCTCCTCGTAGCCTCCTCACTCTGATGGCGTTAGGCCTCTTGGTGGATCGGTCGCCGGGAATGGAATGAAGAGTGGCCTGTACCCAGATTCGGGGAGCTCCTCCCTGCCTGGACGTGTCTGTTTCAAGCAGGGACGAGCCTGGAGGGATCTGGGTGGATGGCGCTTAGGACAAGAATTGGGTAAAAGCAGGGGGTGGCTCACCTGGTCTGCGGTGAGTCCACGGAAAGGGAAGGAAGAGTGTCCTGAACCAAGCCAGATTCAGGAAGCTCCACCCTGCCTGGGCGTGTCTGTTTCAAGCAGGGACGAGCCTGGAGGGATCTGGGTGGATGGCGCTTAGGACAAGAATTGGGTAAAAGCAGGGGGTGGCTCACCTGGTCTGCGGTGAGTCCACGGAAAGGGCTGCTTATGTTTCTTAAATGTTACACATTATGATTACCAGTTTGGCAAATGTTTAGGAAAAAGGCATTTTTAACCATGTATTGGTACTACATTCTATCTGTTAGAATATACCACTTACTTATTTACATAGGTCTCAAAGTTTTGTGAGACATCATTCTTGCAAAATGTCAGTGTATTGATTGTCTCCCGAAACTGATACCATCTTCTTTTATTAGACTATGTCTAGGAAGCAATGAAAATTTATCTTATCTGATTTGACATTCAGAACAATAGTCTAGAAACCTGAGAGAGGAAAAAAATTAAAAAGGCAAGAGCTGTTTTAAGGCATTGCATGTGACCTTAATAATCACTCGAATCAGTCCTGTGACTGCAGACTGCACAGACATTTCCTAGTACCAGGCTCAAGCTTTGGTTAGTAAAATCATTGAGATTCGATTAAGAATAGATATATCATATTGTGCTATTTTGTCTGAACCTTGAAGTCACTGGATTATCAAGAAATGATAGTGTCAATTAATTGTAGAAAGGAAAAAATAAACATTGGAAACTCAAAGAAGGCAGAAACAGAAAGCTCACTGTAACTGGTGACAGCCTTGGTCTTTGGGAATCAGATTTAGCAATAAGAGCCCCTTTGACAATAAGAGATTATTATAGTCTGGATATAATATACCACCTGGTAGGCACATGTACTTGAACCCTTGCTCTTCAACTCTCCATGGTTAGATGATGAGATCATACTTCAAAAAGTAGGGTGCTACTGAATCTAATTATAATCAACTAATTTCCTGAATTATTTATTATAGCAGTTGCTACCAATTTCTTAAGATCACTTTCCTTTTAATTTCACTGGAATTGGTAAGCATTTTTATACATAATTTATATTTTCATTGCAATTTTTATAACAGTTGTGAGAAATCCACCATGGTGACTTTATGCAACACCTTCCCAGGTATGAGGTTTACATTTGTGTGTCAACTTGACCATATCATTGTTTACAGAGACCTTTGGCTAAATGTTCCATCTGGAAGGGTGTTTCTAGATAAGATTTGTATTTGAGTCTGTGGACTCTGTAAAGCAGATGATTCTCCCTTTTCAATGTAAGCAGACATCATGTAATCAAAGTTGACAATCTACAACATACATCACTTAAGTGATGATCTCCCTTTCAACGTAAGCAGGCATCATGCAATCAAAGTTGACAATCTACAACATACGTCACTGAAGTGATGAAGAAGCAGGGAAGGACAGTGTTTGCTTTATGACTAAGTATTGGGTGGTGATATTGACCTTCTCCAATTGATATTCTCACTATGAACTTTAAAGCTTTCCAGAGGTCATCATATTTTATGTGTCTCTAATTTGTAGACAGCAAATCATTGGACTTGATGGTTTTGTAATCACATGACATGCCATCATTTCACACAATAGTGTAGATTGTTGTTGCAGGCTAGCTAGCCACTAAGTCACAGCAGAAATCTAACATTGAAGTGTTCTAAGCAGTTACATCAGAAAAGGACATTTTTTATGATATGGCATTCCCATTATATGACATTCCTTCAAAATTAATTTTGCTAGTATCTGAGAGATCTTCATGGTGTTTCTTACATTGTGTCTAAGCCATAATATTGCTTTTGAAAGAATTTTAGATTTTTAAATATAAATCATTGTTTAAAATAAGATAATGTAGGATATAAGGGAGACATTACTACCGAAAATTATATTCAAAACAAGTAGTATTTATCAAAATTAAGATGACTTAATTTCATATTCCATACAGTTTAGGTTAACTTACTAGAAGGCCAGCAATGTCATCAGTGATCAAGGCAACTAAATTTATGGAATATTATGTGTGTTTTGTGTAGAAAATATATGTACTTATATATGAGACTTCACATAGGTATGTTTTATATACTCTATTATTCATAAGTATATTCTACATTATGAATCCATAGAACCTGAGGGTTCTAAGTTCTAAATATAGGTCTAAATAATTGGTTTCTCACTTTATCTTGTTAGGCATAATTCATTTGCAATTCCCATAGCAGCTAATGATCATATGTTCCAATCAATAGCAATTCCCTGGAGAATAAAATCTAACATTTCTTGTGTTTACCGACATATCTTTGAAAGCTCCTTACAGTATTCCACCAACCTTAAGTTTCAACCTAATGGTAAATCTAGATGTAGGAGTCATATGTACTATGCTACATCTTTCTTTTCATGAAGAAAGCTTGATCTTGTGTGCTACATGTCTTCATACATATAACTCATACAATATGCTCCCAAGATTTATGTTGTTAAAATACTTCATCATCAGAAAATATTTATGCACTCATTTATTATTGTAAATTGGACTTTCAGAGAAGTTGTGTTTCAATACAATGTATTATCATCTGATTTTTTTTAAAATAGGAAATATTTTGTGAGATATATTTTATCATAGTCTAATTTCAACTTGGCAGTGTCACACTAAGGGGATTTCCTGAGAAGGATGCATTTGAATTTTTTTTATTTTTCTGCCATCATCCCTCCTTACCTCTCTTTACTACCTCTACTCTTTTGTTTCCTGTCCCTTTCGTGCCTTTGCCCTTAGATATTTTTCTTGTGGTTATATGCTGGCATCTCAAGGCAGAAGTGACATGAAGGTCCCTTCCCTCACAGAGCTCACAATGGAAGTGGTAGTTACTGCTCTCTTTGCTGCAACCAGGTACCTGTCAAAAAGTAACTCAACTTGAGGTAGAGAGACTTTTTTGCCTCACAGTTAATATGAACACAGTCCTTCCTGTGAGGAACTCATTGCCAAAGGAGCAGCCTGGTCTGTGTACCTACAAGGGTACAGAAAAATGGGGAAAGTCACTACTTAGCTGATTTATCATTTTCCTGCTTGTACCCACTCTGGATCTCAGCCAAAGGAATGATGTTGTGTATGTACAGGCAGCTATTCTCCTTGTTTATTCCTCTCCAGAAATACTCCTGTGAACATACCCAAAGATGTGTCTCACAAATTCTATAGGAAATTCTTAATTGCTTCAAGTGAAATTACTCCAATTAAGTGTACTAATCTGAATTATTGATCAAAGTAGGCAATAAATAGAAATAAATATCTAAGTACAAATCGACGAATATATGTTTGTGAGCTTGCAGTAGGTATAGTAAGAGAATGATACAGAAAAAACAAAAGAGAGAAATCTACCTTGATCTTGAAAAGTTGTATAGGAGAAACAATGTTCTAAACTAAGTAAGGTGGGAAGGTGCCTGTATTTACCATGTTTGGACAATGAAAATAGCACTAGAGAAGGAAAAGGGAGCAGGATGGTGTCTGTAAAGCAAGACATATTTCAGAAATTAAGTTTGTTATTCTCATCAATGCTTAGTCCAACCTGGGCCACATGTAATAGACCAATAAAGCAACAGGAAGTCTATAATGCAATCATGCTAACTTTTCTGGGTTCAGTGATATTGGGTGGAAGCCTCAGTCATTGTCATGCTAATGCCAGCATCACGATGGTTACATGTGTATGCATAAGGCACATATGTGTGGGTCAGTAAATTCTAATAACAGTTATTAAAAAGAGTTATAAAGTTGAAGGTGTGTGATCATCAAAGCAGTAATACTTGAGTGGGCTGTAAGTAATAGTTGAGTAGTAATACTTGAGTAGTAATAATTGAGCGAGTACTAACATATGTATGTTAATCAAGACTGTAAAAGTGCCTGGGATGATGCCTCTGAAGTACATTACCATTTGAATTGGTGGACTCTGTAAGGCAGGTGTTCCTCCAAACGTTGCTTGGTTATCATCAGATATTTTGAGAGCATATAGACAGAATCATTGCTGGAGGTTGGAGAGGTGGCTCGGTGGTTGTAAGCAAACACTGTTCTCTACAAGGAGCCAGTTTTGATTCCCAGAGCCCTCACGAGGCACCTCAGGAATGCCTATACCTCCAGCTGCAGTGGATGCCAAGATATTTTCAGGACAGGACTCTGTGGTCACAAAAGTCTATATGTATCCTCTCTCCTCCAAAACACAATTAAGATTGTTTTAAGAAGAACAATGGGGCATTCTCTCTGACACCACACTGTTTGAGGTGGCGTCATCTCCTCTATTATTCTCAGATTGTCATTAGTATTGAGAGGTCCTATGGTTCCCAGTAAGTTAGAGTCAGATGGAATAAATCTTCCAGGTCTTTCCCAGCTCAGGCTCACAGTTGACAAAAATTGTGAATTTTATTTTCATGTTATGTATGTGAGCACTTTACCTACATCTACGCATGTACCTCATGTGCATACCTGGTACAAGGAAGAGCAGAAGAGGGAGGTGCTAGACCTTCTGGATTTGGAGTTTTAGGTGTTTGTAAGCAACTTGTGAATACTACAAGCTAAAGATGGGTCCTCCACAAGAGCAGCAAATGTTCTTTTCCATTGAGCCTTCTCTCTTGCTCATTCGATATCTCTTGTCAGAATGCAATTATAAAGCTAAGTTCTTATATTAAAATTTCCTGTTCATATATCTATATTCTATTATTTCCATTTCTCTGGAACAACAAGACTACTCTAAGGGACAGACAAAACTAAAGAAAAACATCTCAGTTAAATTAATTATAATGATACAGGCAAGATATGATAGAAGACCTCAAAATCTGTCTCTTATGAAGACTTAGAGGGAAACATTTAAAATGGTGAATGACTCATGAAAGCAAGAGCTAGAAATCATGGTTAAGTTCTCTATTCACTTCTGAAGTTATTTTTAGTGTGTGTGGGGATAGTGAACATACACTTGTGCTTACCTTTCTGATGTCCATATGTGAAGGTCAAAGGACAGCATGTCAGAGACCGTTCTCTCATTTTACAATATGAGTACTGGCCATAGAACTTAGGTTGTCAAGTTTGGCAGCAAGTATCTTAACACGCCGAGTCATTTTCTCTAGTCTCTGTTGAAGATTGTAAACATATAAATGAATATATAGCTACCATCCAAGCCATTAGAATTAATACATTAGCCTTAGAATTGTTCCAAAAAGCAACATTGAGATTCATTTGGATTCTCAGTACATCTAGTAAACTATGAAGTATACATTTCTTTCTCTCTTTCTCCTTTTATTTTCTCTACCCTATCTCTCTCTCTCTCTCTCTCTCTCTCTCTCTCTCTCTCTCTCTCTCTCTCTCTCTCTCTGTGTGTGTGTGTGTGTGTGTGTGGGTGTGGGTGTGGGTGTGTGTATGTGTGTGTCCCTCCATCTCTACCTCTCTTTTTCAGGGTCTTGAAGTATCTTTTGTCCTGGATATTATTTCACTTGCAAGATGATTTTAGATCAGCCGTAACAGCATGTGCATGCTTTGACTTTCTCTGTATAACTGTTGCTATTATGAAAGAGTGAGATAACAGGTATTTAGCATTCTTTATGCAACACTCAGCATACTGCTGTCTGCACATACATTTCCATACCTTTGGGTAAAGATTTTTGTATGAGCCACCCCTGAAGTTATCCACAAATGGACAATGACAGAGATTTTCAGCAAGTTGTCACCTATTTTCTTTCTTCTTTCTCACTGTCATCAAGTATAGCACCTCTGACTTTAGAGTGTTTTACAAATGGAAACTCACTTATCTTCACACCCTTTCTGTGAAATACAATTGTGATGAGAAAACCTGCTATCTCTTGAGAAGCAGGTGAGGAGAAAGAAAAATATAGACAAATGCTTACCTCTTTAGGGAGGATCAGAGGAAAGAATTATGGCAGGGCTCTTCACTTTTAATTATTTCAGAAACAATGTCCTCTACCTGCTTAAACATAGATACCTTAAGTTGACAGCTAAAAAATTAACCCTAGTATCTCTTGTTGCCAGAGAGAGGGTTCTTCAAAATATCACTGCATGATATTCCTTCCTATCCTACCTCAAACAAAGTAAGTCATAATTTCACTGAAACCTCTGGGAAGCATCTCAAATTCTATTCTGGCACAAATTTATACAATGGGGTTTTGAGGAAATTTGGCTAAGATAATATCCAAAAAATGAAATGCGTTTGAAAAATGTTTGTGACATAATACAAAATACACCAAGAGCTTCTTCAGTTTAGAAGACAACTCTAATGGACTTGCCTGTCTTAAAATATAGGACTGTATCATCTATCATGACCTGATTCCAAGAAGTTGTGAAGCTTTTGTCACAATGAGGTAAGGTGCAATAGAACTGCCTCTGTCCACGCACACAAGTGGAAGCATATGTCAATTAAAAGCACATGTTAATGCTTCTTGATGATGCTGCTACTCATTGGTTATTACTCTATTCCTGGGTTTAAAAACAGACTTGTGTTTCACATTAAAATAGTCAAGCCCAGATAGTGTACAAATGGCTTACTTAGTAAGAGAATGGAAATTAGAAGTTGCTTGAACTTTTGAAGCATCACTGAATTTTTTGTGGTAATAAATAATATCCCCTAATATTACACATTTGAGTCTGGGATATTTACATTGAAAGATATTCCCAGTGTCTCAAATAAGCTATTCATGCAAATGTTAGTTCTGTGTATAGAACATTCAACTATCATTTAAAAATCACTGATACTGTTTCTATGTTAGTCCATTCTTGGTGATCATAATGATATGCCATAGGTTGTGGAACTTGATAAAGAAAAATGTATTTTGTTGACAATGCTGGTAGTTTGTGAATATATTCCTGTTATAGACTTTTTTTGATGTTTTGATTTTTTACTCTTACTATTTTGGCTGGCAGAGACCTTAGGTGGTAGGAAATCATATGACACCAGAGAGGAAACCTCGGTCCCCTCTCATTCCCTTTTCCCATAAAACCCACTGGATTCAAATACAAAACTCTATATAGATAACCACTTCAGTCCTACTTGCCAGTTGTATGAGTAACTCTCCTTGTTGCTATAACAAAATACCCAACAGAACTAATTGGAACTGTATTTTGACTCACTGTTTTATGCATTTCATATTATGGGACAGAAAGGAAATGCCTTGATTGAGTGAGACAGTACAGGTTTGGAGAGAGGTTTGGCACAGGGAAAATGTTAGGGGATCTGTAGGGATGACCTCAACTAAGAATCCAGGCAGTGGTGAAGAGGATGCCATTGACGCCCTTCTCCTATAATGAGATGGATGTCTACCTTGGTTACCATTCCTAGAGCCTTCATCCAGTAGCTGTTCAAAGCAGAAACAGGCACCCACAGCTAAGCACTGAACCATACTACTGGAATTCAGTTGTGGAGAGGGAGGAGGGATGAGCAAAGGAGCCAAGACAGTGCTGGAGAAATCCGCAGAAACAGTTGACTTGACCTACTGAGAACATGAAGACCCTAGTCATAAAGCTGTGGAAACAGCATTGGACCAAACCAAACCCTCTGAATGTGGGTGCCAGCTAGGCGGCCTGGGCAGTCTATGGGACCTCTAACAGTGGAGCCAGTCTTTATCACTGGAGCACAAATGGACTTTGGGAACCCATTCCCTATGGAGGGATACTATTGCAGCCCATATACAGCAAGCAGGGACTAGGCCCTCCCATAAATGATGTGATGGTCTTTGATGGTCCCCTGTGGAGGGCCTCACTAACCTTGGGGAGTGGGTGGGGGTGGGTTGGGAGTATGAGGGGAGCAGGATGGGAGGGCAAGGGAATGGGGGGATTGATATGTAATATAAGATTATAAAATAAGAGAAAAATGAAAAAAATGGATTATGTCTACTTCCCTACTACCACGATGTTGAGATTAAGTTTTGAAGCAGGTAGACTTTGAAAACACCAACTATATTGATATATGTTAATATTTTAAGCTATTCTTTGAAACTTTTATATGTTTATAATGTTTATAAAATATACTTCTTATAACAATGCACTGCTACCTCAGCCCATCTTCCTCAGTGATCTCCATCCCATCTGCCTCCAATGTTCAAGTTCTCTTTATTTTTATTTGGGGTGGTTTGAATAGGAATGTTCCCTTAGGCTGCATTTGAATATTGGTTCCCAGTTGGTAGTGATATCTGGGAAGGCTTAGGAATTGTGGACATTCTGGAGTAACTATGTCACCAAGAATGAGATGTGACAGCACATCTCACAGCACTCCATTCCCAGATAACTCTCTGTTTTGTCCTCATGATTTGGATGTAGGAGCCCTCAGCTACCTGCTCCAGCCTCAAGCTTCTAATCTGCCATCAAGGACACTCATAACTCTAAAACTGTAAACCACAACCAAACCTCCCTTGCATAAATGGCCTATGGTTTTTATCACAGAAATAGAAATGGGGGCTAAGGGAGTGGGCTATTACTGCAACAGGCCTGAACATGGTCATTTTTTGAAGGATGTGGAGTTCTTTGGAAAATTGGACTAGAAAATTGATTATCATGAGCCATCCTAGTAGAAGCTTGGAAAACAGTAGTGCTAAAAGCTATTGGAACTGTGGGAGCTCACTCAATTCAATAGGTTTTAGAGAGGAACAATCTTAGCACCTGGGTTGGAAACAGTTCCTGTGACATTTTGCCAAAAGAACAGTGTCTGCTTTATGCCTGTGTTCTAAGAACTTGATGGAGGCTAAATTTAAAGTAAAGGACTAATTTCTTTACCTGAAGTTATTGCAAGACAGCCTGATACTGACTGTGTGGCACGGTTATTAGTAGTCACTCTTACGTAGGTCTACAATGAAAAAGAGGAGATGGGGCAGCATGAAACACAAAATGTACATCTCAGAAGGATAAAGAACACTGGCAATCTTAAAGTTATGGCCTATTCTAGAAGAAAATATGTGATTATTGAGGTGATAACTATTATCAAGATTTTCAATTACTAACCCATGTGGTTTGGGAGCCAAGTTGTCCATCCATGGAGGGTAAATTTTTCCAAACTCCCCTTTTAAAATGTTGTATTTTAAGTTTATTTTAAAAAACTAGTGAATTTACATAAGATTTCTAATATATCCTCTGTGCTGCCAAACAGGCTGACGCTAAATCTCATCAATTTGACCATGAAGATTAATCATGGTGCCTCCCAAAGCCTGTCCTCCAAAATCACAGTACTCTACTGCAATCTCTCTCTACTACCTTACCATCAACAGTTACAAGTTCTACTCATGAGGACACAAGGTATATGGAAACCTAGGGACTGTCTTCTTATACAAACATTTAAATTCTTTAAAATGTATTGTGTGGTGAGACATTTCTTCAACAATATACCTTGACAGCAGTTGTCAAGAAATACCCTCCAGTGTGCAGCCACTTCTGGCATTTACTGGTTTTGATAGAGAACAATGAATAAAATAATAGAATGGCAAAAGACTGGAATTTCAAAGGTAGAAAATAAGTGTATGATCATTTTGTCTTTGGAGTCTTGCAGCTGACAATGTTGATCAATGGTGTATCTCCAGCCCACAGGATATGATGAGATGCAAACTTGGGCTAATAACTGAAACACGCAAGCACGCATGAATGTGTGTGTGTGTGTGTTTGTGTGTGTGTGTGTGTGTGTGTGTGTGTGTGTGTGTGTGATAGCAGTTTTGCAAAGATCAAATTTATCTAGTCTGTTGTCTATTTCTTCCTATCTTAGTTAGGGTTATTTACTATTTCTGTGGCCAAAGCAACCTGGGGAAGAAACAGTTTATTTCAGTCACAGTTCTGTGATCATCATTAAAAAGCAGTGAGTGCAGGAACTCACATGAGGCAGAAACCTGCATTACAGAGCTGATGCTGAGGCCAAGGCAAGATACTACTTAGTAGCTTGTTTCCCATGGCTTGCTTAGCCTGCTTTCCTATAGGACCGAGAACCACCAGCCCAAATATGTTACCACCACAATGGTCTGGGCCCTCTCTCATTGATCACTAATTAAGAAAATGTCTTACAGCTTCAACTAATCGAAAAGGCATATTGAGACTCCCTCCTCTCTGATGACTACAGCTTTTGTCAAGTTGACATAAAACTGTCCAGAACACTACCTTTGCATCAGTTGTAGAGATTATTCTCTGGTCTCCAGGCTTAAATGGGAAATGCCTTAACCCACTGGATTCTCACTTGTCTACTTCTAAAGTTACCTGGCTCCTTATGGTAACTGAGATAAAATTTTCCAGTGACTTGGAAGAGAGCATGACACATAAAACAATAAACTAAATCTAAGTGAATATTTTGTAGAATGGAAAAAACTTAAGAGAAAGTGAAAAAATAAAGCTGTAGGAACTCATAATTAGATTTTGGTTATGAGCATACATACACATATGGTTTTAAAGACACTCTACCATGCAATACACAAACAAGCACAAATTAGCTTTGGTTTTAAGTACTCAAAATGCCAAGTGAGGGAAAGATTCCAGTCAAGAGTAGTTAATCAGAGAATGCTGAGGATAAATCTTTTTATCATAAATATTATGTATCTGATGAAGCTATCCTCAAGGACACTTCATCATTTTTAATAAAGACAAATTACATTTCGTTTTTGAATAGTTAATGCATTTCAGTACTAATAGCAACCACAAGCCTCACTTAACAATGTGTTTGAATAAGCAATTCTTGAACATTCTGTAACCTGGGCATTTGTATATAGCCAACAAGATTACAATAGCCTGCAAATCCAGTCACTTAATCTTACCTGTCAATCTCACTCCAAATAAGCTACAAAAGACTTCTATCTTAATACATTTCCATAGATTTCTACAGATTTCAAGTTAAAGTTCTTCACTATATCTTTCAAACCAATTTCCCCTTTTGTTTTGTTATGCAGCTTCACAATTATTTTTGGGGAAAATTCCATGGAACTCAACACTTAAGCATTCTCAGAAATTTTGTATGTACTGTGAGCTCAACCTACTCAATACTGAACAGTCCTAGACACTTGGCTAAGTGGTATGGGTGCAACAAAAGTAAAACTGCTCCTATATGCTGAATGAGTGTGGTAGAAACTATGTATTGAATGCACATGCCAAACGGATGAAGACACCTTTATTTCAACAGTGTTTGAGCTATTATTTCTGCAAGTAGGGTGTTTATTTTCCTGAATCACCTTAGGAACAAAGCATTACAGAATGTAGGATCAAGAATTGGACAGGCAAACCTTGACATGTGTTAACATTTGAGACTCCACTTGATCTTCAACACAGTCCTAGGTTTGTTCCCAAATTTAAGAAGACACTGTGCCTTCATAATTAAAAGTAGGATTGTATTACACATAAGTAGATTTCTTTTACCAGTGACTAGGAATTTTGCTGAGTTGGATTGACTGTGGGTCTTCAGAGGGCAATGATCTAGGGAATGGTATTGAGAGTCTTGATATTAAAACAAGAACAGAGATGGTAGTATTCTAACTACTATAACATAGGAACTTCATAATCTTTCTGTCAGTGTAGGTAGCATTAGTTACACATTACAATTAAAACCACTATGAACACTTGCTACACTACTATGCAAGGACAAATACTTTTATTTCTTTTAATTAAATATCTAAAATCAGAATAACTAACAAAATCAAGGGGCTCTATAAGTACATATCTAGTTCATAATTCATTATTCTTTCCAAAAGATATATTTATCTTAATGAATGTTTATTAATGTCTTCTTAAATTACTTTTATTTATTTAGTTCAGGAGGCTTAGTGCTACTACCCAAGAGTGAATTTCAGAGGATAACTTGTGGGAGTAAATTCTCTCCTTCTACCATGTAGATCCAGAGGGTTAGGCTTGGGTTTCCAATGTGCACTGTGAAACATGCTTCTAGTGGCTCAAGAGGGCCTAGAAATTATAAAAAAAAAACTCATCTGCAGATGTTTTACACATTTTCTTTTAAAGATATGATATTCACTTCCTATGCTGATTATAAATTATATAATAATGGACTGCAAAATAATGTATACATACAATTATATTGAGGATAAAGAAAATATACCTACCATTTTATTTACAATGAAATACTAACAATATTGATTTGATATAAATGTTTACAAGGGTTATCCATAAGCAAACTAGGAAATTTATAACTGGAGAATAAAGATCCTAGAAAAATATTTTATGATATATATTAGCTTCACAAAAATGATATCTGCTGGGTTTAAAGGTAGAAGAAGCTTCAATTAGATGGGGGGAAAGAATGTTAAATTCACCTTGTGGAATAGTAAGATTAAAATAAGACTGAATAGAACATACACTCCAGAATTTCCAGCAGCAGAAGAACTTAATACAGCATGTTCTCCATAGATTATTTTCAATAATTCATAGGATAGTCAATTTCCCTTGTGCTCTGGTCTGCTTTGTCTAATTTGTGTGCTCTTTAGCATGATTTCTTACTAAAACTCACAATAAAGGAATTAAGTCCATTTCATCATGTACAGGGAATACATAGAAATAGTAATAATGCCCCAGATGACACTTCCAATCACAGAGAAAATAAAAATCCACATGCTTTCTCTTTAGGATGGGTGTTATCTAACTGTTAAAATATTTTCCCCAAGCTTGTGGATAATAGCTAATTACTGATACCTCATTTCCTTGCCTTCAGTGAAGTAGGGAGAGCACAGGAGAACTGGGCTAAGTCACTATTATTAAAGAGATGGATCTAGCATCATTCAAACACAAACACCTAATTTGCGACCAGGACTAAAACTTTTCATTACATTCTTTAAATCTATCTGTTGTATCTCTTTCTGTGACAGTTTTAAGTTAAATAGGAAAAAGAGAGACCATTGTTGAGGGGTGCTGGGACACAGTCAAAAAAAAAATGATACATGGTAAGCAATGCCTTCAGGAACTGTAGGAACGATCCAGAAAAAAAAGAAAAAAAAAAAGAAAAAAAAAACAGCAGAAGCAGAAGGTCCTTTACCTCAGGTGAATTTTATTCCATGGATTGCTCTTGGAAGTAATTTTGTGACTCCTATGACAAACATTTATATTCAATTTAGAAGACAGGCATATTCTTCTTGGATGTCAGAATATAGCTATGGAACCCAATCTGGTCAGTGTCTCCTGAATCCAGATATGGCCTTCTGCCTTGCTTCCGTGTTTTCTCCGATATAATCTATAGTACATGCCAGGAAACTGTATTTAAATTGGTCTGTCTTGAGAAAGTTCTGGGGAAAGGCTGCTCTGTTAATATTTACTATGTGCTTTCTTATGTTTATTTACACGGCTTTCTGAATTCAAACTTCCTTGTTTCATTACTTTTGTTGTTACATTCCTTTATAAATGCACACTAAAACCAAAGTAAGATTCCTACAGCATTCAACTGTAGTCTGCCTCATTTTCACAGATTCTCAGATCTCAGATCCAGAAGACAAGATCTGCACAAGCCAGCCAAAGAGTCAACAAAGGGGCAAAGGTAAGAAACTAAAAGTTTCCATGCCTAATGAGAATGCTAGAAAGAATGTGGCAATAGCAAGATTGGCCTAGCACCTGAGTTTAGAATTCACCAAACACAGAGGGTCACTGATGAACTGCTGGTCAAGGTGAGCCTTCCTAGAGAGAACTGCCTGCAGTAAATATGTTACAGTGGGATAACATATGAATCACACTGACTTTACTTTGCTTGTTCCTGAAGAGACTCCCTTGTCCAGCATTTCTGTCAGTTTTTTGGGAAATAACTCTATTCACATGCTACTTGAAGATTTATACTTCATTCACCTACATACTCTCAATGTTACCACAGTCTACATGCATTCATTTCTATGTGTGAATAAGTCCATGGCTATGATCACTATCCTGGAAAATATGTACTTACTTTTAAATGCACTAACTGGCACCCTTTCGTCATTAAGTGTAGACTTATCAGCTCACTCAGATGCAACTCAAAGACTTTTTAAAATCCACCATCCTATTTCACAGCATGTGACCATTATTAGTTTGATCTGTATAGCCAATGAAATTAAATTTACAGAGAGAAAATTGTAAGTACTTCTCAAAGATTTATTCACCTTTATAAAAATATATTTTGGTTTTTATTTAAGTATTTGAGTGTGTATGTGTGCCTTCATGTGTTCTTGGGTAGCCTCAATGGCACAAAGAGACCAGACCCACTGGAGCTAAAGATACAGATGGTTGTTAAGCTGTCTGGTGGTGGTGCTAGGAATCAAACTTAGGTCCTCTGGAAGAGCAGGACCTACCCTTGACCACTGAACATCTCTCCAGACCCTCATTCATCTTTTCATACCTGCCTCCAAATGCACTCCTAGTTTAGAGGCCTCTTCCTACAATTTCAACCTTTCCTTCCTTCCAACAAATATTTGTAATGAGATTATTCTTTGAGTGGGATTGGAGTATTTCTATCCTGTTGGATCTGAATATACAAGCAGTACTTCTACTAACAGAAGATATATGGCTTAGTAAGAAAATCATTCTTCTCCTGGGCACCCAAGGGACCCAATTATAAAAGTTGCAGGGACAGACTAGAAAGGAAAGATACATAACTTCATTGTGTAGTATCATACCCCATTAGAGACAGATTGTCTTGGAACAGAGTAAAATGCTGAGCAGTTAGAAAATAAAATTTGTCCTCTGTGGGATTTGAGAATTCTTTGTTTCAGAGAATCATCTCAGTAAAGAAACCTGTGTGTGTGTGTGTGTGTGTGTGTGTGTGTGTGTGTGTGTGTGTGTGTACATACCTTCTACATGTACATGTCCTGCTTAGCAACCAGGGAGAAAATGAGATAGTCCTCTGACATGCCCTATGAGAATGAGCCCCAGGTATCTCACACTCCTCTGCAATTGCTACTGAGACTTACCATGTCCATGTTCCACATGCGTATACCTACCTGTCTTCGATTGGGGGATATATATTTTTAAGACACTAAATTTTAGTGGTAGCCATTGCCATCACCTCTGTGGCATTGGGAAAATATCATTAGAGACGATATTGACTGCTAGGTTACAGGGAAGAGTTTGTTGAAGACTTACAGCATGGGAATGTGACCACATGATAATGACAGGAAACATCCACATCTGAAGAGGAGGAGCAAAGAAGCAGAAAGAGTGATGGGCCCAGGTGTGCCCAATAAAGATATTAGTCATTTTTCTCTAGGATTGGAGTTGTTGCTTTGAGGATATTGTCATGTATACATTTTCCTCATAGGTAATTAATTGGGATTCATTTCTTAATTATATGTTTAAAAACCAACTATTTTAAAGAATGTTAACTTATATGAACCAGACTAGAGGGGCAATGAAAACTGAAATATCCCATAAATTAATTATTGATATTAACCCATGGAAAACATAATTTTTATTGTTCTGCGATGCTAATAAATAAAACATTGAAAAATACTTTTACTGGATACTTCATTCTCCAGGTGTAAAATTGCTTTTTAGCTTACAGTGACATTTATAAATATTTACAACAAATTAATATTATTTTATTGTAAATAAGATGTTTTTCTGAATCTTGCTACAACTCTGTGTAGACATTATTTTGATATCTGTTATCATTATGACCTAATATTTCTCAATTATTTTGTGCTAAGTTGGTCAGAAGCTATTTTCTGATCTAAAATATGTTAGATTTTTGTCTCCAATAAACTTGAGTAATTTCTCTGAAATTTATTTTCTTCATCTGTCAAAGTATAATAGTATTTGCACCATATAATTCATGTACATATCTAAATTATATAATTTATGATCACTTTAAGAAATGGCTGCCTGCATGTATGAAATTCTATGTAAAATGTTTTTAAATGAGATTTTCATATAACATCTGGGTATTTGTGAGGCACCACTTGATACATTCTTCATGATACACATTAGAAGCCCAGTGAATTTCAAGATCGTTGAAAAGTTGCAGTTCTGCAATGTACACCTGACTTCCAGCAAGTAGGGTACAAGGCAAAATTAAAGTGTAAATTTCTGTTAATATGCAGATTTGCTATGTCAGGAAGACAAAATCCCTTTTGAACTTTCCCAAACAAAAGCGAAATAAATTCAAACATATAATGATAAATTAGGAAGTTCCTGTGAACACGATGAACCCAAATACTGTAAGGTAGGTTCAAATGTTATTGACCAAGCAAGAAATAGCATTGTAAAATGTGAACTAATGACACTGATTTAGCAAGTTGATTAACATAACAAACATACACCTGTAGGCAACATTGACTGAGCATACAAAATGTGCTTTCTGGATTCTTCTAAGTAGCCGAAAATGTTGCTATTTTACCAGTATTGTGCTCACAGTGATCACTGGAAAGGAGTGGCTTATCTTTCTCTTTGTACAGTTTGGTTTCTTTAACCAAGTATGCTGTAAGAAGAGGCTGTAGAAGTGGAGGATCTCCTGAGTCCAGTTAAATGCCATGGGTGTGATTGATGAGCAACGTGTTGGATCCTCTTAATCTTAAACCTAGTAACCTCTTCCAAAAAAGGGGGAAAATGTTGCTTTCTTTAAGAGTGATAAAGATGTCTGCTACTTCCAGTCACCTGAGAGTGGGGGTGATGTGGGTTTCAGTAAGTAAGGCTTGCTTTGGGAAGCTAGAGTCTACAGTTGATCCTGACTGAGATGAGCATGCATTATCAATAGGATCTGTATCCTATTTAGGACAAGTGTAATTTGTTGAAGGCTGTAACTTTCTGTGGAATCACAAACATGGTTTCAAAGAGCAACAATCTATGAGAAATTAAAATAATTCTAATATATATTTTGAAGTCAACACAATGGATATATATATATAGTTACAAGTTGTAAGGCCAGCTATATACTGGGCTGCAAGGGTTATCAAATTTCTGAAACTTGTAATGGCAGTCATGAGAACAGAAAAGCAGAGCAAGTTTGACCCAGAAAGAATCTTATTGCTAGTCTTCCACTTCTTTGCTCTAGCAGCTTAGGAACATGACTTGAAGAAATGCTCCTGGTACTTCTGTATCCTTTTGCATTACTTACTTCCTGGCAGTACTGAGAAAGAGAATTTCATTATGTAGTTAATGTAGTGTCTGCTATCTAGCAACCACACAATAAATGGTAGGTTTCTTCTTTAATTCTAAGTGTGATTTTAGTTGAAAAATCTACTGTGAGTTCATGTTGACTTTCTGACTTTTGATACTGGGGAGATATTACCTTAATGATACCTTGAAAATCAGGGTCAGTAGGGTTGATCTCCTAATGCATTTGATCATAATCTCCACTTGTAATGAGGAGATATGTGCTCCTGACCTGACTTATTTTTCTGAACCTAGATGATTTGATTCCACTTTCAAATGAGTTAAGTGTTCTTCGCTGTCCCTTTAGAAAACAGTCACAGTTTAAGCATTCATTTGTGGTTTAATGACATGGTTTTATTAACAGAAATTAGGGGTATCTTTTAGAGGAAACGGGCACTTCTATATAATTACTGTTAGAAATAATGATCTAAAATGAAGTATTCCAAGGTCAAAATTATTTGGATAAGTGTCCTTCAGTGCAGACTTAACAGCTGCATAGAACAAATCAATCTATTCAATTACCTGGAAGTACCTCTGGTAACCCGTTTAAAGGATTGAACCTGACCAGTGCATTATCACAAGTTACACATGCTCTCACGGTTTCAATCAAAAGAGGAAGTTAGTAGCACTTGTACTTTTTTCAAGTAACATTATTTCAACCTTGTTTTAAGAAAGGAAAAGTCTTGACACTCAGTGGCTGATTTGTCATTTTGTTGGAATGAACTTTTCCTTGAAAGTTTTGGACCTGCTCACCCTCAGTGCTTTGGTATCTTTTTCATGCATGGGTGGGTTGCCCAACCATGTGCCCCTCATTACACTGGTGGTAAAGTCAGAGGTGGACTCTTCTGATTGGTGACACTTACCACCACTTACTGTGTCTAATACTTACTGCAGGATTTTCACTAATGTTCAGAGAAATCTATTCATAGGAAATCTGCTTCATTGGATATGTTAAATTTCATCCTTGGATAAAACTGGGCTATTAAAACTGTCCTATATGTATATACCATAATGAATAGAACATCTGATTACATGTGTAAAATTGAAAATCTATTTAAAGAATTAAACCTGTAGTGTCCTCAATATTCACTTATTGTCACTTAATGGTAATCCAGGTTCATGATATTAAGTAACTCCAAATAACTAAGTAACTTGCTATTCTGAAGTTTCTTTGAAGATATTAGTCATAGAACATGGCATTCATTTAAGAGAATATCTCACCTCCCAATTTTAGGAAGTGATTTATTCCTTGGAGCTATTTAGACATTTTTTCCTCTATTGGTCAAATTAAACCATATTACTGATGACATTTCTTCTTTATTTTGTTTACTACAATTCAAGCTCACAGGTAAAGACCCGAAAGAGCTTGTGCAAGGATTCAATCTCCAGTATTGAAAAAAAGGAATCAGGACATGAGGGTGCACCTTAAATTCCTAGCAGTGGCCAGACAAAGGCAAGAGGATCAGGAGTTAACGATACTCTTAGCTGCATGGGGAGCTCTATGTGAGTCAAGCTTATATGATACTGTACCCCCACATTTAGTTGGAAACTCACTGCAAATTCACAGGGCCTGTCTAGATCTCAGTATGAAATAGATATTTTCTTATGAATCCTTGAGTGTCAAAGTAGAGTAAATGTTCTGATGTAGCAGATAGTATCCTCTGTTTGAATCAAAAATGTGTCCATAATGACTGTCCCCTAACTTACTTGGAAAAAAGAACAGCTACCATAGTTTCTACTGCATATGACACAGAGAACTTTTCAGATTATCTAAAGAAATTTTTAAAAAGGAAAACTGAGGTGAGAGAAATAAAATTTAACTTTACTTAAGATTAATACAAACTATTCCTTAATGAAGAACATAGTCTTTGGCAGTTAAAGAGAAAGCCTCATAAGAGACCAGTCACATAAACAACCTGGTACTGGAGTCCAACATCCCAAAGGTATGAAAAATATTTTGTGGTGATTTGTAAGCAAATATTTATAGTCCTTTGTTACAATACCTCTAGAAAACTGAAACACTTCCATGGTTTTCTGTCTCCTAGTCCTATAACTAGTATTATGGCCCAACATAATAGGACCAGGGATGTATTGGGATATTGTACTTGTTGGGTTTAATTTTCAACTTGACACTGCCTAGGGTAATATGAGACCAGAACCACAATTGAGATGCTACTCAGAGCAGTTTGGACCTTTCACAAGACTTTGGGGGATTTTTCTTGATCATTAATCAATTAGAGAAGTCCAAGTCTATCATGGGCAACACTATTCCCTAGGCATATGGTCTTGGGCTGTATAAATCTGGAAGTATGAGAATATGAATAAGCCAGCAAACAGTGCTCCTCAGTAGTTTCTGTTGCAAGATTTTTCATAACTTCCTACCCTGACTTCTTTTAATGGATGACTATGACCAATAATATAAGACTAAAAAATTCTTTTTTTTCCTTAGTTGTACATGATATTTGTCACAGAAAGGAAACTAATAAATCACAATAAAGAAGGGAAGAGATCATATCCTAAAAAGATTGAATAATTTACTCATGCCTATTGGTAATATGTAGGGAGTTTTGTGGATACTTCATAATGGGGTTAAGAATAAGGTAAAATTCAACAAATTGACTTACTTTATTGATCACAATTTGTTTTCTTGAGAAACATCCATGGTAGCTTCCTGCTAGGAGGAGTCTTAGAACCACAGGAAAAAAGGCTGTTACTGAGAAAACTATCAGTTTTAAGATGCTAAGAGTACAGAAATTTAAGAAGAGGAGAAAACAGTGACTGTGATACAATTGTCATGTTATTAACAAGAATAATATATTTCAGAGGTTTGTGTGTCAAAAAAGAACATTATTTTTCCTGTGCATTATATAGATATGTTTCCAGGAATTAAAAAGTTATCATGCACACTTCATTGTATATTATAAATAACATTATTTCAACATGCAAAGATAAAAAGTTAGTTGGTTCTATGGTTTATCACACCATACTAATCATACATAGCAAGACTGACCAAGGCTACAACACAGAAGTAGGTTGCATTTGGAAGTAGCCAAGACCACACTAGTAGTACTGCCAGTGATGCCTGTGAACCTTCTTTGGTTTATACCTAGGACTTTATATTACGTCCATATGAGGAGCTGAAAAAGGAGTAGAAAGATTCACATTTGACAGAGTCTTGATTTAGTGTATGAATGTAATTTGAAAATGGCTGCAAAATATTAATAATAGCATCATTTTCAATTTATATTGAAAAGAATTTTAAAAGGGCATTGATTCACTCTAGGTAAAGCCTTGAGCAGCATGAAAACCATTGGCTATATGTGGGAGAAGTGACCTAAAAGTAGAATATACACAGATTCCTGGTAATTGAGCAAAAGCCTCAAAGCCAATCAGGAGCCTATTGGGAAAAGATCATGAGATCAAAGACAATGAGGATGTGAGTAGAATAATCTGGGAACTTAAGGGGTTGTTGATGGTAGCAAACACTGATACAGGGTGCACATGGGTCAATCCATAATGACTTCACTTACCAAGCCCACTGGCTACTGCTGTCCCTGAATTTTCCCATCTCCTTTGGGGCAGATCTAATACAGAGTCCTTGACAACACCTCTCTTGAAAATATAAACATGTGACTTGGGGTGAGATATTGAAATGGATAGCAGTTCTTTCTTTCAATGATAGGAGTCTATTTCTTCTTTTCAGATATGGGTTTGCCCTACTACAACCCTAATCAAAGGTCATAGAATCCTATGTCATCTAAGATGAGACCAAGATACCAATTACACACTGAAACCACTTGAGGAACCCAGTTGCCTTGTGTTTTATTGGTAGTAATGCATATTCCAGGAGATAGAGATTTGTATATCCTTCCCACCTTCCTTCTGAAATGTGTCTAATAGATCTTCCTCAGCTGAAAGAGAATAGAAAAATGGCACTATGACAGAACTCTCCTTTTCATGGAGGCCTCAAACACAAGAACACAAAATAAAAATTGTCTCATGCATACTGGTGACAAGGGAAATTTTCACTTGCAGGTTTCCATGCATATCCTTAGATATGGGAATAGATTCATTGTCATTAATTGTAAAGGAGTGCATGCTCCATCAAATTCCTGAAGACAATGAGATTCTCTGGGGTTAAGGAGATTCCTATGTCTCCCTAACATTTACTTCTGCACTGAGGGGTTTGTACTTAATTATCTCACCCACAGTACTAGGCAAGGCAGGATGTATGTGACTTAATTTAAATATAAGATTCTATTGAAAGAATGAGTGACTCATTTAAGTATACAATGGATTCTTATTGTTCTTCAATACAGCCTTATAATCTCCTGAGATCCACTCTAGTCTGATAAATACATCATATCAATAATGCAAAGGCAAGGCCATTAATAGCTTCCATCACGTTTCATTTGTGCACTCTATCTCTTCAGAGCCTTTCTGGGATTTGATGATAGCATCCCCATGGGGGATGGGTACTAGTGCTAGCATATTAATGAAAATATATCATAGAAGAGTGCTTTTAAATTTTTCTTTGTTTGAATAAGAAGTATAATTCTGTGGTGTTTAGAGGAGCCATTCTAAAAATTCTTTTTTTTTCATTCATTTATTTAGTTCATAAAGTCATGCACAATTATGATACACAATACAATATGTTCACAATGGCATGGCTAAATTAAACCAATTAACATGTTAATCACATATATTCACAATTTTTGTTTTGAGAACACTTAAAGTATACTATCTCAGAACTTTTAAAATATAGCATATTGTTATCAACCATATTTATCATGCTCTCAGTAGACCTCAAGACTTCACAGAGTCTATGCCTCTTGTCCAACTGCAGTTTTATATCCTTAAAGCAATCCTTTCCCCATTGTTAAAAGTCCCACATTGAAACCCAATATCCATAATTCTGCTCTCTGTTCCCATAAGTTCATCATTTCTAGGTTACACATAAAATTGAAATTGTGTGACATTTGTCTTCCAGTGTGTCGCTTTTTTTTTTTTTTGGCAAGCATATAACTTTACTACTTACTAAAGATGAAATCAAATTTGCATGCACAGGTGAGCACTAACTGAACACCTTGGATTCATCACATATTTGAGTTTCAATTAGCATATATATATATATATATATATATATATATATATATATATAGAGAGAGAGAGAGAGAGAGAGCAATAATGGCAGTATGTTATGCATCAATAGCAGCAACAGCTTTTCCAGGCTCTGTAGTCCTTTGAACAAAATTGTAGAGACATCCAGCACACTCAATTTTAAAAAAACAAAAAACAAACAAAAACAAAAAATTCTTAGTTCAATTTATTGATAATAATTGTATATGTGATAAATTACATGTGAATTTCAAGAGAGAAGAGAAGTAATGACACAATCCCACCTGTAGAATTTGAAACTGACCATATGGATTTTGAGAAGATTGAGAGCCTCTCATGGTTAAGAAGACAATAGTCATAGCTTTTAAAAATCCATTCCTATAGCAAGGATTCTATCCTTACTTTTTATTATCAGGGATATGATATAGTTACTGTTACTTATCAATCTAGTAATTTATTTTTCCTATTATGGTGTTTCCAAAAATACCAAATAAAAGGACCACTGTATTAGTACATAACATAATCATTTAGAATGTAGTTTATTTGAAGTTTGGAAACAAGTTTGGAAAATTAGAGTGTCACTGTATCTTATCCTACAGATGGATGATGACAGCCATCATTGCCCACTTAATTGTGACACTGCTTCTACTGACCAACAATGCTATCTTTTCCTTTCTTACTGAACACAAGAAAGTATGCTGAACTAAGTGAAAAAAAATAATCTTTGCCTATGTATGAAAACAAAACTTTAAATTTAAATTGATACTTTAAACCATCTGTAGTGTAGCGTTTGCCACTATGTCAATAGCTATTATGTGTCAATGTTTGGTTAACTCAATATTTGTTACATATCTTGTACCCTATTATTTAACTAAATCCCAATAACATCAATAGTGTGTTGTTTAATGAACAACAAGTACGGTATCATAAATATAGTCTTGTTTTATCTTTAAAAAACTCCAACTGGGAACTGACCTCATGATTTTAGTATAAAAAGATGCTATAGATTCTTTCTTGAACACTGAGTTCAACCTGTTTTGGAAAGTCATTGAAAATACTGTAGGTGAAAAATGGCTGAAAAAAAAAAAAAACGAGTCAGTGTGATAAATTGCTCAACTTCCTTTTGGTTCTCCTCTTCATGACCCAAGGCAAATATTTGTTTCATTTTCTTCCTTCCCATGCCTTCCCTGCCATGATACCCTATCTTTTCTCAAATTGAGAGCCAAAATAAACTCCACTTGTTCAGTATTTGTTCACTACAATGAGAAAAGTACCTAAAGGAGTAGCATGAAATTATGTGTGGAAAAATGGTGCTTAATTTTTCTGTTAGGAATCTTATTTTATTTGTCAATCTTATTGACATTGTGCCATGTCCTTAATAAGAAGAATAATCACATATTATAATTTGTCATTTCCTCAGAGATTAAGAGAGTATGTTGCTCTTGCAGAAACATCCAAGTTAGGGTCCAAGCACCCTCATGCCTGTATCTCCATCATAATGAATATGATACCCACTTCTGGCCTCTGTGTGCCAATCACACACACACACACACACACACACACACAGAGAGAGAGAGAGAGAGAGAGAGAGAGAGAGAGAGAGAGAGAGAGAGAGAGAGAGATCTTTACAAATAACGATTTTATTAAATAATAATAGTAACAATTAGGTAGATTGCTAGAGTCATTAAATATTCTTGTGTTTCTCTTATACTATCATCATAGCTTTAACATTTTAGATTACAAGAGTTACCTTGGTATTTAAATATACAAGATACAAATGATAGTTCATGTAAAGTTCCTCTATTTAAAATAATAGCTGAAAAATTTGAATTTAATTCTGATTTATGTTTAACATCCATTGTTTTCACACTTGCAAGACAGCCCAAATACCATTGCTCTCCTCTACACATTTTGTAACACATCTATACACATGAACCATTCTCTACTTATGCTTTTTGGTCCACACTAGTTTTGTTCATTATAATTCAAAGTATGCTTATCATAAATGACCCATAAATTAAGATTTTCCTACATTCTGCTCTCATTGTCACTGCAAGATAATCAGATGTAGTTAATTAAGTTAATAATTATTCACATCTTAAGTTACTTTCCCAATTTATGTGAGTCCTTAATTTTCTCCTCAAAGGACGTCTACAGATTTCTCAAATGTCTGTATCTGTGAAAATTTATTAAGATACCTTGTAATGTCTCTCAGAAATGTTAATTAATCTGTTATTTATAGTGATTTTCTAGCAAATGTGTTTGTCATATTTTTTTTTTACTGTTTCTATGTCTGAAGCATACACAGCTTTCTAACCAAAAGTCTTTGAACATTTTTTTCCCTGAATAAAGATACTCCTTCTTTAATGTACAAGCTCATTTCCTAATAAGATTTTTAATTTTTCCAAGAATATCTTAATTTAAGTCCATATAGTGGCTATTAATCACTACTTTCTAAATTATATATTGAAGAAAATAAAATTACTATTTATTATAAACTGACTAGACAATGAAATTATTATTAGTATTTATTTTAAAATATTTTAAATTCCTGTGATTTTAAAGATATTAAAATATCTTTAAAATAGAGGGTTAGAAGTCAAAAATTAATTTCCAGAAAATCAAGAAAGAAGTTTCAT
This sequence comes from Cricetulus griseus, assembly GCF_003668045.3. Lineage (NCBI taxonomy): Eukaryota > Metazoa > Chordata > Mammalia > Rodentia > Cricetidae > Cricetulus > Cricetulus griseus. The sequence goes on from NC_048596.1 coordinate 225,282,812, forward strand.
CAAAGAAGAATTAGCAGGAAAATGTTCCAGTTCACGGTTGATAAGACTTCAGAAAGTGTCATAGAATTAAAGACATTATGAGTTATAATAAAAGATAATATGTAAGACTTCCTTAAAATGAAATTTTCTGCTGTGTGGAGGATGCTGCTGAAAGAATGACAAATGGCTAAGATGTGAGAAAATATTTGGGAAAGTCATATCTGTTAAAATTTATTTCTAAAATAAAAAATTCTAAGATCCTAACAATGAAGTGAACCATCTAGTTGAAGACTGAGTAAGAACATAAACAGATATCCCAATAAAGAAGACACCCAGAAGGATAATAACTATATGAAAGGATGTTCAATATTATGTGTTATTTATGAATTAGTAGAAGATACCACTACCCACCTATGAAGAAAAATAAAGTCCAAATTGCTAAGAAAAATAAGTACAGAGGATCACAGAGAAGTAGAAAATGCTACTTACTCCTGAATGGAATGGAAACTAGATAGGCATTTTGAAAGTTGATGAAGGAAAAATGTCCTTACTATAAGAAATTCCAAGTGCACACATAGGCATTTATTGAAATGAGTTATGTAAGAAGCTGCAAATGATTTTTGTATTTTATTTATATTATATTTATTCATAACCACTATAACCAGAAACCACCAAGATGTCATTATAAAAATTAATAATCTATAGATGGACTATAGACACATCCATACAATGAAATAATCATTTAGTGATGAATACAGTCAATTATCAATCCATAAAAAGACATATGTGAAACCTACATGAAAATTGCACACAGTATAGACTATGGTAAATTCTACAAACTGTAGGGTTTTTTTCTATGAAATTCTGAAATGTCCAAAATTATAGTGAAAATAGAAATTTCATCAGTTCTGTGACTTTTTGGAGATGGGGTAAGTAAATTGGTAAATCACAGGAGATAACGTTTTAGAAAATGAAACTTCTGTGTAATCCAGTAATTATTGAGAAGTGACTCTGTGATTGTCACAGTCTATAAACAGACTTACTACAAATGTAATCCTTATTTCATGAAGTGGAAAATGTGTGTTTGATCCTATAACTTGGGCATGAAATGCACAAGATGAGACTGGAACATCTTAGAATAAAGACAAGTTAGCTGTACATAAAACAGCAAACACAAAGAAACCAGTATTAATGAGGCTATGCCCGAAAGATATAGGGACCAATCAAGAAATTCCAGATGGTTGAAGGTGAAACAATTTGAACAACATATGCAGTATATAATCATAGAACTGATGAGATGGCTCACCAAAATAGTCACTTGATTTCAAGCCTGACTGAGTTTGATGCCCAGCCCTTCATTATAGAAGGGAGAATCAACTCCTATTAGTTGTCCTCTGACTTCCACAGGAAAAGTACAGCAGGTGCATGCTTTCCCCCCGCCCAACCTGAACTCAGAATAATTAAAAGAGAAAACAAGTACAAGAGTAACATGTGATATAACCCAATTTACAATATGCGTATTCACAATTACATGCTGAAATAACTATGAGTAGGTGAATGAAAAGTGAATGAAAAAGAAGACAGAACCCCCCATGAATCACATCCAAATTCTAAATGTAGGTGCTGTGCTTAGGAAAGGGGCAAATGAACACTCACTGTTTTAGTTTGAACTGTACTTAGTGAGGGCCAAAAGGCATTGTGTGTGTGTGTGTGTGTGTGTGTGTGTGTGTGTGTGTGTGTGTTACAACAACAGCAACAACAACAACAACAACATAATAATAATAATGATAATAATAATAATAATAATAATAATAATAATAATAATAATAATGAATTTCTCAGTCAAAAAGTTAAGGCCCAGTTCAACAGAAATACATTGTGTTTAGAGACAATACTTTTCACAATACCATGAAATCACCCTCAATGTTCTTTCCCCTAAAATCTCAGAATCACACTGTAGTTATGAAAAACAGCATCAGAAACTGTCAGAACAAGTTCTTGATTACTCACAACTATCATATCATGAAAGAAAGAAATCTGAAGACATTGTATAATCTAAAACATGATATGTCTGGATACATGGCAATATAATACAATCTGGATCCTGGTTGAACTCTTTTTTCTATATATTTATTTATTTATTTATTTATTTATTTATTTAATTTTGTGGCTTTCACATCATGTATCTTGATCACATTCATTTCCAGGAAAGGATATATGAAAAAGCAAATAAGGACACAGCAACTGGTTAGCAGGTCCTGCAGATAGGGCATTCCACCACCCCTGCAACCCATCTGACTCTGCAACCTACACGTCCCTCTCCATTCCACCAATCCACTGAACCCTACTATCACCTGTAGCATCAGCAGCCCCTAGAAATGCAGGCACTATCTGTCCCCATTGGAAGAAGTGGTGAGTGACTGGTCTCCTGCCTGTACAACTGTGCTCTCTAGGCCCTAGTCCCTGGGACACATCCTGTGCACATGTCTCTCACATCACAGCCCCAGCAGCAAGTCATGAGGTAAGACTCATTTAGAGTGTACTCTTCACCACCCCTGCTACCTATTGGACTCTGCAACCTACAAGTCCCACTCTGTCCCCCAAACCCAGAGAATCCATCCCCACCCAACAATGCTCCAAGGCATCATCATCCTTTGGAGACATAGACCCAAACTGCACCTATAGGAGGAATAGCCACAGAGGCTGGTAAGAAGAGGCTCCCAGAGGCAGAGACACTACCTAACCAATTAGAGGAAGAGATGTGTAAACAACAGTGTAAGAATACATTCATCAACATAAAGATCAATAAGGGAAAAACTAGTGGTTCTATAACAGCAAGACATGAACATCACAACACAGATGAGGCAGAAGAAAACGTCATTAAAATAGCTTAATGAAGATGATAGAGACCCTTAAAGAGGAAATGAAAAATTCCATTAAAAAAATCAAAGTTTGGATATATCAATAAATCCATTAAATAAAGCCAAGAAATAAATAATCAAACAGGTGAAGGAACCAACATATGACTTGAAAATTGAAATAGATGCAATAAATTAAACACAAACCAAGGGAATTCTGGAAAAGGAAAATCCAGGTAAATGAACAGGAACTACAGATGCAAGCATAACCAACAGAATGCAAGAGAGGAAAAAAGAGAATCTTAGAGGTTGATGATACGATAAAGAAAATAGATTCATCAGTCAAAGAAAACATTAAATCCAACAAAGTCTTAACACAAGGCATCTAGGAAATTGGGGACACCATAAAATAGTCAAACCTAAGAATATTAGGAATAGAAAAAGGAGAAGAATACCTACTCAGAGACACAGAAAATATATTTAACAAAACCATAGAAGAAAACTTTCCCAACCTAAAGAAGTACATGTCTATGAAGATACAAGAAGCTTACAGAACACCAAATAGACTAGGCCAAAAGAAATGTACCCTTGTCACATAATAAATAAGACAATAAACATTCAGAATAAAGAATGTTAAGAGCTACAAAATAAAAAGGACAAGTAACATATAAAAACAGACCCATCAGAATAACACCCAACTTTTCAATGGAGACTCTGAAAGTCAGAAGGTCCTGCATAGATGTTATGTAGATGCTAAGAGACCACAGATGTCGGCCCAGATTGCTATACTTAGCAAAACTTTTAATCACTATAGATGGAGAAAATAAGATATTCCAATACAAAACCAGATTTAAACAACACCTTTACACAAATCCAGCCCTACAGAAAGTACTAGGAGGAAAAGTTCAAACCAGGGATGTTAGCCACACCCACATAAACACAGGCAATAGATAACTTCATATAAGCACATCCCAAAGAAGGGAAATGCACACACACTACCACCACCAATAACAAACCCAAAAAATAACAGGAATTAACAATCACTGCTCATTGATATCCCTTAATACCAATGGGCTCAATTGGCGTATAAAAAGATATAGGCTAACAGAATGGATATGAAAACAGGAGCTGTCCTTCTGCTGCATACAAAAAACATACCTCAAGTTTAAAAACAGTCATTACCTCACAGAGAAGGGTTGGGAAAAGAGTTTCCCATCAAATGGACCTAAGAAACAAGCTAGTGCACCTATCCTAATCTCTAACAAACTAGACTTCAAACTAAAATTAATCAAGAGAGATGGAAAAAGACATTTCATATTAATCACAGGAAAAATCTATTAAGATGGAATCCCAATCCGGGACATTTATGCTCTATAACATGAAAAATAAAAGATCCCAAGAATGATATCAGGGTTCAAGCTTCAAGCTGAAGATCAGAAAAGCAAAGCAGCTGGCCACTAACTCTTATGTCTACATCAGACTGAAAGGTGATCTTCGCTCCACAAAATATCAGATGGTAGTCCCAGATTGCTGTTCTCTCCTCAACATGGCTGGAGAACCCTGGGACTGAGTGCCATCTCTGAGACCTTGTTCCTGTCTTATATACATCACTAGTGCTGGGTTATACCCACAGGTTCTGGGATCAAAGGCATGAGCTCTGTTACTCTTCACTGTTGTGTAGGCTATGGTGGCCTTGAACTAACAGAGATCCTTCTACCTCTTAATCCTGAGTCCTGGGATTAAAGTTGTTTATTGCCACTGCCTGATCTCCATAGTTTGAGGATGACTTTGCTTTCTGAAACCAGAGGTAAACTTTAATAAATCATAAATAATATATCACCACAATACCCCAAATACAAGGGCACCCATATTTCTAAAAGAAACATTACTAAAGTTTAAATCACATATCAAACCCCACACACTAATAGTGGAGTACTTCAACACCCCACTCTCACCAAGGGACAATTCTATCATACTGAAACCTAATAGAGGAATAATGGATCTAACAGATGTCATGACTTAAATGGGCTTAACAGACATCTATAGAACATTCCACCCAAACACAAAAAATGTACCTTCTTCTCAGCACCTCATGGAACTTTCTCTAAAATTGACCACATACTCAGGAACACAGGAAATATCAAAACACACACAAAAAAATGGCATAACCACCATGGCTTAAAGGAAGAATACAACAACACAAATTACAGGAAGGCTACAAACTCATGGAAACTGAATAATACTCAACTGAATCACCCTTTGGTCAAAGAAGAAATAAAGAAAGAAATTAAAGACTTACTAGAATTCAATGAAAATAAATGCACAATACTGTGAAAGCAGTGCTAAGTGGAAAGATCATAGCACTAAGTGCCTACATAAAGAATTTGGAGAAATCTCACACTAGTGACTTAACAGCACACCTGAAAGCTCTAGAACAAAAACAAGCCAACTAACCAAAGAGGAGTAGATGATGGAAATAATCAAATTGAGGGCTGAAATCAATAATATAGAATAAAGAGAACAATACAAAGCCTCAATGAAACAAAGAGATGGTTCTTTGAGAAATTCAACCAAATAGACAAACCCTTATCTTTTAGTGTCTGTAGAACATCTATCTGTAATCTCATAAAGTTGTTTTTAAGATCATTTTCTTCTGCTTTATCTGTGTTGGGATGTTCAGATTTTGCTGGTGTAGAAACCCTAGACCATAGTGGTTCCATATTACCCTTTATGTTGTTAATGTGTTGTTATACTGTGGTCTTCTCATCTCTTCCTCCATGGGTACAGGTGGGGCCTCTCCCAGTAGGTGCAAAACCATGGCTCTGATTGGGTCAGCTTTCCCAGTGGGTACAGTGCCAAAGGTTCCAATGGAGGCAGATACGTATGGTTTGGTCTGCTCCCAGATCTCTAGGGATTCTTCAGGCAGGATGGGGCTACATGTCCTGTTCAATGGCTTCCAATGACAGGGAGGCAGGAGAAGGCCCAGCACTCATCTCTCCTGGTGGGTGCAGTGCCAAGGGTCCAATGGCAGCAGAGAGCCTTACCCTTTCTGCACAGTGGATGTGGGGTGTGGTGGCAGAGGTGAGAACCACAGGAGGGGAGGGGAAAGAGGTTTATATGTAAAATGAATAAAAATTACAATAAAAAGATTAAAAATGAAAAAGCAAAAAAGCAAATGAAATTTATGTGACATGAAATTTGACAATCAGGTCAATATGCCTCATTTATTATTATAAACATAACGTATTATTATTTAGTATTATCAGTTATGTATAATGTATGTTAGGTATACACATCCATGGAATATGTGTAGAGGTCTGAGAATAATTTTGTGCAGTTAATGTTATCCTTTCACCTTCATGTGAGTTCTGGAGATGGAAGGCAAGCTTCCAAGCTCATGGCATGCTCCTTTACCATTGCCCCATCTTGATGGCAGCATACTATACGACTAATACCTAACATGCTAATGATAGGGTTACTGCATGACCATCTTTCTTTTTTTTCAGGATATTCTACAGTCAAATAGATGATGTTTATTTTTGAAGGCTTTTACTTCATTGATGTCATTTCAGCATACATTGATGTCATTTCAGCATGCATTTACTGGGTGAATTCAGCCCTCCTGCTCTCCCTCCCCTGAGATACCCAGTATTTACCGAAACTACCTAGTATTGTCTCCTGAAAGCCTTTATTTCATGTCTTTCCCACGTACAACATATCTATTCTTTTTCACCATTTCAAAGGCCCAATTGATTTGAAGTTGTTCTTTATCTTTCTTGTAATTTAGGTATGATGCCATTATGTGTTCTTTGAAAAAACAAAAAACACCTTCAGGATTGTGTGACTGCATAGTCTACTAACTCCTTACCTCCAGGAACTGATCTTATTGTTGTGACAGACTAATAACATAGTTAATTTACCTACATGCCTACTGACCAGTATTAAAATGACACCACTTACAAATTCACATGTGTGTTTCAGTTATATTCTCGAGGACCCCCTACTTCATGGTCTTGGTTCTGAGGAAGCTGAAAGAATAATATTACTGTAGTTCATCACAAGATCTACTGTTCCATAGATGGTTGTTTTACAGAGTATTAGTGCAAAAAAGATCTGAATTCAATTGTAACAAATCTAGTAAAGATGAGTAATAAAAAAGTAAAATAACAGGATGGGTCTGAGAAAAGAAAAATATATATAAATAGGGATAGGAAGCCTGGTCAGGAGTGAGCCTATGCATAGTTAAATTTTACTTGGAAGAAGGGACACACGTAAAAATAACCAAAAGGAACAATGTGTGCATGAAAATACAATAAGAAAAACTTACTTTGTACAATGATTTTAAAAGCTAATAAAGAGAACTAGTGATGTTTTCAATGCTCCTTGATACAATTTGATCCATTTTAGTTAAAATTTTCTCAGTATTAGATTGAGAAAGATGTGATAATTCTTAAAATTTATAGGTTTTTAAATTTTTCTTTTATATAATCATATGACAACAGATTCCAGACATGAACTTTTATCAAATACATTCATCTCTGAATATGTACTTACAAGCTACTGACTTTTAATAAAAGCATCATTTCCTATGCTTTTGGCCAATACTGGCTAAGGAAGGAAGTGTACTTTTAAGAAGGATAAGGAGCCTCAGTCACAGGACCTATGATGGTGTGGTACTTAAAATGAGTTTGTGCAGGTTCCCATACGATGGAATTAATTTTCAAGCTTGATTCATCATTACCCTGGAAATAAAGCCTTAACACTATATTGCAAAGGGCATATGTTGTCATATTTAAAAAAGGAATCATGGCTATCTGCTAATAGACTTTTTGTAGCTCTACTGAATGAGTATAATAACATAAAAACAATATGTCATCTCACACTAACCAACCAGAATATAATATGCTAGGTGCCTTATTATTTTAACAACAAAAGTTTTTGGGTTTTGGTTTTTCAAGACAGGGTTTCTCTGTATTGCTTTGGAGCCTTCCAGGCTGGCTTTGAACTCACCAAGATCTACCTGCCTCTGCCTCCCAAGTGCTGGGATTAAAGGCATGTGCCACCAACCGCCAGTTTAAGAGTTTTTAAAATAAATGAATTTCAGGTAATAGTTGCTCTAATGCATGTCCTTTTACAGCTGTAACCACACTTGTTACTGCAATAACATTAAATAACTTTCTCTTGAGAAATGTAATTCTTGTAGCTACATTAGGTAAACACTGCCCTTTGATGTTAATGCATTTAATAGTACAGGTTTTGAAAATTGGTTATGATCCACAGAAAGTGTGTTAACAGAAATTGACCAGGATATGTTTTCAAAAAGATAGTATTGGGACTTGTCCTTTCTGGTGTCTGTGATTGACATTATGAAAGTCCTAAAAGATGTACTGAATTGGGACTTAGTAAAGGAAAGTCTCTATATTTTCCCTTCAGTGGATCAATGAAGATTTAATTTTGAGAATTAATCACAGTTAAGGTTAGTGCAGTAGAAACAAGGAAAAAAAGAGAAATGAAAGCCCAAACGATTCACCTGGCAGGAAATAAATAGTGCAATCAGTGGTGATGCTCCTAGTCAACACGAATGCAAACACCTGAGTGTGCCCTGACAGATCTTTCTAATAAAAGCTGTTGGTCTCTCTAAAACACCAATATGAAGACACTGAAGTAACACATTGTTTTTCTCCTTATATCTGTAACACTCTCAGAATGGATCAGTAGACAATGTAGTGGTAACTTACAGTTTGTAAAAAGAAGAAAAAATCTAAGGTTGTGAAAATTCTTATGTAAGGAATATCTTTCTCCTAGTTGTTTCATTAAATATAAGATACTTCTAATATTCCATCATTCTATACCCAGTTACTTAACTTTATATATATATAGACAATATATATATAATCAAGAATCAGCATCAAAAACATTGATTTAATTTTTATTTCTTTCACTGGTAACCTTTCAAATCTGACTCATTCTGTTTTTCTTGGATACACCCAGGATTCTTGCATTAAATGATGGCAATAACATATATTCTACCATGAGTGAGATAGTTAAAGTTGAGCTTGCATGGTCATGGAACATGTCACAAAGAAATACACAGCAGTAATTATCATAAAACTGTGAGATGTCCAATGTTAAATACACAAGTAGTGGAGAGACTGAGACAGTTTGACAGCCATGAGTGGCAAGCAGGCCTTGACTAAAGTGTGAAGGCCCTGTGTAAAAAGAAAAATAAAACAGAGAAAAAAAGATTATTTAAAAATTCCCTTAGCAGGAATTAGTGGCTTGAAAATTAGATAATATTAATTATTGAGCATCAGATAATCTTCAGGATCAACATTGTTTGTATTGTATATAATATTCTGCTTAGTGATTAAATTTTTCCTCTCCCTTTGTTTGGGCAGTTAGGGTCATCAGGAACTTAGTGCTTTCTTTTAGCATTCTCTGTAGTGGCCTTGATCTAATATAGATAAATCTCATACATTCAGAACAGGACAAACAAGATCAAGGAATAAATATAAACAAAATGACATGCTCAAAACAATCTCACCTTATTGAACATTAAGTAGCCGTGCAGGTATTAATGGGTCCATTATAGGGGACAGTGTAAGCCACACCTGCTAGAAGCTGGCTACAGGTGTGCCTAACCATGCCCTGATGGGCGTGGTCAAGGTGAGGTCAGGATGATTCGAGAAAGGGTTTAAAGGGACAGACTAGGCACATGGGAGCCCCTTCTCTCTGGCCTCCCTGCCTTGCTGCCCATGGCATGCTCTGGCTTGAATTTGGCTGGCGTTTTTCTAATAAAGGATATCTTAACCTCACATATTACATATCCTCCCTCATTAGGTCCACCATGCATGTCTTTGACTATTTTGTTGTTAGCTTACAAAGAAACAATTAGAATTTCTAGATTCTGGGCAGTTTCAACATAAATAGTTAGGGTAATGAGAATGCATAGGGGAAAACAAACAAAAAATTCTAGAGCTTTCTCTGAGGCAATTAAGCTACTAGACAAGTCAAGATTGAAGCTACAGGTCTTACAGAGAATCTAAAATGTACTAGTTCTCATGCAGTTCACTAAGCAATACATATCCAAATGTCTCATGTGTCCTCAGGATGAGGCCACTTTGCGGATGCTCAATAAAAAGATCATGTACTCTCACAATCTTTATTGAATGTAACATGCCATGACAGGAAAGTTGTTGACTGTCTATGTATCAGCAATTGGACTATTGCTGGCAAATCATTATACTTCCTCACACAGCACTGAGAGGGACACATTAGCAGAATCACTGTACTGATGGGAAACGTGAAGTTAGATAGTTACCTAACTTTCTGAAACCACATTATACTCAGTGCTAGAGTAACTTGAAGCCAAGTATGACTGTATAATTTCAATCTGCGGAAAGCACAGATGTCCTGTACATTCATGAATATTACAGAGATCTTCTTCTGTTTCTTGCCAAATCGTCAGCCATCCCACACTCTGATTATTATTAAGATCTTAGGATGACTGTTTTTGTTTTAAATAAACAGCTCCATTTAGATTTAAAAATGATTTTAAAAAGAGGTAGATTTTTCTTGTGCCATTACTGTCCATCTAAAGAGGAAGACGTACATAATGTACCTTGCATTAGCCACATCATGATTCACCATCACAACCTTCCATTTGTAACTTCCTCCCTCCCCCACATATATTAATGCATCCTGGTTACCTGACTGCATGTAATGTCACTTAAGAAAATAATGTAGTCTGAAAAGAGTTAAGGAATTAGGAAGGGATTCATCAGCTTATAGCCTTGCCTGACTCATTATATACAATTCTTTTTAATGGTTCTTTGGAAGGGGCAGTCAGAAACACTTCTTTTCTCACATGATCTCTCCTGTAGAAATGCTAGATCCACTTCTTGTGGGCTAAAGACAAAAGGGGGTAGAAGAATGCTTTGGGATGTCCAGTCAGTCTTTGCTGAGTTACTCCAACATGCCTTGAAAAATTGTGCAGCATTTCTGTGCCTGTTGTTTTGTACTGGGAGATTATCCAATAAGGTACTTAGTGCACTCAACTTCTTGTGCAGACATTATCCATATCCTGATCTCATATATTCACTGGAGATATCCCCTATGGGACTGATTTCAATAAGATGTTAATAGTGCCTGTGACCCAGATTACTCTACCCAATCTTCTTGTTGCTTGTGAAGAGAAACTGCACTCTAGAAAGAAAGTTACTTATATAGAAAACAGAAATCTCTAACAGAAAAAGCAAGTTACAGGGTCTGGGGAAGAGAGTTAAGTCAAATAGTTTCTACTATGCAAGCATAAAGACCTGAGTTCAGTCCCAAGACCCACCTAAAAGTGGGGTGTGGAAGTGAGCACCTCAAACTGAAAGTCAAATACAGGTGGGACTTTGGTGCTCTTGAGTGGTCAGTCTAGTGAAATTGGTGAGCTTCAGATTTAGTGAGAAACTGTCTTCAAAATCAGGTGGAGATATTAAGGAAGTTACCCAATAACAACTTTGAACTCCACACTCACATACATGTATATGCATACCCACCAACTCACACACATCTGGCTACACATGTGAACACTTACACACATACACATAGTACACACACACACACACACACACACACACACACACACACACACACACACATATATATATATATATATATATATGTATGTATGTATATATACATCATACACACACATACACAGTGGTAATAGCATAGAACTTAGGATCTGATTATGCAATAAGGATGTCACAGGAAAAAGACCTGTTGCCACATGGAGACACTTGCTGAATCTATTATTCCCTCTGTGGAAGAAGCTTTTTCCTATCTCTTTCATAGCAGGAGTCATTCTGGGATAAGGTTCTTGTTCCTTGTAAAGGGTGAACTTGGTCTTATCAGTCTTGTTAATGCACCAAACCTTTTCTTCATGCCCCCTACTTATTTTAAAATCTGAAATTTTGGACACTGGGAATGTGTTTCTAAAGGTCTCTTATTTTTATTGTTGACTTCTGTCCATGACTAGGATGTGTTTTTCTTGCATGTTCTCCCTGTCTTTGCCTCCCAGGAAATTTCCAGAATCCTAAAAGCAATGGGACATCATCATCATTACTGTAGCACAATGTGCCAGAGTGAAATGGGTTTTTGTTTGTTTTTCAAGAAAATCATAGTGTCATAGTGATTCTGGCTGGGCAACATGGATAGTTTTTCAAATACATTCATAGCATCCTCTAAATCATGTGATGATATTCCAAGGCTGCATTTCTAAGTCTGTACCCTTATGGGAAGGATATTTGTAAAACAATATCATAGGGTATTTTAAAGCAATGAATGCTATTATATTATTATTATTGAAGTGGATACATTGATTTTCTTAGAATATGATTACAGGGAACTATATTTACATGAAATACCACTGTCATGGGTGAACATAATCTTAGCAAAATGTGAAGGGGGTATATAGATTTTACTATGTTAATGCCCTGGGGATTGTTATTTATATCTGTTAACATCGCAGTTATGTAAGATGTCCAAATCTTCGCTTTGTTTCATGTTGGTGTGATTTAAAAATACCCTGACAAAATAAACTGAAGGAAGGAGGTTATTTGACTGATGATTGCAGGTTTTGTTGCAGAGAAATTGGGGGCAGCAAGAGTGTAACCTGTTTAGTCATATAAAATCCCCAGTGAAAAACAGAGAGCAATAGATTGATGCATGCATGCCAACACTCAGTTTTCTTTCTCCAATCTTTTAGAAAATAAAATCCCTTGCTGAATATTGGTACCACTCACAGTAGGAGTGTCTTCCTACTTCAATTAATGTAATCAATACAGCAAGGAACAAACATGCTCTCAGGTATCTATCTAGCCAATTTTTCATTGCAATTCCCTTAACAATCAAAATTACCACAGAAGACAATGATTTAAGAATATACAGGGCCTATGAAGCATTTCTTACATTTTTTGCAAGTACTCTCTGTTAAATAAGATAATCAAAAATATTATTAGTCAAAAGATGCATCCCAACTTTAGGTGTAGGAATCCAGCTACTAAATATAAGTCTGAGATGTCAAATCTATGCATGAACCCAAAATTTAAGATTCTACATATCTTGTAAAGTAGCCAATCTCACCTTTTCATATAAGGCTTTGTGTTGATGTTCCTCTCCATCAGGAATTGTCTTCATATAGTGTCTTCCAGGTGACCAATTTGGACCAATGCAACTTATTTGCTAAAATAAGTTGATTATTCAAAACAGTAAGACTCTTTCCTTATCTGAATGCCTGTTGGATTTGGTTTACATCACATAGATATTTCAGTTAAAGAAGGAGAAATTGATTTTGAATGACGATTCAGGGCATATTGTCTGTTATTCCAGAGACAGCATTGCGGTTGCAGAGGGCCGTCCCTGTCTGTAGGACCTTACAGCGAGGCATGTTACAGGACAGCACACCAGGAGGAGGTAGAGAATACATACTAGACCTGGGGTTGAATTAGATGTCTCAGATACATATCTCAGTGATTCACTTTTACAAGTCATTCCCCCACTTCAAGATTTCCTCAACCTTCCAAACAGAATTCCAAGCACAGGACGTAGTCATATTTAAATGAGACAAATAGGAAAGGTTTTTAATGCATTTAAATTCTTTGAGATACAATTTATCTAATTTGTCCATGGTGACGTCCTGAAGAAGTCTGTCCTTTGTAATATATCAAAACTCTATACCTATGTTGGCAGCTGATTATTAATACATAGGGAGAGTATGATGGAAGCTTATGAAAACTACTAACACATTATATGGAAACAAAAGATTATCTAATTATCTAACTATCTAGTTGGAAAAATGGGCAATTATCAAAAAGTTTACAGAAGTACCATTCTCCCAAGAACTTAATCATAATAAAGTTACAGTTGCTTCAATGCTGTCTTTACACCAAAGGGTGCTGGGACAAAAATGCATATATGCTCAAAAAAGTATTTCAGAAACAAGCATTATAAATTTCTCCAAAAGTAACTCAATAGGGATTATAGATCTAAATGTAGGATTCTAAACTATAAAAATCCCAGAATAGAGCATAGGAGAAAATCTTGATGACAGGGGCATAGCAACGGCTTTATTTTTATATACAAGAGATGTAAATATCTTTGAAATAAAATTATTGCATTCAAAACGTATGTTCTAACAAGGGCAATGCCAAGAGATAAAGTGACAAATTACAGATTAGAAAACAAAATACTTGGAAATTACCTATCTCATATAATACTTACCCAAAATATAATATGAATTAATAATACTAAGAAAAGAAGAGCTCACTTTAAAATGTAGGTAAGGAACTTAAACAGATTGTCTCTTGAGAAAATATACATTACTGTCAAAAGTACATATTAAATGATGTTGGACTGGCCTAGCATCCAGGATCCTGTAGCATCCACATCCCATTTCCTGGGATGATGGGTATCCACTGCTAAACCTTGCCATTATTTTTTAAAGAAAGTATTGTTTATGTATTGTGTTTTGTACAGTGCTTTTTCTTTACTTAAAGAGTGTATGGGAACACTGACTAGACAATTTCTTATGAAAATGTGATCATTGAAATAAATGTATCTGCTTTGACCACATTCTTATCAACTAGAAAGGGAATCATCCCTAAAAATGATTCTGCAGTTCTCTAAGACTTAGTAATGTCTATTGGGAAGTATTTGAAATGACACAAGAGAGGAAGAAATAATTACTTCATCATTTTAGTATTCTAAACAAATTTAGTAATTTTTACTCATTTAAGACAGAGCAGTTTGTTCCCTGGATGAGAGTGATTTCAAAATTCGCACTTATGGTGAGGATATTTATAAAGACAGCTCAAACCTATTATGGGGTTGATGACCCCAAATCCCTCAGTAATCAAGCCTGTTTGTTAGGAAATAAAAATGACTCATTTGATTGTCTAAAGAACAATGTAGTATTAAAATGCAACACTGGAAATAACTATTTGTGAATGTTCTTTGAAATAATCATGAATCAGAAATATTTTGCAAACAAAACATAGTTGGATAAGAATTGCTGCAAAATCGACGGGCGTTGGTGGCGCATGCCTTTAATCCCAGCACTCGGGCGGGAGTCAGAGACAGATGGATCTCTGTGAGTTGGAGGCCAGCCTGGTCTTCAGAGCGAGTTCCAGGATAGACTCCAAAGCTACACAGAGAAACCCTGTCTCGAACACCCCCCCCCAAAAAAAAAAGAATTGCTGCAAAATCAATTAAAAAGTAATGCTTAACCTGAGGTACACTACTCTGTAGACCCACACAGCTGAGGGGCCATTCATCCTAGTTCAATAACGGTTTAGAGTGCTTCAAACACAAAGACAACAAGAGTCTGAAATATTTGTTGTTAAATTTGAAAAAAAAATCTGTTGCTGTCCAATTTTTACTTAAATCAGAACATTACTCAAAATATCCATTTTTTAAATCCAGATTCTTTGAATCTTTATAAATAAACAATAAAAAGAACACTGATTAAAGTTAAGAATAATGGGAACCAATACAATCAAACTCATATGCCTCCTGTTAGGGTCTCTGGAATGCTGGAATTACAGGAATATACTACCATGCCTGGCTTAGAAATGTAATTTATATCATAGACTAGTCAAAATTCCAAATAGATCAGAAAAAAATGAGTTGGACAACAGAAAACGAAACCAAAGAACTTCTGGAATTAAGCATAGATATTTTTCTGCCTATCCTAAGGGTAATTAAAACCTTCCTATCTGTGCTGATAAATGGATATTAGCCATTAAACAAATAATAATCAATATATGATCTATAGATCCAAAGAAGATAGGCATAAAAGAAGGGTCTAAGGGTGACATATGGATGTTCTAGGGAAAGAAAGATATATTTTGTAGGTGAACTGGAGGAGGAGGATGGGAGGATCAGGTGATAAGGGGAGGGAAGACGTGACTGAAGCAGTAAATGTGGGAAAGATTGTTAGAATCATAGGGCATCTGAGGGGTCACATGGAAACTGATTGCAGTGTAAATGTCCTATAATGTATGAAGGTGGTCCTAATGAAGTCTCCAAATAATCAAGGAGACAGAACCCCAAGTGGCCATCTCCTGTCACCAAAAGAAGCTTCCAGTACTGGAACTGGGTTTCAATCAATTGTTTCATGAAAAGGTTCCTTGGAAATCCCAAAGCATTGCTAAGACAAAAATTATTTCCCACATACTAATAGTAAAATCTCATTGCTGAGGATGGCACCTACACAACTCACTGAAAATGGCCAGATCAAGTTGGTGCCTGCATAGAACCTTCACTCCCGTATTCTAGTGTCTATAACACAGAAAGGTACTCTGCAGGCTATCAGAAGAGGACCATAAACACCATAGCAAACACAAAACATTTGATATACAATCAGTCTTCCTTCCAAAATGTGCTAGGGAAATGGTTGCACAAACCTAGTGAGAGTAACCTAGTGATGCCCACTCCAATGAAACCATCGGTTTTCCTCATTAGTTTATTATTATTTCAAATATATTTCTTTTTAGATGCTAAACCAACCCATGGTTAGGAAGAAATTCTATCTTAGTCATGGTGAGTTATCCTTCTAAAATAGATCTCTGTTAGCTTTGTTCATATCTTTCCTTTCATATTTCCTCCTCACCCTGTTTTCTTGGGCCCCATGTAGGTTTCCACAGCTACTTGGTATTTATCATTGTAATGTCCATGTCCTATTGAGAAGATATGTATCAGTTGCATTCCATCCATCCTTCCGTCCTCACAGTCCTTCCACTCCACATTCTCAGATGTCCCCTGGGCCATTAAAAAGGTAGCATAGATGTCATATTTGGGGCAAAGAATATAGTAATTACTATTCTTAGCACATTGACTGGTTATGGGTTTCAAACTTAACTGTCACCCATTGCCAAAAGGGGATTATTGAACCAACAAAGATTAACTAGTCTATGTGTGTAAGAAGGTAATTTAATGGATGTTTATTTGTCAATAAATCAATAGAAGATTCCTTATGCATAGCTTGCGACCTCCATAGACAGAGGCTTTTGATGAGTTCAGCAGTACCAAGCATGTATCTCAGCCATGTAGTGGACCTCAAAACTAGTCAAAAGACAGACACTTGGTTATCCCTAAATGTCCATGTCACTATTGCATTCATTAGTGTTTATAATCAGTAGTTGTTAAAATTTTCCTGTAGACACATGAACAAATGTTTTCTTACCCTAGATGAGACATAAATGGCCCACCAAAGATGATTTTTACCTAAGTTTATATTGTGAGCTAGAGAATTCACAAACTCAGTGTATAGGTTAGGCATTACCTACAGTAATATGGGTGACTCAGATGTAGCTGTTTCAGCAAAATGCCAACCAAAGCATTGATTGATGACTCTTGGAAGATTCCTATATAGCATTCTGGCAAAAGAGACTCCCATGAGAGTGTCTTATCAGTAGCAATTCTTACTATTTAGGTGACATTGATAAGGGACTTTGTTAATCGTATTCTCCAAGCTTTATGACCCTTATGAGTTGTACTCGCTTCTCTCCTTGTTCCAGTACAGAATCAATTTAAAGGAAATGGTTCTACAGCAATCTATTGCTAGTTTTACCTTCTGCCTCATCTTTTGTGTATGGTTTCTCAGTCTTAGAAAGGATAATACATTCTGACTATTACATTCTGCTTATGACCAAGCATTCTGCTTAGGACCTTGTATCACAACACTCATTCATCATCAAGTTCTTGAGTATTAATGAATCTTTGTATCTGTTGCATGAAAACACATTCCTCAAAATGACTGAAAGTATAGGGTAGCATCAGTGATTTAGGAGTATAAATACAAATATTTGTATTATAATTTGACAGATTTTGTAATGTAAAAGTTTCTTAGCTTTGCTAGGTCCTATTGCCCTTCTCTGCTCCAAAGAAACATGCAGACACTATATTAATTATAAATACTGTTGGCCTTTGGCTAAGGTTTCTTATTTGCTAGCACAGTATTAATTATTAACCCATTTCTGATAATGTAAGTATTTCCATGTGGCCTTATCTTACCAGAAATAAGGTCCAGGCCTCTTACTCCCATGGGGTCTACATCACATCTGCTCAGTGTCTCTGCAGAGAAGAGAGAGAAGAGAATGATTTCCTGCTTGCCAAAGCTTATATTCTGATTCTGCTATGTTACTTCCTGCCTAGATCACATGGTGACTTCTCTTTCCCAGAATCCTCCTTGACTCCTAGTCCCACCTATCTTGCTTCCCTAATGGTCAGCAGTGCTTTATCCATCAACCAATAAGACAAACATATACTCAGAAGAACATTCCCCATCAAGATGCATCATGTTTGTTTAACAAAATAGCATCTGTTTACCCCATCAAAGCCTATGAACTCATCTACTTCCTGATCTAAAGACTTTTGCCTTGGCTTAAAGTACCAAATATGACTTTCCTTATGTACAGCTGGCTATTAATACAGTCAAAAAGAACTTGGTTTCATCCATACAAGTCATACCACTACTTTCCAACAGGGCATTTTTGCCTGATATGATGGTATTGGTACCATAGCAGGTTATATCCATAGGTGATCAAGAAATTCCTTCTTGGCAGCCCACATGATGCAACTCAGTTTTAGGAAAGTCATCTGGCAGGGAAACTTTCCAGATCAGCCCTAGCTTGATTTCTACATGTCCTGTACTAAGGTATGTGCTATGTAAAAAATAGTTTTATTGTCTTGTCTTATAGTCATTCAAAAGTAGTCACAATAAATGTATGATTTGTGAGACTTTAGAGACCTACCTGGCCAATAATTGGAGATTTTTATCCAACAACATTATTGCTTCTGGAGTTTCCCTTTTCTACCCAGGCTGAATAACTTTGTCCATATTCTTTAACAGCTTTTTACAATTTATTTGAGCTAGAATCCCAAATCTGTAAGAAACCTAAAGATTTGCACTCTATAAAGTAGCTCTTTTTTAAGATGTAGAATGGCCAGGAACTCTAAAGGCTCAATTCCAACCATTCTAAGTAAGCATCAGGTGATCTTAAATGACTAAGCAAATGCTTAAATCAAATGTTTAATACCCCCATGGGAACATCTCATGACTTGTTCAGGTGTTTCATCAAAAGGTCAATTCTAGGTATAGTGACATGGAAGAAAGACCCAATTTTACTCTGCATAGAAGCCATCAATGGTACAATCCAGTCCTATTGCAATGTCAGCACTACAGAATGAGGAGGCTGGAAGGTTCATAGAACATTAATGTAAATTACTTTTCTTGATAGTTTTGGCATTTTATGACTCAACTATGTACTTGTCTAAGTCATTTAGACACGTCAAAACCTCTTTCAGGTCCTAATGATGATGCTTTATCACTGGGTCCAATAAATCCATTAAAGACCTATATTAGGTGAAAGTAACTACTGAACTTTTTTTTTTATCTTTTTAGAAAGCTCCTGATGAATACAATCTCATTGGGCCCAATAAAAAGGGAGCTGAACATGACTTCTTTTGTGTCCATTTACCTCAGTAATGTCCATCTTTCCTCTATTGTCTACTAGTCTCTAATAATGATCCCTTCAGCTGCTAATAATTGTCTGAAACAGCTTATTTGAGTCAGCATGTCATGGCCTGATTTTTTTTTATTCCCTCAAATTCTGAGGCCTTTGTCTAAAAGAATAAGCATATCTATGATTTAGTTTTTTTGTTTCATGACAGATAAAGTCTATCCACCTCCATGGCCCATTAGTTAATAAGCCAGGCTGTAAAGGGCATCATCTTCCATATTTAAAAGACTCCAAATGCAAAAGGTCAGCCGCTGAGTAGTACCCAGTTCTATCATAGCTTTCTGAGTTGGATCATTGTCAATACAACTATCTACATGGACACTCAAACATTTGAGATTCTTCTGTGTTAATGTTAGAACAGGAAAGGCATTTTCAATTTCTCCCTCTCTCTCTCTCTCTCTCTGTCTCTCTCTGCAATTTTCTCCATGCATTGCAAGTCTTGAGAAACCATTAAAGGTTTTTTAGTGCAGGTCTAATTTTCATTTGCTTTCCCTTGTATACTGCCAGCTGCAAGAAACTATCAGCCAACACATCCTTGGCATCATAACAATTTTTCATTTTAAATCAGAGTCTTTTCCCATTGTGTCATGCATTTACATGGGCAGGTTCATTCTGGGAAGACAGTTCAGCCTCAGTTGTCTATAGCAAAGAATATTTTATAGTCATTACTACCTGCTTACATACCTGACCCATAATTTTCACACTTAGATATTGCAAATATTCTCTAGTTTAACTACCTGAGGGCAATCCCATTATTCACAGGGATATACTACCTCATACCATATAGAAAAAGATGGCCTCTGTGAGTTTACCCTGTTTGATGCTCTACTCTCAGATACCTTAGCTATAGTCATATGTCTTATTATCCACATCAAGAGCATGTAACTGTTACTCTAACAAGGAGATATGTCCTTTCTTGCCTCATAGGAAAGGTAGCCATATTATGATAGCACTCATAGACACTCAGATAAATCAGACTCATTTGTATGTATCATTTTTCATCATATGACACACACATCTATTTCCTCTATAACTTGTTCTTGGTTTTGTTGATATTTGTTTGAGAAGCAATTATATTGTGTGATTTTTTTTTGCTTGGAAGGCATAAACAAATACCTGTTCCCTTCAGCTAGAACACCAAGAGCAGGTCAGGTAAGTGATTCAACCCGAGTGTAGTTCACTTAACCAATAATCTTGTTGGGTTTACTTACAACCAAACAAAGATGCCAAAAATGTTAATGAGGTCTTATTTTCAAGAGTTCAAGTGACTCAAAGGTGGCAAGATCATGAAAAGTCCACTCCTACACAGCTAAAAACTCATAAAAGCTGAATACTTAGACAGTTCGATCTGTGGTAGAATCTCTTAGCTCCATCAACTGTTACTGCCTCTATAAACTTGGAAAGACAGCTCAGGTTGTGAGTTTTCTTTTTTCGGATTTTTTTTATTTGAATTAGAAACAAGATTGTTTTACATGGCAATCCCAGTTCCCTCTCTCTCCCCTCCTCCCTTAACACTCCCCCTAACTAAAATCCTACCTGTCACATATCCTTTCTGCTCCACAGGGAGGGTGAGGCCTTCCATAGGGTGTCATTAGAGTCTATCTTATCCTTTGGGATAGGGCCTAGGCCTACCCCCGTGTGTCTTAGCTCAGGGGGTATTCCTCTATGTGGAATGGGCTCCCAAATTCCACATCAATGTTAGGGATAAGTACTGAACTACTAAAGGAGGTCTCCCAGGTTGTGAGTTTTCTAAGTTTCAGGAGCTTTCTGAACCAGATAAGTTGAACAGGTTTCTTGAACCTTATGAGTCCCACACCTTTTTTTTTTTACATTTAAAGGAAATGAATATATGACAGTAATTGATTTTCCTGAAATATTTTTTGGGTTGAAAAGTTAATTATCCTTGTTTCATAGAATGAGTTAGAAATGACCACAATTTAATTTTTTAAAGAGTGTTTTCTGTAGTTTGATAGAAGTATCCAGTACCATTATCTAGTCCTAGAGGTTAAGTTGGGGTACATAGTTCAATGAATGAATATTTGTCTAGCATATTTGAAGTTTTGTGTTCAATTTTCAGCAATGTATTTTAGAAAGAAAAAGAAGAGGAGAATGATTATGAAAATGAGCAGAAGAAAGAGAAGAAAAATAAGATAAAATTAGAGATGAAGAAGAAATCCCCTTTAAGACTTTTGTAGAGATATGGACATGCAAATGTGTGAAGCTCAAAGATTCAGAAACAAGACCAACATAATAATTATCATTCTGAACTGCATTCTAATTAAAAAGTCTGCAAGCAAAGACAAGAAATTTTGAAGTATCAAAGTAACTCATTACACATAAGGAAATTCTCATAAACTATTCAGTAAATTTCTGCAAAAGGAATGAGAAGCTTATCATACTGATTTATAAAACTTGGTTTAATGAACAAGTACTATCATGCTTAAAAAAGAAAAGAAAAAAGACTGAATCGTTTTCATTTCTCTAACATTTACAGAAGTCATTACCAATCTATTTCAAAATTTTGATAAAGAAAATGAGATAACTATGAGTATGGGGGAGGAGAGAAAGTTAGGGAAAGAGAAGGAGAGAAGGGGAGGGGAGTGGAGGACATGAAAGAGCAGGAAGATAAATTCAGGGGAAGAATAGAGGAGAGCAAGAAAAGAGATACCATAATACAGGGAACCATTGTAGATTAAAAGAGAAATCTGGCACTAGGGAAATGTCCAGAGGTCTACAAGGTTGACCCCAACTAATAACAATCTAAGCAATAGTCAAGAGGCTGCCTTAAATGCCCTTCTCTGATAATGAGATTGATGACTACCTTTTATGCCATCCAAGAGCCTTCATCCAGTAGCTAATGGAAGCAGAAGCAGACACCCACAGCTAAACACTGAGCTGAACTCTGGAATCCAGTTGTAGAGAGGGAGGAGTGATGAGCAAAGGGGTCAAGACCAGGCTGGACAAACCCACAGAAACAGCTGACCTGAACAATGGGGAACTCATGGGCCCCAGACTGATAGCTAGGAAACCAGCATAGGACTGATCCAGAACCCCTGAATGTGGGTGTCAGTGAGGAGGCCTCTGCAAACTATGGGGCCTCTGGCAGTGGATCACTAGTATACAAATGGACTTTGGGAGCCCATTCCACATAGAGGGATACTTACTCTCTCATCCTAGACACATGGGGTAGGGCCTAGGCCCTGCTCCAAATATGACAGACTTAGAAGACCCCCATGCAAGGCCTCACCTTCCCTGGGAAGCAGAAAGGAGATGGGACAGGGTGTTAGTGGGGGGCAGCAGAGGAGGCGTGAGAGAGGGAACTAAATTGACATGTAAAACAAGTTTGTTTCTAATTTAAATTTTAAAAAGAACAGAAAAGAAAAAGAAAATGAACAATGATGAAATAAAAGCAGCATGCAGCATAAACCTAAGTGAACAAATATATGAGCCTATTATCTATAACACTTATATGTACACACAAATGGTATATGTGTCTGTGTACTCTATGTGGGCAGGTTTATGTTTACTCATAAGTGTGTGGGCACATTTACATATGAATACATCACACATGTGAATGCCTGAATGTGGAAGCCAGAGACTGATGTTGATTGCCAACTACTTTATTTTTCCCCACTGAGTCAGTTTATCTTATTGGCCTCAGAGCTCAGGTTTTGGCTAATTTAATTCGTGTTGTTTTAAAATAGTCCTCCACAGATAACCCACAGTCTAATCTGACCTAAGCAATCCCTCATTTAAGATTTACTACAGCTAGGCAGTGGTGGTGCAGGCCTCTAATCCCAGTTCTTGGAAGGCAGTGACAGTCCAATCTTGGTGAGTTCAAGGTCAGCCTGGTCTACAGAGTGAGTTCCAGGATATACTACAAAGCTACAGAAAAGACCTGTTTCAAAAAACCAAGACAAACAAGCAAACAAACATAAAATAGACTTTCTTCTTAGGTGACTCTAGGCTATGTCAAGTTGACAGTTTCATTATGGGTAAAAAAAAGTCTGATTTATGAATGCACATTCATACAACAAAGACATATGTTCAACGATGTTCATAGCAGCACTATTTGTAATAGCCAGAAATTGGAAGCAGCCTAGATGCCCCTCAATGGAAGAATGAAGAGAGAAAATGTGGTACATTTACACAATGGAGTACTACTCATAGGAAAAAAAACAATGGAATCTTGAAATTTGCAGGAAAATGGGTGGATCTAGAAGAAATCATTCTGAGCGAGGCAACCCAATCCAAAAAGACAAACATGGTATGTACTCACTCATATGTGGATTTTAGACATAGAGTAAGGAGCACCAGCCTAAAATCCACACTGCAAATGAAGCTAATAAACATGGAGGTCCCTAAGAGAGACATACATGGTCCCCTGGAGAAGGGGAGAGGCTCATGATCTGCTGAGCAAATTGGGAGCACGGGAAGAGTGGGGAGGGAGCTAGGAGAATGAGAAGGAGAGAGGAAGAGGGATGCCGAGGACATGAGGGGACAGAAAGTTTGAGTTGGGAAGAATACATAATAACAAGAATGGAGAGATCATAACAGAGGGAGACACTTTTGGTTTACAGAGAAATCAGGCACTAGGGAAATGTCTGGAGATCTACAAAGATGATACCAGCTAACTATCTCAGCAACGGAGGAGAGGCTACCTCAAATGCCCTCCCCTGATTATGGGATTGATGCCCTCATCCATCATCTGGTCAAAGTAGAAGCAGACACCCATAACTAATCAATGATCTGAACTGGAACCCAGATGCATAGCTGGAATACCAGCATGGGACAGATCCAGACCCAAGGAACATGGGTTTCTTCGAGGAAACCTCGGAAATCTATAGGACCTCCTGTAGAAGCCCAGTATTTATCCCTAGCATAGGTGTGGACTTTGGGAGCCCAGTCCATATAGAGGAATACTCCCTGAGCCAAGACACACGGGGGTGGGCCTAGGCCCTACCTCAAAGGAAACGTAAGACTGATGACACCCTATGGAAGGCCTCATCATCTAGGGGGAGCAGAGAAGATATGTGACAGATAAGGTTTTAGTGGGAAGGGGGCGGGTAGGGGAGGACGGTGGGAGAAGGGAAATGGGATTGTCATGTAAAACAATTCTGTTCCTAATTCAAATAAAAAAGTTGGGGAAAAAAAGTCTGATCTAAAATTATTTATGGATAATAAAATATTTGATACTAATTTTGTTGTGTATGAAAGGGTGAAAGAGCATGAAAAAATGAAGTTTCTTGATTGAAGTGACAGTTTTTGGTACCATTAGACTACATACAGATATAGAATGATTAATTTGGAGAAAATAGCAATCTTAATTCTTTATTTATTACTTGAGTTCACTTATACCATGATTCAATAACTGTATTCTTATGAAATTAAAAAATATTTAATGTTCAGAAAGTATAAACCACTGCACAGTTTATTTGGTTTTAGAAGTTAAACAAGTTAATGATGTACATTTTGGTCCCGTTTAATGGAGAGGATTTTGGACATGTCAGTGCACTGGATAAACAATTCAGAGTAGCAAGTATTGAGATACACAGGGACTGAATGTTACATCTCTTAAAGAAAAATACCCTCACAATGAAGTGATGCATATGTGCCAAAAACAATGAAAACGACAAATTGAGAGAAAATGGTAAAAATATTTGCTGCCTTGAAGATAAAGCAATAAACTTTAAGAGGAAAGTTGAGGTCGGGAGCACAGAAGTCTCTGCAGGGTCACAATAAAAAAGAAAGGCTGAGAAGAGAATCTCTGAATAAGAATTTAGGCAACTGCCTATTACACTGAGATTTGGGCTTCAGAGGAGTAGCTGTGAAGATTAATATTGATTCTCAACTTGATAGAATGAAAAGTCACCTAGGATTTAAGCCTCTGGGATGCCTTGCAAGCCTTATCTAGATTAGTGCAGCCTTAGGCCATTCCTGGGAGGGATTATCTTGATGGGGTTAATTGATGTGGGAAGTCCTATTATAAAAGTGGGTGGTACCATTCCCTGGGCTTGGATTCTGGACTGCACACAGGGGAGAAAACTAATGAGTTTCAGCAATCATTTCTCACTGGATCACATGGATGCACTGTGACTAACTAGCTACATGAAACACCTTCCACCCAGACTCACCACTATGATGCACTTTACCCACAAACTGTGACCCAAAATAAATCCTTGCTTCCTTGTGTTGTTTCGTTCATAGCAGCAAGAAAAGTAACTAAAACACTATTTTATCAGGCATCAACTTCTACGACATGTAGGTAGAAAGAAAAATGAAGTCTCTCCTGCCAAGTTTGGACATACCAAGAAACAAACAAACAAAACTCATCAACTTGAAGGAATCTTTGGAGACCGTTTAAGCATTTATTTGAAAGCAAATGGGAAGTAATCCTGAAGAAGTAACAAACAAGCAGGCTAGGGAAACAAATAATGATACCGTGTACACTTTAGATGAACCAACAGATACGTGCAGTCTTAGAAATGAAGCTATCAAGGATGCCACAGTGGGAATCATTTTCCTACATACACTTAAGGGTGAAGTACAGATGGTTG
The DNA here is from genome assembly GCF_003668045.3 of Cricetulus griseus. Classification (NCBI taxonomy): domain Eukaryota; kingdom Metazoa; phylum Chordata; class Mammalia; order Rodentia; family Cricetidae; genus Cricetulus; species Cricetulus griseus. Next base: position 225,308,777 of record NC_048596.1, read on the forward strand.
GATAGGAGAAGGTAGAATAATGTTCCACCCATTTATTTGGAGTTTTCTCTGACGTTATAGCTTTCCCTCACAAGAGATTGGATTTCTCTAGTTTTAAATCACACAGAAAGCACATCTCAAAATTGAAAGCCCAACAGGAAAAATTTGAAAACCCCACCCTTCACATTAGAGATTTGACAATTCTGCTAAAGATTGAAGTAATTGAATATTCAGACACCTGCATACAGACTTCCTTTTGGCCCTTCTATCAGCTCTTATGGGGACACTGAGTCTTCAGAGAAGTGCACAGTGATTAATATGCACATTTCTAAATGGAAAAGCTATGAGGACATATATTTTTGAGAGATTGTTTTTAAAAATATCTTAAGATATTTTTGTACTTAGATTTTTTTAATGGTGCTCAAGCATTAGACCTTGAATACTAAACATTCCTTCATATTGCATTTAATTAGCATTTTAAACATTAATTTTAAGTATTGTCTCAAATGTAAAAGGCACTAAATGAAAGCAATTCCATATTTTCACATTCTATATTCTTAGTTAAATTACTACTGTAACATTCTTATAAATTCATCTGCCTACTTTTTCTCTTCCTAGTTAAAATGAAGCCTTAGATGATTTGTTTACCATGTTTCCTCAGTGTCTAAACCAATAAAGTTATAAGTGGATAGGTGGATAATATATTAAATATCATGGAATGTATTATGTTTTGCATAAATATGCATGCTGTACATAATACATAAAATATGCCATCATACTGTTATCATGCAGCTTTGCACAGAAACTAATAATATGACTGAAAAACAGAGAAGTCCATTTGTTTTTGAGAAATTCAGTGCATAGGGATGAAAGAGGAAGTGGTAAGGAAATAAGAGGTAATACTTCAATCAATGAGGAACGTCATTCCTAACTTTAGAATCATGCAAAGTGAAAATTATTGGAAAACTGAAGTACCTAGGTACTTCTAGCTACCTCATCATTTAAACAAATGTCAGTTAGCTTTCTATTGCTGTCATAAAACACTGTGGCCAAAAACAACTTGGAGAGGAAGGGGTTTGTTTCATTTTACACTTCTAACTAAATACCCCATCACTGAGTGAAGTCAGGGTTGGAATTCAAGCCCAGAACCTGAAGACAGAAACTGATGCAGAGTCATGAAGAAGTGCTGCATATTAACTGGCTCCTCATGGCTTGCTCAGCCAGCTTTATTATAGTACCCAGTATTATAGTACCCTCCCAAATCCAGCAGCTGTCAAAAATGCCCTCAGGCTTTCCACAATCTAATCTGGTGGGGCATTTTCTTAACTGAAATTGTCTCTTCCCAAAAGACTGTGGTTTGTTATCAATTTGCCAAAACATTAGCGGAACAGCAGAACATTTAAATGTGAGATTGTGTATAAGGTTAATGCATCAGAAACTCTGGGCCTTGTCATAGTTTCTCCATTATTTAATGTTCACAAGGAATGACCAATTTACTAAAATCAAGAGAAACATGAAGACTCCATGAAATTTTTGGAATCTTTGTCAAGTTAAAAGTTTAGAGGACTCATACATGTAGTTTGTACATGTATTTATTCTTTAGCCTTTGAAAGAATGGACTTGTTTTCATTGACTCAATTATAACACATCATGCCAATCTTTGATAGATCTTCGACATAATATACACATTTTTAACATTCAGGATCCTTAATGAATCTCTTCTTTCTGGATGTGTAACATGTAATTTTTTATGCCTAAGGTTGTTTTGCCTCAGCTCATTCTACTTGGGTCATGATGGAGACATTCCACAAGGAGCTGTATGAATAAAGTGTGGGGATGATTTTAGAATCATCATAATTTTTACTTATTGTTCTATGTTCTTGTAACTTCCTAGTAAATCAACAGCTTGGTTTTCCACAATGAGGATAGTCTACAGATGTCAGTCTAAAGCAGGAGCCATTTATTAAAGTAGAAAAAATGAAATGCTAGATTTTATGATATATGATATGATATAACATATTAACATAACATTTGCCTGTAGATGGAGTTTTTGTTGCACCTATTTCCACAGCCATTTAGCCCCAAATAAACATGCAGAGGCTTACAATAAATAGAAACTGTTTAGCTGATAGCTTAGGCTATTTACTGGCTAGCTCTCTCTTAATTGTTAATCCATAACTACTAATCTATATATTTTTTATTTTTATTTTTTATTTTTTTAATTTAAATTAGTAAAATTCTTGTTTTACATGTCAATCCCAGTTCCCTCTTCCTCCCCTCCTCCCCTGAGCTCCACTTATCCCCTATCTCATCCCCTTTCTGCTCCCCAGGCAAGGGAAGGCCTTCCATGGGGGATCTTTAACGTCTGTCATATCATTTGGAGAAGGGCCTTGGCCCTTCCCCATGAATCTAGGCTGAGAAAGTATCCCTCTATGTGGAATGGGCTCCCAAATTCCATTCATATACTAGGGATAAATACCAACCCACTACCAGAGGCCCCATAGTTTGCCCAGGTCTCCTAACTGAAACCCACATTCAGGGATCTGTGTTGGTCCTATACTGGTTTCCCAGCCATCAGTCTGGGGTCCATGAGCTCCCCCTTGTTCAGGTCAGCTGTTTCTGTGGGTTTGTCCAGCCTGGTCTTGACCCCATTACTCATCACTCCTCCCTCTCTGCAACTGGATTCCAGGAGTTTGGCTTGGTGTTTAGCTGTGGGTGTCTGCTTTTGCTTCCATCAGCTACTATGAAGGCTCTTGGATGGCATATAAGGTAGTCATCAATTTCATTATCAGGGAAGGGCATTTAAGGTAGCCTCTTCACTCTTGCCTAGATTGTTTGTTGGGATCACCTTTGTAGATCTCTGTGTATTTCTACATGACTTTATCTTACTGGAGAATGGCTGGGCATCCTACCTTACCAGCAGCTATATGCCATCTCTCCCAGATACTCTCAGCCTTCCTCTTCAAAGACTTCTCTTTGTCTGGTAGGCCTGCCTATGCTACCTGCCTAGCTACTGGACAATCAGTGTTTTATTCATCAACCAATAAGAGAAACATATATACAGAAGAATATCCTCCATCATACACCAAATTTGATGTTATTTGCCTATCACTTTCTTTGTCTATGCTTTTATTTAGACTACAGCATACAGTGTGAAATGTCAACTCCCTCAGGATTTTTCTCCGACTTTTTAAATTCATAACAAAAAATGAAGTTGCACCAATTTTATTTCCTATAATCACAACTTTGGCCAGATAATTCAAAGATGCTGATTCCAAGAATCTGTTGGGGAAGTCTTTAGACAATTATACTATGTTTCAAGTGATTGTTATTTACTGTGTCCTTTATTTGCCTTTGTCACCCAGATTTAGCTGCTTGTGAAAGCCTCTGGGGTCTCTGTTCATAAGTGGACAGTACTATTAATGCTCCTGGGTTGAAAATTTCACATCCATTCCAACTGTACTGAAATTTCTGGTATTTTAAGGCTTCCAAAGCTCTTACCATGGCAGTAGTTCTGACCTGATGTACATTTTATCTTTGTTGACCATCTTATTTGGTCAACAAAGGGTTTTTATTTGGGCCATTTTCACTAGCTTTGTAGTTTTGCTTTCCTATGTGTTCAGTAATTTGTCATATTTATCAGGTTCAGTCTAACCTCTATAATCAAATATTTTGCTCTAGTGTAGGTGTTAGGATGGAACCAAGGATGCTTACTTCACTTAATCATTGTCATGATTTGAAGTCCTATGTGGGGGTACATGTTCTACAGATAAATTGAAGTTCTCCCCTGACTTTCTGGCTCAAGAGAATTCAGAGCTGACATTTCTCTTGATGTATATACTTTGCTTTGGAGTTGAAACACACTATTAGAAGTCTTCTATTATATTTTGGGTTAAATCTCCATTATGCATAATGTTGGTACCAACTACTAAAAGTAACAGGAGCAATGAGAGAAGACTGATTGGCATAGAAAGAATAATTATCACTGTGTAGAACAGTGCCAGCAAGTCTACAATGAAGAACTGTAGTCATTTGTTCACTGTGATTTCTTATTTGCTAACATTTTTACAATGAATTAATATCAAAGGGTGACTCTACTACTTCTATTTCTTTCTCTTAACTTTTGAAGGTCAGAGTATTATCAATGGACAATTGATCGATGCCCACTAAATAGCTACCCAAAATAAGAATTTACCTGTGTAGATGTTGTTAATGTGGGGGCAAAATGACTTGAGCATACTCAGGTTTGATGCTGGCCAAAGGAGCCAAATTTTAGTGACAAAATTATTCATGTTGAGATAAATTTGAAAGGCAAAAATGTAAATATTATTATGGATTTTTTCCATCAATATGCATCCTTTTTGTTCTACTTTTGTATAAGTATTTTTTCTTCTCTTTTTCTCTCCACCTGGCTAAAGAAATCTCTTCTCTTAAGTCGCCTTCTTTTCCTCATTTCCATTCACACTAGAGGGAACTCACTGACCTAGTTTACATGTAAACAGCAAGTATCTTTATTTTCTATCAAGGATTGACTCTGTGTTTTAGCACAAACCCCTCTGAAACCAATTAATACTGATATCTGACCTACATAGTAGATTGTGAACGCCCTCTTTTTTGTTATTTTCCCACTTTTTAAAGAAAACACATTTTTTTCATACAGTCTCACATCAGCCCCCTGGGTAAATGTATAAATTTGTGTAGATCACATGAAACAGATTTCCATGATGCTCTTTATCCAACCCTTTTACATTATTACATAAGTTTTTAGAGAAAATGGAATCTCCCATATTGCCTGAGTCCATTTTATATTTCTGGGCTGGCAATGTTAAAACTGTCTACTTACAAGCACAGGTCCTGTGATAAAATGGGGAAGCATTATTTCCCTTCAGAAAATTTGAGAAAGAATAGTTATGTTTTTTGTAATCTGTGAATGTCTTTATTCTGCCTTGCACATAACTTTTTCAAATAAATTTGATGACTGCTAATTGTTTTGTGTTATTGGGAATTGATTATTTGGGAGGATATATTTAATGCTTACTACCTAGTCTATTTTTGTCAAATATTTAGGATACATATAATATATTATGTTTAAGGATAAATTTCTTTTATTATTTTTTGTTTATTGCATACCAATCTCAGGTCCCACTCTTTCTCCTCCTCCAGTTCCCCCCACACACTTTCCTCCACCCCACCCCGCATCTGCTCCTCAGAGACGGTAAGGTATTTCATGGGGAGTCAGTAAAGTCTTTCCCATTACCACATTGAAGCAGGACCAAGGCCACTTCCACTGTGTCTAAACTGAGCAAGGTATTTCTCCATAGGAAATGGGCTCCCAAAAAGATAGTTCATGTACTAGGGATAGATCCTGGTCCTACTGCTGGTGGCCGACAAATTGCTCAAGCCATCCACTGTCACCTGCATTTAGGGTGGCCGAGTTTGGACTTATGCAGGTTCCCCAGCTGTCACTCTGGTGTCAGTGAACTCCCACTACATAGGGGTAGCTGTTTTTGTGGGTTTCCCCATCATGGTCTTGACTGTTTTGTTAATATTATAGTTCCTCCATCTCTTTGACTGGACTCTGGAAGTTTTCCCCAGTGGTTAGTTGTTGATCTCTGCATATGTTACTGTCAGTTACTGGATGAAGGTTTTATGATGACAATTTGTTTATAGCGGAATGCCAGTTCAGGCATCCTTTCCATTATTGCTTAGAATTTTATCTGGGGTCATAATTGTGTATTCCTGGGAATTTCACTAGTGCCAGGTTTCTGGCAAATCTCATAATGGCTCCTCTATCAATATATTTCTTTCCTTCCTCTTCCTTTCTGTCCTTACCCCAACTTGACCACCCTATCCCCTCATGACCTCCTCCCTACTCTGCTCTGTTCTCCTCTCTCCCCTTCAAACCACCCTCACTTTGATGATCCCAATTTCTTCAAGATCTCTTATTGAGTTCTCCTTCCTAGGCGGATCCATGTATGTGTTTCTTAGGGTACTCTTTGTTACCTTGTTTCTCTGAGTTTGTGGACTGTAGTCTGGTTAACTTTTGTTTTATGTCTAATATCCATTTACTAATGAGTACATGCCATATTTGTCATTCTGTGTCTGGGTTACCTCACTCAGAATGGTTTTTTTTTTCTAGTTCCATCAATTTGGAACTACAAATTTCAAGATGTCATTGTTTTTTGTACTGTTAAGTACAAAATGTACCACATTTTGTAAATGTACCACATTTTCTTTATCCATTCTTTGGGTGAGAGGCATCTAGGTTGTTTCCAGGTTTTCACTATTACAAATAATGCTGCTATGAACATAATTGAGCAAATGTCCTTGTGGTATGAGTGTGCATCTTTTGGATATGTGCCCCAGAGTGGTATTTCTGGGTCTTAAGGTAGATTCATTCCTAATTTTCTGAGAAATCACCATAGTGATTTCCAAAATGGGTGTAGCAGTTTGCATTCCCACCAGCAATGGAGGAGTATTCTCCTTATTCAACATTATTTCTAGCATAGGCTGTCATCAGTATTTTTGTTGTTGTTGTTGTTTTTCGAGACAGGGTTTCTTTGTGTAGCTTTGGAGCCTATCCTGGCACTTGCTCTAGAGACCAGGCTGGCCTCAAACTCACAGAGATCTGCCTGGCTCTGCCTCCCGAGTGCTGGGATTAAAGGCGTGTACCACCAATGCCCAACTGTCATCAGTATTTTTAATCTTTGCAATTCTGACAGGTGAAAGATGGTATCTCGGAGTTGTTTTGATTTGAATTTCCCTGGTGGCTAAGAATTTTGAGCAATTCTTTAAATGTCTTTCAGCCATTTGGTTTTCTTCTGTTGAAAGGTATTTCTAGAGGCAACACCATCCCTGACTTCAAGCACTATTATAGAGCTACAATAATGAAAACTGTGTAGTATTGGCCTCAAAATAGACACATGGTGATGGAGGATATGCTCCTCTATTCTATTAAAATATATTTCTCTTATTGGTTAATTAATAAAGCTGTTTCATCCAATGGGCAAGCAGGATGTATCCAGACAGAAATAACAGACAGTGATACCAGACTAGGAAAAGTCTCTGAAGAGGAACACAGAGAGAGTGAGTGACCAGAGAGACACCATATAGCTGCCAAGGAAGAAAGAGGTCTGGGTCATCAAGAGTAAGCGAAAACCATGTGGAGATACATGGATCAATAGAAATGGGTTAATAATTAAGAGAGTGCTAGCCTGATGGGGGATGTCCTGTATATTAAAAATAAATGTTTCTCTTATTAGTTGATGAATAAATGCTTATAGGTCAGTAGCCAGGCAGGAAGTATAGGTGGGGGTACCAGACTAGGAGAATTCTGAGAGGACAAAGGCATAGAGGATCTGCCAGCAAGATGGCATGTAGCTATGAGGAAGATAGGGTACCAACATTCTCCTGTAAGATAAAGTCATGTGTAATACATAGATTAATACATATAGGTTAATAATTAAGAGAGAGCTAGCCAGTAAGAAATCTAAGCCATCACCCAAAGAGTTTATAATTGATATAAGCCTCTGTGTATTTATTTGGTGCTAAATGGCTGTGGGACCAAGTAGGACAGAAACTCTGTCTACACTAGCCAATAAGAAGCCTGAGCCATCAGCCTAACAGTTTACAATTATATAAACTTCTGAATTTATTTGGGACAGAAGGGTGGAGGGACCAGGCTGGACAGATACCTCTGTCAACAACATGGACCAATGGAATAGAATCAAAGACTCTTATCTTAATCCACACACATATGATCACCTGATTTTGACAAAGAAGCTAAAATCATACAATGGAAAAATGAAAGCATCTTAAACAAATGGTGCTGGCATAGCTGGAGGTCCCACATGTAGAAGAATGCAAATAGATCCATGGCCATGACCATGCTCAAAACTCATGTCCAAGTGGATCAAAGGCCTCACTCAACATAAATCCAACCACATTGTACCCCATAGAAGACAAAGGGCAAAGCACCCTTGAATGTACTGTCACAGGAGCCAGCTTCCTAAATATAACACCAGAAGCACAGACACTGAGAGCAACAATTGACAAATAAGACCTCCTGAAACTGAGAAGCTTCTATAAGGCAAAAGACATAGTCAACAAGAAAAAACAGCAGCAACAGAATGGGAAAAGATCTTCACCAACTCCACATGTAACATAGGACTGATCTCCAAAAAAAGAACTAAAATACTAGACACCAAAATAACAAATACTCCAATTAAAAATGGAGTAGAGATCTAATGATAGATTTCAAGAGTGCAGTATATGTCTATGACATTAATTTTTACCTATTTTTCCAGATAATTCCTATGTGGATTAATATATGTATAAATTATTTGTCAACAGTTCCAACATTTCTGTTAGAATCTCCACACACAAGACAAGATTTAGTAATTCATTTTTATATTTTTTCATAAAGTTATATGCTTTAAAGGTTTGGTTTGAAATTTAATGTACTTTATATCTCAAAAGTCTTCTTATAAAATTATTGATATTCATTTAATGGCATATGATGTCTTTTCGGTAACTTACCCAGATGAATTTACTTCTGATTTAATATTTTGAATAATCAATACCTTAGGATTAAATGATTATTTACTAGAATGTTAGTTATTAACTTTAATGTTTTCTTTGGTGGTGTGGTTTGTTCCTTGTTTATATATGAACTATAAAATTTTATTTCTTTTTTTACAAATTTTTTATTTGAATTAGAAACAATATTATTTTACTTGCAATCCCAGTCCCCTCTCCCTCCCCTCCTCCCCTCCTATCCCCCAACAAAAACACTACCTATCACATATCCTTTCTGCTCCCCAGGGAGGATGAGGCCTTCCAAAGGGGGGGTCATCTGAGTCTTGGCTCAGGGAGTATCCCTCTATGTGTAATGAGCTCCCAAAGTCCACACCTATGATAGGGATAAGTACTGATCTACTATAAGAGGTCCTGTAGCTTCCTGAGGCCTCCTCACTGAAACCCAAGTTCCTGGGGTATGGATCAGACACATGCTGGTTTACCAGTCATCAGTTTGGGGACCAAGAGCTGTGTGTTTCACCAGCCTGGTCTGGACCCCTTTGCTCATTACTCCTCGTTTTTGTGCAACTGGATTCCCATTCAGTTCAGTGATTAGTTGTGGGTATTTGCTTCTACTTCCACTCACTGCTGGATCAGGGCTCTAGGATGGCATATAAGTCAGTCATCAATCTCATTATCAGGGAAGGGCATTTAAGGTAGCCTCTCCTCTGTTGCTTAGATTGCTAGTTAGTGTCATCTTTGTAGATCTCCAGACATTTCCCTAGTGCCTGATTTCTCTTTAAACCTAAAATGTCTCCCTCTATTATGGTATCTCCATTCTTGTTATCTTCTATTCTTCGCCTGACTCAAACTTTCTGCTCCCTCATGTCCTCCTCCCCACTCTTCTTCTTCCCTTCTCATTCTCCTAGCTCCCTCTCCCCTCCTCCCATGCTCCTAATTTTCTCAGGAGATCTTGTCCCTTAACCCTTCTCCAGGGGACCATGTATGTCTCCCTTAGGGTCCTCCTTGCTACTAACTTCTCAGGCAGTGTGAATTGTAAGCTGGTAATCCTTTACTCTACGTCTAAAATCCACATTTGAGTGAGTACATACCCTGTTTGTCTTTTTGTAATTGGGTTACCTCGCTCAGAATGGTTTCTTCTCTTTCCATCAATTTTCCTGCAAATATCAAGACTCCATTGTTATTTTTTCCTGCTGAGTAGTACTCCATTGTGTAAATGTACCACATTTTCTCTATCTATTCTTCAGTTGAGGGGCATCTAGGTTGCTTCCAAGTTCTGGCTGTTACAAATAGTGCTGCTATGAACATCATTGAACAGATGTCCTTGTTGTATGAATGTGCTTCTTTTGGGTATATGCCTAAGAATGGAATTGCTGGATCTTGTGGTACTCCCATTTTCCTGAGAAGTCATTATACTGATTTCCAAAGTGGCTGTACAAGTTGGCATTCCCACCAGAATTGGAGGAGTGTTCCCCTTTCTCCACATCCTCTCCAGCATAAACTGTCATTGGTGTTTTTGATTTTAGCCATTCTGACAGGAGTGATGGTATCTCAGTATTGTTTTGATTTGCATTTCCCTGATGGCTAATGATGCTGAGCACTTTCTTATGTGTCTTTCAGCCATTTTATATTCCTCTATTGAGAATTCTCTATTTTGTTCTGTACTCCACTTTTTAATTGGATTTGTTGGTATTTTGGAGCATAGCTTCTTGAGTTCTTTGTATATTTTGGAGATCAGCCCTCTGTCAGATGTGGTTGCTGAATATCTTTTCCCAGTATGTGGGCTGCTGTTTTGCCTTGCTGACTGTGTCCTTTGCCTTACAGTAGCTTCTCAGTTTAAGGAGGTCTCATTTATCTATATTTGATCTCAGTGTCTGTTTTACTGGTGTAATGTTCAAGAAGCAGTCTCCTGTGCCAATTTGTTCAAGGGTATTTCCTACTTTGTCTTCTAATAGGTTCAGTGTGGCTGGATTTATGTGGAGGTCTTTGATCCATTTGGATTTAAGTTTTGTGCATGGTGATAGATTTGGATCTATCTGCAGTCTTCTACATGCTAGCATCCAGTTATGCCAGCACCATTTGTTGACGATGCTTTCTTTATTCCATCATATAAATTTAGCTTCTTTGTCAAAAATCAGGTTTTCATAGGTGTGTGGGTTAATATCAGGGTTTTCAACTCTATTCCATTGTTCTACCTGTCTATTTTTGTGCCAATAACAAGCTGTTTTCAGGACTATAGATCTATAATAAAGCATGAAATCAGGGATGGTGATGCCCCCAGAAGTTCTTTTATTATACAGGGTTGTTTTGGCTATCCTGTGTCATTTGTCTTTTCATATAAAGTTGAGAATTGTTCTTTCAAGGTCTGTGAAGAATTGTGTTGGGATTTTGATGGGGATTGCATTGAATCTGTAGATTGCTTTTGGCAAAATTGCCATTTTTACTATGTTGACCCTACCTATCCAAGAACATGGGAGATCCTTCCATTTTCTGATATCTTTTTAATTTCTTTCTTTAGGGACTCAAAATTCTTACTGTACAGTTCTTTCACTTTTTTGGTTAGTGTTACCCCAAGGTATTTTATGTTGTTTGTGGCAATTGTAAAGGGTGATGTTTCTCTGATTTCTTTCTCCATCAATGTGTCTTTGGTGTATAGTAGGGCTACATATTTTTTGGAGTTAATTTTGTATCCTGCCAGTTTGCTGAAAGTGTTTATCAGCTGTAAGATTTCCCTGTTAGACTTTTTCGGGTCACTTATGTAGATTATCATATCATCTGCAAATAGTGAGAGTTTGACTTCTTCCTTTCTGATTTGTATTCCCTTGATCTCCTTTTGTTGTCTTATTGCTCTAGCTAGAACTTCAAGGACAATATTAAAGAGGTATGGAGAGAGTGGGCAACCTTGTCTTGTCACTGATTTTAGAGGAATTGCCTTGAGTTTCTCTCCATTTAATTTGATGTTGGCTGACGGCTTGCTATATATTGCTTTTATTATATTAAGGAATGTTCCAGTTATCCCTGATCTTTCCAAGACCTTTATCATGAAGGGGTGGTGGATTTTGTCAAAGGCTTTTTCCGACATCTACTGAGATGACCACGTATTCTTTTTCCTCAGTCTGTTTATATGGTAGATTACATTGACAGATTTTCATATGTTGAACCATCCTTGCATCCCTGGAATGAAACCTCCTTGATCATGGTGGATAATTTCTCTGATGTGTTCTTGGATTCAATTTGCCAATAATTCATTGAGTATTTTTGCATCAATGTTCATGATGGATATTGGTCTGTAGTTCTCTTTCTTAATTGTGTCTTTTTGTGGCTTAGTTATGAAGGTTATTGAAGCCATGTAAGAAGAGTTTGGCAATGAACCTTCTGTTTCTATTGTGTGGAATACCTTGAAGAGAATTGGTATTAGTTGTTACTTGAATTTCTGGTAGAATTCTGCACTGAAGTCATCTTTCCCTGGGCTTTTTTTAGTTGGGAGACTTTTTTTTTTTTTTTTTTCATCTTCAGAGAGCTCTCAGTTCCATGCTGCAAAACTGGAGTCTCTTCTTTATTTAGCATCTTACTGGCCGTTTCCTAACCATGCTTCCCTAACCCTGAGGCCATTTCTCTCTTCTCCAATTGACCCCTCTCCCTCAAACCTCCTAATCTCACTGTCCTCACTTGTCCTGTACATCTCATCCTCTGCTCTGGTGCAGGCCTATTCAAATGCTTAGTTCTGTAGAGATGCAAAGTAGGAGGCGTTCTCCACTGAGACTATGCCATTCAATAGCAGATTAGCTAGCATCTGCAATACAATTGTAGACTGGAGCTCCAGAGGTATGGACCTATGGACCAGAAGAAATTCCCTAATGGAATTTTCCTGGTTCCTGACACTGCATAATGTTTGTCTGTAGGCAAGTCTGTAGTACATTTTCCTGATTTATGGTTATTGTGAGTGGGCCAAACCCACTGTGGGCAGTGCCATTCCTAGGCAGGTAGTCCTGGATGGCACAAGAAAGCTGGCCAAGTAAGCCTGAAGGGACCAGCTCCCCATTTTGGCAGCCATAACAGCCAAACACGTGCTTGTCTGACCTTGTCTTGGTCACTAGGAGGTTAGATGCCTGCCTTGTGGCAAGGAACCAGTCAGAAGTTAGCTGGTGGTGCTATGCTTTACAGCTCTGAGTGTGCTTTAAGGACAAGTGCACAGCAATGACACACAGAGCATAGCAACCACCCTGGGAGGGCCTATTGGCCATAATAACCAGTTGACCAATCAACACAGGGCAAACCCTCGAAGCCTGGAGCCACACCAATCCCGAGCCTGTTCGTAGTCCTAGACACTCCCCTTACGCTGCCCTATAAGATCTCTATGCAGACACTTCGAGCTGTCTTTCCTAGCCATCTGCCATGGTGGATGGATGGAAGGCACGAGCTAACATGGGGTTATCTCGTTAAACAACTACAATAAAGCCTTGTGCAGTTTGCATCAAAATTTTGACTCTGCCCAGTGATTGGAGTGACCCCGATCCTGGGCTGGGATCCTGGAGGCATGAGCTTCAGGGGGTTCTTACAAGCCATGGGAAGCAAGCTAGTAAACAACATTCCTCTGTGGCTTCCTGACTCCAGGTCCTGCCCTGACTTCTGTCAGTAGACTGTGACTCAGGATATGTAACCAAATAAATAATTTCCTTCCAAAATTGTTTTTGATTATAGTGTTTTTTTTTTCACAGCAATAGAAAACCCAAGACAGTCACTAAGATAAATAAAATTAGAAAATTCACAAATGTGTTGCAATTAAAGAACAGATTCCTGCGTGGCTCTTTATCCCGCCCCGAGAGGCATGGCAACATCGTGAGATGTCATAAGGGGCAGGATGCGATTGATAAAGCCCACCAGAGGGCGCATTTGGCAGTCTGTGCTGAGGAGGTGGGAGGAGTAGTTGGTCTGCTGAGTTGTTGGTCTGCTGCATTGCCATTTTGCTATCAAGGTGGCTTCCAGGAGCCTAGGACTGAGGGCGCCCGCATGTGTGCCTGTGTTGTGGGAGAGAAAGCGAGACTGGGTCAGAGCCGTCCCCTGGTGCCTCTTTTCTTAGCCCAGGCGGCAGTCTGCACACTTCTTTGCTTGCCGACCACTCGGTGTGTAGAGTGCATCATCTTTTTGATTTTAGAACTTGTGAGCGTATCCCCCACCTCCAATTTTTTTTTCTTTTGGCTCGGTACCTCCAGGGCTGGTTTCCCTGTCCGGAATAATGGCTTCCTGACCCTGGTCGCCAGCCCCGCCCCAGGTTGCCTCCCCCCCAAGCTTTTCCCAGCAGGTTTCTGAAGCATAGCCACACCTGCCTCAGTATGCTTGGGGTCAACGACCCTCCTCTTTTTATAAAAGACATTAAGGCGGGACTGAAAAACTTAAATGTCCTCTTTGTTATCCTGGAGATAGGACGCATGACCAAAACCAAAGACAGCCATGAAGTGAGATCCTGTAAAGTAGCTGATGGAACAGGAAGCATCACTATTTCTGTATGGGATGAGATTGGAGGGCTCATACACACAGGGGATATTATTCGTTTGACCAGAGGGTATGCATCAATGTGGAAAGGATGCCTGACACTTTATACTGGAATAGGTGGTGAACTTCAAAAAATTGGAGAATTTTGTATGGTGTGTTCAGAAGTGCCAAATTTCAGTGAACCAAGCCCAGATTATCGAGGGTAGCAGAACAAAGCTGGTTCTGAGAAGGATAGAGTGAGCACAGGTACATTTGGACCAGTTGGAAATGGTGTTCAGACTGGGCTTGAATCAAGGAGATATCATCTTCCATATTCTGGTAGAAGCAGTGGCCGGGAACCCATCAATCAACAGCTTCCAGGAGCTCATAGTAGTCAAACAGTCATGAGCATAATAAGTAATGCCAGAGGTCTGAGAAGAGCCTTTAAAAGATGGCCTAAGCCAAAGAGATTCACGTCGTTTTTAAACTGCATGTCCTACTCCAATACTTAATGCACTTTTATTTATGAATAACTGTGAAAAGTTTATCTTTTACAAATTTCCTTTGACATTTTGGGTTTGCTAAGAAGAATGCTTGTTTTTTACTGCACGATATTGAGCTGCTCAGTTACATCCTGCTGAAGAATAGGAACTCTGAAAACAGGAATCAAGAACTTACTGGGTATCACTTGAAAACCTGTCCTTGTTTCAAGGGTGAGCTACTTATGACACCAGCTTTATAGCCTCTATGAGTCTTCTGCATACATTTTGTACTGTTTGCCATACATTTTTTTTTTTTTTTTTTTTTTTTTGGTGAACCAATGAGTTTACTAGGGTGACTTAAAAGAGTATTGTTGGTGATCATATTTGTATTGGCTAGCTTTTTTTATTATTAGTTCAAATTAGGAAAAAGCTTGTTTCACATATCAATCCCTTTTCCTCTCTCTCCCCTCACCCCTACCCCTCCTCCCCTACCCCCTACATACCCCCCCACCCCATCCACCCTCCACTCCCCAGGCAGGGTAGGGCCCTCGATGGGGGCTCCCAAAAGCTAACCACATCATCCTAGGCCAGGCCTAGGCCCTTCCCCATGTGTCCAGGCCAAGAGTGCATCCCTTCACATGGGATGGGCTCTCAAAGTCCCTTCTTACACCAAGGAAAAATACTAATGCACTACCAGGGTTCCCTTAGAGTGCAGAGGCCTCCTCATTGACATCCATGTTCAGGGGTCTGGATTAGTCCTGTACTAGGCTCCCAGACAGCAGTCTGGGGTTGAGAAGTGCTCCCCATTGTTCAGCCCAGCTGTTTCTGTGGGTTTCAGCAGCCTGGTACCGACCCCTTCAATCTTCATTCCTCCCTCTCTGCAACTAAGTTCCAGAGTTCAGTTCAGTGTATAGTTGTGGGTGTCTGCCTCTGCTTCCATCAGCCACTGGAGGAGGGCTCTAGGATGGCATAAAAAGTAGTCATCAGTCTCAATATAGGGGAAGGGCATTTAGGTTATCCTCTCCATCATTGCCTAGATTGTCAGTTTGTATCATCCTTGTAGGTCTCTGGAAATCTCCCTAGTGCCAAATCTCTCCTTGGACCTATAATGGCTCCCTCTAATATGGTCTCTCTCATCCTGTTCTCTATTCTTCCCCCAACTCAATATTTCTGCTCCTATATTTCCTCCTCTCCTCTCCCCTTCTCCTCCTCTCATACTGGCAGCTCCCTCTCCCCTATCCTCATGCTCCCAATTATCTCAGGAGTTCCTGCCCCTTCCCATTCCTGCAGTCCATGAATTTTTCCTTTAAGTCCTTCATGTTTCCTAGTTTCTTTGGTGAAGAGGATTGTAGGATGGTAATCCTTTGCTCTATGTCTAAAATTCATATATGAATGAGCACATACCATGTTGGTCTTTTTGTGACTGGGTTACCTCACTCAGGATGGTTTCTTCTAGTTCCATCCATTTGCCTGCAAATTTCAAGATTCCATTGCTGAGTAGTGCTCCATTGTATAAATGCACCATACTTTCTCTATCCATTCTTCAGTTGAGGGCCATCTAGGATGCCTCCAGGTTCTGGCTATTACAAACAATGCTGCTATGAACATGGTTGAACATATGTCCTTGTTGTATGAACGTGCATTATTTGAGTATATGCCCAAGAGAAGAATTGCTGGATCTTAGGTAGACTGATTCCCATTTTTCTGAGAAGTCACCATACTGATTTACAAAGTGGTCTTACAAATTCGCACTCCCACCAGCAATGGAGGAGTGTTCCTTTTTCTCCATATCCTCTCTAGCATAGATTGTCATTGGTGTTTTTTATTTTAGCCATTCTGACAGATGTGAGGTGGTATCTCAGAGTTGTTTTGAGTTGCATTTCTCTGATGGCCATGTATTTTGAGCACTTTCTTAAGTGTCTTTCAGGCATTTCAGATTCCTCTGTTTAGAATTCTCTATTTAGTTCAGCACTCAACTTTTTAATTTCATTGTTTGGTGTTTTAGTGGCTATCGTCTTGAGTTCATTGTATATTTTGGAAATCAGCCCTCTGTCAGATATGGGGTTGGTGAAGATCTTTTCCCATTCTGTGGGCTGTCGTTTTGTCTTACTGACTGTGTCCTGTGCCTTACAGAAGCTTCTCAGTTTTAGGAGGTCCCATTTATTAATTGAAGATCTCAATGTCTGTGCTACTGTTGTAATGTTCAGAAAGCAGTCTCCCATGCCAATTTGTTCAAGGGTATCTCCCACTTTCTCTTCTAGAAGATATAGAGTAGCTGGATTTATGTTGAGATCTTTGATCCATTTGCACTTAAGTTTTATGCTTGATGACAGATATGCATCTATCTGCAATCTTCTGCATGCCCGAATCCAGTTGTGCCAGCACCATTTGTTGAAGATGCTATCTTTCTTCCATTGTATAGATTTAGCATCTTTGTCAAAAATAAGGTATTCATAGGTGTGTGGGTTAATATCAGGGTTTTCAATTAGATTCCATTGGTCTATCTGTCTATTTTTGTGCCAATGCCAAGCTGTTTTCAGAACTATGACTCTATAATAGAGTTTGAAGTCATGGATGGTGATGCCTCCAGAATATCCTTTATTGTTTTGGATATCCTGTTTTTTTTTTTTTGTTTTTCCATATAAAGTTGAGTATGTTTTTTCAAGGTCTGTGAAGAATTGTGTTGGGATTTTGATGGGGATTGCATTAAATCTGTAGATTCCTTTTGGCAAGCTTGCCATTTTTACTATGTTGATCCTGCCTATCCAAGAGCATGGGGCATCTTTCCATTTTCTGGTATCTTTAATTTCTTACTTTAAAGACTCAAAGTTCTTAGTGTACATGTCTTTCACTTTTTTGGTTAGCGTTACCCCAAGATATTTTTTGTTGCTTATGGATATTATGAAGGGTGATGTTTCTCTGATTTCTTTCTCATTGGATTTATCATCTGTATATAGTAGGGCTACTGATTTTTTTTAGTTAATTTTGTATCCCGCTACTTTACTGAATGTGTTTATCAACTGTAGGAGTTCCCTGGTAGAGTTTTTTAAGTCACTTATGTAGACTATTATATCATCTGCCAATAGTGAAAGTTTGACTTCTTCCTTTCCAATTTGTATCCCTTTGATATCCTTTTCTTGTCTTATTGCTCTATCTAGAATTTCAAGTACAATATTGAAGAGATATGGAGAGAGTCGACAGCATTTTCTTGTTCTGATTTGAGAGGAATCTCTTTGAATTTCTCTCCATTTAGTTTGATGTTGGCTCTTGGTTTGGTGTATATTGTTTTATCATGTTTAGATATGTTCCTATAATTCCTGTTCTCTCCAAGATCTTTATCATGAAGGGATGTTGGATTTTGTCAAAAGCTTTTTCAGCATCTAGTGAGATGATCATGTGGTTTTTCTTTTTCAGTTTTTTTTATATGGTGGATTACACTGATGGATTTTCATATGTTGAACCATCCTTGCATCCCTGGGATGAAGCCTGCTTGATCATAGTGGATGATTTTTCTGATGTGTTCTTTGATTTGATTCGACAATATTTTGTTTAGTATTTTTGCATTATGTTCATTAGGTATATTGGTCTGTAGTTCTCTTTTTTGGTTGTATCTTTGTGTGGCTTGGGTGTCAAAGTGATTGTAGCATCATAAAAAGTGTTTGGCTATGTCCCTTCTGCTTCTATTATTTGGAACAATTTGAGGAATACTGGTATTAGCTTTTGTTTGAATTTCTGGTAGAATTCTGCAGTGAAGCCATTTGGCCCTGGGCTTTTTTTTGGTTGGGAAGCTTTTGATGACTGCTTCTATTTCATTTGGGGGTTATAGGTCGATTTAAACTGCTTATCTGTTCTTGCTTTAATTTTGGTAAGTTATATAAATCCAGGAAACTGTCCATTTCCTTTAGATTTTCAAATTTTGTGGAGTACAGGTTTTCAAAGTATGACCTGATGATTCTATGAATTTCCTCAGTGTCTGTTGTTATATCCCCCTTTTTGTTTCTGATTTTGTTTTGTTTGTTTATTTGTTTGTTTTGGTTTTTTGAGACAGGGTTTCTCTGTGTAGCTTTGGAGCCTATCCTGCCACTCTCTCTGGACACCAGGCTGGCCTCGATCTCACAGAGATCCACCTGCCTCTGCCTCTCGAGTGCTGGGATTAAAGGTGTGAGCCACCAACACCTGGCTGTTTCTGATTCTGTTAATTAGCATGTTCTCTCTCTGCCTTTTGGTTAGTTTGAATAGAGATTTGTCTATCTTGTTGATCTTCTCAAGGAACCAGCTCTTTGTTTCATTGTTTCTTTGTAATGTTTTCCTAGTGTCTACTTTATTTGTTTCAGCCCTCAGTTTGAATATTTCCTGGCATCTACTCCTCCTTGGTGAGTTTGCTTCTTTTTACTCTAAAACTTTCAGTTGTTCTGTCAATTCTCTGGTGTGACTATTCTCCAGTTTCTTCATGTGGGCACTTAGTGCTATAAGCTTTCCTCTTAGCACTGCTTTCAAAGTGTTCCATAATTTTGGGTATGTTGTATCTACATTTTCATTAAATTCTAGGAAGTCTTTAATTTTTATTTTTATTTCTTCCTCAAACCAGGAATGGTGCAATGGGGTGTTATTCAATTTCAACCAGTTTGTAGGTTTTCTGCAATTTGCATTGCTGTTGAATTCTAGCTTTAAAGCATGGTGATATGATAAGATAAGAGGGTTTTTTTTTTTTTTCAATTCTTTTGTATCTGTGGAAGTTTGCTTTGTTGGCAACTATGTGGTCAATTTTAGAGAAGGTGCCATGTGGCACTGAGAAGAAGGTATATTCTTTTGTGTTTGGATGGAATGTTCTATAGATATCTGTTAAACCCAGTTGGGTCATAACTTCTGTTCCATCCTTTGTTTCTTTGTTAAGTTTCTGTTTGGTGCTCCTGTCTAGTGGTGAAAGCGGGGTGTTGAAGTCTCCTACTGTAAGTGTGTGTGGCTTTATGTATGGTTTGAGCTCTAGAAATATTTCTTTTACGAATGTGGGTGCCTTTGTATTTGGGGCATAGATGTTCAGAATTGAGACTTCATCTTGATGGGCTTTTCCTGTGATGAGCATGAAATGCCCTTCTTCATCTCTTTTGATTGATTTTAGTTTGAAGTCTAATTTTTAGATATTAGGATTCCTACAACAGCTTGTTTCTTGGGCCCATTTGATTGGAAAATCTTTTCCCAACCCTTTACTCTGAGGTAACGCCTGTCTTTGAAGTTGAGGTGTATTTCTTGTAAACATCAGAAGGATGGATTCTGTATTCGTATCCATTCTGTTAGCCTGTATCTTTTTATGGGCAGGTTAAGACCATTGACATTGAGGGATATTAATGTCCATTGATTGTTCTTGTTTGTTTTGGATTTATTGTTGGTGGTGTCATTGTGTGTGGATTTCGCCCTCCTGTTTATTTTCGTGTTTGATAAAATTGAATTATCTATTGCCTATGTTTTTGTGAGTGTAGTTATCTTCGTTGGGTTGGAGTTTTCCTTCCAGAACTTTCTGTAGTGCTGGATTCGTGGATATGTATTGTTTAAGTCTGGTTTTGTCGTGTAATATCTTTTTTTCTCCATCTATAGTGGCGGAAAATTTTGCTAGGTACAGTAGTCTGGTTTGGCATTCATGCTCCCTTAGTGTTTGTAGGATATCTATCCAGGACCTTCTGGCTTTTAAAATTTCCATTGAGAAGTCAGGGGTGATTCTGATAGTTCTGCCTTTGTATGTTACTTGGCCATTTTCCTTTGCTGCTCTTAATATTTTCTCCTTATTCTGAAGGTTTGGTGTTAGGATTATTATGTGTCTAGGGGACTTCTTTTTATGGTCCAGTCTGTTTGGTGTTCTGTAAGCTCCTTGTACTTTCATGGGCATATCCTTCTGTAGGTTGGGGAAGTTTTCTTCTATGATTTTGTTGAATATGTTTTCTGTACCTTTGAGCCGTATTTCTTCACCTTCTTCTATACCTATTATTCTTAGGTTCGGCCTTTTCACTGTGTCCCATATTTCCTGGATATTTTGTGTTAAGGATTTGTTGGACTTAAGATTTTCTTTGGTCGATGACTGTATATCCTTTAGAGAGTCTTCAACAACTGAGATTCTCTCTTTCATCTCTTGAATTCTATTGGTTATACTCATCTTTAGTTCCTAATAATTTATCCAGCCTTTCTATTTCCAGCATTGCCTCATTCTGTGTTTTCTTTATTGTTTCTATTTCAGCTTTCATGCTTTGAACTGTTTTGAGTGCTTCCTTCACTTGTTTGGTTGTTTTTTCTTGGCTTTCTTTAGATTCTGTAAGAGTTTTGTTTACTTCTTGAATGTTTTGGTTTATCTTTTCCTCCATCTCATGTAATTTTTTGCTTGTTTTTTCTTCTATTTCTTTAAGGGATTTTCTTGTTTCCTCTTTAAAGGACTCTATCATCTTCCTAAGATACTTTTAGAGGTCCATCTCTTCTTCATCTTCTGTGTTGGGTTTTTCAGATCTTGCTGCTGTGGAGTCCCTAGATTCTGGTGGTGTCATATTGGTTTTTTTGTTGTTGAGTGTGTTCTTACTCTGTCTTCTTCCCATCTCTTCTTCCAGTGAGTGCAGCTGGGGCCCCTCTCTCTCTAGGGTGGCTCAGCCTCTGGCATGCTGGATGGCAGAGGGTGGTAGGTGGACAAGGGTGCAATGTGTCTGGACTCAGGGTGGGCCTTCTGGTCTGGGAAGGTCCACTCTTGTGGGGGGGGGTGTTTCAGGCAGAAGGGAGCAAGGGATGATCAGGGGAGGTTGGGGGAGTAGAGCAGCACCCAGACTCACCTGAGGCTTGGGCTCCCTCAGCAGGACAGAGGGCGGAGAGTGGACTGGGGTGAGGTGTGTCTAGACTCAGGGTGGGCCTTCCAATTTAAGCAGGTTCACTCTTGTCTGGGGGTGGTTCATGCAGAAGCAAGAAGGGGTTGATGTGGGAGTTTGGGTGGGGGGGACAGAGCACTGCCCAGACTCACCTGAGGCTAGGGCGCCTGCCAAGGACAGAGGGCAGAGTGTAGACCAGTTGGGAGACTTTTGATGACTGCTTCTATATCATTAGGGTTAATAGGTCTAATTAAGTTGCTTATCTGTTTTTTGATTTAATTTTGTAAGTGAAATCAATCCAGAAAAATATATTTCTTTTAAATTATAGTTATCTATATTGTCTAACTTGGTTTGTGTGTTTGTGTGTGTGTGTGTTTGCTTGTATTGTATAAAACACACTGGATATTTACTTACTCTTTCTTTTCTATACTTACACAATGGTAAATTTGCATGTTTTTTTTTTAAGTGTTGTATTTGAGCATAACAAGGTATTATTGTAGTAGATTTTCTTTTGGCCACCAACCAGCTCCCAAAATAAACACAAAGAAATTCATTATTACTTATGAATGCTCAACATATCTCATGCTTACCCCAGTAGGTCTTATACATAAATTAACTTGCTTTTATTCATTTACGTTTTGCCTCAGGCCTTTCTTACCTTCCTTTCATTTGGTATATCCTGTTTTATGGTTTCTGCCTGGCTGGGTGGCCCCTGGTATCTTTTTCTCTTTCTTCCTTGTTTTCTTCCCTTAATTTCTGAGGCTAGATGCCTCCTGATACTTATATTTTTCCTGACAGCCTCACCTATTCCTCCCCTGCCTACCTATTGGCCATTCTGCTTTTTATTAGACCAATCAGGTGGCTAAGGCAGGCAAAGCAACACATCTTTATGTCATTAAATTAATGCATCTTAAAAAAAAACATAACATACCTTTACATAGTTAAAGTTATACTCTACAACATAAACAAATATAACACATGTTTACATAGTTAAAATAATATTCTACAGTATTTTAGTTTTATTTAAATATTATGAAAATGAGAATATGTGTAGAAACAATTTGAATTATTTCTCTCATTTTTATGAGGGTTACATGTTAGTGACAAATTGTATTTTCGTGTTTCAGTATTCCTGGCCCTTTCATATGACAGAGAATTAAATCTCACAATAGATTTTGCTCATGATTCATGACAGTAGGGTGTTCACATACTCCTGGGATCTATAGTATACTGCTTAGTGATGTATGATATAATGTCATGTCATTTGATAATTGGATTTTTTTTAATTTTTCTTTTTTCGTCACACTTCCAACATGATATTTTTCTTCAAAGGCCTTTTTTGGAAGTATTATATTCAAAATCATTCCTTGCAAAGACATGAGATTGCTCCTTGTCTTCTTTTCACAAAAATCCACTAAACTATGGTTCTAGGTTACACGGAAGGAACAGCAAACCTTTCTAAGAACTTACCTCCTCAATGGAATCTGACACCATCATTTTTTCTCTTGTCATTTTTCCCACCTAAAGCTTCTATTTCTTTCTTAATTTCAAGTATGGTTCGAATTTATACACACTTTAGGGATTATTTCCAATACTTAGTCCATCACATAGCCCATATATGGAAGTCTTAATTCATTCTACATGCAGCAGCCAGAGTAATCTTTTCAAAGGGAACATCACATGCATCAAATCCTTTTAATAACATTCCAGTGATCCTAGGATTAAGACAAAGCTCCTAAACAGGCCAGCCACAGCCCTGTGCATAATTATACCAATGCTGCAGCTTGAGTTTGCTCTACATTTCCATGGACTCTTTACTATTCAGGAATTGCAGTTAGCAGCCATATTGTCAGTGCTGTCAACATACCCTTCTCCCTGCTTCTGTCTCCTCTATTTGAAGGCTCCTCCATCTTACATTTACTAATTGATTCTACTTCTTTCTCAAACTCAGTTCAAGCCTGACTTTCTCAACAGCCTTTCCTCAACATCTAAGTTGATTATGATCTTTGCTTCCATGTAGCACAGTTCATTCCTCTTATTAGTTATACTTAAATATCAAAACAGACTGGTAGACCAATGGAATTGAATTGAAAACCATGATATTAATCCACACACGTACAAACACTTGATTTTTGAAAAGAAGCTAAAATTATACAATGGAAAAGAGAAAGCATCTTCAACAAATGGTGCTGTCACATGGAAGATTACAGATAGATCTCTATCTGTCATCATGCACAAAACTTAAGTTCAAATGGATCAAAGAACTCAAAATAAATCTAGGCACACTGAACCTCTTAGTAGAGAAAGTGGGAGGTACCCTTGAAGAAATTGACACAGGAGATCACTTCATGAGCATAATTCCAGTAGCACAGACACTGAGACCGGCAATAAATGGGACCTCCTGAAACTGAGAAGCTTCTGTAAGGCAAAGGACACAGTCAACAAGACAAAACAGCAGCCCACAGACTGGGAAAAAATATTCACCAACCCCACATCTGACAGAGGGCTGATTTATAAAATATACAAAGAACTCCAGAAGCTATTCACCAAAACACCAAATAATCCAGTTAAAAAGTGGGGTACAGAACTAAATAGAGAATTCTCAATAGAGGAATATAAAATGACTAAAAGACACTTAAGAAAGTGTTCAACATCCTTAGCCATCAGGGAAATGCAAATCAAAACAACTCTGAGATACCATCTTACACATGCCAGAATGCTAAAATAGAAAACACAAATGATAGTTTATGATGGAGATGTGGAGAAAGGGAGCACTCCTCAATTGTTAGTGGGAGTGCAAACTTGTGTGGCCACTTTGCAAATCAGTTTGGTGGTTTCATAGGAAAAAGGGAATCAGTCTACCTCAAGATCAAGTAATTGTATAGTTAGGCATACACCCAAAGGATGCACATTCATATAACAAGGACATCTGTTCAACTATGTTCATAGCAGATTTGCTTTTAATAGCCAGAACCTGGAAGCAACCTAGAAGCCCCTCAACCAAAGAATTGATGGAGAGAAAGTTGTACATTTACACAATGGACTATTACCCAGAAGGAAAAAGAGAATGAAATCTTAAAATTTGCTGGCAAATGGATATTACTGGATTAAACCATCCTGAGTGAGGTAACCCAGTCAAAGAAAGACACACATGGTAAATACTCACTCATACACGGATATTAGACGTATAGAAAAGGATTACCAGGTTACAATCCACACTGCCACAGAATCTGGGAAACAAGAAGACCCTAAGAAAGACATACATGTTCTCCTGGAGATGGGGAAAGGGACAGCAGCTCCTGAGCAAATTGGGAGCACATGGGAGGGGGGAAGGATGTAGGAAAAGAGAAATGGAGAAAAGGAGGGGGAGGAGAACACCAAGGATCAGGAAGACTGAGTGTCAAGAATGGAGAAGATCAATAGAAGACATACCTTAATAGAGGGAGTCATTACAGGTTTAAAGAGAAATCTGGCACTAAGGAAATGTCCAAAGATCCACAAGGATGACCCCACCTAAGAATCTAAGCAATAGTGGAGAGGCTATCTTAAATTCCATTCCCCTACAATGAGATTGATGACTACCTTAAATGCCTTCCTATAGCCTTCATCCTGTAGATGATGGAAACAGAAGCAGACACCACAGCCAAGAACTGAGTCTTATTCCTGGAATCCAGTTGTAGAGATGGAGGATGGATGAGCAAATGGGTCAAGACCAGGTTGGTGAAACCCACAGAAAGAGCTGACCTGACCAAGTAAGAGCCCAGGGACCCCAGTCTGACAGCTGGGGAACCAGCACTGGACTAAACCAAGCCCTCTGAATGTGAGTGCCATTTAGGAGTCGTGGGAAGTCAATGAGACCTCTGACATTGAAACCAGTATTTATCCGGAGTGCACAAATGGACTTTGGGATCCCATTCCCCATGGAGGGATATTCTCTCAGCCCAGAAACATGGAAGATGGCCTAGGCACTCCCCCAAATGATGTGACAGTCTTTGATGATCCCCTTTGGAAGCCCTCACCCGCACTGGGAAGTGGGATGGGGTTGGTGAGGTGTGGAGGATGGAAGGTGGAGGGAACTGGGATTGATATGTAAAATAAGATTATTTCTAGATGAAAGAAAGAAGGAAAGAAAAGTTCCCTAATACCTTCTGTGCATGCTGTAGAGGGAAATAAACCTGATAGCACTGTTTAGTCATGTAATCCAGAACTTCTGAATCAGTGATGCAGACAGCACAGACCCTAGTCAAATGCTAATACTCCACGGATGATAACTGTGCACATCCCTGACTCTGGAAAACCTTCACTTCAACATCAAGGGCTGCACTAGAAGAAACCCTCTTGTTGCAATGGGAAGACACAGAGAATGCATTTTTCCCATATTCTACTCTTCTTTCCAATCTACTCCTCAGTCAATTAAATGGTTGTAGCCCATGTTAAAGAAAGGCATTCTAGTCGGTTTTCTGGGTCACAGACTGAAATCTGAGACATCACAAACTGTTCCATAAATAATGCTTCACCAGTTTCTAAGCACCCCTTAATCCACTGAAGTTGACATCTCAAATTAGCCATTGATATGGATAAAATGTGGAAAATGACTTAATACATATTACCATTTGCAATTCTGCTTGTAGAAAACTCTTGGATAGTTATTTCTTCCGAGTTGAAATATTCCCTTGGGGAGCAGGGAGGGAGCATCCTAATAATCATTAAGCTCAGGAAACTCATTCTATTTAGGAGCCTGACAAAACACATATAAGGCTCATGAAACTCAGAAATGAACATGACTCACAAGTTGCTCTCCCCAACATCCTAGTGTTACACAAGCAGTAAACAACTGCATGGAAAGGAGAAAATCTCAGTGGAGATGCTTGCTAGTTCAGTAGACAAATCGATAGTACTCTTTTTATGAGTTATTACTTATGAAGGGACTAGGGATTTCAATGACACTGTTGTCTTTTAGTTACCCATGCATGGATAAATAACCCTATTAAGTACATTGTTTCTTCTACTTCAAACTGAATGGAATGCGCTATTTGTTTGTCCTTGGTACCCCCTATATATTGAATAGATGTCTTTTATTATCTCCCTAGGAAGAGTCACACAACAGCATTGGAATCTCTTTGAGTCCTTATTTTGCATTGCATTTTCTGTTTTTACATGGGATCTGTATGTAAAACACTGCAGCCAAGAAGAGAATTGAAAATCCAGGAGAGTGCAAAGTCAGAATGCAGGCAACATTTTCTTTCAAAATGAGTACTCAGTAGCAATACAAATATGAGCACACTGGCCTTATGAAAGAGGACTGATGGCAAAAACGTATTTGAGATTAGAATGTGAATGTAAGAGTACTATCGCTACAAAGTAGAATATAAGCATGGATTGAAGGTGGAATATCAGCAGCTACACCTACTGAGTACGAAGAGCAGGACAGCTCATTCCAGATGAATTACTGTTATATATCCACTGATATCAATATGATTTTCATTTCAATTTAGTAGGCAGAAAATACTTATTTTCTTTTTTTTCAATTATTTAGTTCTCATAGTTGAGAAAATCTCTCTCTCTCTCTCTCTCTCTCTCTCTCTCTCTCTCTCTCTCTGTGTGTGTGTGTGTGTGTGTGTGTGTGTGTGTGTGTGTGATTCTGGTTTTTGAGACAAGGTTTCTCTGTGTAGTACTGGAACTTGCTCTGTAGACCAGGCTGGCCTTGAGTTTGGAGATCTGCCTGCCTCTGCCTTCCAAGTGCCAGGATTAAAGGTGTGCCCAGCTACTGCCTGTCAAGAAAATCTCCCTCAATTTTCTGTGTTGCCCCTATTACATTCCATCCTGTTTCCACTGGCTCATTCAATGCACCAATAATTTCTTTAGATTTTATTTTCAATTTATGTCCCTTTATTCCTTTTATTAGAAATAATTTTTCCCTCACATAATATATCCATTTGTTGTTCTACCATCCATCCATCTACTCCTCCCAGCTCCACTTCAGTCCCCCTCCCATCCTTGAAGCCCTCCCTTTCTGTCTTTCATTTGAAAGCAAATAAACATTTATGGTATAACAATATTATAATATAATATAATATAATATAATATAATATAAACTGACACATCAGAATTGACAAAACTAACAGAAGAAAAGAGTCCAAGAGAAGGCAGAAGAAACAGAGACCCCCTGGTTTGCATACTCAGGACTATCATAAAACACTGATCTGGAAGCCATAATATATAAGTAAAGGACCTGTAAGTTGAAAAGAAAAAAATACACATAAGTAAAATAAAATAAAAAATATAAAATTAATAAGGAAAAAATTAAGAGTTCTGACATGCCATTGTAAGACAAAGAATCTCAAAAAATGAGTTTGAGTTCACTTTTTATTTTCCATCTACTTCTGGGCATGCAACCTACACTTAAGTGTAACTTGTTTCCCCAGTGTGACTCCCTTAGAAGAAATTAAAATTGCATTTGCAAGAGGTTATCAATAGGACAACTGGAGGTAGCTTTTGGGTTAGGGAGGAGGTATGTGTCTATTTGTCCTTAAGCTCTTAGAGCCCATCTGGTGCTTACTTTTGCAGGTCCTGCACACTCTGCTTCAGTCTCTATTAGTTCATATATGTGTTGATCCTGTTTATTTAGAGGGCCTTGTTTTCTTGGTGTCATCCATTCCCCATGTCTCTTACATTCTTTCTTTCTCCTCTTGAGCAAGGGTACCCTGAACCCTGAAGGGAGAGATTTGATGGAGACATGTCATTTTGGGTTCTAAGTTCTCTCATTCTGCATGTTTTCTGGCTGTGGGTCTCTGTATTTGTTCCCTATTTGCTGTAGGAGGAAGCTTCCCTGATGATGGCTGAGCAAGCCCCTGATAGATGGGTAGAGCAGAATGTCATTAGGGGTCATTGCTTGTAGAACATTAGTATTTGGTTTTACCCTATGTCCATATACTGTCTAGTCTTAGGTCATTGTTCATTCCAGCATCATTAAGTGTAATTTTTATCTCATGGAGTTCGACTTAAGTAAAATCAGATTTTGGTTGGTTGTTCCCACCATTGTATTAGCATATCTTGAGGCAGGGCACAACTGTAGATCAAGGTATTTGTGAATGGTTTGGTGTGAACACTTCTCCTTTAATAGCATGCAGAGCACTTTACTATACCAAAGACACTAGCATTTAGGGGTGAAGGCTCTAGGTAGGCACCGACTTAACTTCTCAACATTTAGTTAGTTATACAGGTATTGTATTCCACAATGGGTACTTGCCTGCAGTTTCTGGATAGCAACCTATAGTCTTGACAAGAGCCTATATTTGTTTGGGGGTTCCATGAAACTTCTTTGGCCAACAACTCAAATAAATGTAGGCCATTCCCTGTACTGAATATTTCATTTTGGTAGCAAGAGATTTCCAGTTGGTCCCTATCTTTCCTGTTATTTGGTGATTTCACTTGGATTGAATTCACGTATGTAAGCATTTTAGGTAGTTTCTACTGTATTAGGTCTTCATACTGCCCCTCAAATGATCCTTAATTTCAGCTGTATTCTCTCCTTTAGTCCCTTATTCCCTACATTCACCATTAGTACAGGAAGATCAAGTGAAGTATATGTCTACCACAAGGCAAGGTACAGTCTAAAACCATAGACAACAAATATTAACAATTTATTGTTTTTTAAATCATTTTAGACTGGAATATTTGTCTATAGCTAAACATGCAAGCAGGAATATATTTGAGTTACAATCCATAAGTAACAATGGAGAATCAACTAAGAGAGAAAATCATAGGCAAAATTTAACTTGGGAAACAGCAGTAGGCATAATAATGTCACAGTTCTGAAAGTCAGTTATTTAACTTCAATTTTGGGGTGTGTGTGTGTGTGTGTGTGTGTGTGTGTGTGTGTGTGTGTGTGTGTGTGTTAATTCAAACTCAAAAAGGGTAATAGGAAACTGATTGGGGCCTGTGCCTCTGCTGGCTTATATAGCCTTTTGAACTATTTTAATTCTATAAGTACTTTGACAAGTAGACCTGTCTGCTAAAAAAGTAGCAAAAATTGTCTCTTTGTTAGTAACAGCTGAGAAGAGCAAAATAAGAGATACCATAAGAGAGGGAGCAAATATAGGTTTAAAGTGAAATAAAGCACTAGGGAAATGTCCAAAGATCTACAAGGATGACACCAACTAACCATCTAAGCAACAGAGGAGAGGCTACCTTAAATGTCCTCCCCTGATAATGTGATTAACTTATATACCATCCTATAGCCTTCATCCAGCAGCTGGTGGAAGTAGAAGTAGACACCCACAGCTAAACACTGAATTGAACTGGAATCCAGGTGCAGAGAAGGAGGAATGATGGGCAAAGGGGTCAAGACCAGGCTGGTGAAACCCACAGAAACAGTTTACCTGAACAAGGGGGAGCTCATGGTCCCCAGACTGATCACTAGAAAACCATCATGGAACTGATCCAGAACGCTAAATGTGGGTGTCAGTGAGGAGGCCTCTGCAAACTATGAGGCCTCTTGTAGTAGATCAATAATTATCCCTATCGTAGGAATGGACTTTGGGATCCCATTTCAGAAAAGATCGGGCACGTTCAGGGTATGGCCATAGACTTGGGATCCCATTTCAAAAAGAGGGATACTCCCTCATCCTAAACTCAGCCTAGGGGAGGGCATAAGCTCTATCCCAAAGGATATGGCAGACTTTAAAGACCCCCATGGAAGGCCTCCCCTCTCCCTGTGGAGCAGAAATGGTGTTGGATAAGTACAGTGTCAGTGGGTGGCAGGGGAGGAGGGGAGGGAGAGAGAATGGGGATTGGAATGTAAAACAATCTTGTTTCTAATTTAAATTATAAAATTAAAAAAGAAATGCACTGAAAAAAGAGAAAAAATAAAAATGTAACAGCTGGAATAGGGAAAATTTTGACTCCTGATACAAAAGAGAATAGATGTGAAAAAATCTGCAGCAATAAGAATCTCCACAAGTGTTTTTTTTTTTTAAATCAGTTTGTGCACAAACCTAGAGCAATATTATCCAACATAAATGTTACATTCATACTAATTCTTGAGTTTTATTGATGAATTTGTAATTAGGCACAGCATTCTCCATTACATAACAGACAAGAGAACAAAGCACTGATTGAAATGACACAATCCTTCCCTGCTCTGGCACAGATCCTTCCTCAGAATGGACCAGGTTGGATCATACAAGGGTCCTATTTGCCAGAGACTAGATTTTCATAATGTGGGCCATTCTTTCTTTTTGTAATTATAGATAATGTTGCTGGGAGAGCTGAAGACACATTGAATAATGAATTCAACGTTATAGCTCTCTATTGCAGAACATGTAGGGCAGCCTTGCTATTTATGTCCCATAGACTTCAAATGTGATTTCGGGTCAACATTTCCACGTCTCTTTATCGTGTCTATTCACCCTCTCCTAACTGGCTCTGTGTGACATCTGTGCATATTTTCAAGCTGTCCTAACCATTTGAAATGCATGCTTAAAATCAATGCTCACTCCTTCATTTAAATTCTTCTTGAAAGAACTGATTTGTCAATAACACAATAACTGTGTATGTCTTTTACGAATTGCTTATGCTATCTTTATGACTTAATCCATCAAAAGTACATGCATGCCTGACATTCAACCTAGGGATGTATAGCTACTGAGAAATAGACTTCATCATGACTCTGTGATGGATCTATACATGAGTTCAGAATCAAAGGATACCAGGGCTTAGAAGCCCTTCAAGCAACCTCATCATTAACACTTAAGCTTCTCCTAATGTTTGTAGTGTAGAATATTTAAATTATATGCTTTCTGTATTTTTTCAGGACCTTTTCCTTGAAATTAGAAATAACTGCTTTGTGTACTACTAAGTGTTAAATATTAAACCTCCTTCACAAAGCTATGAATGTGTCTCATACGGGCAGGCCTTGCACATCTTCAGTGAACTTCTTCATACTATTTCATTAGTACCTTTGTAATCAGTGTGTGTTTTGTGAATTTCTCAATACCTTTCTTATTTAATTTTGAAAAAAAATACTTTCACACAGTATATTCTGAGCAAGGTTTATCTTCCCCAACTTCCCCACAACTCCGCATCCTTTCTTTCTTTATCTCTGTAGAAAACAAACACATAGATAAACAAATTCAATAATAGAAAAACCCACAAGATACACACATACATAAAAACACTAATCAGAAACTATAATATACAAACAAAAACCCAGTAAGATATAAAGAAATATTCTTGAACAAAGGAATATGAGATGAAAAGTCTACAAAAATAACGTGGAGTTCATTGTGTTTTGGCCATCTACTGTTAGGCATGGGGCCTAGCCTCAAACATTGTTAGTATACTCAGTGAAATTCCATTAGAGAAAACTAATTTTTCTTTGCACATGAGTGCCAATTTCAGATAGCTTCTTGGTAAAGGGTGGGAGTCTGTGTCCTCTTTCCCTTCTAATCTCTCTAAACCTGTCTTGCTTAAATATGTACAGCCCCCACAGACTCTTGAGTTCACATGTGCATCAATCTTCTTGTATCTGGAATAAATTGTTTTCTTGGTGTCTATCAATCTTTCTACCTCCTCTTCTACATAATTCCCTGAGCTCTAAAAGAAGGGGATTGATGAAGATATCACATTTCAGATTGAGTGTTACAAGCTCTGTCAGCCTGCCTCCCTCTCCACTCCTCTCTCTCTTTCTCTGCATATTTTCCAGCTGTAGATCTTCATGTTAGTGCCCATCTATGACAAGAGGAAGCTTCTCTGATAGTGGTAAGGGAGGCATTGATCTACTGATATAGCAGAATGCTCTTAGGAATCATTTTATTATTGTTTCTTAGCAGTATTTGTTTTCTGGCTGGGCCTATTGCCTGGCTAGTCTTGGGTTCTTGGCAACAAGAGCAGTTTCAAGCATGGGTTGCATATCCTGAAGTGGGCCATAAGTCCAATCAGAGAGCGCTTCATTACTTCCACAATGTTTGTGCCACTATTGCACTAAGGTGTCTTACAGACAGGTCACCATTGTATATCACAGGGTTTGTTTGTGGGTTGGTGCTTACCTTTCTCCTTTGGTAGTATGCAGAGGACCTTCCAATACTGTGAATATTGATCAGTAAGGTTGAGGAATATAGTTAGATACCAGATTAACCTTTCCATATTCAATGAGAGATGCAACTGTGTCTTCAGCAATAGATACTTAGCATTAGTTTGTGAATTACAACCAATAACATTGCTAATACTCTCAGATGTTTGGGGATTTCCATAAGGCCTCTTTGGCCAATAACTCAAGTAGATGTCTATTATTGGTACTGGAGGTTTTCCTTGATAGCAAAAGATGTCTAATGGGAGGATTGTTTCTCACATTATTTGGCGACTCCATTTATATTTCATATATATATATATATTTTATATTACATATATATATGTAAATATTTCAAGAAGCTTACATAGTAGGTTTTCATAGAACACAAGAAATGGCCTTTAGTGTTAGCTGTCCTTCCCTATATTACCTCTCTTATCCTTCTCTTCCACCAGTAACTTATTTTATCCTCTTACCCCAGTCTCATGCCTATCTTCCCTTCCTTGGAAGATCCTCCCCTCTACCATAGTCCCTTACTATATACCTATCCTCTGTGGTTATATACATTGTAGCAAGTTTATTGAACACTTAAATGAATTGCACTGTCTTTTATTTCTGTATTTAAGTGGTATCCCAGTGTCTCCAGCCTGGTAAACTTAAGAGTTGAAAAATTACTTGTGACTGAATTTTGGGATGATCTCTTTGAGCTTTAAAATAGCACTTGGCCTTGATTATAAGGTATCTTTGAAAGTATGTTCTGTTGAACTTAAATATTACATAGCTGTTAACTAATCCTTCAGAATGTCCCACAGAATAACCGTGCTTAATTCAATCCTTGGATCTCCTGCATTTTGAGATAAACTCAGTATAAATGTCTTCCTTTCCAAACCACTGTTAACAAGACTGAAACCTCCAGACCTAGGCTGCTTCCTGAAACTGCCATTGATGTGTTCAGCATAGGTGCTGTGGAAGAAAGTAGCAGAGGACTGGAGAGTACTGAGAGTAGAGATGGGTAGCAACCAGGGGGACCCTCCAGTCCTCTTCTCAGAAGGAATGCAGAGATAATTGCCAATGCTGTTATTATTTAACAAATATTAATAGTATAATCAATATTCAGTACAATTTCAGGAGTATTAGTCAAAACAGTTTTAATGAATTCTGCCATAAAACAAAGGGAGCATAATGCATACTGGATTATCTTTTAAAAATCCTCCTGAAAGTAACGAAAATGATGTTTTATTTTCTCTGATTGGTTTATAGAGGAGAAATCTTGACATGCTCATATTTATGCATGAGTTTTAATTCCCATTCCTTATATTTGAGTTAACATAATACCAAAGATTTGGCTGCAAATAATTGCCTGAAGAAGGTTCTCTTGAAGAAATAATTGAATTACATAAATTTCCTTTAAACAAAACACAAATAAAAACTCCAGTCATAATAAAACTAGAATGCCGTGAAGTGAGACACTGAAATTAAAGATGAACATATTGAAAACAGTGTAGTATATTGCTTCTGATTATAGACGTTAACAGTGATAGTTATAATTCACATTATTACATTTAACAGCCATAGTGAAGATGCCTTGAAGAACAAGGGAGATCTTTACTATGTTTATGTTATTATAAATTTTGCTTTTTAAAAGTTCATTAAACACAGAAAAATGAAGACAACTAGGTAAATATACCCAACTGAGTGATATGATATGATATGATATGATATGATATGATATGATATGATGTTACCCACCATTGCCAGTGAACCCCTATGCTCTCAAAAACAAAGACCAGAAACTAAATAATCATAGCCAACACACCACATTAAGAAACAAACAAAACAAGGAACTAAATAAACTCTTAGTATTTTTATCCTTACATTTGCAACTCTGTCAATACATGGGACAGAACAACAGAAAGGGAAAAGTTTAAGTTGAGAAATTTTGCCTTATCTTGGCAGGGAATGTGCAGTGGTGATGGCAGTAAGATGCCATTTAAAGGCTGGATGCCATTCCAAAAAGATTCCAGAGTCTCTCAAAGTAGTGATGAACCTCCATGGGAGCAGGGAAGACATGGCATATTCAAAACAGAGCAGATAAGAAGAGTTATTTTCATATACATTATGAGTTATATTTATGGATTTCCAAAGTTCTCATTGTTTAAACCATTCTGAACATCTTGTCTTCCTTTCATTATACACGGGAATAAAGAGACAGGCATTGGGCATCATTGAGGGTTCTATGAAGGAATGCAACTCAAAGTAGTTACTCTTTCATGAAAATAACCAATATAGAGAATCACAAGTTAAATGGGCAAGAAAGTAAATAAAAAGGATGAGGAGGGGAAAGGGATGAGAGGACAGGAGAGATGAAAATGGAACAGAGGATATGGATACAGAGAGGAGGAAAGCAAAGAGGACAGGAGGGGAGGGGAGGAAGGGAGGGATGGAGAGGAGATGCCCAAGAAGTAATTAAATAATGGAAAATGAATTTCACTTCAATGAAGGCACATATCAATGACACAAAAGTTCTTTGTGCTTGCTCTATTTACTTACTGTAGCGTCATTCTAATTTTTTTCAATTGAATAGACTTTCTGACTATTGCTGATAACAATCTCACATAAACTAGTAGACTCAGCAGAAAGAAAACCAGTGACAGTTGGAGAAGTATCTCCCCTGTGATAGCTGATGGTAGAGAAACATTAGTTTTAGTAGCAAACAAATAATGGAAAAGAGAACAGAAGAAGAGTATGGAGGCCAACAAGTAGAGCTTAAACAAAATCAAGGCAAGCTTGTCTCCCTTTGCAAAAAGTCCACCAGAAGAATGAGAACCATACTCACACAGAGAAGACAGGAAGTTCTGCACCATAATTCAGTAGCAGAGAGGAGAGATTGATCAAGAGGGAATGCCCAGTAATTCAAGGCAGCTCTATTAGTTAAGAGATGAGTATGGGTAGTGCACAGAAAACACTGCCTTCTCAGCACTCAGATGGTGGCATGCAGGCAATTTAGAAAGGGTCCTTCTGAGGACAGATACACATATGAACTCAGACATTATGGCAGGATACAAAGGGCCTGCACATATCTAGGCATGATGTTAATGAAAGTGGAGACAAACACTCATCCCTAACCTAGAAGCTATATGTAAGAGTCTTCCTAGTTATACAAATCACTCTTAGGACCAGGCCCCATGCCCAGAAACAGATAAATGTTCTCTGTCTCATAAAGTTTTTTTTCACATTTTACATGTCCTTTGTATATGTATTATGATTTCTGGTTTTGTATTTTTTGTGCAAAGGTGTCAATATGTCTATATGTGTTTCTTGATATGTTTCTTGTGATTTTTGACTCTTTGTTTCATTGTTTTGACCTATTCAAGTTTGTTTTCATTTTATCTAAATTATTGTTTTCTATTATTATTATTATTATCATATTATTATTATTATTATTATTATTATTATTATCATCATCATCATCATCATCATATTAGCCCTTTATATCCTAATAGGAGAGAGAAAGGGTGTAGATTTGGGTGGGTAGGGTAGTGTGAAGAATGAAACAGCAGTTTTGGAAGGGTAAACCATCATAATACATTGTATTAAAAAATCTAGTTTCAATCAAAAATAAATAAACAAAAAGAGATAGGTAGACAAAAAGAGAAAAAGAAAGGAAGGAGGGAAGTGAGGGTGGGAGACGGAGGGAGATATAAAAGAAGGGAGGAAAGAAAGAAGGAAGGAAGGAAGGAGGAAGGAAGGAAGGGAGACAGACAGAGAGAGAGAGAGAGAGAGAGAGAGAGAGAGAGAGAGAGAGAGAGAGAGAGAGAAGAAAGACCCTTTGCTGAGCCAGCAGCACAGTGGCAAAGATCGCTCCAAGCACAGTTTAATTTGGAAAACCAGAATAGATATCACAGGGTTGTGCTCTGAGATGAAGCTTCCAGATTACTCTTCAACAGAAACGGAAAAGTGAGTTATCAGTTTTCAGGTGGGAATCTGTGTGATACATAGATGAGGGTCGCCCATTAGAGACAGGTCTGTCACCCATGACCACTTCAGGGACAACAGAGGCACAGACCCTGCATCTGTGCCCATGTGAGGGAGAGCAGATAGGCTCTGCACCTTGTGCAGTTGTCTTTACGTTCCTTTAATCCTTTTTATTTACTGTCTAACCTCAATGTGGTAGAACAGCTCTGTCCTGCCTTGCTTTGCCTCAACCCGTTTTCAGATAGCGTTGTCCGAATGAAGCAGGTTGGCTTGGGGATGGTGAGCCCCTGCTCTGCCTCCTGTGTGCTGTATGTTTCTTTACCTCTTTCCTGCCACTGTAACTTTCACTGGAACTGTTTTATGTCTTCCTTGGTCATCAGCATCCCCCTTCCTATTGATTATTTTGTTTCTTTTTCTGTTCATTTTCTCCAGCTCCCAAATCCACCAGGATTTTCATTCCACTGAACATTCAGACTTCTCAATGCCCTTTGGTCTCTTAGTGTCTTTTCACATCTTTTAAATCAACTTACACCCCACTGTTCATCTTTATAAATATTGCCCTATTCTCCTTTACTTCCCTTTCCTTCCCTGGCTTCATTCTACTACCATAGAAAATTCAAGGCCTTTGTTATACACAACTTTTCAGGTTCAGTCTGTCCTCACTTAGCTAAACACAGCTGAGAACACCCACAGCCATACATGCTGTACATGTTTGGATTACTGACAAGTCTTTCAAGCCTCAGCTGCATTCTTTTTCTTTTTACTGTTTTCTCAGCTGCATTCTTGTGGCTGCCTAGAAATCATGTTACATTTCCCTAACCCATTACCCTCCTCTTCTATTCAAAACTGAAAATCCTTTCTTTCAATAGTCTCATTAGATGATAATAAAATTTTCTATTTCAAGAAGAAAAAGGAATCACAACAAATGAAGAAAAATTACCCCAGACTTCCATCACCATATACACCTACTCCCAGCAATCATTTTCTCTGCCTTTTAGCATTTTATTGTAAATGGATTTTCCATCATATCTCTGAAGCCAATCACTCTATCTGTAGCTAGATTCCAGCCCTCCAATATTCCATATAACATAAAGACATACTTTTATGTGTCCCATCTGAAAAAGAAAAGGCCCTCTCTTGAATCCATCAGCTCTGACACATCGTTTTTATCCAATTTTCTGAAAGGCTTGAAACTGTCTGCATAAACTCTGAGTATTTCATTTTCTCTCTTTCTCTTGAACTACCATAGTGGGACTTTTCTCATCTTGACTGCCCTGGAGACATGATACATTTGTGTCAAAGTCAACGGGTGATACTCAGTCCTGTGCAGTAGCATTGAGCATCCATGATGACTTATTATTTTTTTTTGAAAACCACATTCACTTGTATCCTTGAACACTAATTTTGCCTTCGTTTTTTTTTTTCTATCTTATCACCGGTTATCCTTTCTCTTTCTCCTCTACTGGTAGACATTTTCTTTGACATTCTCCATATTGAAGGACTCCAGTCCATTTGTCTTCTTGTTAGTAATCATTTCTCCGGGTATTTCAACACAATCCTATGCTGTTTTGATAAACATTCTCAGAGCAATATGAGTCAACATGAAAGGTACTTATATGGATTTGCTGGGGTAAGGTGGGATGTCCACAATTTCAGATGACCACTCTTTTCAAGCTTTCAAATGTGAAAAGTGACTGTTTTCTTGATCTAAGTTTTGATAAATGAGACACTTGTTTAATAATAATGAGATACGCAGTTTTGGCATCAGGGAGATATCTAGGAAGTAAGAATTCAAGGCTTGATTAAATGTCATGGAATTTAAAGATTTTCATGCAAATCGGTCAGTTGTCTGCTGAATGATATGGACCAGAGAGTTTCTGCTTTCTTATGAGACCATCATCTTCTTACTTTTCACCGACACAAACTTTAATAGCACACAGGAAATTATTGCATGTCATGAGAGGCCGCATAATGAGGGCTCTGACACTTAGCCACTCTGAGGTGATTTTAGATTTTATAACACAAAATGTCTGCAATTTGGGTTTGGTGCCTCATAATTTAAAACCATGTGTATGTGTTTAAAATCTACTATTTTCTTCCTAAGAACACAGTTTAAAACTTGAGTAAGTTCATATTAAGATACATTTTGGCTTGTGACAGTTGTTTTTAAAAATGGATTTCTTTTTTGCTCAAGAGAAAAATATTAATGTCATGTGGTATCTTGGTTGCTATGGTAACCTTACTTTTGTGTTTTTCCCCCATAATAATTTGACCTGAAGGGGGAAAATGTGTCTGTGGAAGAGTTAAGTTGGTGATTCACCAGAGGTCAGCACTCTAGCCTCTCTCCATTCTCCCCGAAATTCCAGAATCTGATTTGACATTTATTCCCCCAGATTCATATTCAGTCACCTGAGTTAACTGTGAAGCACTGTATGCCTTCTAATATGGGAGTCCTAGTTAAAATGAAGACTAGTGTGGGTTTCCCCATTTCTTTCTGGTAGCAGGAAAAGCAGGTAAATTTACTTCTTAGGCTTATCAAGCCTCCTTGATTTGGTGCATCAAGTTATGTCCACTTTTCACTGTATTCCTTGTTTTTCAGCTCCTCCCAGATCTTTTACACCTCACTAAGCTTTCAATTACATGCCTCCTCTCTCTCTGTCTCTCTTTCTTCCTCCTTCCCTCCTCTCTCTACCCTCTCTCTTCCTCTCCATAAGTAAACAAACAAGCAAATAAAAGACATACAAGGATAAAACCAAACAAAGAAATAACACAAAAAAATGCATGCATGCCTAGTGACCTCAGGCTTCTGAACTGAAGACAACATCACCTGCACTTAGGTTCTTCACAATTCTGATGTTAGTAAATGTTGCTTAGGCTATCCAATGACTAAGATGAAGCCAAATATCTCCTTTAAGGAGAACCAGTGCCATTGCAGCAGGGAATTGTGGCTTAGCATGTCTCAGCCCCAAACCAGGGAAGCCATGAGTTTCGGCCTGAGTGGGGGAGCATGGACTTGGAAATTCCTAGCAACCCAATGTCAATAAAGACCAGACACAGGCATCTTGTCATCTTTAGAGAGCTCTCAGCTCCATGCTGCAAAACTGGATTCTCTGCTTTATTCAGCATCTTCCTGGATGCTTTCTAACCATTTTTCCCTGACACTGAGACTTTTTTTTTTTTTCATCTTCCTAGACCCTGTCTGCTGATCTCTCAACCATCTCTCCTCCTGTCAACCTCTCCTCAGATACCTCACCTCCTGTCGTCACTAGTCACATAGACTTTTTCCACCACCCTGGTCCAGGCCTGTTCAAATGTTTGGTTCTGTACAGATGCAAAACTAGGGGACATTCTCCACTGAGGCTATGCCATTCAACAGCAAATCAGCTAGCATCTGCAATACAATGCAGACCAGAGCTCTGGAGGTTTGGATCCTGAGAAATATTCTAATGGCATATTTGTTGGCTCCCGACAGGGAATCCCAACAACCACTCTATACTGGCAATCATGAATTTGTTTTAAAAAAAAAAAATCTGAAATATTTACCAACATGTAATGAAGGGACCAGCTGCCCCTTTCGGCAGCCATGACAGTAACACGTGCTCGCCATGACCTTGCCTTGGTCACTAAGAGGTCAGATGCCTGCCTCGTGGCAGGGAACCAATCAGAAGTTAACTGGTGGTGCTATGCTTTACAGCTCTGGGTGTGCTTTATGGACAAGTGCACAGCAATTATGCGCAGAGCATAGCAACCACCCTGGGAGGGCCTATGGCCAATCAACCAATTGGCCAATCAACACAGGGCAAGCCATCCAAGCCTGGAGGCACACCAATCCTGAACCTATGCTTACCCCTAGACACTCTCCTTACGCTGCCCTACAAGATCTCTCTCCAACCCCTTTGAGCTGTCTTTGCTAGCCATCCACCATGGCGGGTGGGTGAAAGACCCGAGCTAACATGGGGTTAGCTCATTAAACAACAATAAAGCCTCATGTAGTTTGCAGCAAGCTTTCGAAACATAGCCTATTACACAATAACTATATAAAATATGTGAACTTTTGAATGACATCCCCAGGTGTATGACAATAAGCTTAATTTTACCTAAAATACAAATTGGAAATAAAATTATATAACCCAGATCAGATCAGAAAAAATACTTAAATTTTAGTTAATCTTTTGTTAGGGAGACTCAGAGGCATAATGACTCTGCATATGGCAAGAGTCCCAGTGGATGTAATACTGATACTATTCAAGATAAGCAGATTCATACATCATTTGATTTGGAATTTCATTTCTATAATTTAAATTAAAAACATACTTGGATATCTGGGTGGTGGTGTTGCACCCCTTTGATCCCAGCACTGGAAAGGCAAAGGCAGGTGGATCTCTTGAGTTCAAGGCCATTCTAATGTACATACAAAGTTGTAGTGCATCCAGAGAACCCCTGTCTCAAAAGACAAAAACAAAACCCCAAAAACTATACTTGTGCACATGTTAACTCATATGCATTGCCTATTTGTATACATGTTAGTATATCACTTTAAAAGCAGAATAGAGAAAGGAAATACCTGTCATTGGCGATTTGAAAAAAAATAAAATTATGCCATATTAAAAATTTTATGTTATAGAGATGTATTGTATTGATAGAGATAATTATTTTAGACACTGTTATTATATTTCTGGAGTATACCTTGGAAATAATATCTCTAGAAACTCAAACATGTATAGAAAGTAAGAAAAGCAAAACATACAGTTTTTTATGTATCATATATATGGTACTATATACTATATTATTTGGTGTATATTCACCAAATACATATTATTTATATAATGTGTATAAAATACATAAAATATGTACATTTAAAACTTAAAATCTGGGATTCAGATTGAAAGTAACATTATTATTTGTTTTCATAATAATAAATAAGATTGCATACTGTTGGGAGATATTCCTCATCACAATGTTAATCCCTAAAACCTTTCAGAAATCACAAGCTAACACAGAAGGCTGATAGATCGCTTCAAGACCCATTAAGCATCTGAGAAGCTCCTGTGTTAGGAAGTTTTTCCTTGCTGTTTTAAGCCAGGAGTAGAGGTGTAATATGTATTAATCCCTGTCTCCAGTAATGACTTCCCATTCTGGGGTGGACCTTTAGGACACTTGGGGCATCTTACTAAATCACATAGATGACACTTATCAGTTAGCCTACATTTCAAAGGGTAATAGAGAATAGGAGCCATGACAAGAACCTGTTCTACATTGTGAGGTTATGCCTTCTATTAATCAAGATTATCCATATACATTCACACATGCATACATGCAAACACACACACACACACACACACACACACACACACACACACACACACACACTCCAGAGAGCCATCTGAGAAATGTTTTCAGTCAGTTTGATGAACTTACATGAACCTGGTATTATATAGTATATTTTGGGGTTAGCAATGGTGCTGTTAGAATATTAATAGGAAGTTCAGAGAAATGAAAGAATGAGCTTCTCAGATGGCCTTTAGTAGTATTTGAACTGCTATTTTCATAAAATCCTACTGTCAGTGTAACTTTTATGAATTGATACTTTTATAAAATTTGAGAATGAGGAAGAATTGGAAGAGACCTGACTATGGTACTAAAAACTGGAGAAGTCCTTAATGGAAGTGATAATCCATGTTGTCACCTTGTTTGGATCTAGACTCTCCTAGGAGACAAACCACTGAGCATGGTTATGTGCTTGAACTGATATGGGAGGACCCACCCTGAATATGTGTGAGACTATTGTATTAGGTGCAGTCCTTGATTGAATAAAAAAGAGAAAGCAGAGGCTGGAGAGGGAGGAGTGATGAGCAAAGGGGTCAAGAACAGGCTGGAGAGACCCACAGAAACAGCTGACCTGAACAAGGGGGAGCTCATGAACCCCAGATTGATAGCCGAGAAACCAGCATAGGACTGATCCAGACACCCTTAATAAGGATGTCAGTTTGGAAGTCTGGTTAATCTATTGGGCCTCTGGTAGTGGATCAGTATTTATCCCTACTACATGACTGGACTTTGGGAGCCCTCTCCTCATAGAGGGAAACTCGCAGCCTAGACACCCTGGGCAGGGTCTAGGCCCTGCTCCAAATGATATGACAGACTTTGAAGAT
Source organism: Cricetulus griseus (assembly GCF_003668045.3). Classification (NCBI taxonomy): domain Eukaryota; kingdom Metazoa; phylum Chordata; class Mammalia; order Rodentia; family Cricetidae; genus Cricetulus; species Cricetulus griseus. The sequence goes on from NC_048596.1 coordinate 225,351,279, forward strand.
CTCCCAAGGAAGGCCTCACCCTCCCTGGGGAGCAGAAAGGGGTTGGAATAAGGGGGTCGGTGGGGTGCAGGGAGGAGGCAAGGGAGAGGGATCTGAGATTGACATGTAAAAGAAGCGTGTTGGGTCCCATGCAGGCTCCCTGGCTGTAGGTCTAGAATCATTGAGCTCCTATGAGTTTGAGTCAGCTGTCTCTGTGGGTTTTTCATCATGATCTTGACCTGTCCTTACTCATATAATCCCTCCACGCTTTATTGGACACCCAGAGGTCAGCCTGGTGCTTGGTTGTGGTTCTCTGTGTCTGCTTCCATCATTTACTGGATGAAGGTTCTATGATGACAGGGTAGTCACCAATCTGATGACAGGAGATGGCCAGTTCTACAACCCTCTCTACTATTGCTAGGGGTGTTAGCTGGGTCATCCTAGTAGATTCCTGGGAATTTTCTTAGCACCAGGTTTCTCCCTAACCCCATAATGGCTCCCTCTATCAAAATGTCTCTTTTATCTCTCTCCCTCTCTGCCCTTCCTTCAACTGGACAATCCTATTCTCTCATAATCTCATCCCTTATTCCATCCCCCCAAGTTTACCCAGGAAATTGTATGTATTTCCCCTTCCCAGGGTGATCCATGTGTCTTTCTTAGGGTGTTCCTTGTTAACTAGCTTCGCTGGAGCTGTGGATTGTAGTCTGGTTATCCTTTGCTTTACATCTAGTAACTACTTATGAGTGAGTATATACCATGTTTGTCTTTCTGGGTCTGGGTTACCTCACTTGGATGATTTTTTTTATAGTTTTATCCATTTGCCTGCAAATTTCATGATGTTCTTGTTTTTTACAACTGATTAATACTACATTTTGTTAATATAACACATTTTCTTTACTTATTCTTTGTTTGTGGGGCATCTAGGTCGCTTCCAGGTTCTAGCTATTATGGATAATGTTGCTGTGAACATCATTGAGCAAGTGTCCTTGTAGTATGATTGAGCATCCTTTGGGCATAAGCTGTTTCTCTTTTACTCATCTCTTCATCTAATGGCTTCAGTTAGTGTCTGTGCCTCTGGCGGAGGGCACTCTTCATACAGTTGGTGCAGGTGGCACCTGTGTCTCTGGGGGCTGCTGATGCCTTGGTGGTTGGTTGTATTTGTGGGGCAGACTGGGACTTGTAGATTACAAGGTACAATGGGGGGATGGTAGAGTGGCCTGTTCTCAGGAGTCTTGCCTACTGACAAGCTAGTGAGATTTTGATGGGTTAGGGGCATGGGATGTGCTATTGGGACCTAGGTCCTAGAGATTGGACTGTCCAGTTGGGAGACCAGTCACTTACCTCTTGGTCCAATCAGTGCAGGTTATATCTGTGTCTCTCTGTGTATTTTTAAGCTACTAAATTTTTGATTTCTTGTAAATCATTGTTTAGTTAGAATTAATTTAACATTTATTGTTTTATCTTTTTCCTAAAAGGTGTAATCTATTTCTGAATTTGGGAATTCATATTGTGATAATACAACAAAGACTGCAATGTTGGCTAGAATTACAATGGGTACCCCAGAATTACAATGGGTACCCCTTCAGATCATAGACTCCATTATTAACCATCATTTCTCAAAAAAAAAATACAGTGGATTTAATTCATTAAAATCTCAAACTTCTTCCATAATAATTTAATAAAAATGAGCAGATATTATAACAAATTTATCTTAATAATTTTTTCTGTTTTTATAAAAAAAGAAAAGGCAATTCCTTTAATAGTAATGAATTAAAACCGACAGGGATACCACCATGCCACTTAGCAGGTTGCCATGCTTGAAAAATTTTCTGCTACAGCATGCTAGAGATTAAATATTACACCTTAATACTCTCAAAAAATGACCCATAATTCCTAGAAAAGGAGTTTAAAAATATAAGAATACTAGGGGAAGAATTTATGTTGATCATTTTTTCTTCCTGTGACCAAATACCTGAGATAAGCAATTGAAGAGAAGGATTGTTTTTGCCCATGATTTTAGAGATTGCACTCACTCCATGATTGTCTGGAACCATTTCCTTTAGACCTTAGGGTATATGGCAATATCTTGACAGGAAAACATCGGGAAGGAAATCTACTCACCTCATAGAATCTAAGAAGCAGAAAGAACAACAACTGGCTGGGCCATTTTGGGTAAGTCTGTGGTGGCATGTGCATTTTCATATTATCCTCAGGTCCTAGTCTTCACTATCATATAACACCATGAAACCATCAGCGACCAATGATGGTGTCAGTATCCTTATGAACCAGATGCTTCCCAAGTCCCATCACCTGACATCAAAGCCTTCAATATCTAAGCCTTTACATGATGGTTCAGATTTCAATCATAATAATAGACACAGGTCAAAAACACCTGTTGACATTTTTCTCCCCAGTCTTCAATGAGGAATGTTCAGTGAAAAGCCTATCGATATTTACAACTATCCTATATCTATCATTCCATAAACCCTATGTTGTTCTTATCCTGGAGCTTTTTAAAAACACTCCTAATCTGGTTTTATGACTTTAAAATATCTTACAATTTTCTTAAATTTGTTTTCATTTTATTTACTATTGTTGGGGGTCATCATGCCACAGTGTACACATGGAAGTCAGAAGACAGTTTTCAGGAGTCAGTTATTATATATCATCAGGTTTTTCCATGACCAAACTTAGGTAGTCAGGATTGGTGGAGAATGCTGTAACCTTCTAAGCCATCTTTCCAGCCCCCAAACTGTTTCTTTGCTCTGTTGAAAATTTACGATTATGGCATGACTACCTGTGCTGATGGAAACACTGGTTTTCTCTCACATTATGTAAGCCTTTGAAGAGTCTCCTGATATGAAGGGGCTAGCTTTTCTTTCTGCCTTCCTTGATAATCTATCCACAGAAAGGTATGAAGCCTACATATAAAAATCTCTACTTGATTCTTGGAGGTTTTTTTGTGGAAATAGTTAATATTTACACTAGATTATTATAAAAGAAGTTTACTCTAAGAGAGGAAACAGTTCAGAACTGAACAGAAGAACCACTGTGATGTTTCTATAATCTTTTCCCTTAAACTCACTTGTTTTTATGATTTTTTAATTTAAATTAGAGAAACACTCTTGTTTTACATGTCAATCCCAATCCCCTATCCCTCCCATCCTCCCCTTCCCCACACCTACCTCCTATCTCCTCCATTTTATGGTTCCAAGGGAGGGTGAGGCCTTCCATGGGGATCTTCAATATCTGTTATATTATGTGGAGAAGGGTCTAGGTCCCCCCTGTGTGTCTAGGCTGAGAGAGTAGTCCTCTATGTGGAATGGGCTCCCAAAGTCCATTCATAGAATAGGCATGAATACTAATCCTCTACCAGAGGCCCCATAGACTGCCCAGTCCTCAAGATACCCACATTCAGTGGCTCTGGGTAGGTCCTATGCTAGTTTCCTAGCTATCAGTCTGGGGACCATGAGCTCCCCATTGTTCAGGTCAGCTGTTTTGGTGGGTTTCTACAGCCTGGTCTTGACCTCTTTGCTCATCACTCGTCCCTTTCTGCAACTGGATTCCAGGAGTTTGGCTCGGTGCTAATCTGTGGGTGTCAGCTTCTGTTGCCATCAGCTACTAGATGAAGGCTTTACGATGGAATATAAGGTAGTCATCAATATCATTATTGGTGAAGGGCATTTAAGGTAGCCTCTCCACTATTGCTTAGATTCTTAGTTGGGGTCATTCTTGTAGATCTCTGGACATTTCCCTAGTGCAAGATTTCACTTTAAACCTATAATGGCTCCCTCTACTTCTTTTCATACTCTCTTTATTTTTATCCCAACTCAATCTTTCTGCTCTCCCATGTCCTCCTCTCCCCTATTCTTCTCCCCTTCTCTTTCTCTTAATTCCCTCTCCCCTCCCACCATGCTCCCATTTTGCTAAGGAGATCTTGTCCTTTTCCCCTTCTCTGGGGGAACATGTAAGTGTCTCTTAGGGTCCTCCTTTCATCTTAGCTTCTCTGGGGGTGTGTGGATTACATGCTGGTAACACTTTGCTCTATGTCTAATAACCAAACATGAGTGATTATCATCTTTGTTTTTTTGTGACTGGGTTACCTCACTCAGGAAGGGTTCTACTAATTGCATCCACTTGCCTGTGAATTTCAAGAATCCATTGTTTTTTTGTTTTGTTTTGTTTTGTTTTGTTTTTCTCCACTGAGTAGTACTCCATTGTTTAAATGTACCACATTTTGTTTATCCATTCTTTAGTTGAAAGGCATCTAGGTTGCTTCCAGGTTCTGGCTATTACAAATAATGCTGCTATGAACATAGTTGAAAAGATGTCCTTGTTGTATGAATGTGCATCCTTTGGGTATATGCCCAACAATGGAATTGCTGGATCTTGAGGTAGACTGATTCCCATTTTCCAGAGGAACTGCCGTATTTATTTCCAAAGTGGCTGTAAGAGTTTTCACTCTCAACAGCAGTATAGGAGTGTTCCTTTTTCTCCCCATTCTCTCCAGCATAAACTGTTGTTAGTATTTTTAATTTTAGCCATTCTGAGAGGAACAAGATGGTATCCCAGAGTTGTTTTGATTTGCATTTCCCTCATGGCTATGGATGTTGAGTACTTTCCTAAATGTCTTTCTGCCATTTTAGATTCCTCTATTGAGAATTCTCTAGTTTTATACCCCACTTTTTAATTGGATTATTTAGTAGTTTGGTGACTAGCTTGTGGAGTTCTTTGTATATTTTGGAGATCAGCCCTCTGTCAGATGTGGGGCTGGTGAATATCTTTTTCCATTCTGTGGACTGCCATTTTGTCTTGCTGACTATGTCCTTTGCCATACAGAAGCTTCTCAGTTTCAGGAGGTCCCATTTTTAAATTATGTATGTCAGTGTCTGTGCTACTGGTGTTATGTTCAGGAAGCAGTTTCCTGCAATAGTTCATTCAATGTTACATTCCACTTTCTCTTCTAAAAGGTTTAGTGTAGCTGCATATATGTTGAGGTCATTGATCCATTTGGACTTATGTTTTGTGTACGGCAATAGATATGGATCTATTTGCAGTTTTCTACATGCATATACATATGCCCATACCATTGTTGAAGATGCTTTCTTTTTTTCACAAATGAAAGCTTCTTTGTCAAAAATAAGGTGTTCATACGTGTGTGGGATAATATCAGGGTTTTCAATTCAACTCCATTGTTCTATCTATCTATTTTTGTGCCAATAACAAGCTGTTTTCAGGACTATAGCTCTGTAATAGAGCTTGAAGTCAGGGATGGTGATGCCTCCAGAAGTTCCTTTATTGTACAGGGTTGTTTATGGTCTTTTTGTTTTTCCATATAGTTGAATATTATTCTTTCAAGGTCCATCACAGAAATTGCATTGAGTCTGTAGATTGCTTTTGGAAAGATGGCTGTTTTCACTATGTTGATCCTACCTATCCAAGATCATGGGAGTTCTTTCTGATTTCCAGTATTTTCTTTAATTACTTTCTTTAAGGACTCAATTTCTTGATATACAGGTCTTTCACTTGTTTGCTTAATATGACGCCAAGATATTTTATGTCCTTTCTGGCAACTGTAAAGGGTGATGTTTCTCTAATTTCTTTCTCAACCCATTTCTAGTCTGTATATGGTAGGGCTACAGATTTTTTCAGTTAATATTATATCCTGCTACTTTGCTGAAGGTTTTTCTCTGCTATAGTAGTTCCCTGGTAGAGTTTTTCTGGTCCCTTATGTAAACTATCATATCATCTGCAAATAGTGAAAGTTTGACTTCTTTTCCAATTTTTGTCCCCTTGATCTCCTTTTGTTGTCTTATTACTCTAGCTAGAACATCAAGTAATATTGAATAGATATGGAGAGAGTGGACAGATCTCGCCAAGGCCTTTATAGTGAAATGGTGATTGATTTTGTCAAAGGCTTTTTCAACATCTCGTGAAATGATCAAGTGGTTTTTCTTTTTCAGTTTGTTTAAATGGTGGATTACATTGATAGATTTTTGTATGTTGAACTATCCCTGCTTCCCTGGGATGAAGCCTACTTGATCATGGTGGATGATTTTTCTGATGTGCTCTTGGATTCAATTTGCCTGTATTTATTGAGTATTTTTGCATCAATGTTAATGAGGGATATTGCTCTGTAGTTCTCTTTCTTAATTTTATTTTGGGGTGGCTTGAGTATCAAGGTAATTGTAGCCTTGTAAAAAGAGTTTGGCAATGACCCTTCTGCTTCTATTGTGTGGAACAATTTGAGTAGCACTGGCATTAGCTGTTCTTTGAATTTCTGGTAGAATTTTGCACTGAGACCATCTGGCCCTAGGGTTTTTTTTTTTTTTCTTGGTTGGGAGACTTTTGATTACTGCTTCTATTTCATTAGGTGTTATGTTTGCTTAAATTTCTTATCTGTTCTTGAATTAATTTTGGTAAGTGATATCTATCCTGAAAATTGTCAATAACCTTCTCTCTTAGTACTGCTTTCAAAAGTGTCCCATAAGTTTGAGTATGTTGAGTCTTCACTCTCAAGGAATTTTAGGAAGTGTTTAATTTCTTCTTTGACCCAGGTATGGTGCAATTGCCTATTGTTCAATTTCTATGCATTTGTAGGGTTTCTGCACTTTTTGTTGTTGTTGAATTCTAAATTTAAAGCATGGTGGTCTGATAAGATACAGAGGGTTATTCTAATTGTTTTTGTATCTGTTGAGGTTTGCCATGTTGCCGAGTATGTAGTTGATTTTAGAGAAGGTTCCATGTGTCACTGAGAAGAAGGTATTTTCTTTTGTGTTGGGATAGAACATTCTATAGATGTCTGGTAAACTTAATAGGTTTATAACTTCTCTAGTTTCCTTTGTTTCTTTGTTAAGTTTCTGGCTGGTGGTGCTGTCTAGTGGTGAGAGTGGGGTGGTATTGAAGGTTTGGGTTTTATTAACATTTCTTCTACAAATGTGTATGCCTTTGTATTTGGAGCATAGATGTTCAGAATTGAGACTTCATCTTCCTGGATTTTTCCTGTGATGAATATGAAATGACATTCTTCATCTCTTTTGATTGATTTTTGTTTGAAATTTGTTAATTATTAAGATTGCTAACTATGCTTGTTTCTTGGGTCCATTTGATTGGAAAATCTTCTCCTAACCCTTATCTCTGAGGTAACGTCTGTCTTTGAAGTTGAGATGTGATTTTGTATCCAGCAGGAAGATGGATTCTGTCTTCTTATCCTTTCTGTTATCCTGTGTCTTTTTATAGGCAAGTTAAGACCAATAATACTGAAGGATATTAATTACCATTGATTGTTAATTCTTGTTTATTTTGGATTTGGTGGTGGTGGTAGTATTGTATGTGGATTCGCCACCCTTCTTTCTTCTGACTATTGCTAAAGTGGGATTATCTATTGCCTACGTTTTAGCGAGTGTGGTTAACTTGCTTTGGTTTGAGTTTTCCTTCCAGAACTTTCTGTAGGGCTGGATTAGTAGCCATGTATTTTTTTAAATATGGCTTTGTTGTGGAATGTCTAGTTTTCTCCATCTATAATGATTGAAAGCTTTGTTGTGTATAGTAGTCTGGTCTAGCATCAGTGGTCTCTTAATGATGGTAGAAGATCTATCTAGGACCTTCTTGCTTTCAGAGTTTCCATGGAGAAGTCAGGTATAATTATGATAGGATTGCCTTTCTATGTTACTTAGCCTTTTTCCTTTGCTGCTCATAATATTATTGCTTTGTTCTGTATGTTTGGTTTTTGATTATCATATGGCAAGGGGATTTTTTGTGGTCCACTCTATTTGGTGTTCTGTAACCTTCTTGTATTTTCATTGTCATGTCTTTCTTTAGGTTTGGAAATTTTTCTTCTATGATTTTGTTGAATATGTTTTCTGCACCTTTGAGGTGGGTTTCTTCACCTTCTTCTATACATTTTATTCTTAGATTTGACCTTTTTATGGTGTCCCATATTTCCTGGATATTTTGTATTAGGGATTGGTTGGACCCTATTTTTCTTTGATCAATTAATCTGTTTCTCCTAGTGTATCTTCAACACCTGAGATTCTCTCTTCCATCTCTTGCATTTTGTTGCTTATGCTTACATCTATAGTTCCTGACCATTTAGCCAGCTTTTGTTTTCCCAGCATTCCTTCAGACTGTGTTTTTTATTGTCTCTATCTCAGATGTCAATCCATGTACTGTTTGAATTGTCTCCTTCACTTGTTTGATTATTTTTTTCTTCACTTTCCTTGATTCCTTTAAGAGATTTTTTTTTTTTTTTGCAATTTTTGGTTTGTGGTTTCCTTCATTTCTTGAATTTTTTGATTGTTTTTTCTTCCATTTCTTGAAGGGATTTTCTCACTTCCTCTTTGAGGGTCTCTAAATCTTTATAATTGTTTTTAGGGTCATTCTCTTCTGCTACTGGGATTTTTGGATCTTGCTAGTGTGTAGTCTCTAGTGTGGTATCATATTGATCTTTCTGTTGTTAAATATGTTGTCTTCCCATCCCTTCTTCCAATGCATGCTCGTGGCCTCTCTCCCTCTCCTTGTGAGTGTAGGTCCAAGGTTCTCTTCTGGTGGGTTCAAGCAGGTCCATACTCTGATGGATCTCCTCTTCTCATGAGTAGAGTTAGAGCTAGCATAGTGACATTGACAGACTTGATGGCCTGGTCGACCACGATGGATTTCCCAGTATGTAGTCCCCTGGCATCAGGAGGGTTCAAGAAGCTAAACTCACTTTTTAAGCCAGTCCATTAGATATTGAGGACAATACTTGATGAGATGCCAACAACTTAATGTATATTAATAAATGCATATACATAGGTTGAATCTATAATATCTTTGAAAAAATGTTCCTCTCTGTTAGCTCAGGAAGGAAAAAAACTCATTGATTCTTGACTTTCATTTGCTATGCCTTTGGGGAAAAAGTGTTTGGGTGAATTTTTATGCATGAATTGTGCCAGATTTAGAGTGTGAAAATGTGTGTTTGTGTGTATTTCATTGTTTCAAGATGTCCAGAGGTCAGTTGCTATGCAGGTTGAATAAGTATTAAGGAAGACAAAGGCACATAAGCACAGACTCATGGGCATTTCAACTGTGGCCAATTTCACTGTTTTCTTATAACCTATCATATTTATGTGTGATCAACCTTAAAATTGGTTTCCGCTGAGAATCATGACAGGCAGCCACACACCTTAGATTTACTTTTTCATCAATGCTGAAACGAAGGCAAGAGGAACATCCTGGAAGTTCTTACATAAAGTAAATGACAGATGAATGAATAAAATCTGAAGCATTTAGTTCTTTATACTCTAGTATGGGCAACTCATGTTCTTTATGAAGCATTCCTTCTCTCTGATGAGAAACTCAAGCTAAACAGTAAGCCAATGTTGTATGTAAAGTGATAATTTTCAACTTTAAGGAGTATATCAAACACATTCCATCACAATAAGTGCCCAGCTTATGTCAATGATGCTGATTTGGATCAAGCTCAAATAGCTAAGTTTATAGCAACATCCCCAACTCAATTGCTCAGATGAGAACATTTTTACGATACTACTACTCTTTCTGATCATAGAAGAATGTACATGTAAGAAATAAATGTAAATAGTATCTCAAGATAAGTAAGCATAAAGAGAACTGTTCGTAGGTATATTTTTAGATTTTCATAATCATAAGATGCTATTTAGAAGGAACTCTTCTCTATATACTTCTGAACATAGGGAAGGGGATGGATAATTCAGTCCTGAGCTACCCAACTGTATTAGACTGTAACACTTGCTTTTTCACCTCCTGTTAGCACCCAATCTGCCACAATCCACAACACAGAAAGTTTGTTTATTCTGTGCTCTTTTCCCAGTAGGTCCTTCCCACTGCTAACTCTAAATAGACAGGATGTTTAATCAACTGGTATTCAGGAGCAGCATCAGTAGTACCATTTGTGAGCTTATTTTAATTTGGAAACAATCTCTAAAATGAGGTATTAGTCTTCTATTTGGTAACAGGTATCTAGCCTTTGATTCAGATCTGGAATCATCCTGAGTTATTACATCTGACATTGTATGCGCCCCCTGTAACATGAATAATAAAAATACAGAGACAGATAGTGGGGTTAAAGCTGAGGATCAAAGAAGCAAATTAGCCAAATAGTAGATCTTACCTTTATCAAGCCTGAAATTGAGACCCTTGTCCTCCAAATGACTGGAAATTGAATCTCACATGACTTTTCTTCTTTATATGCTTTTCTATTGCTGATTAAAGACATGAGATCTGTTTCTCTTTTAGACTGTTTCATTATAATGTAGTCCAGGGTGGTCTTGAACTCACAGAGATCCATCTGCCTCTGTCTCCTGATTTCTGGATTAAAGGTATGTCCCACCACTGCCTGATGTCTATGGCTACCTGGTGTGGATAACTTTGCTTTCTTATCTCCAGGCAAATTTTATTAAATCATAAACAACATACCCTCCATGTGTTTATGCACACACACACACACACACACACACACACACACACACACACACAGACAGAGGCTAGAAATTTATTTCAGGTTTTATTCCTCAGGTGTCCTCTCTCAGGGTCCTTTAAATACTGCATGTTATTGGCCCTGAACTCAGTGATTAGATGAGGATGGCTGGTGGATAAGCCCCAGAAATCTTGGTACTGTTTCCCCAGGGCTGATCTTACAACCTGTCAGTAGATGGAATTTAAAGAAAAACATTGTGTGGATTTTTAAAATAACTCATCTAATGCAATAAAATTCCAAAGTAGGTGTGCAATTTGTGCTACTTTTAGTATTCTTATATTCTGTACATACCTTATTATCCCACTTGTCTCATACAGACTTTGAGAAGGTGAAGAAGAAATAGTTAAAATGTCATTGTCACCTTTAAGGAGACAGAATGTATGTCTTGAGGAGAAATAGGCTCATATCTTCCAACCAAATACTGATGAGTATAGTTATGTGCTGAGACCCAGCAATGTATCTCTATGTCCAAAGACAATAACTAGTGTTTGGAGCAGAGCAATAAGAAATCTAGAACTTGGAGAGATGGCTTAATGCAGAACGGGCTTTGTATATATGCATGAGAACTTAAGTTTGATCCCTAGATGCTACATAAAATTTCACTGTGGTAGTGTGTACCACACTGTAATTTATACAATTTCTTTTATTTTTTTTTAATTTCAAACACAAGCATGAAAACCTTTATAAGTGACTGGAACTTTTTTCCTTTTTTTCAACTGGATTCTCATAATTATGAGTCTCTACACAATATTTTTCTTTAAATTCAATCCACTTACAAGTTGTTTTTCTTTTTTTGATGTTATTGCCCCCTCCTTTGGTATTTTGCTTCATTTTGTTTTAGATTTTAGGAATAAAGAAGTTCTCTCTTTTGTGAAGGATGGCTGTTACACTTACCTGTGGATATAAAAATAAGATCTTATATATAGTAATGAATTATATTGGTTCAGCAAGTTGGTAGTAGTAGATTCTAGTCTAATGTCCTTGCCTCACTAAGCCCAGAAAGCTGACCAGGATCTTAATACCCAGCATGACTTTCTTCCTCTTCAGTGGGCCTTAAGTCCGAATACATATCTCTTGGTTGTCAAAGATATGTGAATGACACTTATTGTACCTTTATGCATTACCTACTATGATGGCAATTGTTGTGGTTCATAGGTGTTACAACTCATCTAAGTAGGATTGCTTAATTACTTGCCTTACTTGGCAGCTTGCGTAGTATTTTCTGAAACCTTGGAAGCTAGACTGCAGGGAAAAAGTTTTCATGTCATATGTAAGCCTACTCATCCAAGTCCTGTTTCCTAAGTGTTGAATGTTTTCAGCAATATAGTCCCACCTCACCCCTTAGAGTCAACCATGGGCTACACATATAATATATTGTTTTAGAAATAAATTGAACTAATATAATGGAGGATATTTCTTGTGCCTGAAACTTGGTCTTTTGTTGGTATGTGGTTCTTGTAGGAAAAATGGAGACCATCACAGAAAACTAAAACTGGATAAACTGCAAAGATCAACAGAGCACAGGGAGAGAGGCCTCAAAGGCTGCATCCATATTATAGCTCCTGTATCTATGTCTCAGAGAGCATCAAAGGAGAACAGGAGGCAAGATTCTGAGAGCCAGATACCAGGAAGTCAGCTGTGAAACACTCTTTCCTAGAAATGGTTGGATAGACAAGACTGGAATAGTAGCAATATTAATGGATGTGTTAACATGAAGGGGGAGATTTTAAGGGCACTAACCCTAGACAAGGAACTAAAGGCAAAAATGAGTGCTGTAAAGAGAATTAGGCTATCCCAGGAATTAACACTTCTTGGTTCTTCAATTCAGAGTAGTCAGCCCTGAAATCATATAAACAGAAAATCAAAAATCAACTCAGCAAATTTACTATGTGACTCACTGTGTCACACTACAGCTTCTACACCAAGACCTTTTTTTTTTATTTGGTTTTGCTTTTTATTTTCTGTTTTCCTTTTAAAATGTATTTTATTTTGGGGCAGAGGTTGCAAGGGCAGAGGGTTAATATGAAGGAAGAAACAAGGAGATGAATTGGATCAAGACACATGATGTGAAATCCACAAAGATCAATAAAAAGTTAAAAAGAAAAAGTGAAAATAATGAATGATAAAATAGAACAATTACAACAACAGGTTATAATAAAGACTTATGCAAATGTTGTTTGTCTGTGTTAAAATTTTCTGAACTTTCACTTGAAGGAAGTACTTTATGCCTTCTCTTTGGTGTATGCAAGCTGCCAGCATAACTGATCTTTCACTTGTGGGCTGTTAAGCAAAATAATGGTCATTTGAAAACAAACATTGTACAAGGATACCAAGATCTCCTTTAAATTTTAGGGGACAGGTAGCATATTTGGAGTACACATGCACACACAAGGGATGGTTTACCACCATAGGTACATGGTATAGGGACAGCAGAAGATTGCATCATGTTACTAAAAAAGATGTGGAGATCAAAACTCCTGAACTGCTTATTTCTAGAAATTCCCATGATGTATTTTCAGGTGTCAATTGACTAAAATCATGGATTAAGGAGGAGGCTATTGTATTTCTAACTTCTGTCATTTATATTTTAATATGAACTCTTTATTAAGTAACATTAAACATGATGATAATCTATCTATGGTTACTCTAATTAACATCAAATGGATCTACTTTTGTTACCTCAATCATAAGAAATTTTTAGGATTGCCTTTACATTATTTACATTACTTTCTTTTTATTGCCATTCAAAATGAATTTTTCTGTCACATAATTAAATAAATCATTCGTCAAATACAATTGTTTCCTTCAAGTTTCTCTGTGTCTGTCATCAGTGTAGTGTAATTTCTTTCTCTGTAAGATGATCAAGAATGATTTCCTGTCCTTCACTGTTACTTGCCACCTACAGCACCAAACACTCTTGGCAGTTCACTTGCTGTGATGATTCCTGTAGTCAGACAGTGAAATAATTAGGTGATCCCTCTTGGTGATGTTCTTTAAGATATACTGTAACTGAGATGAGGAAACACTGAAATTCTCAGTGGCCTAATCTTATTACTTTTTGTTAGTAGCATCATGTGTATGTCAATGGAACATAATTTATGAAATACATGTACAATGCCTTAACAGTAGCATTATTTCTTTTGTTTAGCTGTCCTTCCATAGTCATAAATAGAAAGCAGAGAATAATCTTGGACCATTTCTACATGCTTGTGTCACTATTTGTCATAAAATTAGAGTTTCTGTTTTTCTTCAAATTGCCTTGCTTTAGTTACAAGGAACAAGTTAAATAGAAAGAATGTCTTTTAAGACTCTATGAATGTTGTGTTTAGTTAAGAAGTTACACTGGAGGGCTAGAGAGATGACTGAGCAATTAAGATTGCTTGTTACTCTTCCCGAAGACCCAATAATGTTTCCCATAATCTCAACAGAACCTTATATTTAAAACATCACAAAGTTATTATATCTCTACTTAGACTAACCAAAAGCAAATAAACAAAAAGTACAGCATAGGTAATGCAAGTAGGAACCATTAAGATTCTATTATCATTTGTACAATATTAAAAATACATCATAAAAATTTTGATTAAGTAAAACTTAATATAAAATGGGTACATTTATTAAATGTTGCAAAGTACATGGCAGACACTCTATGCACAATTTTCAATCTCCCCACAAAGAAAATTCTAATAACATGTAGTTGTATTATAAATTCTTTCAAATAATTAAATAAACGATGCTCCAAGTTATTCTTTTTCAGAAAATAAAGAACAAAGGGACTGGTGAGATTGTTTAGTGAGTAGAAGTGCTTTTGACACATAAGTCTGATGACCTAAATTCAATCCCCAGGACCCAGAGAAGAAGGAAATAACCAGCTCCTGAAAGTTTGTCCCTGACATCTGTGATACAATTTCCCCTTGACACATCATACATAAACACATACATATTAATAATGATGAATTTTTAAAGGTCATTACCCTTAAAAGGGAAAAGAAAGGGCAAGAGAACATGGCATTCTGCAATCAATAGTAGCCTCAAATCTTATAGTAGCTTAAATAGCATAAACTATAATACAATATCTTTCATGAGCACAAATATACACTTCATTGAATAAGCAGAAAGAAAAGAATTTTAACACCTTCAAAATGGATACTGGATCATGACAAAGGCAAGGAACAGCTTCTTACCCATGGTCAAGGTTCAAGGTCGAGGCACCTATAAAAATAACAGACTATGATGAGAAGAGCATATAAGGTTGTTTAAGTTTTGTGTGACTGGAGAAACTTTATAAGGAAATAAAGGGTAAGAAAACACAGGAAACAACATATTTTTCACACCATGAATAAATATGACTGAGGAATGAAAGCATATAAATTCATGGCATTATAATTCTTAGATGTCCTACCAAGGACATGTGTTTACAGCTTAGTCACTCACCCATGGAAGTAGTGGGAAGAAGTAAAGCATTGAGAAATGAAGCCCTACAAGAAGACATTGACTCAATGGACTAAAATGGGTAGCAGACAATATTCTTAAATTGTAAACAGAATGTTATAAAATATGGATTTGATGACTTGAAACCCACATAAAACAAGCCTGTTTCTCTCTTTGCTTGCTGGCAACCAGGAGGTGAGCAACTCTACCTCTTATTCCCAAGCATGATGTTCTTCCTCACCACAGGAACCAAAGTAGAAACTAAATAACTTTTGCATGAGATCGCTGAAGGCATGAGTCAAAATAAATTTACAGCTCCCTTTATCTCCTTTAAACTGATGGTTTTCTTTTCTTTTTTGGTTATTAGAAACAGCAACAACAACAACATCAACACACAGGTTATAATAATAATATGGGGAGGCTCAGCAAGACTTGCCTGTTCAGATTCTGCTGGCAAGATCCATGTTTTCACAATAAGGATGGTCCTACTGGGTGTAGGTTGGGCTCCTTTCACTTTCGCAACTTGTGACTTTTATTTCTGGCAAGAAGCAAAAATGATCCAATTTTATCCAACTGCATTTGCAGTTTTCTCTTATGAAAATCCTCATGCTTTCACATGTTCTGCCCTGACCACAGAAAAGATTAACTAAAGATCATGTAAGGGATGTGAAGTTCAGTTTAAAATTTTAAAATTGAAAATATAATTATTCAGATGAACAAAGTAACAAGGAACAAGAGTTAGAAGATGTGAATGTTATAAATAATTATCATAACTGAATCAATATGCATTCATCATAAATAACACAAAAATCTAGAAACAGGGACTTTCCAAAGCTGCTTCAAAGCATGTACAGTTTCACAAGTAATGTGTTCTCAGGTCAAACACAAAGCTAAGACAGACTATTTATATTTTTTTTCAGCAAAATATTAGAAAACCTTCCTCACCATAATAATAAGCAGGAGAAGGAAATCATATGTGTGCATGTTCAAAAATTTATAAACAAAGTAAACAAAATATTCACAGACTAAAATTACACATAGTCAATTTAGGATTTCTGCAAGAAAAGAAACCCTGCAGCTAGCATTTAACAAGGCTACATGGTAAGTCCACAGAAACTCATTATATTTTTGCACATTAGCAGCAATACTTGAAATAAAAATTTTAAAATAGCATTCCATGACATCAGATATCAAGAAATATTTTATCTTCCTAATAAGTATATACAAGGCTTTTAAAAAAGAAAATTACTAAATTTTTAAAAAATAAATTATATTATTGCAAAGATGAGTGTGATTCACAGACTCATAACAAAATGTCATTCTGGTGGCCCAAGGTTATGGTCCCAGTGATGGGGAAGTAAACATAGGTAGGTCATTTGGGCAAGCTCCATGCAAGTAAGAGAGACACTGTCTCAAAATAAAAGGTACACAATCCATAGGAATGGCACTGTATGTTTTCATCTCTCCTCCTCCACATCTATACACATGTATAAAATGCATTCACTCATGTACCTACACAATGAACACACACACACACACACACACACACACACACGCACACACACACACACACACTTTTTTTTTTTGGTTTCTCGAAACAAGGTTTCTCTGTGTAGCTTTGGAGCCTGTACTAACTCTGGTAGACGTGGCTGGCCTTGAACTCACAGAGATCCACCTGCCTCTGCCTCTGCCTCCTGAGTGCTGGGATTAAAGGCATGAGCCACCAACACTGGCACATACACACATTTATACACACTAAAAAAATGTGATTCAAAGCTTCTAAATGGCTATGTTGATAGAGCATCAATGTGAATATGGTCTCTACAAACATGTAAATATCCAAAATGATTAGTGCAGACATTGCAGTAAAAGGAAATAGAAGTATAATATACATTTCATAGAAAAATATACTCTCTGAATGATTAAAATGAGTTGTCTCTCAAGACTTTGCAAGCAAAATACACAATGCAAGAATGTGAGTGCCATGGGTGCTAAACAGGTCAATGGAGTGGAATTTCAGGTCAATTGACTCTGTAAAATTATGGAAAGTTTTAAATAGGAAGAATAGATACGTTTTATCTTCTTACACATAAAAATTGTTCAAGAAACAACACAGTGTTCCTTCATAATCTGTGTTTATATCTACCCTGGACACTTCTGCAGATTGCATACAACTATATAAAACTTTCTGAAAAAGCACTTTTGCCTATTGCAGCAAGATTTCTGAGAGAACAAAGTTCTGTGAACTTGATTAAAGTAAATTTAACATGTCAAGCAAGTCTACCAAAATCTATTCCGTGGTATTTATCTGTTCATATGATTAGACCACATGGAAACTACAAACCATCCCATCATCCTCAAGTGTCTGTGAGAGTATATTTTAGGGAAACAGTGGGGGTATTTGCTGGTATTACAGCAGTTCTTGAGATTTTGTGATAATCTACTGGACACTATATCATACAGCCTTAAACACAATTTCAAGGATATATGAGGTCTCTGAAACAAATGCATGGGGTGAATCTTGTCTCAACACAGTTTCTGTGACTTCATTGTATTCTGTACTCTGTAGCCTTCATCCAATAACATTAACCATCATACTTTACCTTGACCATATACAAATCTTTTATTTATAAGGTATCTGTGTGTGTGTGTGTGTGTGTGTGTGTGTGTGTGTGTGTGTGTGTGTGTGTGTGAGAGAGAGAGAGAGAGAGAGAGAGAGAGAGAGAGAGAGAGAGAGAGAGAGAATTATTAACTGAATTTGCTTTACACAGTTGATAATGTAGAAACAAGAGAACGTAAGCTGCCAAACAAAAAGTATATGGGATACTTTCCACAGAGTTGTTGTTGGTCAGGGGTGTCTTGGTGATCATTGAAGCAATACAGGCTACTAACATTGCTGTTGCTTCCCTATAGCAACTTGATAGTAAGACTCTATTAACTAAAGACACTATACAATTTAGACACAGGAAAGGGAAAAATAAAAGTGACACTATCTAGGAAGTTTCCCGACTAGTTTCTAGTTTTCATTGTACACAAAGGTGCTATATAAGCTACTGAGGAAAGGGGAAATAATCCCCAGTCTCATCCAGCTATGACAATAAGTTGGGAATGGAAGGAGAAGTGGGTGTGGATACTGAAGGAGTTAGAAAGAGGAATGGAGATAAGAGTAGTAATATGGAGGCTGGAGGACCTCCAATTATACTTGAGCTTGGACTGCACAGTTCAAAAGGTAGCTTGAACCATCCACGAATACCCTATCTCAATGTACAGCTCTGGTACATATTTTAGTGATATAGTACATACCTAGCTTGTGAAAGGCAGGTGATTTGATCCTTACCACTACACATGCAACCTGAGGTAATATTTATCCAGAGAATCCTGTGAGCTAAAAATTATACACATTAATAAACACTCAATAAATACAGCTTCATAAAATTGATTGAGGAATGAGGTATCTGAGCTGTAAGAGCAGGGATCAAGGAATGCCTGGCTTCTTGTTGTCACAAATTAATAAACAAGAGCAATAAGCTTGAACAATACAAATATTTGTTTGATTAGGCAATGTACTTATTATTATTATTTTTTTTTTTGGTTTTTTGAGACAGGGTTTATCTGTGTAGCTTTGGAGCCTATTCTGGCACTCACTCTGGAGACCAGGCTAGCCTCAAACTCACAGAGATCTGACTGCCTCTGCCTCCCGAGTTCTGGGATTAAAGGCATACGCCACCAAAGCCCGGCAGAATGTACTTATTTCTTAAATTACTCATTGGAACCAAATTAATTAAATTCATATAATCTCCAGGGAATTTAATAAGCATATTCATATTAGCTAGATGGAGTTCACATTAACTCATTTTTTGAGCATTTGCATTCTTGAGATGTCTTGATGAGGACTGGAATATGAAGATGAATGAAATAGCAAATTAGAGTTCCTGCTTTCTTCAGGAACTGAAGTGAAATGTACCCTGAGCAAAAGATGAGTTGATGAAATATTATGTAATATAGCTGTAGAACTTTGGGGAAAGGTTTTTCTCTGGGAATTAAGCTCAGAAGTGAATTTTAGGTAAATATCAGTGTGTATTTTCCTGCAACAAAACTAGAATATGAATATTCAAGGCAAAAGTAATAATGCTATGTAATCAACTGACAGCAACTCAGTTTCTGTCTTCTCTTTTAACTGGAGTCTGTAACATACAGAAGTAACTCTAATGTCATCATAAATTCTGTTGTAAGGAATTAGCTAATTTAAGTAACACCACTTAACATGTAGCAGAGAAAGCTTGTTCTTTCTGTACATGACAATTACATACAGGACTTTTGGGATGAGAGGAAGAAGTGTTACAAAGAGCCTTGGAGGTGTAAATTGTTTTATTGCTCAGAGGGGAGTCATTACATGGAGAAAAAGATCAAATTGTTAATGAAAGGTAGACAGGAGTTACAAAATGGTTTTCTTTTATGCCATGGCTTATATTTCCTCTGTTGGGAGAGAACCAATTCATGTTGTGTATACACAGGTATTTTCAGAGCAATTAGAGAATGTCTTACGGATCTACAGTGACATTCTCGAAGCAGCCTGATATACTGATAAGGAGCCATTATTCAAGATGCCAAACTCAATGAATTCCAGAGGTCCTCCTGTCAATAGGCTAAAGGTAGCAAATTATAGATAGCAACCAATAACACCTTAATGTTTCTATGCCATGAATCAAGGGCTTTGTGTCCTGTAGACAGTGATGACCTTCTGTAAGTGATGACCTTTTCAGATGCCTTGCATGATAGAATCAGTGTGAAGATTATGACTAATGTGGATCAAATAAGCTGGTTATAACATTAAAGTATATTCTCTGTCAGTTCAAAATAAAAGAATTACTTTTTTAGTAGATTATTGAATCTGGGAAAAAAATCAATGCCTCAGCCCTTGAGTTGAGCATTTAAAACATTTGAAAGCATCCAGAGTCATAGATTTCAGACACTCTCTTCTTCATTAAAGACAGAGGGAGAAATTAAATTGGGGTCAGCTAGTCATGAGATGCCTTTATACTTTCAATCTATGACATATTTGAAGGTGCGTCCAAGTATTTGTTCTAAATAAAATGGAAAGCTTTGACAATGTGGAAATGCTTAGATTAAAATTGGAAGCCATCAAGCAGTCTTCTTGTTCTTATTATACTAGTGTCATTTTTTTAATGAGGAGTGATGACAGATCAAGCAAAGGGAAACACAGGCAGTATATGAGAAACAACTATGTTAGGAAGATGTGTCAGGAGTGTTCATTAGGCCCTCTTCCCTTGAGTTATTTAAGTCTAAGCAGGGCACTATACGCTAGGGAGCATGGACAATACCCTGTACTATTAGACCAACAATTGTTTCAAGGCCTATTATTCATTTATGGGTTTTATTTCATATAAGAGTTATTGTTTTTTCTTTGTATGTTTGAAGGGGCGTAGCTTGCACAAATGTGCACATATGTGTGCACAGTGTAGGTTAGAGGTCTACATCATGTGTTTTCCCAAGTCCATCTACATTTGATTTCATGATTCTCTCACATTGGGTGTGGAGATTGTTGATGGACTCAGCTTTCTCAGCTGACCAGAAAGTCTCTGCGATGCACCTACCTGTTCCTATCTCTGATTCCTAGTACTAGGATAAGAAGTGTACAACACCAGGCATGATTTCTTTGAGATGATTGCTAAGAATCTGAGCTCAGATCCTTACATGCACATTATAAACCCATTCCCACTGAGCTACCTCTCTAACTCTGACTCTGAGTTTTAAATCACCAACATTTCTTACTTAGATAATTCTTACTTAGATTACTTAGATTATATTTGTCAAGTAGGAGTTATATAAAAGCAATACAAGCATCCTTGCTTAGTATATGATAAGACTGGAGCTATTGACCTGTAGTGAGCCAAATATTAGGATGGGTGTTTTCCTAAGAAATAGATAAGTATATCATTTTGATAGAATGTTATCCCAGTGTTCTCTATGAGATATATAGTTCATTGAATTTAATGTACTCTTCACATCCTAATAACTAAAGGATAAATATAAGGATGTATGTGTAAATTGTAGTGTGTATATATCAGTATCTCTTTAATAAAAATTCAATGCTTTGTTCTCTATTATACAATTTTTAAATCAGAAGAAGCCAATTTTTTTCAAACCTATATCAAGCATCTCAAGTGGTTTGTGAAATGTGTTTTGTGTATTTCCAAATCACATTTTACTGCCCATTTGTAACGACAGTTTTGACTAGGAGATGAGTGGGAGAGACCAATGTTTTCCTTGTGAAACAAGGCAATAACAATGAAAAAAACTGGTTCAATAATGATGTCATGAATAGTTTATATTTGCTTTTACTAAATGCAAAGTAATAGCATATCGTTTTCATACACTGATGAGAAAACTAATGTGGTGATCTGGAGCTTCCTCTTGATAATTACAAAGTCTCTTTTCAGTTGTATACAATGGTAGAAAATGAGACATAAGTAGAAAACAATGGCAATTTACAAGCTTAAATTGAATTTAATTTTAATTATGAAAAGGTAGTTAAAATGGGAAAGAAAGGGGAAGACTCCTCCATTGTTGGTGGAAATGCAAACTTGTATGGCCACTTTGGAACTCACTATGGTTTCTCAGGAAAATGGGAATCAGTCTACCACAAGGACATCTGTTCAACTATGTTCATAGCTGCATTATTTGTAATAGCTAGAAACTGGAAGCAACCTAGATGTCCCTCAACCTAAGAATGGATAAAAAAAACTGCGGTACATTTACATAAAGAAGTACTATCCAGTAGAGAAAAAAAATGACATCCTGAAATTCAAAGGCAAATGAATGGAACTAGAAGAAACCATCCTCTCTGAAGTAAACCAGACACAGAAAGACAAACAAAGTATATATTCACTCATAAGTGGACATTAGACATAGAGTAAAGGATAACCAGCCTACAATCCACAACTCCAGAGAAGCTAGGAAACAAGGAGGATCCTAACAGAGACATGCATGTATCTACAAAATTTTCTGAGTAAATTGGTAATATAGGGGGAGGGAGATGGGAGAAAGAGGAGGGGAGAAGGGGAGGGGGAGGAGAACATGAGGGAACAGGAAGGTCTAGTTGGGGGAAGAACGGAGAAGAGCAAGGAAAGAAATGTGTTAATAGAGGGAGCCATTATGGGCTAAATGAGAAACCTGGCTCTAGGGAAATCTCCAAGAATCCACAACGATGACCTCCAACTAAGAATCTAAGCAATAGTGGAAAGGCTACCTTAAAAGCCCTTCTCCTATAATAAGATTGATGACTACCTTAAATGCCATCATAAAGCCTTCATCCAGTAGCTGATGGAAACAGAAGCAGAGACCCACAGATAAGCATTGAGCAGAACTTCTGGAATACAGATGTAGAGAGGGAGCAGTGATGAGCAAAGGGGTCAAGTCTATGCTGGGGAAACCCACAGAAACAACTGACCTCTGCAAGTGGGAGCTCATGGACCCCAGTCTGGCAGCTGGGGAACCTGCATAAGACAAAACCAGGTCCCCAGAAAGTGGGCATCAGTTGGGGGGCCTGGGCAGTCTATGGGGCTGCTGTCAGTGGAACCAGTATTCATCCCCAGTTCATGAATGGGCTTAGTGAGCCCATTCCTTATGGAGGGATACTCTCTCAGCCTAGATACACGGATGAGGGCCCAGGTCCTGCCCTAACAGAGACATGCATGTATCTACAAAATTTTCTGAGTAAATTGGTAATATAGGGGGAGGGAGATGGGAGAAAGAGGAGGGGAGAAGGGGAGGGGGAGGAGAACATGAGGGAACAGGAAGGTCTAGTTGGGGGAAGAACGGAGAAGAGCAGACTTTGACAGATGTGACAGACTTTGATGATCCCCCATGATCAGCCTCAACTCTGAGGAGTGGTTTGGGGAATAGATGGAAGTTTGGAGGGGGCAATGGGAGGACAGAAGGGAGAGGTAACTGGGATTGGTATGTAAAATATGACTTCTTTAATTTTAAAAAATTAATTGAAAAACAAAGTACCTCAATGATAATATATATATATATGTATATATGTACATATGATATATTTTTGTTATTGAAAAGTTATTAACTTAAGTGCAGTTTTTAATAAAATTTATTCCCTGTTACTGAAAAATAATATTGTGTACTACTAGTGCTAGCTATAATTTTCTTCTGCATAAATACCAATAGTTCTTCTGTACCACCATGGAAATAGTGACATTTTGACTTATTTATACTTGTCTAAATGATATTTTGATTAGATGCATGAGGTAAAATGGCATGCTAGCAAGAGCAAACAATATTTCCACAAGGAATCTAGAATTTCAAATCACAAGATAAAATGTGTGTGGTTGGATAGGAAACACTTTCCTTACAGATTTAATAAAGAAATTCTTAGATACTTTAAACATAGCTCCTCAATTACAGAAACCACCATCATATTCTTTTAATAATAGGCTTATTTTAAAACTAATTTATGAATTGAGGGAGTAAAGTATTATCTAAGAGCTGCTAAATTCTTTGAACTGTGAATAGCAGTATCTTTAAAAATATAATATTTTTCTCTGGTTTATTGTTTGTTTTTTCTTTAAACATATATATATATATATATATATATATAATAATTCAATTTAAGGAAATTGAAGTTTTAATTTCTTTTTCCTACTATAGTCTAGGTAGAATATCACAGTTCCCTTATTCTATCACCATGTTTCCAGTTTCACTGCTACCTCTGAAGAAACACTATACATGTCTGTATGTAATTATTATTTATATTTTGTAATGATGACTTAATATCTTAACAATGGAGAGTGTAGGTTAATAGATGGCAGTAATGGTAATAATGGTAGACTGACAATCATGTAAAAAGCACAGATGCACCACAATATGAAATTTTGTTATTTTGCTTTCTATAGGTCATGTTTGGTCCATCATGTTCTATTAGCACTTTAGTCCATTTAGAAAATTAACTCATTTTCTGGGATATTCAAAGACAAAAATTGTAAGTTATCAAAAATGTTATTTTGTGAATTAACCAGTGACTTTTGTGTTGGATTCTCCTGTTTGAGAGGGTGGCAAGCTCATGTAGAACATATCTAACCAAATATTTCTAATAAATCTGTATCTATACAGATACTGTGTGTGTGTGTGTGTGTGTGTGTGTGTGTGTGTGTGTGTGTGTGTGTGTGTGTGTGTGTATGTGTGTGTGTGTGTGTACACAAATGCAGGTAAACACCCAAGGTTGTGTTCTACATTCCAAGACTTTACCATCTTAAATTGCATTATCATGTGTCCTGGTGTCTCTATGGGTATAGTATATGCACAGTTCAGTTTTACTATTACTTCAGCCTCATCTCTCCTTTCTTTAGATTCACACATCTTTTGTAATAACAGTCTTTATCCTTTTGGTACTGACTTGGGAGATTTAGATTTAGATTTTGTTTTTTTTTTCTTGTTTTTGTAGAAACTCACAGGCTCTGAAGAGTCTTGGGACTTTGTCTTTTGTTCTTGTTTTTTCTTTCAGATAGTGTGGTGTGTAGTATTGATTGTAAACTTGATAGGTCCAAGAATCAGTGAAGATAAAAATATCCTTTTTTGACATAAGTCTGATACCTATCCTGAATGTGGATGTGTGAATATCACCATTTCACATGCTAGGATTTCAGACTGCACCAAAAGGAGAAAATGGGCTAACATATCCACACCCTGTGTTCTCTCTCTCTCTCTCTCTCTCTATATATATATATATATATATATATATATATATATATATATATATATATATATGCCTCTCTCTCTTTCAATGTCTCTCTCCCTCTCTTCTTCTATCCCTCTATCTCCATTACCTCTCTCTGCTCTTTCCTTCCTTCCCTCCCTCTCTCCTTTCTCTCTGCCACTTGATTTTGAATGAAAAATGAGCAGCTGCCTCATGTTCCTAACATGTCTTCTGGAAGGAGTATGGTCTATCCATGTAAAGAACTTCTGTTCAAACTTATTTTAACTCTATATTGTGTTCTTAATTTTCTTACAAAGTAGTAGAATCCTATATGATTTCTTTGTGCATTTATGACTTGGTGTTATCTATATATACTATCTCTCTACTTCATCCCAATCTAAACCTTCAGGCAAGGAGAATACCTGGTCTTTCCAAGTCACCTCTGTTCTGCTGTTCTCTATGACTATGGCCTTTAATTGTGCTTCAATATCAAAGACTTCTTATAGCATTTTCACATACCCTTCATTTTGATTAAGCCTTCTTCTACATTCATTTATCCTTCTACCAACTCCTCCCTATTCAAATCTTTGTGCTGACAATATACTCCCTCTCTGTCTTCATTTTATCTATATTTTACCATCCCCCTTCCTTTATTGTATCTACCCCTAATTTCTTGTTTCTAATTACCTGACTTTCACAAGAAAAGCGCTTTGACCTCTGCTCCCTGTTAAGATACCATCCAACTTTAGGTCCTAACTGACTGTTTGCTTAAGCTTCTATGTCAAGCCTTTATGTGAGAACTATTTCTTTATTGTTTTCCAAAGCTGTTGCAAAGCAACCTTCTCATTCTTTTAAACTCCTGTTTCCCTTGACTTCTCAGGTGTCATGCTCTATCTTTATTTTTCCTGGTTATATTGTTACCTGCCATTCTTTGGAGACATGCCCTAATTAACTGAGTATGTCATATCTTCTGGTTCTACTGCTAGATAATTGATAAATATCAGATTATGATTCTACATGTTGAGGTCTCAGATTGCACAAGAAGAAGAAATTGAGCTGTACACCAGCAGTTAACCTGTGTCTGTCCTTTCCTCCTGACAGTGAACACAAATGTGTTCAGCTGCCTCCATGACCTACTTATGACCTGCTTCCCCTTAGATTCAACATTACTTTTAAAAAATAATCCATTCTGAATTCTGCTACACAGTCAATTCAAATAACCTACCATAACTCAAATTCCCTTTTTTTAAATTCACTGCAAATAATTCCCTTTGTGAGTTGTCTTCCAACTTAATCAAGAACAAATATTATTTTAAAATCCATTGTTTCTTGGGGTGGTCTTTTTATGAAGTTGACTATCATTTTTGTATCATTAAACTACACCTTCAATAATATTTTAATACATTTATAAAACTTTCCCCTTACAAACTTTTTTTGCAAAATCCCCTTCCATTTTGAAACTAACCAATCATTTGTCTATATACAAGAAAATGTGTACTTGGGAAAGTGCATGAGAGAAAAATATGCCATTATAAGAAGATTCACTTCAGAATAAAAATTAAATCAGACAAATTCTGAACACTGGCATCAATTTGGACACTACCCTACATAATACGGTTGACTAGTAAGTTCTGTTGCTGACTCCAGTGTGTCTCTTTCATACTTCTAGCACATTCCTTTTCATCCTTAGCTTAATGACTTCTCTGCATACTTCTTAAAGAAAACAGAATAAGCAGATGAGAACTGACTCATCTAAAAATACCAACAAGTGCTGCAGTGTAAATGCCACCTGCCTACACACTTGTCCCTTCTGCTAGAGTGGGAGAATGTTTCTGTTGAAAAATCTCAACTCTCAATTTTTACTTTGATTTCTTTTAATGTCATATTCCCAAGGACTTTCTATAGTTCCCTCTGTCTTTTTTCTCTGTTGTCTTGTTTTACACCTTTCTCCATAGGACGTACATTAATTTATGCTTCTATGCCTGTTTCTGTTGTCTTTTGTTCCTTCTTTAGTTGATTTTCACAGTGCAGTTTTCCATATGATTTAACTGCAATTGGCTTTTTATTACAATCAGCTGAATCACACACACACACACACACACACACACACACACGATTTGGAGGGATAGAAACTCAGGCACAATGGATAATTTCCATCAGCATTTAACCAAACTAAACATTAAACATTTGATTATTCTCTTTTGAGTCCTGGTCACTTTGCATTTACATCAATTTTTCCTTTCTTTTCTTCTTTTTCCGACTTCTTTTATTCTTGTTGCTGAGTTCCTTTTTTAAAATTTGTATCTTGGCTGCTCTTTCAGTGAGGATTTCTAAGCCAGTCATATCCAAGATCTCGTCTTTGCTATTTATTTTTTTTTCTATGTGTCTTATTTTATCACCTGAGTGCACCTAATACTGTAAAGGAAAATAATCTTCATAAAATCTGTGCAACATGACAGAAGCAGTTTGACTTGAAATGTGAGTTGCTTCATGGTGACTTTTTGACTCTAAACTTTTGAATGACCTCTGTGTCACTTAAATCAGAAGTGATGTCCTACTACTAACCCAATGTCTAGCTTTCATACCTTATTTTCTCCTCCAGTATTTTCTTTTCTTTCCCCATATTGTGATTACAATAGAATCCTTGATATTTTTCAAGCCATAGGAAAGCTCCTAGACCCTTCGTGGACCATCCTCTGTAGGGACCACTGTTCCCATAAGTGTCCACATAGTTGACTCTAACTACCTTCAAATTCTGTTCAAATGTCACCTTGTTAAAACCACGTTCCCTTTGGTATAGAAAATGTGTTATTAGAAACTCAAAGAAAGGTCATCCTTGTTATAAAATGGCAAAGAACTTGGTTGAATTGTGTGCATGTCTTACTCCTTCATGAAAGGGGGAATTTGGGAACAATGAACTAGGAATCTTAAGCAGGACAGTCAGAATCAATCTATAAACATAAAATAAAGGGTGTGGCATGATGTCTATCAATTGCTTTACATCAATTAGTCCAATAAAAAAAACAAAGGTTAAATTTTTGACAAAAGAAAAGCACTATATAAGAATTGTAAAATTCTTAACCTGGCCATGTTTTTAAGAGTGAAAACGCATACCCAGAAAGAACAAAGATGCAGCTCACTGATCTTTTGATGAGATTATTAGATGGACAGAAGTAAGTATATAACTCAAGTTCCAAAGTCTAGCAAATGGAACTCTCTCTCCCACTCTCTCTTTTTTTCAAAACTAGTTTGTAGATATTCATAGGATCTCATTGCTTTCTGACTGAGAGAGACTCAGTGCTTTCCTCCCTACATCCTGAAACACACTACTTGAACACTATAGCGGTATCAAACATAGTAAGGTCTGGTAGACTCAAGTGATGTCATAGCTATAACTCTGTGATAGTCTCTCCATGGGTGTACAATCACCAAAATCATCAGAGTTCTGACTTTCTCCATTCAGAGTTCTGCAGGTGTTCCAGTGAGCCCCTGGCTTAGAAATTGTTCACAGAGACAATGCTACAACTGAGAGTTTATATGAGAACAAAACCCAGGATAGCTTTGCAAGAGAGAGATTCTCCACTAGAATAAAGTCAAGTGGAAAGGTGAGGTCCCAGAAGACATATCTAATAAGTGAGATATGGGAGATAATAACCTCTCTTATCCAAGAGTGATGGAGCCACCTGTGATCCTTGAAGATCACATTGTAGGGACCACCCTGGTCAGGGTGACATAGGGAAGGTTTAACAGTGAGGGGCACACATGTGGAACTCCATTCTTCCTTTTCATCATCAGCTTGCTGTACTTTCTCATGCCCTGCTGACGGCTAGGTCGCTCTGTAAGTAAGGCATCTCCCTAATGAATACCCTTATATTTTTACCTGACTCCACATTGGCAATTCCCTCATTATCCCATACCTGCCCTTCTCTATCTATAAGGTAAAGAGGAAGTTATTTTTTCTCAATTTTAATGTACAATGCTTGTGTTATGTTCTGTTCACACTTGGGAATTGTTACCTTTTTCTTTTTTCCTCTACTTATCTGGTGATAAGAACAGTTATTCTGAGGCTACTCCATCTCTATATTTTAGAAATACATAACTTGCTTGACTTTTTTCTGTCTAGTCAAGCTTCATAGCCACTGCTATGTTGTAGGATTGCTGCAGTTCTCAAGTTGAGAGTAATTCAGTTCTAGCTAGATCTCTGACTCGTAGAAACTGCAAGAAGAGTCCATGATTTCTTTTTGGTGTTGCAAGAGCTAAAAAATAATCAGTAGTTAGGAGAATCTTGATCCTAGGCTGGTGGCTGTGAGAATTGCATCATTGACAGTGTTAAGTGCCTTAAAATTCTGAGGGACTTGGCATGGGACTCAGCAGAGAACAAGTATAAAGCTTTAGGTCCCACCATCAGTTCATGAAAGGTAAAAATGCAAAACTTTCCTATAGAATTTGGACTTTGATAATGTTACTGATGAAGACTTTCAGATAAACAAGATGAAGTTAGTATCCCTTAGTAGCCAAGGGAGTCTTTTTTTTAGAAACAGAAAGTTTATCAACCCTGTTTCTGGAGAATGTTTTTAAATTTTGGTTAATGATTTCAGAGGTTACACTACAGCAGTGATTCTCAACCTTCCTAATGCTGTGACCCTTTAATACAGTTCCTCATGTGTGGTGACCCCCAATCATAAAATTATTTTCATTGCTACTGTATAACTGTAATTTTGCTGTTGTTATGAATAATAATGTAAATATTTGATATGCAGGGTTTCTGATACTCAACCTCTGTTAAATAGTCTCTCAAGCCCAAAGGGGCCATGCCCCACATCTTGAGAAGTACTGCACTGCACGGTTCCATTGCTTGGCTCCATCGCTTTTGGGTCCATGGTGAAACAGAATTATAGGGGAACTCTGTAGATGTATAGGATGTGCACCTCATAGTGGACACAGAGCAGATAGTAAGGCAGGAAATGCAGAACAAAAATGAATTTATAAGAAAATGACCTGCTTCCACCAACCAGGTCCTACTCCTAAAACCACTTCACAAAATAATTCTACCAACTACAGAGTAAGTGTTCCATACAATATTCCTGGGTATATTTCATATTCAAGCCTTAACTTACTATTCTATTCAAAATTTGCAATTAGATACTGATATTTCAAAACCATAGTTTGTAATTATTTCAAAAATATGAAATACATAGGGTAGGAATAGGACTTTAAGGGAGAGGACTTGGGTATAATGTGTGAGATTCTAGTTTTGATAGTTGAGGATGGGTAATAGAAATGAATTTAATAAATGCATGCAGGATCAATATACAGAACTCAGTAAACTCTGTTGTTAATGAATAACAATGGTATATATAATGAAAAGATCCATCCATTATTTCATGATTTAGAAGACTAAGATGGTACCCAGATTTAATGCCATCTCAGCCAATGTCCTCTTCAATCAATTTCATAACTTGGAAAATTAATTTTAATTTTGAAAAAATGCAGAATTTCTAGCTACAAAAAGTGAAAAGAAAATTGGAAGACTTACATAATCTGAATTCAAAACTAATGTTATAAAAAATCAAACAATTAAAATATTCTATCTTATGACTAGATATAATTTAGTGGAACAAACAGAATAAATACACCAATAGTCCAGCACACCAAAAATTGTCTTCAAAAAGTACGCACAAAACAATTTGATGAGTAAAAGATAGTTTTATCAATAAATTGTGTTTGAATACATGCTATTCTATCTGGATAAAGACAAACAAGGAAGGAAGACAGTGACCTTATCTCACCACAGGGATGAATTATGAGAGGCTCAGGGTTCTAAATGTATGAGCTAAACCTTTAAAACTTCTACTTCAAAAAATAAAATAAGAAGCAGAACTCAGAAAAGAAATGAAAATGTAAGTTGGGTTTAAAAGTAAGGAAAAATTGTTTATAAGGGAAATTCAAAAGCAAGGTTCATACTGGGAGGAAACATTTGCACAAGAGAAATATGATAACCCTTTCTTGTAAGCATACACAGACAATAATTTCACTCAGCAATAGTGGTCATTACTATTTTTATATAAAGATCTCAGGGAAAAATAAGGTAATGTGTGAACAAGAATTCACAGACAAGAGAAGAAAATACTTTTAGGGTAGTAAGTTCAACTTTATTAGTAATTAGAGAAATTGAAATTAAAATGCAGGGCCTGGTCAGATGGCTCAGTGGTTAAGAATTCCTGTTCCCTGAGAATTAGAGACTTCATTCAGTTACCCAAGACCCTTGTAAAAGCCAGGTGTGATGGTGTGCACCTGTAATCCTAGTGCTGTAAAGGCAGAGGAATGTAGATTTCAAAGGAGCTGCTGGTCAGCCAGTGTAGCTGAATTGGGGAGCTCCAGATTCAATGGGAGCTATATCTAAAATTAATAAGGTGAAGCAAAATAAAGGAAGAAAACCAATGCCAAGCTGTGACCTCCCTATACATGTATAGGTTACATGCTCACATACATAGATTACTCTCTCTCTCTCTCTCTCTCTATATATATATATATATATATATATAATATATATATATATGTGTGTGTGTGTGTGTATATATGTATATATATTACAACACATGTATATATATACATACATATATATACATACATATATATTACAACACATGTATATGCACATGCACATGCACAAGTATGTGTGCATGCACACACACACACATGCAATACATTTTGAAGAAATATTACTGACCCTTATTTTGTCCTGGATATGGGAAACAAATGAACCTTAAATATGGTGTAATCACTTTGTGGGTGTAGTTACTTCAGGTAACAAACCAAACTTGCAAGTATCCCATCACCCTGAATTTCACCCCTAAATACTTAACCAAGAATAGTAGAAAAGTATTTTAGCAGGATAGGAGCATGAAACATCCTGTCTTAGTCTCAAAACTAGTATGATTCTCTCTGTCTTTATGTGTATACACACACACACACACACACACACACACACACACACACACACACACACACACAACATATATATATATATATATATATATATATATATATATACTTTGTGAAATCTGTGAATTGCATGTTCCTCAGAGGTTATGGAGTATATATACAATCTTCTATGGAACAGAGTTGATAAAGAAGTTTGGATTCATGAAGAGTCTTCTCTCACAGATTGGTTAATGATATAACTAAGAGAACAGCTTAGTTATGGTGGGACTGTGGTCCTGTTAAAATATGATAAATCCCTTCTTTGCACCTATGATGTCCTCCACATGTTAGGATGGAGCAAAATACCCACTAGTAAGTTCACATTGGCTTAAATTTTTTGGTGTCCAGAAGGGAAAGATTTAATGTCTCATTAGCTCTTCTTCAACATCAAAGGCATTTTATCATGAATGCATCAGATATAAGAAACATTATTTGATGGATATATATACATGATGAGAAAGGCCCTACACATTGTTCCTGCTTCAAAAGGAGTATTAAAATTTTAAAGTATTAATTTGAAATATGTTCATTTATGTTTTAAAATAACATTTTAACACTGCCTTTCATTGCAGAAAATGTCAGAAATGTAACTTTTTAATTATTATGCATTAACCATACATACTAATGAGGTTCAGTGTGATATTTCAACACAAGCATATAGTGCTTTCCTTTTTAAATTACCTAGTCTGTCATACTCTAATACAGAAATACCAAACCCACTAAGATAAGTACACATTTATTTCATATATATTTGATATATATATATATATATATGTATATATATATATATATCAGAAAATTAAGACTTATGAGTGCTTACCTAAAGAATATTGAATATAGGGGCTGGGCATTCATAGAATACACCTTTAATCCCAGCACTTGGGAGGCAGAGGCAGGCAGATCTCTGTGAGCTTGAGGCCAGCCTGTTCTACAGAGTGAGTTCCAGGACACACCCCAAAGCAACACAGAGAAAACCTGTCTTGAAACCACCCCCCCAAAAATACAAGAAGAATATTGACTATGAGAGTTAGCTCTTTTAAAGCATAAAGCGTGTACATGGTAATGGTAGATTTCAGTTTTATAATCATATACACATATATGTAAAAATCATCAAAATGAATAATTGAAATGCATATATTTAACTATATACAATTAAAATGAGATAATGTTGATTTTAAAAGCAAACAATATTTAAATACTGGCTGTCCTTCTTAGTATATAAATGTGTTGAACTTGTCTTCTGTAAACCTTAAAACACATAAATACTATCTATTCATAGTTTTTATAGTCTACAATATACAGAGCATATATACTTGGTATGTGCCAAGAAAATGAATGTTACCTCTAACAAGCTTGATGGATTCAATACTTTCTTAAATCTGTTGAAAATTTAAAAAGAAATGTAGTATTAGCCATCATCCCAGCTGTTACTTGTTTAATGGGCTGTTATTAGGAAGAGATCATGGGATTGGTATTTGTGGAATGAAAAAGTGTAGCAAAATATGAAATTAATGGAATGTGTGTGTGTCTGTGTGTGTGTGTGTGTGTGTGTGTGTGTGTGAGAGAGAGAGAGAGAGAGAGAGAGAGAGAGAGAGAGAGAGAGAGTTTCTTCATATGTGTGTTTGTGGAGTATATGTTCAAAGGTGTGTGGCTGTTCCTGCTACTGTGTACACATGGGATGTGCACATGGAGACCAATTTCAGGTGTCTTTCTCTATGACTGTGTGCCTTATTGTCTTAAAACAGGGTCTCTCACTGTATCAGAAGCTAGACTCAATGACCAGCAAGCCCTAGGAATACTCTTTTCCTCCACTAGTGTGGCAGGCTGAATGTAATTGGCTTACCTAACCTTGTAGGGTGTGGCACTATTAGGAGGTGTGGCTTTGTTGGAGAGGATATGGCCTTGTTGGAGGAAGTGTGTCACTGTGGGAGCAGGGTTTGAGGTTTTCTATGCTCATGATACCATCCCTTGTTTCAGTTGACTTCCTGTTGCCTGCAAGATGGAGGACTTTCAGCTAAGATTCCACTGCCAAGTTTGATTGCAGGTTACCATGTTCCTAGTCATGATAATAATGGACTAAACTTATGAAACTGTAAGCAAGGCAACCTAATTAAATGTTCCTTTATAAGAGTTTCTGATGTCATAGTGTCTCTTCACAGCAATAAAAACACTAACTAAGACAACTGGCAACATCACTTGTCTTCTAGGCACCCATGAATACAAAAGGCAGGTACTGGAGATTCAGTCTCTGGTCCTCACATTTGTACAGTAAGCAGTCTTGCTCACTGAGGCATATCCTTTTCTCAGGAAGTACATCTTGATTCAGAATAAGCATTTAAAATTCAGACTCACTGCTAATCAGAGTGACTGGCCACATCACATAGCAAGTTTCTGGTAGGCAATGAAACAGAGCTGTAGGGAACTTTTAAAGATATAAAAGAAGAGTGGCATTGATATTGCTGGGCAGGGACTTAGAGCTCCTCTTCATTTGTGAGGAAAAGAAGTACAAATCAAATTAAATTGTTTTATATTTAGAATGCATTTATCTGTAGAATTGCCTTTGAAAGAAATATTCTAATTTAAATATCCCTGTTAGAGATAATATTATTGCTATTAAAATGGTTTTTTGTGTGTACATATTTGTGGTATTTGCATGAGGTATTCATGTCCATATGTATATGACTGTACCAGTTTGTGGAAGTTCCTGTGTGTGTGTGTGTGTGTGTGTGTGTGTGTGTGTGTGTAGACAGACATAAGGCTGGCATCTATAGGCTTTCTTAGTCATCTATAGGCTTTCTTAATCACTCTCCAATTTATTTTCTGAGGCATATTCTCTCAGTTGAAGCTAATGCTGACTTATATGACTATTCTAGGTGCCAGTTTCCCTGGAAGTCTTGTCTTACTTTCCTAACATCATTATTGGAAGAAACCTGCTTTTGCCTACTCAGAATTTACAGGGGCTCTGGGATCCGAACTCTAGTCTTCATGCTTGTAAGCACTTTATCCATAAAACCACCTTCCTTGTTCCTTCAACTAGCTTGAGGATATATATATATATATATATTATATATATATATATATATATATATATATCTTGTCTGAACTGGGGTGTGACTTGCAAGTCTCAAGAGACAAACACAATGCATGCATTTGCAGCATGCAGTGCATTTATCACAGAATAAAATCAGAGACATGCAAGAACTCATGACAACATAATGACATTAAATGGGCCTGTCACAGCAACACACTTTCTACTTTTTGTAGCTCTGAATTGAACCCTTACAAGAACTGCATGCTGCTACATTTAGCCTCCCCTTTCAGCTTTCAGAGACTTTATTCCATCACTCAACAGCTCATTGATGCACAGGGCTGTCATCTGAAAGCAAAACTGAAAACTTCAGTCTATTTTTCTAAGTGCTGCTCCATGCTAATGGAAGGATTTTCCAGTGCACGAAAGGAAACTACTAGGGGGAAAGTCACACTAGACATAATTATTTTAAGAAAATATGAAGGCTTTCCAAATTCGTCGTAGAAAATCAAGATCATTTAATGATTAATTATTTCTGGTATATTCATTCTTATAGCTGGAATGAAATACAGCTGCAGGTGTTACTCATGCATCTTTGTGGCTTTGGAAAATAATATTGCAATCATGAATAATGTAGGGTTGATGGTTGTGTTTTTCTTTAATAGCTCAATGTTTTATAAATGTAGTTACTTGAGTAGGAAATCTGGATTCTGTCAAATCACAGGGCATTTGATCATTAGCACAAGCATTACAAACAGGTGAGGGGTGAATGCTCTTTGGTAAAGATAATGCCTAAGTACCTTCCATTCTGTCACAGATTTGGGGGTTTCAGTTCTAATTCTGACCCTGGGCTGGCAGAAAACAATCAAATAAATTATTTGCTTTCAAGGATTTAGTCTTATGGGAACTAAAGACAAATTAGAAATCTCGTGTTGCCTGTTCGGAATTGCTTATGTCACTGAAATTCATCTATCAGGCAGATGCTTGTGCTTTCTTCCTTAAAAGTATCTTAGAAATGAAAGAATTCTGACACCGGGAAGCTCATTTAGAAATCATCCTCCTCTGGCCACTCACACACATGCTCTAGTCTTCTATTATTATCAATAACTTGTGGGGAAAGAAGGTAGCAAAGGAAATTAATCAATCATTAATTATCTACAATTTAGTTTAATTTCTTCTAGTTTCCCCTCACAACTCACTTAATGGTTCATTGGGACTCTACCAGATGGTGACTTGTGAGGGATTTAGAACAAAAACAAATTCAAAATAGCTATGGATTCACAGCAATCTTAACATCATGGAAATGGGGATGAGCCAAATGATTAGAACTACAAACTACATTAATGTGAAGATTTCAGTCATCTGGCTTTTATGGCTGAGTCACGTTTACTTTGCAAATCAGATTATTACATGACTGCTGTTATTAAATTAATTTTATTTAAATTAAAGCAATCATTTTCCATACCAATCCTAGTTTCCTCTCCCTCCAGCCCTCCCATTCTTCCCACCATCTCCCCATCGCATTCGGCATCTACGCATCAAGGAGGGTGAGGCCTCCCATGGGGAATCATCAAAGACTGTCACATCATTTGGGGAAGAACCGGGGCCCTCATCCATGTACCTAGGCTGAGAGAGTATCCCTCCAAAGGGAATGGGCTCCCAAAGCCCATTCGTGCACTAGGGATAAATACTGGTTCCACTGCCATCGACCCCATAGACTGTCCAAGCTCCCCAACTGACACCCATGTTATGTCAGTTGTTTCTGTGGGTTTCCCCAGCATGGTCTTGACCCCTTTGCTCATCACTCCTTCCTCTCTACGACTGTGTCCCGGTTGGTGAAGATATTTTCTCATTCTGTAGGGTACAATTTTTTCTTATTGACTGTGTCCTTTGCCTTACAGAACCTTCTCAGTTTCAAGAGGTCCCATTTATTAGTTGTGGATCTCAGTGTCTGTGCTACTTTCGCTATGTTCAGGAAGTAGTCTCTTATGTCAATGCATTCAAGGGTATTTCTACTTTCTCTTTTAAGATGTTCCATGTAGCTGGGTTTATGTTGAGGTCTTTGGTCCATTTGGACTTAAGTTTTGTGCCTGGAGATAGATATGGGTCTATCTGCAGTCTTCTACATGTCAGCTTCAAGTTATGCCAGCATTGTTCAAGTTCGACGAGTTTGTAGGCTTTCTGCAATTTGTGTTGTTGTTGAATTCTAACATTAAACTATGGTGATCTGATAAGATACAAGGGATTATTCGATGTTTTGTCTCTGTTAAGGCTTACTTTGTTGCTAAGTATGTGGTGGATTTTAGATAATTTTCTATGTGGTGCTGAGAGGGTATATTCTTTTGTGTGTTAGATAGAAGGTTCTATAGATGCCCGTTAACCCCAATCCGTGTAGTTCTGGTAGTTCTGCCTCTATATATTACTTGGCATTTTTTCTCTGATTCTCTTAATATTCTTTCTTAATATCCCATCTTAAGACATATTATAGGGCATTATTCCATACCACAGCAAAACCACATTACTTCTAAAAGTGAAACAAAGAAATATAACCACCTTGCCCTTATTATAGGTGCCATTAATGTTATGGGAAGCTAGGTGGTTGTTATACATTTTCTCATCACAGCTCTTTTCCCTCTGTTCACATCAAATATGACTTTATTCACCCAACTATGCTATGGTTCATAGAAAAAAAACTATCAGGTACATTTTTACAGCTTCTTCTGGAGGTTATTCTAAATGTGCCTTGGATTGTATGAAATGACTTATTCAATAGGAAACTAAAAAATAAAAAATCTATCAAAAGTTTTTATTATAATTATAATAAAAATAAGTGATTATAATGCATAAAGTAATACTTCTTCATTCCTTTTCACCCTTTAATAAAAGTGAATTAATTCCCTTGTTCATGATAGTTAAGGAACTTAATGATCACCCAAAATTTTAGAATAAAGGGATAATATATGACATCTTTTAGGGGGGATATTCATCCCAAATAGGCCACTGAAAACCAGCTGAATTAATAATACTGAACAATTGTAGCCCAATAAATCATTGAATCTGTTGGGCTTACTTATAGGAGTGTAGGTGAGGGGTGACTTACAAAAGCTTTGCTCAAAGTCAGCTACATCACCGTCAGCCCACCCTAGCTTGGGTAATGACCCTCAAATGTTGCATCCCTGAGTTCTCTGCACAACTTGAAGGCAGTTCAGCTCTTAAAGAACCCCTTCTCTACAGCAATTGTGAGTGTTTATGTATAACCTTGAGGAGGTACAGTGATGTGAGTCTTGTATGTGGGGACTGTTTACTTCCTGATTCTTTATCAAATGTTTAACTTGCTACAAATTAGTGGAGGTTTAAAATTTCTAGGAAGTTATCTAGATGAACATTACAGCCTGGTTGATACCTTATTCTTAAAGTCAATATAGCTCACTAGATTGATTCAGCTATATTATATCTTATATGTCTAAAATTTATTTTTACTAGTGTCACTTTGTAGCTAAACAAACAAACAAATAAAACAAAAAGAGTACTATTTTGGGTAATCTCAATTATCTAGGGAGGTTTAATATAGAAAATGAGCTCTTATTTTTTCTAATATTCTTTTCTCTCTAAGGACGGCTCAATACAAGAGTACTTTTGTAGAGCGTCAGCCAGTTACAATTTACAATTTAAAAAGACTGGTTACTAACAAAATTATGAAGGAGGTTATGATTGCTTAAACATTGTGCTTACTGCAGGAGCAAATATTCTTCAATTAGTTGTCCAATCTTTTCTTAAATTAGTAGCCTATATTTTTATTCATTTTCTTCTATCAAATGTAAATCAAAACAACAAAGTGAGCAATTCTAAAGAATGTGAGTTTTTCTATAGGTAACAGAGTATATCTTTTAGTATGCACATGCTATTTGGGCTCAAAGAGGAAGGTTTTAGAGGTAAAAGAAGAAGCCATGTATTTTTAATTGAAAAGCCATCATTTGTGGCATGAGCCCATGACATTTGATATATATCACTGGTAGAAATGATGTATACAACAAATAATGCCATATCTGTGGCCATTTGTATTTATGACTTACACAAATATCCAGCTTGGTTTACTTGTGGGTCTTCTGACAGTAGCAGCAGGAGCTGTTTCTGATACTTTTGTCTGCTTTTAGGGACCCTTTGCATCCTACTAGGTTGTCCCTTCCAACTTTAGTAAGAGGGGAGGTGCCTATTCTTATCGCAACTTGATATTGTGTGTTTGGTTGATATCCCTGTGAGGCCTGCCTTTTTTCTGAAGAGAAACCGAAGAGGAGTGGATAGAATTGAGGGGGCTGGGAGAAAAGAGAGAGAGGAAACCAGTCGGGATGTAATAAAATGAAAGAATTGATGTGGGATGCTTCTCTATATGCTATGAATATGTTTTATTACCATTAGCTAATAAAGAAACTCGTTTGGCCAATAGCCACACAGAATATAGGTTGGTGGGAAATTCAAACAAAGATACAGAGAGAAAGAAGGAAGAGTCAGGGGATTCCAGCACCTGCTGAGGAAGCAAGATGTGAGGTAATAAGCCATGAGACTCATGGTAAAATATAAAATAATAGGAATAGATTAATTTAAGTTGTAAGAGCTAGTTAATAACAATCCTGAGCTAATAGGTCAAACAGTTTATCCTTAATATTAATCCTCTGAGTAGTTATTCAGGAAATGGCATGCAGGAGAGAAACATCGGTTACAAAGAGTAAATAAATTCATGGTTAAAAATGAAGTTGTTACTTCACACACATGTAAAAAATGGATACTCAGTCTTTTTTTTTGTCATTGCTGTTGCCATTTTGAAACAGGGTCTCATCATATAGTTAAGACTGGCTAAACCTACTTGTAGCCCAAGTTGGACTTAAAATTGTTAACTTTCTGTTTAAGCCTACTAAGTGGTGGACTTAATCAAGTGTGTACTACCAAATAAGCTCTACAATAATTCTTACTGTGAATTTTATGTATACAATGAATCTCTTCTTAGTTTCATGGTTCTTTCTTCTGTGTATTACACAGAGTTAGAAAAATAGGATTTGTCTATATTTCTAGATTTAGTATTCTATATTTCTAAAATGTTTTAAGATAGCAATATCAAAACACCAAATGTTTTCTACTGTCCTCAAAAATGTAGCATTCAATAATTACATCGTGACATAAATCACAATTTTTACATTTAAAATATATCATATCTTACCAAACTATAAAGTCTCTGTGATACCACTAACCAAAAAGTGTTCTTCAAGAACAATGAACTCAAACCTTTCATTCCATAAGATATCTTTAAAATCAATCATGAAGAAACAATTCCTGCTTCTAAGCTCTGATGAATTCAAAGTTAGTAGTGAGCAGAAGATGCAAAGTCAGTTGTGAAGTATACATTCTTTCATATATGGCATTGTTACAACACATGCCTTTAAAAACCATTCAAATCTTCTTCATATCATTCCAGGAAGGAATATGAACTATATAATGACTTCTCTTATCCAAAACCAATGAGGTAAAAATCTCTTCACCATGCATGTCACACTGGGGACTGTTTTAGCTATGAGTAATATGCATTGTGAGAATCTTGCTAGATAATCATATTTAATTAGAAAGTGATAATATTGTAAAAATATGGACAATGGTATCAGAAAACTGAGTTTAAATTCTGTTCTCACTTATAATTATTTTGCCATTTAAAAATGCAGTTAGTGTTCACTAGTCTCAATTAATTGTTTTATTTATAAAATGATCCACTGATACAGTATGTTTCAGAGAATCAGATGAAAATTAAATGCAAATTTACATTAGCCATTAGAAAAATTAACCATGCAATGAATGCTTGTTAACTTCTTTTGTAGTATAAGTGAAATATACATATATTAGATGCAGTGGTGTGATATGTAATTGGCCATAGAATAGTTTACCAATCATTAAACTGCAAATATGTAGTTCATAATATGTTTCTGCTATAAATTTCAGATATATTTTTAATATCTACTCTAAATTTCAAAGTCGAATAGTTTGGAGATAGAAAAGAAAAGGTTGCTGTCTATTGTAAAATTCAAGACTTCAGATTAAAAAAAACACAGAGAAGCATAGAAAATATTTCAAGACAGTTATAATGCTGGCCATTGCCAGAAAACAGGAAGACCATCCTCCACAGAATTTTCATATATAAGAGACACAAAAATTTTGCAAATAGTTTTATAAAAACAAAACACCTTTTCACAATATATAAGTAAACCTAGCATTGAATGTTTGCTTGTACTCAAGTGTAGGCTATATTTATCCTGTCAGTGAGAAGAAGCATGATAGCCTCTAACTTAGTCTTAGTCTCTTTTTGGACATGGATTCTTAGTCAACAGTGAAATACTTTATGTAGGTGGATAAGAACTTATAAAATGGTTCTCTTTCCTTCCATCATTTCTCACCATGAAAGTTGTTTATTGCCATAGTCTGTCTCAATTCTAAACTTATTTCCCCATAAAGTGGAATTTTTCTCCTCATTTGATCCTGCTATGAATCATGGCACTATATTTGCAAACTCCTAGGGCTATTGTCAACTCACTTTGTAATGATGCCTTACAATAAGATAGATTTGGGGTCAAAAATTCTTTAACTAAGGCAGTCGGTGTCTTCAGGCAGTTAGTCAACCATGATCATTTGTCTCTGATAATCTTGTATGAAAGCTTCATGTAATTTCTTAAACCAACAATTGTTCTCACTTGTGCCACCTGGTAAAAGATAAATTGTAATAAATGAGTGGCTATTCATGACATTCTTTGTGACATAGTTTATTTGTTTGTAAGTGGATCCATTTGTATTCTAGGACTGCCAGAACAGAGTACCACAAACTAGATGTCTTAATCAACAGAACATTATTGACTAAACAGTCTGGGAGACCGGCAATCAGTAGGACTGGTTAATTCCAAGGTCCTCAGGGAGAGGATATTATTACTTAATCTGATGCTTTCATACGATAGTAAGGATGGTAGCCTACGATACTAAGCTTCTTTTTGTATCATCGTAGAGCCCTATCTTTGTTTGCATTTCCTCTTTCCATGAGCAAACTGCAGGTCATGGTGGATTAACATCAATTTTAATGGACTCATTTTAACTATATTCCTGCTGTGAAGCCTTTGTTTAAAGTTTTCATTTTGTTATTGAGATGCAAGGTGTCATCATATAATCTGTACATAGTTTTCTTCTACAGACACACAATTGTGCATTGTGTTTGCCTACTCAGAGAGTTCTTTTCATTTTTAGTAATGTTCTTGAAGTACAAAATTTTATAATTTGGTGTATTAATTATAATGGGCCTATCTCTTTTTACCGTTTTGGTATCATGCCTAAGCTATAACATCACCACAGGGATGACAAACACACTCCATTTTAGGACTTCTAGTTAAAGCTTATATTTTTGTCTTGAAATGATTTAGAGTTTATTTTTATATATGGTGAAATTCAAGAAGACTGGTTATTCTTTCATATGTGACATTCAATTTCCACAGCAACATCTGTTCAAAGAACTGTTCTTTTCTGTTGAATTTTCTTAACACTCCTGTCCAAAGTCACTTGATAAGTAATTAGAAGCCTATTTTATAAAAACTAAGTTCCATTTCTTTGTGTTCTAAGTCTGCCCATATTCCACCATCACACCTCCTTAATTACTTCATATATTCATTAAATTGTACAGTCACAAAGTATAATATATCCAATTTCAAACGTTTTAATGATTGCATTGTTTTTTCTTAATTTCTCACGTTTTCATAAATTTCTTATGCATTTCTTATAAAATTCCAGTTTTACAAAGAAACTTGGGATTTTAATAGGAATTACATTGAGTCTAGAAATCAATGTGTTTAAATGCTTCTTTAACTCATCTCCCAATCCAAAAATATAATATCCCAATCGATGCTTTTGAAAATTTTAATCTTTTTCTATAATAGTTAACAATTAAGTTTATCTTAACATCTTTCACTTATTTGTCTACTTTGTTTCTATATATTTCCCTGTTATTCTATTGTAAATAAGAATTTCTTGAGTTCTATTCCAATTGACTGTTGCTTCCTTCTAAGTCAAACTGAAATTTGTGTGTATTGGAATTTTAACTGGAAGCCCTGCCACACCCATTTAGTGTTTTTCCAACATTTTATTAGTGGTTCTTCATACATGATCATGTTCTTTACAAGTAGGAAAATTTCAGATTTAGAATTCTTTTTCTTAGCTGTTACTATCTGTATTTATTTTGTAGATTTAAATAAATTATTGAATGGAAATTTAGAGAAAACTCTTTCTTTTCTTGTTTTTTATCTTGGAGGAAGACTATGGAGTTCAGCCCTGAGCAGGATGTTAGATCTGGGATTTCAGTACATGTCAACTATTATTTACTTTGGCACAGCTATGACTACTTGAGAGGGAAGAATTGTATGGTGGGGTGAGTGCCTATTGAGGAAGATAGTAATTTCATCGGTTTAACTCATCTTGACAAGTAGAGAATGGTGAAGTAGATCATTTCACACATACTCAAAGAAATAAGGATCCATTTAAGGACTAGGGTTAGAGAAAAATTCCAGTATGTGTCCCCAGTGACTCATACACACAAAATGGTATTCACCTACTATCTGTCAAACGAGCACATTGAGATATTAACTTCTTGATTATATCAGAGTCCTGATGGTACAATTCTTTATGGAATCATCACTATAGACACACCCAGTTCCACTTTATTGATCTATTAGGCATTTCTTAATGCACTCAAGTTGCCAGTACAGATTAGAAGTCATTCTCTTTCCTTTTCTTATATTCAAATACTTTCTGAAGGCCTGACCTCATGAAACATTACATAAGGTGGAGAATTTTAATATAGAAATTCAGAGGAGTGAGTGCATATGCATTCAGTTCATAACTCAAGGAACTGCATTTTCCTCAATTAATTTATTATTTTTTAAGAATTGGTTTTAATAAATTTTCCTCTTGTTTTTCAAGTCTGCTTGGGTCTATTGTTTTATATGTACAGTGTTCAGAGAGTTAGTGGTTCTAATTGTTAAAAAATCCAACATCCTAGCCCATGTGTTTTCCACAAAAGTATTTTCCTGATTACTCGATTACCAAGGACATCTAAGAGAAACTTCATTTTCTTTCACTAAGGCGGGAATTAGAACTTGAATAAGTCACTAGTGCCTGTAGTGATACAATCGGGGCTTAGCAATAGCTCTTTGCATTCTATGTAGGTTATTAACAATTTTATAGTTGTTGTTCAAAATAAAGGGGTATTAGCTTGATATAAATTCTCATTTCCTTAAAGTTTGTAGTAATGAATTTATTTTATTAAACTTCTTAAATTGTATTTACAATTTTGTTCACCTATATTTCCTCATAGTCCTCCTCCACATTATTCCTCCTTATATCCCATTCTACTAAACACATTCTTCTTTGAAAGTCTCTCCCCTAGCTTTTTAACCACTCACTGAGGTTAAATAGAATGA
The DNA here is from genome assembly GCF_003668045.3 of Cricetulus griseus. Lineage (NCBI taxonomy): Eukaryota > Metazoa > Chordata > Mammalia > Rodentia > Cricetidae > Cricetulus > Cricetulus griseus. Next base: position 225,395,417 of record NC_048596.1, read on the forward strand.
CATTCATGAGCATGAGTTTAGAGTTGTTTAATGGAATGTGTGCAACTTCCCAGCTATTATACAACTGAAGAAAATGACTCCCATTCTTAAGACATGATTGACTTTCCAGCTCAAGGAGGGTATCATAAACCCTTCCCTTAACCATGATGGAGTGTTGAGAGGCTTATTCTAGTGCAAGTCTGGTGCTGGTACTTAGAGTACATTGCGAGTTCAGAAATGTGATGCTACATAACATCGGGAAGACATTTCCTACCATTTGCTTCTATCCTCTAGCTCTTACATTGTGTTTGCCTCCTCTGCAGCCATGTTCCATAAACTCAGAGGGGCTGATATAGACATCCTATTTAGGGTTAAGCACTCAGCATTGATTTCTTCTCAGTACTTTGACTGGTTATGAGTCTGGCTTATCCATCTCCCACTGTGGTATAGAAATCTAAGAGAACTTAATTAAACACACAGGAACAGACATCAGAATACATACATGTGAAGGGTATTCATCATGGAGGTGAAGAGATACAACATGAGGGTGTCTTACCTTTATTTCCACAAGGAATCTCATTTGAGTCAGAGATGTGACAAGCAAGCACAACACCCGAAAGATATTTGAAACTGGATGTGCTTCCTTCCTTAATTTTGGTTCCGTTTCCACAGGTGGTATCTTACAGTGACATAGTAAGTGTGTCATTGGTGTCCATCATCTCCAATTTACTTTCTTTCTCCTGTGTTTCAGCTATTTATTTTTTGGTGCAAGCACTATTCTTTGTTCCATAGTTAACAAATCTTGCTCTGAATCTCCCAAAATATTTGTTGATTTTAAGAAAGTGACCTTAGGTGTTAATTTTCCAGACATATCTTCATTTCAATAGAGAACTCATTGGAGAGTGAAAATAATTCAGCCTATGGGAAATGAATTACAATGTGGTGTGTCAAGCATCACATCAATGGTGAAGAAAAAGGTTCTGAAAGGAGAGTTTTTAAGATGTTAGAAATCACATAGTGTTCATGCTTCTGCTTGGGGGGGTTACACCTGTGACTCACTTTGAGATCCACTGGAGTTCAGGGATTCTGGATTGGACACAGCATCTCTGATACAGAAAATTTGGTAAATACTTAATGAACTAGGGAAAAGTCTTAGGAGCCAAAAATATGCATTTTAACAGAGAGGGATAATTGAAAAATATCTTATTATATTATGTAGTGTTAAATGAAAATCATTGCCAGTCATTCTCAAATGTGTGATAAAATAGGTTAAAGGTAACAAATTTTGTAGACTCTCAAATGTTGTGCTCTCTGTCCCTCTGTCTCTGTCTCTGTCTCTGTCTCTGTCTCTCTCTCTCTCTCTCTCTCTCTCTCTCTCTCTCTCTCTCTCTCTCTCTCTCTCTGTGTGTGTGTGTGTGTGTGTGTGTGTGTGTGTGTGTGTGTTTGTGCATATGTTTCTCCCCCACCCTGTAATCTCTCTGTGTTTGTAGATGCATGAATATGTGAAAGCCAGATTTTAACCTCAGGAGTAGTCCATTGTTTTGTGACTCAGGGGAGGCCTCACCCTCCCTGGGGAGTAGATGTGAGATTGGATGGGGGTTGATATGAGAGAAGTGGAGGGAGAGAGAATTTGGATTGGTATGTAAAATAAGATTGCTTTTACTTTAAATAAAAAAAATAAATTTAAAAAAGTCCCAGGGAAAAATAATTTGTCTAGACAGCCTTGCTAGTGAGCTCCAGGGACCCCTTGTCTTTATCTCCTCAGTGCTGGTGTCACAAGTATGTGCCAGCATGTCCAAATTTTTACAGGGTCCTGACAGTTCAGAGTCTCATGTTTGCAGAGCAAGAACTTTACCACTATAGCATCTGAAGCATTTGCCCAGACCCATCCTTTGCTTTTTGAGCCAGAGTCTTACTATTTAGCTAAAGCTACTTTGTAGCTCAGGCTGGCCTCAAACTAGCAATTATCCTATCTAAATTTATTTAAGATTTAGTTCTTTAACATTTTTTGTTTGTTCGTTTCTTGGTGCTGAAAACCAAGCTCAGGGTAAGGTTCATGCTATGCAATCACTCTATTATCAAGATAATCCAAGCCCCAAATTTTAGTTCTTAATATAATTAAGATTTTTGTTTGTCCTTTAGTTTATTCCTTGGGAATCAAATCTTTGTCTTCAAGAATAAAATAAGCAGTAGCTCTTATCAACAATATAAAGTTAATGTTTGTTTCATTTGAGTATTTGTTTTTGAGTCAGCATCTCATGTATCGAAGGCTGTCCTCCAACTTTCTATGGAGGTCAGATGAACTTGAACTCTTGTTCTTCCTGCCTCCAACTCCAAAATGTTGGGACTACTGATATTTGTGCTAACACATGATTTTATGAAGTGCTAGTGTCAAGCTAGGGTCTTTTACATAGTATATTTTTCTTTCTCAAGGTTTAGTACTCTTACAATGACTGCAATTGTATGACCATGACATTGAAAAGAACTCAGGCTTTCCAAAGGCAGCAACAACCTTGACTTAGAGAACTTTCTGATCAGAGGACTAAGAGTGCTTCACAAAAGGCTTTCAGACAACAATTTCAAGAAACCTTGAAACAATGCAACAATCAAAGTCAGCTTAGTGTGTACCGGTCACTGTAGGGAATTGGAATTCCTTGACAGGATGATAAATCAGTTTCTCAGATTTGCTAAATTTCATAAGGTAAATAAAATGCCCAGGACTTTCTGGGTTTAATTAGTAATTTCTCTTTAGATTCATAGGATAGATTAGAAAAATTAATTCAATACATCCCAACATTCTTTGTTTCTAACATTAGGCAAGGATGAGCACTTTAAAAATATAATATATGGGGGCTGGAGAGATGGCTCAGAGGTTAAGAGCACTGGTTGCTCTTTCTGAGGTCATGAGTTCAATTCCCAGCAACCACATGGTGGCTCACAACCATCCATAATGAGATCTGGTGCCCTCTTCTGGCCTGCAAGCATATGTTATATGCATAATAAATAAATAAATAAATAAATAAATAAATAAATAAATAAATAAAATCTTAAAAAATATAATATATGGCTATGCCCAATTCTATAATTGACTACTGTAAACCACCCTATGTACGTAGAAGTTAAATCTGTTGAAGTTCTTTTTTCCCTGAAAGGTTTCTGGTTTTTTTTTTTTTTTTTTTTTTTTTTTTCTGTAATGATGTTTCTGACTGTATGGCTGTCTTGTTTCCACATATGACTGATTTTATTAACTTAGTTACTTCTTCAAAAGTAGAATACTGGGACCTAAGGGTATATAATATTTTATTTCTCTTCCAATTTTTCAGCTGGAGACATTGCATCATATCTTTCCTCATTCTTCTGGCTTTTTCATATTTTCTTTCAAAGAGTTTGAGGCCATATATCCCACCTTGATGTAGCTGTGGAGTCCTCCTTGACTTCTGTGGAAAATACCACTGGAGAACTGAGAGAGAGATTTTGGCCTAAAGAAAACCTTATAAATGGACAAGCATGTCCATCTGGTTTTGAGAGCATCATTAGGACCCATGATAGAGATGTTATTAAATGCAGACAAGAGGGAGTATCAAGGGGAATTTCTTCCCTTAGATGTGACTAAAACAAGAAAAGAACCAAGCTGACTATTTCTTGCTTTAAGGAATGTTAGCAGCAGAATGGGAAAGATTTGAAGGAATTTCTCAGCTGCAAAATTTCACTCCAGGGACTATTTCTTTGAGTCGACTCTGGCTACTTAAATTGAAAATGAAATTAAGCATTTTCAGAGAATTTTCTATTCCTCCCCTGCTAGCATCTCCCAAATGCCTGTACTAGCAAATGAGGAGCCTGGTAAAATATGGCCTTCAAAGACCTGCTACCATCTCTCTTTACTTCAAGGGACAGAAGCCATTTATTAAATTTTACTTGTTTGTCACATACACTTTTTCTCCTACAATACAATTCAAATTTATAAAAAATGGAAAAACACTAAATAACTCAGATTAAATATTTAATTTCTGATACAGTTGAGTAATGACTCAATGTCCTGGGACAAAGAATATTTAAATGTAGAACATATTAAGTTGCCTCAGTTTCTATCTAATTGTGATTTGAGGAAATAGTCTCATTTAAGATTTTAGCATGGTCTGCCTGTGGGGCCCCTAATAGTGGGACCAGGACCTGTCCTGGATGCATGAGATGGCTCTTTGGAACCTATTCCTTATGGTGGGATGCCTCACCCAGTCTTGATGCAAGTGGGAGGAGCTTGGTCTTGCCCCAACTTGATACATCATGCTTTTTTAACTTCTGTGGAAGTCCTTACCCCTTCTGAATATAGATGGAGGAGGAGTGGATGCAGCAGGGAGAAGGGAGGTGGGTAGAACAAGACAAAGGAAGGGGAAACTGTGGTTGGTATGTAAAATAAACTAGTAATAAATAATTAAAAAGAAAGATTTTCTAGATACCTTCATATTTCGCAAAGTGTCCACTAATTGATTGGAGATGTATATCTATATAGAACAAATGTTTTAGGAGATGGTAGTGTCTTATTTTCCCTTCACAGTAAAACTAGAACACTGTTGTCTTGAGGACATGAATTATGTGTAGGAACTTTCTTTTCTCATGAGTTTTCTTTACTTTGAAATCCTATCACATTGCTCTGGTCTAGATCCTGGCTTTTCCCTGGATGGAGCCGTGGAAGAACTTAAGGTCACAGAAGTCATGTCCTGCACAAGACCGATGGAGCCTGCTGTCTTCCTCTTTTATTTCCTGGGCATGATGGATCATTTTTATCGAAATCTATGTAAGAAAGGATTAGATATTGTGTGGTAGAAATCCAGTGTCTGCAAGGCCCCAGGTTTGATCCCAGCATTAGAAACCATTGTGAGTCATTTTTTCCTTGATCTATTTTCTTCTCATACTTTTCATTTTGCCTATAAGGTGAATTTTTTCATGTCTAATATGTTCTATTTTTAAATTATTTTTATTATGTTCTTCATTCATTAGTTTTACACATATCCTTTCACCCTGTTAATATACCATCCATCTTCTCAAAATTACATTGCATTATTTCTGCCCATATCCATAAAAATAAATGTTAATCAGAGAATATCTGTGTGCTATTGGTATACATTTTACCATTTTCTTTGATAACAGAGTATCTAGAATTTAGTAGCAATTAAACATATGGTTCTGATTTGAATATTCGCTAAATTTTCATTCATATCTTTCCCAATTAACAACATGAAAAGTAAATGATACTTTTTATCAAAATGTTTTGGAATAACTGTGTTAGTGAAAATGATGGAACATGAGATCATGTATTTTAGCAAATTCCTTGACTTTTATGGCAATACTGTTAAAAATCACCCACCCATGAGTGTTTTCTTCTACTACATAGGAAATAAGTAAAAGTCATAAGATAATAAAATAAAACACTGTGCCTTTGATAATAAGATGACCATGTTCATCTTATGTATAATGTATAATAATACATTCTTATTCAACACACACACACACACACACACACACACACACACACACACACATATATATATATATATATATATATATATATATATATTCTTCAATATTTTTCAACAGACATTCAAGAACTTTAATTAGAAATCACCAAAATGGCTTGTCATAAATGCTCCTTAAAACTATTCATTTCTAGGCACACAGAAGGACACATGTTAAAACAGTGAAGACCACATCAAAGAGCTTTTGCACTGGGAACTTAACAGTCAGTGATGCTACAGCTGACACTCCTAAATTAAAGAAAAGAACTATTTTAGAGTGATGCTTTCAAACTCCATCAATGTCTAGACACAGGACTCTATACATTGTTGAGATTCATCTTCTCCAGGAGCTTCCTCTACACTTCTCAGTTGCTCCTTTGAATCCTAACAGAGAAGACACTGCCATTAATTCTGATATCCTAGTTATTGCCAATTAACCAATACTAAACCAGCATTTATAGCATTATTGGTGGCTGCAATGGCCACAGACAATCATGGAATACATATTTATCACAGGGTCCTCGAGATATCTTTCATGAGAACACTGGTTTAAAAGCTGCTTTATATTTTATCACATGATGTGTCAATCCATGTGACAGTTCACATTTAAATACTAATTGATGGGGTACACTCTTAGAAAATGTTATTATTCATGTTGGCTAATTCACAGCTAACCAGGTGGCACAAATTCAGATTATGTGTTCAATTACTTTAGAATGCTGTTTGTCTTCAGTTTCTGTCACCAGCCAAATGTTTCTTTGTCTTATATGTGTAATGAATTTTTATGGCGATTATAGAACCATAAATCACCATGATTTTGACCTTCTGCAACAAGCTTTCCCTGCCTAATCTCACTTAAATCATACATTTATAGTTCCTGACTACCACCAAATAACTTTATGAGCCAATGCTTTAAAAATAATTTACATATTTCTGAAGATATATGTAATTCAAATTTAAAGAATAGGGCAAAGTTATGTTCTCCTCAATAAATTCCATCATCACAATAGTGGATGCAATGTCATATGAAACAATGCAGAGTTATTTCCATCTTAAAGATATTTTTGTTTGGGATAATAAAAGACATTTTTTTCCATGAAAATTTTTCTCAGTAAAAAGGCAAGAGATAATTTTTATTATAATTTCCTTCCAAAAATACCAACCTCACTGACATTTTACTGCACATTTTAGCTATGAATTTAGGTCTTAGAAGCGAGGCTTTGAAAACATTCTGTTTCAGTGGAAATTTTGACTGCAGTGCTGAATCGATTACCATGCCTTGAGCAACAGCTCCCTCTATGCTTCATCACCCAGATAATGACTGTGCATCTTCAGCAATGCTGTGGGAATTTTGTTTTGTGGCAAATATTCTTTTAGAAACAATACTAAGGTTATTCAGAGTATTAGCAGTATAGGTTTGGGATTGCTGGATTTTTTTTTACTTCAAATATGCTTTTTGTTGTTTAAACTTGTCTTCTGTTATTTTGTTACTTTTAGTTTGCATTAACAAAATTCGAATTTTAACTCTATCTCATACACACAGCTAGATATTAACATAATACAGAACCAGGGCCAAGAAACAGAAAGGTAGAAGCTCAATCACAAATTGGATAACTTTATTTTTATCTGAAATTGTGTATTTTAAGTTTTATTGATGTTTCACTAATAGGATTATATTAAGCTGGCTAGACCTTTGAAATAAAGTACAATAAGGGGGACAATTTTTGAAAGGTAAATGAAATGAAATGTATATACCAGCAAGAAGAATGAGCCGGGGGTTTACTCATGCTGGCAATTTCTAACATAACTAAGCAATCAAGAAGGGCTTACAGTGTTGTATGGGGAACTACATGAAAATAAGTGGCTCAATGTGAAGTTCCACAGCTGGCTTAGCTTCTGTTCAGGGTGAGCAGAGCCATAGCAGCAGAAGATCCAACATACTCCTTATCTGACACCTACATCATTCATTCCTGTGCATTTAAGATGTGACTTTGGAATCTTCATAACTATAGTTCTAAAAGTCACATGAGCAGCATGTAAAACAGAAGCACTTTCCAATTATGTTACTGTTCTTCATTGGGTAATAAACCCCTCAGTTTCCTGGTAATTGGTGGATTCTTGAGACTTACATGTAATTATTGTATATGAAAAGTTTCTTGTATATAAATGTAGCCTTTTATAGAACTTACAACTAAATTTGATTTTATTCTGTACCTTTATATCAAGTTTATGATTCAATCTCTAATATGAGACTTCTAAGGAAAATATATGAATACACATGCTAACACACACAGAGAGAGAGAGAAAGACACAGAGAGAGAGAGAAGAGAGAGGGAAAGACATTGTATCAGAGAGGAACAAAATAAGAATAAAATTGTAAAACAAAAAGGGATAAACACAAGGCTCCAACATACACAAGCAAAATAAAGCAACCAAGACTAAAAAAAGAATAAGACTGTATTCTTTTTTATTAATTATGAAAGCTTGGCCTGTAGCTGAGGCTTGTTCGTAACTAGCTCTTAAAACTTAAATTAACCCATTTATATGTCTGTCTGTACAGACATCCAGACTTCTATGGCTAGCTACTGGCAAGCACTACACCCACACCCACCCCTGCCCCAGTGATCTTCAGACATGCTTTATTTGTACAAACAAGTTATCACCACATTAATCTGCATTCTATCTTATGTACCCACTCCAGTCTTGCAACCCCTGTTGATCCTGGCATCTTCATGGGCCTAGATTATCTCCTCCTACTTCCTTTGCCTGAGAGGAAGTCCTGACTACACCTCCTGCCTAGCTATTGGCAATTCAGATCTTTATTAAACCAACTACAGCAATATATCTTCACACAGCATACACATATCCCATGGCAGAGTTGGGCAGATGGCAGACCCTTCATTTCTGGGACCCAAGGTTGTGAGAGAGTACAGCTGAAATATGCTTTAGAGCTTGATTTGGTTCTCCTTTTTAAATTTAAATTAGAAACAAGCTTCTTTTTCATGTCAAACTCAGATTCCTCTCCCACCCCTCCTCCCCACCCTCCTCCCACCCCCCCACCCAACCCCCTATCCCAACCTCTTTCTGCTCCCCAGGGAGGGTGAGGCCTTCCTTGGGGGATCTTCAAAGTCTGCCATATCATTTGGAGCAGGGCCTACACCCTCCCCAGGGTGTCTAGGCTGTGAGTGTATCCATCTATGTGGCGAGGGCTCCCAAAGTTTTTTGTGTACTAGGGGTAAATACTGATCCACTACCAGTAGCCCCATAGATTGTCCAGACCTCCAAACCAACTTCCTCCTTCAGGGGCTCTGGAACAGTTCTATGCTGTTTTCCCAGCTATCAGTCTGGGGTCCATGAGCAACCCCTAGTTCAGGTCAGCTGTTTCTGTGGGTTTCTCCAGCCTGGTCTTGACCCCTTTGCTCATCACTCCTCCCTCTCTGCAACTGAATTCCAGAGTTCAGCTTAGTATTTAGCTGTGGTTGTCTACATCTGATTCCATCAGCTACTGGATGAAGGCTCGAGGATGACATACAAGGTAGTCAACAATTTCATTATCAGAGAGGGGCATTTAAGGTAGCTTCTCAACTATTGCTTAGATTGTTAGTTGGGGTAATCATTACAGATATCAGGACATTCCCTAGTGCCAGAATTCTCTTTAAAGCTGTAATGGCTCCCTCTGTGATGGTATTCATTTTCTTGCTCTCCTCTATTACTCCCCTGACTAGATCTTCCTCCTCCCTCCTGTCTTCCTCTCCCCTCCCTTTTTCCTCTTTTCTTTTTTCTAACTCCCTCTCCCCTCCCCAAATGATCCTCATTAGTTTAGGATATTTTGTCCCTTTCCCCTTCTCGGGAGGACCATTTGTGTCTTTCTTAGGGTCCTCCTTCTTTCCTAGCTTATCTGTCGGTGTGGATTGTAGGCTGCTATTTCTTTGTTCTAGATCTAAAATCCATATACGAGTGAGTACATACTATTTTTGTCTTTTTCTGACTGGTTTACCTCACTCAGTATAGTTTCTTCTTGTTCTATCCATTTGGCTGCAGATTTCAATATTCCATTATTTTTTTTTCCACAGAGCAGTACTCCATTGTGTAGATGTACCACATTTTCTTCATCCATTCCTCAGCTAAGGGGCATCTAGGTTACTTCCAGTTATTGGCTATTACAAATAATGCTACTATGAACATGGTTGAGCAGATGTCCTTGTATGAAATGTGCATCTTTTGGGTATATGCCCAAGAGTGGAATTGCTGGATCTCATGGTAGATTAATTCTCATTTTCCTGAGGAACTTCCATACTGATTTCCAAAGTGGCTGTATGAGCTGGCACTCCCACCAGCAGTGGAGGAGTGTTCCCCTTTCTGCACATTCTCTCCAGCATAAACTGTCATTGGTATTTTTGATTTTAGCCATTATGACAGGAGTAAGATGGTATCTTAGAGTTGTTTTGATTTACATTTCCCTGATGGCTAAGGATGTTGAGCACTTTCTTATGTGTTTTTCTGCCATTTTAAATTCCTCTATTGAGAATTCTCTATTTAGTTCTGTACCCCAATTTTTTTTCCATTCAAAGCTAAGGTAAACCAATGTTTTTTATTTATTTTTTTTATTTATTAGTTCTAGTTAGGGAACAAGCTTATTTCAAGTCCCTTCTCCCTCTCCCTCCCCTCACCCCCAAACTTCCTCCCCCACCCCCAGCCCACCCCCCACCATCCACCCACCACTCCCCAGGCAGGGTAGGGCCCTCAATGGGGGCTCTGCAAAGTCCACCAAATCTTCCTGTGCTGGTCCTGGGCCCTTCCCCATGTGTCCAGGGCCAGAGTGTAACCCTTCACATTATACCCCAATTTTTAATTGGATTATTTGTTGTTTTGGAAACTAGCTTATTGATTTCTTTGTATATTTTTGAAATCAGCCCTCTGTGAGATATGGGGTTTGTGAATATCTTTTCCTAGTCTGTGGGCTGCCATTTTGTCTTGCTGACTGTGTCCTTTGGCCTAAGAAGATTCTCAGTTTCAGGAGGTCCCTCTTATTAATTGTCGATCTCAGCGTCTGTTCTACTAGTGTTATGTTCAGGAAGATGTCTCCTGTACCAATTTGTTCCAGCATACCACCTAACTTCTCTTCTAAGTGGTTCAGTGTGGCTGGATTTATGTTGAGGTCTTTGATCTATTTGGACTTAACTTTTGTGCATGGCGATAGATATGGATCTACCTGTAGTCTTCTACAAACCAGCATCCAATTATGGCATCAGCATTTGTTGAAGATGAATTTTTCCATTGTATAATTTTGGGTTCTTTGTCAAAAATCAGGTGTTCATAGGTGTGCAAGTATATCACGGTTCTCAACTCTATTCTATTGGTCTACCTGTCTATTTTTGTGCCAATACAAAGGTGTTTTCAGGACTATAGCTCTATAATAGAGCTTGAAGTCAGGAGTGGTGATACCTCTGGACGTTCTTTTACTATAGAGGCATTTTTTTTTGCTATCCTGTGTCTTTTCTGTATAAAGTTGAGAATTGTTCTTTCAAAGTCTGTGAAGAATTGTGCTGGGATTTTGATGGGAATTGCATTGAATCTGTAGGTTGCTTTTGGCAAGATTGCCATTTTTACTGTATTGATCCAACCTATCTAAGAACATGGGAGATCCTTCTATTTTCTGGTATATTCTTTAATTTCTTTCTTTAAAGACTCAAAATTCTTATAATACAAGTCTTTCACTTTCTTGATTAGTATTACCCCAAGGTATTTTATGTTGTTTGTGGCCATTGTACAGGGTGATGTTTCTCTGATTTCTTTCTCAGCACATTTTCATCTGTCTATTGTAGGGATACTGATTTTTTTGAGTTAATCTTGTATCCTGCCATTATGCTGAAGGTGTTTATCAGCTGCCAGAGTTCCCTGGTAGAATTTTTTGGGTCACTTATGTAGACTATCATATCACCTGCATATAGTGAAAGTTTGACTTCTTCCTTTCCAATTTATATTCCCTTGATCTCCGTTTGTTGTCTTATTGCTCTTGTTAGAACTTCAAGGCAATATTGAAGATGTATGGAGAGAGTGGGCAGCCTTGTCTTGTCCCCGATTTTAGAGGAATCACATTGAGTTTCTCTCCATTTAATTTGAATTCCTTTAGATTTTTGAATTTTGAGGAATACAGGTTTTCAAAGTATGACCTGATGATAATCTAGATTTCCTCAGTGTCTGTTGTTATATTCCCCCTTTTCAATTCTGATTTCATTAATTTGCATGTTCACCCTCTGCTGTTTGGTAAGTTTGAATAAAGGTTTGTCTGTCTTGTTGATTTTCTCAAAGAACCAACTTTTTTTTTTCATTGATTCTTTGTATTGTTTTCCAATTTCTATTTTATTGATTTCAGCCCTCAATTTGATTATTTCCTGGCATCTATTCCTCCAGGGTGCATTGGCTTCTTTGTGTTCTAGAGCTTTCATTTGAGCTATTAATTCTCTAGTATGACTATTCTTCATTTCTTCATGTGGGCACTTAGTACTATGAATTTTCCTCTTAGAACTGCTTTTGAAGTGTTCCATAAGTTTGGGTATGTTGTGTCCTCATTCTTATTGATTTTTAGAATGTCTTTAATTTCTTTTTTAATATTTCTTGGACCCAGGGATGGTGCAATTGGGCATTATTCTATTTCCATTGGTCTGCATGTTTTCAGCAATTTGTGTTGTTGAATTCTAACTTTAAACCATGCTGGTCTGATAAGATATAGGGTGTTATGTTAAATTTTTGTACCTGTTGAGGTTTTCTATGTTGTCAAGTGTGTGGTTGATTTTAGGGAAGATTGTATGTGGGGCTGAGAACTAGGTATATTCTTTTGTGTTTGGATGGAATATTCTATAATTGTCTGTTAAATCCAATTGGGTCATAACTTCTATTAGTTCCTTTGTTTCTTCATTAAGTTTCTGTCTGGTGTTCCTGTCTAGTGGTGAGAGTGGGGTGTTGAAGTCTCCCACTATAAGTATGTGAGGTTTTATGTATGATTTGAATTTTAGTAATATTTCTTACATGTATGTGGATGCCTTTGCATTTGGGGCATAGATGTTCAGAATTGAGACTTCATCTTGATGGATTTGTTGAATGTGTTTTTTGCACCTTTGAGGTGGGTTTTCTCACCTTCTTTTATACCTATTATTCTTAAGTTTGGTCTTTTCATAGTGCCCCATATTTCCTGGATATTTTGTGTTAGGGATTTGTTGGACTTAAGATTTTCTTTTGTCGTTGAGTCTATTTCTCCTAGTATATCTTCAAATCCTGAGATTCTCTCTTCTATCTCTTGTATTCGGTTGGTTATACTTGTATCTGTAGTTCCTGATCATTTATTCAGCTTTTTTATTTCCAACATTCGCTCAGTTTGTGTTTTTTTTTATTGTCTCTATTTCAGATTTCAGGTGTTAACTGTCCTAATTGTTTCCTTCAGATGTTTGGTTGTATTTTCTTGGCTTTCCTTAAGAGATTTGTTGATTTCTAGTATTTTTTTCTTCCATTTCTTTAAGAGATTTTCTCGTATCCTCTATCATTTTCATGAAGTTGTTTTTAAGGTCATTTTCTTCTGCTTCTTATACGTTGTGATATTCAGGTCATGCTGGTGTAGAGTCACTAGACTCTGGTGGTGTCATATTGGTTTTTCTGTTGTTAAATGTGTTTTTATATTGTCTTCTTCCCATTCCTTCTTCTGCTGGGCAAGGGCCAAGGTTCCCTTTTGGTGGGTGCAAACAGGCCCAATACTCTGATATCTCTCCACTTCCTGTGGATGGAGTCAGGACTGGTACTAGGGCCTATGCAGTCTCTGGGTGGGTTGGATCTTGCCTGGATGGGATTCACCCCATGAGCAGTCCCCAGGTCTCATGTGTCTCTGAGCAGGGCAGAGGAAGGCTGGCTAGAAACAGGCCCAAGCTTACCTAGTCCCGTGGATGGAGCAGGACTGGTACTGGGGCCTTGGCTGTCTCTGGGTGGGCTGGATCCCTCCAGGATGGGATTCACCCCATGGGCATTCCCCAGGCCTCAAGTTTCTCCTTCAGGGCAGAAGAAGGCTGGTTGGAAACCAATAAAATTAAATTCTAAAGCAAATATTTGTAACCACACTGAAAGCAAATTAATATACTTGGTTTCTTATTCAAATTATTTCCATAGCCATCTAACTGAATTCAATATTTTCTATCTTAATTTATCACTTGGAGCTGCAGTTACAGGTGGTTGTGATTGCCATATGTAGATACTGAGAAATGAAGTAGGATCCTTGGCATATATATATATATATATATATATATATATATATATATATATATATGCCTGGTGACTACAGAGTCCAGAAAAGGCCATCAAATCCTCTGTAGCTGGAGGTACAAACAATTATTAAATCATCACTTGTATGCTAAGAACCAAGCATGGGTCTTCTACAAGTATATCTAGTACTTTTAACTTCTGACCAATTCTCCAGGCCCTAGAACATGATACTCTTAACGTTCTTGTAACATTGCCTCCTATTTCCTGTGACATCACCAGCTTTTATGGTTGAATCTGCTCCTAAACACAGCACTCAGATAATATATCACATATGTTCATGTAAAATATCACACTTACATGAAATATAATAATGTTATAATGCATAAATACATTATTTAAACAAAATTTTTAAAGAGATCAGGGCCTTTGTCAAGTGGCTCAATAAAATTTCTGGGGACTGTCATACAAAAATGAGTTTCACAAGTAAAATCTATATCCCCATGACACAAAACAGGAAATATGAATACATTAGAACATGCATAACAGAAATGCAATGCACACATGTATGCATGTAAAACATGCAAAGATGAAAGGGAGAGAAAAAAAGAGAGAGAAGTCTTTGGGAATTTGTATATATGTTTTATCTCAATGCTTACCAAAGTGATTATTAAAGCCTCTTTTTTTCTGGGCGATGGTGGCACATGGCTTTAATCCCAGCACTCGGAGGCAGAGGCAGTCCGAGCTCTGTAAGTTCAAGACCAGCCTGGTCTACAAGAGCTATTTCCAGAACAGTCTCCAAATCCACACAGAAACCCTGTCTTATACCCACCACCCCCACCAAAAGGCCTCTTTTTAAGAACCTATAAAAATCAGTTAAATTAAAAACGTATTTTAAGAAGCACTGGTCACTTTTGCCTATGGAAAAGAATAAGTGGAATCTAAAAATTCTGTAATTAAATAATAGAAAATAATTTCATTTTCAAACATTAATTATAATGACTATCATTAGGTAATGGAAACAATCAAAGATAAAAATATTGAGAGAAATTGGTTTACTTTAAATTCCATTTCTGTGTTTTTGAATATGTATTTTTATTTGTTAAACTAAGAAAGCTGTTTTTCAAAGAAACAATCTTTTATTTTTAACTGAAGAACTGGATTTGGTGCCAGGCGTTGGTGGCACACACCTTTAATCCCAGCACTCAGGAGGCAGGCGTATCTCTATGAGTTCGAGACCACCGGGTCTACAAGAGCTAGTTCCTGGACAGCCTCCAAAGCCACAGAGAAACCCTGTCTCAAAAAACCAAAAAAAAAAAAAAAAAAAAAAAAAAAAAAAAAAAAAAAAAGAACTGGATTTGGTGTATCCTCATTGAAGAGCTAGAGTGACACTTATGAAAAGAAAAGAACTCAAAATAAACTAAAAAATTAAATGGAGTTTTCAAGGGTCCTAAGTTACATCTGCTTATAAGAAAGATTATAAAAACAAAACAAAAAATAAGTTTAGAAAAAAATCATGTGTGCACGAATTTTTAAGAATATCTGCTTTTCCTTAATCTAAACAATTGGCATTGTGTAATTAAGGAAGGAAATTTAATACAGACCAATTTAAGTAACAGGTCTTTTTTAGAAGTAGAAACAGTGTCATCTCCCCCACAAGAGAAAATATAGAATCAGCAGTTCAGAGACATTCAGAAAAAGAAGTCATTTTTCAGGCACTGTCACTAAAAATCAAAGCACAACGTCACTGCAAAACACATTTAGGTACATCCTAGAGTTTTTATTTCTTGCATTTATTTCTAGACATTATTTTTTAATGTCTATCATTCCACCATAGCATTTTTTACTTACTTAAATCCCCAGTATTTGCTCAAGAAAATCCCCTGCCAACTTTTATCCACATTTAGTGATTCTATTATTAGTATCCTAACCCCCCAGGCTCATAAAAATTAAAATCTCAAGGCATTATAATAATAGTCATTTGTTAGATATGGCATCATCATATCACATGGCCATGTCTGACAACTTAGGAATCCTCCTATCTTTGTTTCCAATGTGCTGGGATTATATATGTGTCCCATTATCCTATACTATGTGTATGTGATGCTTTGAATTGTGGCTTGCCACATAGAGTCATAGGACTCAATACTTGGTCCCCAGATGGTACAACTGTTTGCCAAGGATAAGGAGGTATGGCTTTGTCAGAGGAAATGCTATCACTGGGAATGTGCTTTTAGGTTTCAAAAGATTAATGACATTCCCAGTGTTCTCTCTTTCTCTTGCTTATGGTTCAAGATGTAAGGTCTCAGTTGTTCCTGTCATTATGCCTTTCCTCAGCCATCATGGAGTCTAATTCTCTGGGACCATAAGTCCAATTAAATGCTTTTTTCCATGACTTGGTCATGGTGCTTTATCACAGCAATAGAAAAGTAAATTGATACTCACTCTATAATGGTGTTGGTTAAACTTCAATTGTCCTGTTACTCTGGATTTTGAGTGTTATAACACAGATAACATAGACTGGAAGCATTGCCACTGTCAGAGAAATACTCTTTTCAGGGTTGATGGCTGGAGGAAAAAGGTTCCAATTCAAGCAACAGCATTGACAATTATGCTCTGGTAAAGCAAATAATCATCAGGTAAAATTCATCCTATGACCCAAAGGCCCATGCAACAAGCTATGAAAGGAATTGAGGACAGTTATATTTGAGAACATACAAGATAATGTGTTATGGTCACTGCACTATAATAGAACAAGTAGGGGCTGAAGAAAAAGCCCAGTAGTCAAGAACAATTGCTCTTGCAAATGACTCAAGTTCCCCCATGTTGTAGAGCGTGCTACTCATTTTATCTCTAGGGAATCCAAAGCACTCTTTTGGCCTCTATAGATACTAGCACACATATGAGTACACACACACACACACACACACACACACACACACACACACACACACATGCATAAGTAAAATTAAATCTTTAAATAATAGAACAAGCTAATCATATCTTGCTATCCTATTTTTTCAGTCCTCTAATGAAATACATAATCCCAGAGATCAAGGAGATGTCTTAGGCAGATAAATCTCAGCAGTATGCATATGCATGTATGCAAATATGCACAGAGTCAATAACCAACTATCAAGAGCCAATTTCCATCTTTGGAATGACAGATATGCTGAATAATGAACAGTTAGTTACCTACAAGAAAGTCGTTTATTTAAAGTGTTATTAACTCACTGAACAAGTATTGAATTAGCTTAGTTTATTGTCAAAAGATTTAGAAAACTTTTGAACAGATTTCTTATGAACTGTTTCAAGCACGGCTATAAATACCTAACTCTGATTATTTTCAAAAACATATTTCTTGATAGATGTCAGTATTCTTCCATTTTCAGTGTGAGCAAACCTAAATATCCTTTTGATAACTCAATCACAGTTGTTAAATATGGAACCTTTAATTATAAATACTAATGAAGAAGTTTTTGAATGGTGTTTTGGGATCACTACTTTAAGTGACATTTCAGTATTTCTTTGCCTGTTTGGCCTAATCCCAATGATCTCAGAATAGTCATAATTATAAAAAAAATATGTAAAATGGCTCAAAGCAGGGATAAAGAAAAACTCACCATCTTGAGTTGATACTTAAATAATAAAAGTATTCATATAAAGAGGAATCATGGCACTGTAGTGACAGCTCATCAGTTAAAAACACATGCTGATCTTGCCGAGGAATCAAGTTCAGTTTCCAGCACACAAACTTATACACATAATCATAAGATAGGAATAACCATAAAGAAAGGAATTATGATAAAAATTTATAAATAAAGCTAACATTTTTACTTACAAAACTTTAAAATTAAAATATATTTACATCATTTTCCTCTCCATCTTCACCCTAGAAACTTCTATGTGGTGCCCCTTCAAATTAATTCTTTAATTATTAGTGATTACATATATATGCATATGTGCATAAATATATAAATAAAGCCTGGTAGGTGTTTTTAATTGTTGTTTTATTTATATGAATTCAGAGACCACTTAGTATTGGGTAACCTAACAGAAGGTTCATACTAAAAAACTAATTCTCCTTCTCTCAGAAGTTGTTAATTGCCTAAACCCCTTTTTTAAGGTATGGGCTCCAAAAGCGTTCTCCTTTCATGTTAGCAAATCTATTGATGTTCTCATTGCTTAAGTAATTGTAGGTAACAGTTTTGTTGAAATTTGCATTTAGTTTCTAGGAGACAAAAATCTCACAGCAAACTTCTTCTGTCTTTGGCCCTAGGGTCATTCTGATCCCTGAGCCATAGGTGGGGGCGGGGTAATGTTGTAGATTCATCCTCTGGGTCTCTGGGGTTAGGCACCCCACTGTCTGTTCTCTGATTTTCACCATTTGTGTTTTTTTTGAATGGTCTCTGACAGCTGCCACATTTTATTCTCTCTCCCCCTCCCTGATCTCAGGAAAACTTCGATGAAATGCAAGATTTCAGGAACATTGGTAAAGCAAGGGCTGTACCATTCCTTTCTTATTTTTTCTTAAATGACTTTCTTTTACTATGTTGAGAGTTATAATAAATTTTCTAAGTATTTGGCAGCTTTCTGATATGCATTTGGAACAGCAGTGATTGACTTAAGGTAACATTAATTATCCTAAAGTTATTGGACAGTTATTGGATCAGAGGGAGACAACTAGGAAACTCTCATGGAAATTAGAAAGAATGTACTAGACCTATCTTAGTGGCACTGGTGGCAAATATAAGAGGTCTTCTATCTCTTATATTTTTTTGTGTAGACACAAAGTCTCAGAAATAAGCCAGGGAAGCAGCTGGGGCTAGACTTCTCTATGTCTGTCTTCAGCTTCAGCTTACTTGAGAGAGACTTCCTAGATTAAAGAGAAAGAGGAAAGAAGTGAGCTGCAGTTGTCTTCAGTGAATTTACTTTCAAGTTCTTCCCCATTTGTAATACAGTTGAGCCCTTTCCAGCTACTTCCTCACACAAGTCTGATGTTACAATAAGGATGAAAACATGTCAAGGTGGCAACCTGAGATTCAATAGACTTCTTTAGTTGCAATTTAATATTCAAATGAAAGTGTTCAAGACAAATGGCAGAGTCATGCTACTTATACACCAAGGGGAAGCTTGAAACAAACCAAAAGAATTTGAAGTCGAAGGCTACAGGTAGAACTTTAATGAATACATGATTTGTGGGAAGTACAGTTTACTTCTCTTGAACTATTTTAATGAAACATCTCTATTCCTGAAATATCACCTGTAATCAAAATGGAAAGCCACGTAAGAATTGTTGAGATTTCCTCTCGACAGCTTAGAAGGGATGATTCAGATAGCATAGACACTGAAGAACATACTTCATTTTCAAAATTGATAAGAGGAAATAAAAAAGAAGCCTAAGATAAGTGAATGCAGGACACAATTCTGGAATGTAAGGAGATAAAATGAACCTTTACATGTGAGTTTGAAAGTATTAGCCATTTTGTTATAAGAGCTAGGGTTTTTGTTTATTTTATTGCAAATAACTTTTATTAATACTATAATTACTACTCACATTTACATATCCATGCCCCATTTCCTTGCCCTCCCATCCTCCCATGTTATCCACCAACCCCTCCAATCTATCTCCCAAATCCTCCCCAGGGATAGTGAGGCCCTCCATGGGGAACTTCAAAGTCCATCATAATATTTAGGGAGGACCTAGGCTCTTCTTGCTGTATCTGGGCTGCAATAGCATCCTTTCATAGGGAATGGGCTCCCAAGGTCCATTTGTGCTCTAGGGATAAAGACTGGCTCCAGTGTTAGAGGTCCCATAGGCTGTCATGGTCTCCTAGCTGGAACCAAAATTCAGAGGGCTTGGTTTGGTCCAATGCTGTTTCCCCAGCTTTATGAATAAGGTCTCCATGCTCTCGGTAGGTCAGGTCAACTGTCAGGACTTAAGTTTTGTGCATGGCGATAGAGATAGATCTAACTGCAATCTTCTGCATATCCAAATCCAGTTATGCCAACACCATTTGTTGAACATGCTTTCTGTTTTCCATAAGTATAAACTTATCTTTTTGTCAAAAATCAAGTATTATGTGTGTGGGTTAAAATCAAGGTTTTCAATTTGATTCCATTGGTCTGTCTGTCTATTTTTTGTGCCAATACCAAGCTGTTTGCAGATGATATGATAGTTTACATAAGTGACCCAAAAACTCTACCAGGGAGCTCCTAAAGTTGATAAACACCTTAAGCAAAGTGGCAGGATACAAGATTAACTAAAAAAATCAGTAGTCCTTCTATATACAGATGATAAATGCGCTGAGAAAGAAGTCAGAGAAACATCACCCTTTACAATAGCAACTAACAACATAAAATATCTTGGGGTAACACTAACCAAAAATGTGAAAGAACTGTATATTAAGAGCTAGGTTTTATAATAGAAGGGTCTTGAAAATTACATCAAGAAAAAAAAAAAGGATGTTTAGAGGAGATTTGGAGATAAGGTAGTGTGTGTTGATGCAATGTTATCTTTGTTTTTTCTTTGCTGCTATTTAGATCAGAGATCACCAATAGTGCTTTGTTGGCACTGTAATTCTGTCACACTCTAGGACATTTAGGTCATCACTGAATATTATCAAAGCTATCCCCCAAATAGATCCTGCTGCTGGGTGTGGTGGCACCTGCTTTTAATCCCAGCACTAAGGTGGCAGAGGTCAGAAGCTCTTTACCTGTGAGAGGCTAGCCTGTTATACACAGCAAATCCCAGGCCAACCAGGGCAACACAGTGAGACCCACATCAGAAAAAAAACAGCTCATATTATAGTGTTTTATCACTGATAGGGCTGACATGTCAAGAATGAGAGCATCATTTCACACTGGAGTGGTGCTGTCCCTTTCTAAATGATGCCCACATCTTCACAGCCAACTTTTAAAAATCTCTAAGAGCAAGCACCACTCCTAGTTTACAACAGTTCCTGTTATTCTCTTCAAAGGGCAAAATGGTCACTCACTGCACTCCCACATAGGCTATGCATGTGCTTTTCTCTTTTTCTTTGTTCCAGTTGTCTTTCCCTTCCTTTTCTTTACTTCATTTTCATTTTTGTTACTTTTCTTCCTTTCCTCTACATAAATTGCTCCATTTTTCTTTTCTTTTATATTCACATTACTCTCACACATTATATTCAAGTCTTAGTAGATTTCCTAATACCCATGTCCATTAACTATGTGAACTCCATTTCCACAATCCATTGAGGTATTTATTCACAAGAAATTATCTTCAACTGAATGACCAGAAGCAGCAGGAATTTATTCTTGTCAGTTACAGAGGCTATGCTGCCTTTGCACATAGGGAGCCTTCTTCACTTGGTGCTAATGCTATGGAAACTCTCTGAAGCTTCTGTGGTGAGGGAATTGTTACCCTTCTCAAGGACTTCCCACCCATTACCCAATTATCTCTCAAACATGCTAACCTCTAATACCATCACATCATTAGGTTTCTGGACATGAATTTTTGAGAGAAAAAAAGGAATCACAACATAGTGATATCTTAACTCAGATCCTTTCAAAGCCATGAGTAGACACACAAGTCAGTGTTCCACATAATCTGGATTTTACACAAACACTAGGTTTTTCAGAGATGCTTTCTTCCAGTCAGACCAACCATTCACAATCACCTTCCACTGCATTTCTTTTATTTAATGTAATAGATATATTTATATGTTATATAATAGATATATATTATTAATATATATAATAGTATATTATTATGATAGGTATATTATATACCTTATATCTTATATATGATACTGTGTGTATAATATATTAGCACATATTCAATGTTATATTATAAAAGTTATATATTACATGGTTGATTTTTACTATGTTAATACTCTACAGTGTCATAATAAGGAAAAAGCAAGGATTTTAGTTTGTTTTTTTACTAACAAATGTTTGATAATTTTTGATTATTTATTAATGAGGTCATGTTTAGGAATAAGTGCAAAATTGGTCTGGGGAGATAGCTCTGTGCTTAAGAGCATAAGATGAATTTCTAAAGGACCTGAGTTTAATCCCATGGCAGCTCACAATCATCTATAACCCCAGTTCCAGTGAATTCAATGATACCTTCTGGCCTCTGAAGACCGTAGGCATGCAGGCTATGCACAGACCCTATAAACACTTGTACACATAAAATAATAAAATTAAATAAACTATAAGTATCAAATGCTAAATATTAATAAGCATAATATAAAATGAATATACAATTGTAACATGATAAATAAAAGACCCAGAGACAGATATTGGGGATTCAAGCTTCAAGCTGAAGATCGGAAAAGAAAAGCAGCTGGCCACCAACACTTAACCTCTAGCTCAGGCAGAAAGGCAATCCTGGCTCTACCAAACCTCAAACTTAAATCCCAGACTGCTATTCTCTCCTCAAACTAGCTAGAGAATTCAATGTCTTCCTACCCTCAATGTGGCTGGAGAATGAATGACAGCTCTGAAGCCTTGTTCCTGTCTTATATACCTGCCTAATTTGGGATTGAAGGAATGTGATCCCAGGTACTAGTATCAAAAGCATGAACCCTGTTACTCTTCACTCTCGTGTGGCCATGGTGGTCTTGAAATAACAGAGATCACTCTACTTCTTCATTCTAAGGCCTGGGATTAAAGGTGTGTATCACCACTGCCTGATCTCTATAGCTTGAGAAATGATTTGTTTTCTCCTGCATTAATAAACCATAAGTAATATATCACATATAATGCTCTTTGAGTTTTAGTTATTTTGGTCAATTTCATTGAAGTATTATGTTAACAACTTATTTTGTAAAAAAAAAAATGCCTGGCAAGGAGTTATTTATGGGAAGAAAGGAATATTCAGCCTATATTTTGAGAGGTATAGTGTATCTTGCCAGGAAGGTTTGGCAACAGGAGACGTCTTGTTGACAGGGGTGTAGTTAGGGTGCCATACCTCATATTAGGTAGACCAGAAAGCAAAGGGTCTAAATACTAGCATTGTCAAGAACTTTGAACAGTACTTCTCACAAGACAATAGATGCATGAGAATTTCAAAGTGAAGAGGTCTCTCCAGTCTCTCTCTCAGTGATTCATTCCACCTGTGAGGCTCCACCCACTAGTGAAGCTCCACCCCGTGAATTCTCCAGAGTGAACTCTTAGAACAACTCCAACAGCTGAAGACTGGTGTTCAATACTTGACCTTATCAGGCACGTCACAGACCACAGAATTATAGACTTATGAAGTGATTTTTTTTAATTTTGTGAATTTTGACAGTTGTGCCGTCTTACAATACTCATCACAGTCATAATATTGGACACATTTGTAGCCCATAAAGTCCTCCTCACCATCTGAGGCACAATCCTCTCCTCTGTGCTTAGATCATGGCAAAAATTAACAGCCTGGACTAATCTATTCATTTCATTAGAGTACAAATTCCTTGATTTTGTGTCTGTTTCCTCACTTACTTGTTATGTATAACACGAATCTTTATTATTCTATGAATGAGATATTCTTTCCTTTTTATGGATATGGCCATATCAATGTAGCACATCTAAAACTATATTAGTTAATGGACATTTGAAAACCTTCTGTTCACAACTGTTGCATGTATCATTTCCCATCCATGTATGAATCTCTGTACGGATTCAAGTCACATTTCCTTCCCTGGAGTAGCACTGCTTCCTATATGAAAAATTTAACACTAAAGAATCACAATTGTCTTTCATAGAGATTGTAAGAGTTTACATCTGCACTAAGATTCAGAAGTGTTGGGAGTTTTGACCTTCTCCTCACCAGTGGTTATTTTGAGCACTTTCATTTCTGTCTGTCTCTTAAGTATGTGCAGTATCATGATAAACTTGAATTTGTATTTTTATAGTGAAAGATGGTGTTAAACCTCATCCTTTTGAAATTCTCATGCATTTATTGTCTTGTGAGAAGTCTGCTCAAACTTCTTGACAATGCTAGTACTTAGAGATAAAAGTGCACATAACCTTCCATTGTATTAATAAGGTTCTCTGCTTATGACTTGCATCTCCTTTAGAAATGTTATTTGAAGATACAAAGTTGATAAAAATCAAATCTTTTTTTCTGTTAGAAGTCTGATCTTTTATGTCTTATCAAAAAATTTCTCACAGAATCCAGTGGCATAGTAGCTTCTTTTATATTTTCCTATTTGTTTTAGAATTCTAGTTAAATGTATACATATATATATATATATGAACATATATATATATATATATATATATATATATATATATGATCTACCTTAAGATAAGTACATTTTTAAATGAAGTGCAGGTTTATTTAACTTCATTTTCTGTGAATATCCACTTTGTACAACACCACTTACTAAAATATTGATATTTTCTTAAATAATTCCCTAGGGGATAATTATGGTTTGAGATGAAATGTCTCCCGCAAAAGCTAATAATTTAATGGTTTGATAACAAGTTGGTAGATCTAGTTACTGAGAAACAGTTACATCAGAGGGGCTCTGACATAATCAATGCATTTATAGATTGATGTATTATTGAAAGACGATAGAATCTTAGGGAAATAAGGCCTAGCAAGGCACCAGGGGCAAATTCATGTGGTCTGTTTTATCTTTGGACCTATCCTTTCCCTCTGGCTCTTGTCTATTATGTTTTGTTCTTATGCATGCCTGTGATATTCATCTGGGCCTCAGTGTCAAAACCTGCAATCAGAGCACTTGGGAGGAAAGGCAGAAAACACTGAGTCTGAAGCCACCTTGGTAGACTACAGAATGAGTTCAAAGGCAGATGAATAATGGAGCAAGCCCCTGACTCTTGAAAGAAAGAAAGAAAGAAAGAAAGAAAGAAAGAAAGAAAGAAAGAAAGAAAGAAAGAAAGAGAGAGAGGAAGGAAGGAAGGAACGAAAAAAGAAGGAAGGGAAGGAGGGAGGGAGGGAGGGACAGAGGGACAGAGAGATGGAGGAAAGACAAAGAAGTATGAAACAAATCAAGAACAAAAACTACAAAGTGTGAAATCACGAGGCTAAAATAATTATTTCTTCCATTAGTTGTTTCAGTGTTTTCCATAGATATTAAAAGTCAACTATTATTGTGGTTTTTGTTGAAAATCAAGTATCTTATTAAGCCTATTTTCGGGTCTTATACTAAGCAATTAATCTATATCATTATTATTCATACTGTAGTGTTCATTATATAGGAATTCACTCTATAGGAAACCTTGACATTGATTAGGGAAAACTGAGTATCTCCATTGTTTTGAAAGATTTTCTGTTACTGCCAATTTTAATTCTAATATTCATTGACAATCAGGCTGCTGATTTCTAAAAAGAAAAAGAAATGAGTATACTAGAGTTTTGAAAGGGAGGGCTAGGAATCTCAGGGTTTCTTTGAAATATTAAGCCTTCCAGTCTGTGATGTAGAATATTAATTTTCTTTTTAATTACTACATGTTGTTTCATTGTCCTTGTAGGTATCACACATGTAGAATAACAATGTATCCTTAAATGATTAGTTATCATAAAACTATAAATCATGTTTTAGTTGCTTGTTTTTTTTTAACCAGGCATCAGAGATTTCATGTGAATCAATCCAACTTGTATGCCTAATAGCCTGATATAGCACTTCAGCTCCAAGCTACCTCAAAAAAGACTGCCTTGGAATCTGGGGCGAGGACTCTGTATATCATTTCTTTTAAAAAAATTATTTAATTACTACTCATATTTACATATCTATACCCCCACATTCCCTTGCCCTCCCATCCTCCTATGTTACCCACCAACCCTCCTAATCCATCTCCCAACTCCTCCCCAGAGATAGTGAGGCCCTCAACAGGGGACCTTCAACATCTGTCATATCATTTGGGGGAGGGCCTAGGCCCTCCTTGCTGTATCTGGGCTGCAATAGTATCCTTCCATAGGGAATGGGCTCCCAAAGCTCATTTGCACTCTAGGGTTAAAGACTGGCTCCACTGTTATAGGTCCCGTAGACTGTCTTGGCCTTCTAGCTGGCACCCACATTCAGAGGGCTTGGTTTGGTCCAATGCTGTTTCCCTAGCTTTATGAATAAGTCTCCATTCTCTCAGTAGGTCAGGTCAACTGTTTCTGTGGGTTTCTCCAGCACCATCTTGGCTCCTTTGCTCATTCCTCCTCCCTTTCCACAACTGGATTCCAGAAGTATGATTCAGTGCTTAGCTGTGGGTGCCTGCCTCTGTTTTGAACAGCTACTGGATGAAGGAACCAAGGTAGATATCAATCTCATTATAGGGGAAGGGTATCAATAGTATCCTCTCCACCACTGCCTAGATTCTTAGTTGGGGTCATCCCTGTGGATCCCCTAACATTTTCCCTGTGCCAGCCCTCTCTTCAAACCTGTACTGTGTCCCTCTATCAAGGGATCTCCTTTCTTTTCCTCCTCTATTCTTCCCCTTTCTCAGTCCTCTTGTTCTCCCCTCTCCCCCTCCCCTTCTTCTCTTCTCACCTCCTTCCTCCCCCCAGTACTCCCACTTTGCTCAGGGGTTCTTGTCCCCATCCCCTTCTTTGAGGGACTATGCAAACTTCTCTTGGAGTACTTCTTGTTTCCTAACTCCTCTGGCAGTGTGTATTGTTGACTGGCAATCCTTTGCTCTATGTCTATATTTCTTCATTATAAACACTTTCGCATATTGACCTTATATTATGCTGTTTTCATAGGTTTGCATGTTTTCTTCTAAATGCCTTCATACTAATTTCTTTTTATTGCTTTACACATAAATGGGAAATAAGTATAGTTTTATTAGGCATTAGTTTCCTAGGTGCCATATCAAGGACCATAGACTGGGAAGCTTAAAACAACAGAAATTTATCATCTTGCTCTTTCAGGGTGGAGGACCAAATTCAAATTTTTATATTCCTCTGTTCTTTTTGAACGTTATGTAGGAGGAATCACGTAGTTCATCCATGTTACTGTTGTGGAAATTTGATCTTCACTGTTTAATATTTTTGATTGAAGAGGGTGACACCCTTGGGCTTTTGTATGCTACTAGGTATGAATCTTACAATCAGAGTACAGCAAGGAACAGAAATGAGTGAAGAACTGTTGCTCTGTCCAGTCCTGTACTTAGTGCTAAGTAACATTTATCATGTACAAAAAGAGAGAAATAAAATGAAAACAATGTGCCATTCTGACAAGTATGTTTTCAAATGTGTACAAGCATTTTTCAATATAAACATTTTCTCCCTATAAAACTCATAGTTTTTAAGTCTTGATAAATTCAGTTACAGGAAATATGTAAGGTATTGCTGGAGGCACTGGTTCTTATGCAGATGCTAACACATTTTACAAAGGATCGAATTTGTGTTGATTAGCTTACCAATAAGTAAAGGAGATACCCAAATCAATTAATTTATAAAATGGAAAATACTTGTTTCAGTTCACAGTTTGGAGCTGGTGTTTTCAACCCCTGATGAAATTATCTCATTGCTTTCTTCCACTGACAATTGAAGCTATGCTAGAAAAAGTTCAGAAGAGAGCAAACTGCTCAGCTCATAAACCATACAGCAAAAGAAGAAAGAGAAGAATCAACATGCTGCAGTGCTGGGAGAGAGAGGATGCTCTGGATCACCTAGGAGCCTTCAATGACACTTCAATTACTAAGGTCCACAGCATCTCCCAAAGGTACCAACTTGCATACCAAGTCTGTATGACATGTGAACTTCTGGTTGAAACATATCTGAACCACAGATAGGTCTTAGCATGCTAAAATCCTTTGAAAGTATTCCTGCATCATTCAGTCCCAGAATGCGTTTTCTACACTATCCTTCACTTTTTCATTATCTATTTGTAACATCTAATTTTGTGTTGAGTCCTTAATACATTGTTCTCAATGTGTTCATATTTTAATTTTCTACGTTCTCCTCTCCCCTTGTTATATTAGCTGACCTTCATATATTGGTGGATTGGAACCACTATCCATGCAAAATTCACAGCAATTACTGCTCTGAGAGCTAATAAGTATTTATTCTCATTTTATTAGCAATGATGTTATACTGGCTATAGAAATGTGTGAATTGATAATGGGTCTGAAAAAAAGCCTTTGAAACAGTTGCCAAAAGCCCAAGTAAATACAGCTAACTTCTTTTAAAATCACTTGTTAAAATAAACAAATAAAGGTTGCTAAGGCAATTTTTCAGTTACAATGACAGAGCATGAAGAATAAAGAAATGTGGTATTTTGTCTACAATTTGTGGGTGAAGATGATTTAAGAGCCCATAAGTACATTTTTATTGTGTATGCTTTGCTTCAAAAGAATGTCTTAAAGCCCTGACTTAGAATAACTATGGTTCTTTTTTCTTTTCCCTGGAGATATTGCATAAATGCTTGTAACAGACAGAATCTGTTTGTCCCATGACCTAAGACCATTCTCTGATATATAGGTTACCAAGAAGGCTACACTTATATCCAGGTACAGGCCTTCAAGTCATGTATGTGAATAACAATTGGTCTCAGAAATCAATAAAAATGCACTACTTGTGACAAAGGAGATGTAGCTATAGGATAACATCATGGTAGCTGGCCTTGGAGCAGTGAGCTGTTAGATGTGAAGAATTCCTTCCAAATGATCTACTTGATTAGCTAGTCTGTTTATCCTCACCAGTGGCAACAATAATGCTAAAGTATCAATCAGTAAGATGCTTTATTACCAATGTCCAAAGATTCTGTGCTAAAAGCACATGATGCCTTTTTTAAAATCATGAAACAGACATTAGCTTTCAAATATTGTGCTAAGAAATGAAACCTGAAGGGATTTTTGGTTTGCCCTCTGATCCCAACTCCAGTGCCCTCTTTACTGAGGCTTTTTAACCATGTTGCATATTGGTTTTGTAATACATATGATACAAATGACAATGTTGAAGGATTCCTGAGGGTGTGTGATTAACTGACATTTACAAAATGCTTTAAAGAGAGGTGCCATGTGAGAGCCCAGTGTTAATGTAAACCAACAGGGAGCTGATGGGCCCCATATTGGAGTGCAATGCAGGAAACATGCAAATAGCTGGAAGTGATAACAGTGAGAGTTGGAATATAAAAATGAAAGTTCTCAACTCTGGCAACTTGTCCAGAGCTCTCAGGGCATACACCTAACTAATTATCATAAATTTGTCCTTCAACAAACACTGTAACAAGCTGGGAGCTTTATTTTGATCCTTCTTTTCAGGGGTTTGGCTCCCAACCACAGAAATCATTCTGTCTATTATCCATACTAAGCATATACATACACAGTAACAACCTTTCAAATCATATATTCAAGAGAAACTGAAAGAAGACTGGAAACCAATACAGGAGAGAGGGACTAGACATGCCCAATATCAAAAGAGAGCAATGGCTCCTTATTTTCTTTATATTTAGTTATTTCATACTTTCCGCGAATGACTGCTTTGCCTGCACATATGTAGGTGTACTGCATCTATGTACCCATAGAGGACCAAAAAAGTGCCAGGTGTCCTGAACCTGGAACTGTTGGACATGAGTTACCATGTGTATTTTAGGAACAGAACCTGGGTCACTGAAAGGACAGCAAATGCTCTCAATAGCTGACCCATCTCTCCAGGTATCCCCCCCCCCGCCTCTTTTTGAGACAGGGATTCTCTGTGTTAGCCCTGGCTCTCCTGGAACTCACTCTGTAGATCAAGCTGGCCTCAAACTCAGAGATCTGCTTGCCTTAGCTTCTATAGTGCTGTATTTACATGCGTGTGCTACCCACTCACTGCCCAGCTAATTTTCTTATGTTTCTCTCTGTGTATGTGTGATAAGACATATATATGTGTGTATGATTGTTTGTGTGTGAATGTAGGCACAAACCTGTCATGGCACATATGTGGAGATCAGAGGAGAACCAACATCACTTGTTATATTTCACTTTGAAGCAGAATCCCTTGCTCACTTGTTTATTCCCAGCTAGCCAGTGAGACTATGGACCTTTCCTGTGTCTGCCTCCTACTTGGCCTTTAGGAGCAATGAGATTATAGATGAGTGCAACTGTGTCTAGCTTTATGTGGGTGGCCTGGGGTTTGACCACAGATCCTTATGATTGTATAGTAAATGTTGTGTGTGTATCACAGACCTGAAAGTGCTGGAAGTCATTTTTAGTTATTAACATATGCTATAGGTTGGATATGAAGTGTTTCTAAGAAGGTCTTGTATTGAAAGCTTGTTCCAGAGCAGGTGGATCTGACCGTAGAGAGGTGATGAAATGGTGATGGCTCTGACAAAATCACTAAACCAGACCAATGATGTCATAAGGTAGGAACATTATTGAGAAGTGAGCAAAACTTCTGAGGTGCCAGTGTCTTTTACAGTTCAAGACTTTGTCACCAGAAATGTATGCTCATGGATAGATGGTTTGGTGTGTTTCTTCAATGTGTCATCTTTTCTCTGCTTCCTGAAAGCTATGAATTAAACAGTTCCAGTCCACCATGTGTTCTATACTATACTAATTTTCCTTCACTAAAGACCCAATGCAATGGGACCAGGGAAGCACAGATTGCAATCTCAGCAACTGTGAGCCACAGTAAACCCTTCCTCATGTAAAGGCTTGTTTGTCTTAACTATTTGTCATGAAATGTCTAACATTATGGATTAAAAATTGTAGCAAATCTTAATCTGTCTGTTAGGTCTAAGATGGCTAAGGAAGAACATTTTATGTGTAGTTCCCACAGCTTTGAGATAATGACTTGCTGCTTTGTCTCTGAGAGAAGAAAGAATGAAGTAGAACACCCCATATGTCAGTATCATCCCCAGAGAAGCAGCATTTGGGAAAGTTCATTTATTATGGCAGTTAGCAGTTAGCTTGTTTGACCTGAGAGACCCTTTTGCCTTCTTCCTCATTTGTGATTTAAAAATGATTAGAATCATTACAAACTATAATTCAGGATAGACTGCTTGCCTAAACATATGGGAATCCCTGTTTAATTCCCAGTTCCATAAAAATACTGCTAGAATCTGAAATGAAATGACTTTAAAAGTATACTTGTCAAAATATATGAGATGAATAAAACAACAAATATGTTTTCTGCAACTATGCTCATATGCAAATATGTAGAAAAGAACTAGTTTTGATGAAACAATCCTCCAAAAATATAGAAGAGATTAAAATATAGGAAGAGTGAAAAATAAAGAACTTCATAAAGTCAAAGAAGCAAAGCGATTTGTAGACAGGAGCTATTTGTAAACTTATGAAAATAAATACTATCCAAATGAAAATTTTGAAAATACAAAAGACACTTGCCAATAAATGATATGACCTATAAAAATTATATACCCAATTTCAAGAGAAACTGAAAATATTCCAAGGGAAATGAGACAAAGAAGCAAAAATTATGTTGGTTTTAGGTTTCTAACGCCCTTGTCACCTGAGCAGAAACTTTTTTGGAATCAGAGGTTCAATTATTACAATTCCAAAGTGTTAAAGAAAAAATTCTTTGAGTCTTATTTTATACTTCAAGCAAAGTTACTGTAGATACCTTATGTCTGTGTCTATTTTATTTTCCACTTCTGTTTTAATTATATTTAGACACATTGCTATTGAATATTGATATTATAAGTTTAATGTAACAACTTTAGGATAATGATTGTAATTGTCCTATTTTTAGCATATTCATCATTTCAGTTTTTCTCAATGTGTAATTCTCTGGCAGTAAGTGAACATTCTGTAGACATTATTTTATCTCAGCCTGTCAATAATTCTTCTATTTAAAAATGGTGTTAATGTGTACCTTAGATATCCTAATGCACATTTTAATTGACCCAACTTCTTTGTAAAATTGGACTGCTCTATGGCTTCACACTTAGTTTTTTATTTCTTTACATTGGAAACTAACCCATATGTTATTATTTTTCTTTATAAGATTTTGTAATATACTATGGGATCATGATAGTTTACTTTAGTTAAAGACATGTTTTATTATTTCTGAATATCAAGTTTGTATAAAAGATATAAGCCTTTCTTCTACATGCCACAGACTGCTGTGACAGAGCTATACTTGTTTTGTTATGTTTTAATTGTTAGGCTTATAAGAGAGCACAGTAGATAAAGAAAACTCCTGCCAAGATAGATGGCATGACTTCAGTTCCTTAGACCTTCCTGGTGGAAGGAGGGAATTAATCCTCACACTTTTTCATCTGACTTCCATATGACTTCCATGGCATATATATGCAAGCCTACACTACATTACACTACAACACACACACACACACACACACACACACACACACACACACACACACACACACACACACACACTCACACACACAGAGTAATACAAAATTAGCAAAATTGTTTCTTGGTTAATGGTTATTCTCCCTATTGAAAATGAATAGCATGGTAATTTTCTTTTCCAAATACACAGATTAGTTGCTCAAGGCACACTGATAATTCCCACCTCACCTCATGCTTCTATAGCACAATCCAAGAAAAGGAAATAATCATTGCTTAATATCTGGGGAGGACTATTTCATGAGAGCACAACAAAATTGCATAGCCTGTGTGTTATTAAATATGTATAATAATTCAGATGGTGGAATCACAAGCTTAAAAACTTTTATATAAGCCATAGGGCACCGTTACAATGAGAAAACCTTTAATTATGTTATAAAGGTCTGATATTCCAGGAAAATGTCACTTCAGAATAAACTTCTAACAGTTAATTATCAGTGATATTTAACTTGTACAAAAATTAAATATCACCATATAATCCTGTGATCATTTTATTGCTTTTGTAGACATTTAAGTATTTTAAGGGTTTTCAAGTAACAATGTAAGGGCTAGCCGCTTGCCAGGTTCTTAGTGTGGTAGGAAGAACCCCATGATGTTCTAATGGCATGTTTTTTAAAAAGACTTTTCAAACTATAGGGGGAAAGTGTACATTATTTTCAGAGAATAAATATGAAATTATAGAGCTGCTGTAAGCTGTTCAATCCCTAACACTTAGTATTATCAAATATGAAATTCAGTACTTAAGCAAATAGAAATCTCCAGCTTGAAATACAACCTTGGAAAGACAATGAATAATTGTCAGAAATCAGAAAAGCTACATTAGAAGTTAAATTCAGTGAATAATAAATTTGTCAACAGTGCATACTGTCTAGCTGAAATCATGGGCTCTATAGATTACTTAAACTTACATGAAGGGCTTACACTATGCACTGCACTGTTATGCTTGGAATGATAGTTGTCTCTCATGGAAGATTTTTAATGAAGTAGGGTGTTGCTACTGTCCAGCAATTCCATGACCAATAGAACATTTCAATGATCACAGTGTCTTGGGTCTTTTATGTCAAAGTGTCACATCCTATGGCTATGCTTGTGAGAACATCGTTTGGCATTTTGAAGGCATAGCTCATGTAACTGGATACAGCGTCCAACTATGCTGAGTATTTGTGTCTAGGAATTTATTGGGGCCCACATGAGGGATATCTGGATATCCTCTATTGCTGCCAATCTTTCTTTTATTCTTTTGTTCCTCCATTTTTTATTTGAATTAGAAACAAGATTGTTTTACATGTCAATCCCAGTTCCTTTTCCCTTCCCTCCTCCCCTGCTCCCCCGACTAACACTCTACCTATCCCACACCCTTTATGCTCCTCAGGGAGGGTGAAGCCTTCCATGGGGGGTCTTCAGATTACTGACATATCTTTGGGATAGGGCTTAGGCCCAACCCTGTGTGTCTAGGCTCAGGGAGTATCCCCCTATGTGGGATGGGCTCCCAAAGTCCATTCCTATGCTCAGGATAAGTGCTGATCTACTACAAAAGGCCCCATAGGTTTCTAAGGTCTCCTCACTGACCTCACTGACACCCATGCTCATGGGGTCTGCATCAGTCCCATGTTGGTTTCCCAGCTATCAGTCTGGAAACCAAGAGCTCTCCCGTGTACTCCCCATCTTTCTTATTAATTGAAAAATTTTCATTTACTGATTCTCTCTCTCTCTCTCTCTCTCTCTCTCTCTCTCTCTCTCTCTCTCTCTCTCTGCCTGTGTGTGTATGTACATATGTGTGTACATGTGCATGCACATACCCATGTGTAGAAAAAAGGACAAGTTGCAGAATATTCTTACTGGGCACTGAACTTGGGTCAATCATTTGCTGAGCCAGTTCATGAAGGCTTTCTCCACAGTATTATTTGCTTATTTATTTTTATTTTGATATTAAATATAATTAAATAATTTTTCCTATCCATTTCCTCCATCGCCTCCTTTCATTCTTTCTCAAATTCATGGCATTTTGGCCTCTTCTATTCTAATACTATCACATATGCACATAATGTTATCTTTATGCCTATAATTTCAGGGCTTTTCCTGGAGAAGACTCTGAGTCTTCCTAATTCCTGGTGTAGTTTTTTTGTCTAAGGTGGGGGCCTGTGAGCTCTCTCCTTCCATATTAGGATATTCTCTGGTGTCATACTTGTTCAGTCTCATTTTGGCAGCCATTCTGGTGAGACTTCATGGGTAAAGCTTCTCTGACATTTCTAGGAGACACAGTCTCAAAGCAGACAACCTATTTATTCTTCTGGTTCTTACACTCCTATAATCTTCCTGTCCCCTCTTCCACAATGTTCACTGAGCTTTAAATGCAACAGCTGCATTGTAGATAGATCAGTTAGGTCCGAACACCAACATAATCACCAAACATAATCACATTTTTCTTTGTTTTGGTTTCTATAGTACTTTCTGTTCAAAAGGAAAGTATCTTGTAGAGAGATAGGACCTACACTTCTCTGTGGATATAAGGGTGAATATTTAGAGGACATTAATAAAAGATGACATTTTAGTAAAGTGGCAGATGTAGTTTCTCCTCCAAGATCCATTACTGATACCCTTACACCCTTATGATGTCCCCTTTTCCCTCGAAGTTAATT
Source organism: Cricetulus griseus (assembly GCF_003668045.3). Classification (NCBI taxonomy): domain Eukaryota; kingdom Metazoa; phylum Chordata; class Mammalia; order Rodentia; family Cricetidae; genus Cricetulus; species Cricetulus griseus. The sequence goes on from NC_048596.1 coordinate 225,430,038, forward strand.
GGCCACTAGTCTACAAAGATAAAGGAGCAGATGAGCAATTTGCATGGCCTGTGAACACAGTAGAAATAACCTTCTGGGAGACAGTTTCAGTGAGACAGCTTGACTTTATTCCAGAGTGAGGGGATACATAAAGGATGGGAACAGGGGCTGGGGCATCACCTTACTTGCATCAAATAACACATTTCTATCATAAGAATAGCACAAGTCTAATTACCATATAGGCAGCAAAGGATAAACTTCTGCAAGGGACTGTATTAAGGGCCACACTAGTGATACATCAGGTGTCCTAGCCTAGAGACACTCTCCAGATAAGGTCTGATAGAGAGCAAAAAGACACCCCTTGGGGAGTGGGGACAAGGAGAGGCAGCATTCCCTGTTGTTGAGCTCAGAGAGAGGTGCTAGGTCTCAGTAGATGGCAGTCTCTGACCAGAAGGGCTTCACATCATATCCTTAGGTCATGGTGATATGCTAGTTAGTCATTGCTATAGATCACAGACATCATATCTGGGTAGATTATTGATTGTTCCCTACCCAAGATTCCTGTAAAATTGCATGACACCTTCTGGAACCATAAAAGCTAGTCCTTATTGGGACAGTTTTAGTTCAGATCTAGTTCTGATAATCTGGTATCCTGTGTCCAAAGTTCATGGTTTCTTTAGCACTAGGGACTTTTCTCCAAACTCTAGGACGCAGTCAAGGGCAACAGCAATAGCATAAATAAAAATAAAATAAGTGTATGTGTGTTTGGGTGAAGGGGAATGAATCTGCATGTGTAAGTCCAGGCATGTGAAGGCTGGAGTTGACATCAGGAATCTTCCTCAGGCTCTTGCCACATTCTCATTGAAGAGAATCTCTTGCCCAGAGTTTATTTATCAGCTAGGCTAGCTAATTAGGTTGCATTGGGAAATTTGTTTCCACCTCCCAAGTACTGGAATTTCAGGTAGGAGGCTATGCCATGTATAATTTGCATGGGTTCATGGATAGGACCTCTAGTTCTCACTTTTGTGCTGTATGCTTTTTATCCACTCAACCATATTTCTACCCCCACCCCCATAAGTAGTAATAACTTCTTACTAATCCACCAGATTCCTTCTTTTCTTTTTTCTGCCAAGTATAAAGAAATTTTCAAAATTATTTGTATGAAGATAAGTCATACTTCCCTTAGAAAATATTGTGAAATAAGAATCATAATACTTAGATATATCTCTTTATAATACATATCAACTTCCTTATTTATGTTGAAGACAATTTTTCTAGCCCTATTCCTATAATTTTGAATATAAACACAGTAGCTAGAGATTAAGAGATAAGCATTCATGAAAAGTAAAGCAATATTATTTTTCCAACTACCCTGAAATTTATTTGACAAATATACTCTATACTTACGGTAAAGGAGTGTTTTGTTTTTTTGTTTTTTTTTTTTTTGGTTTTTTTGAGACAGGGTTTCTCTGTGGCTTTGAGTCTTTCCTGGAACTAGCTCTGGTGGACCAGGCTTGTCTCAAACTCACAGAGATCCACCTGCCTCTGCCTCCCAATTGCTGGGATTAAAGGCGTGCGCCACCAATGCCCGGTTGAGGAATGATGTTTTAACATGAATATATTCATTAAAATTTTTATTTCCATTATCAAGAACACTGTGTCTTCACTTCACATAGTTCCCTAAGAGCACTTAAGTTCCTCTGTCTGCAGATTTTTAATAGTGACTGCAGTTTTGTTAGCTATGACCATCTTGCTCCTCTTTATACTGTTGTCTTGTGGTTTCTATTGCTATAAAGAGACACCATAAATGCACCAACTCTGATAAAGGAAAACAATTAATTAGGGTGGCTCACTCACAGTACAGAGGTTCAGTCCATTGTCACCATGGTATGACATGGCAGCATGCAGGCAGATGTGGGGCTGGAAAACTAGCTGAGAATCCTACATCTTGCAGACAAGAAGAAGTGGTCTGTGAGACTTGGAGTAGCTTGAGCATGGGAGACCTCAAAACCCAACCTCACAGTAATATACTTCCTCCAACAAAGCCATATTTCCTAATAGTTCCACTCCTCATGAGTTTGTGGGGCCAATCACATCCAAACTGCCACAGCTGCAGACCTGTTTTTCCTTTCACTAACATCTCCCCATCTTCCATATCTTCAGGCTCTGGCAAACATTCTCCAATTGTAGAAGTGTGAACCAGTTTTAAAGATTCCACACATAAATAGTATCAGAGTGTTCTGAGACCAGCTTGTATTGCTGCTAGTGGTATTTTGTTTGTTTGTTTGTTTGTTTGTTGTTTTACTTTTCAAGACGGAATTACCCTTGTAGTCCTGACTGTAATGAACTCATTTTGTAGAACAGACTGGCCTTGAACTTACAAAGATTCACTGGCCTCTATCTCCTGAGTGCTGGGATTAAAGGCATATGCCACCACTGCCCAACTTTTGCTGTTGTTCTTAAAGGAGGTACTAAAGTAGCATGTGGACTGACTAAACCTAACCTAAAATAGTTCAATATTTCCAAATAATATTCAAATTTACAGAATATGAATGATTTAGGTATATAATTTAATAAGGTAAATGGAAACTCTAGATCCACAATCATGTACTAATGACTCAAGAGCACAGATCAAAATTTATACATTCCAGGAATTTACATGTATGAATTGATCTACATGTGACTGATGCCTCAGAACCAAAGAAGTGAATAAGCATGCTTACTTTTTTGTCTAGCAGGTAATCCTCACAAGATGGAAACAAAATAGTTATAGATGTTGTGGTTCATGGTATAAACATTAAAAATAGCATGTTGTACAGAGAAATTATGAAATAATAAAGTTATCCTAACCATGCTGATGAATTAACATATAAAATTGACCTAATATCCCATTGAAAAAGATGAAGTTGGCTCCAAAATCATCAATCTTTCTCAAGTGCTGTATAAGAACTAAAACTGATTCCTAAAAGCTGTTATCTAGTGAGAATTAAGGAAATACAAATGAAAAATTAGCATTGAGAACTCTCATGAACAATTCTTTAAAAAGAAAAGAGGATGAAAGAGTCTTCACAATATGGGAATAATACTAATTTAACAAACTATTATAGAAATGCATTATGCGATACAAGGAAAAAAACACATAAAGTATAATTATATCCATGTACCAATAAGGACAATTTTCATAGTAAGATATATAGTTTTCTAGTTTTGTAAGTTTATTGCAAAATTCAATACCTTCTGGTATTACTAGAGCCATGGGGAATATGTGAATGTTTTCCATTCTTATTTATTGGTCTACATATGTTTGTAGAATATTCATATAAAATATATAGATACATGTTTAAATATTGTACAATATTTTTGGAGTAATTGAATTATGTTAAAGGTACATTCAAACTTTTGAATCACTATAAATATGGTGGAACTGGATAATTTATTGTCTATCTCAGCTATGGAGCATATTTATGATTTAATAAAAACAATGTCCACATTATCAAAATACAGAAAGGTTTTGTGGTTAAAAATAAAAGGCTGAATATTTGGCCCCCATTCTTAAAGAGCACAGTAGTACCACTGTGCAAAAAATGCAAAGTAATTCTATGACAATTGACGATCACATATTGGCACTATAGCCTTGAATACTTTAGAAATGGCACTTGGTAAAACTTAAGAACACTAATTAATCACAGACTTATGTTCAGGATTCAGGATGCTAAGACAGGAGGATACAAATGCAAGGACAGTTAAACTACAAGGTGAGACACTATCCTTAAAATCACATATAGAAAAGTAATGCAAGTAATTTTAATTGTTTTTGAATTTATACATGTAGTTGATCATTTTATTTATATCACTAGTTTACTTTTCAAAACAGAGAAGATATGTGATGGGGATGTCTTTCTGTATGCTGTTAATATATTTTTCTCTTATTGGTTGATGAATAAAACACTGATTATTCAGTAGCCAGACAGGAAGTATAGGCGGGGCAACCAGGAGAATTCTGGGGAGAGGATGCAGAGAGAAGCCACCAGGAAGAAGCCATGTAGCTGCTGGCAAGATAGGACACCTGGCATTCTCTGGTAAGATAAGGCAATGTAGAAATACATAGATTAATAGTTATGGGTTAGAGGGCTAGCCAGGAAGAAGCCTAAGCTGTTAGCAAAACCGTTTATAATTAATATAAACCTCTGTGTGTTTATTTGGGGCTAAATGGTTGTGGGACCAGGTGGGAAAGAAACTCCACCCACAGATGTGTTCACGAAAATATTTTAAAAGCATATAAGGACTTTTTTCAATATTTTCAAAAGCATTTTTCATTTAGAGTTGTCATTAACATCATGTGCAATATGCAATATATTTTGCATTCTTCAAGTTTTATAAAAAAATACTTTTTGGCAAATGTCAGACATCCCACAGGAAATATATATATATACATACATATATATATATATATATATATATATATATATAGAGAGAGAGAGAGAGAGAGAGAGAGAGAGATCACTTATATAATGGCTTAGTAATATATCTAACTACTATACGAAAGGCCCTGTGTTCCATCTCATTGAGAAAAAAATATTTCTCTCAAAATTTCACTGTCTATTCTAAGCCCCTTTCCTTCTTCCTCATTTAAAATTCTGATATGGTTAAAGGAAGGTATACATGTAGTTTCTGAAAAAAAGTATAATTGTCCAATATGTTAGATTTATTTCGGAAATTCTGTCTGAATTTCTACTTATATTCTAAAAAGTATAGAATAAAGAAATGAGCATTTAACAGTATTAAAAGTGCTGTGTGTGTGTGTGTGTGTGTGTGTGTGTGTGTGTGTGTGTGTGTCTGTGTGTGTGTTATATGGTTAGAAGTATAATGATACACAAGGCCACATTTATGGAAGCCAATATAGAAAGTAGGGAATCTTTCTCTATTGCTTTTTGCCTTAGTCTCTTTAGAAAGTTCTATCGTTCAAACAGCCATTAACTCTTTGGGCTAAGCCAGCTGGTCATGAGCAGCTCATATCCTTCTGTGTCCTCTTTCCCAGTGCTGGGATTTAGGCATATGCATCCATGCATGTGTTTTTTTGTAGTATTGCTGGGGACTCAAACCTAGGGCCTCATGCTTGAACAATAACTGTTCACACCCCCTGTGCCATCTCTCTAGCAGGATTGATCTTTTTTTCTTTTTTTTTATACTTCTTCATCATTTTCCAAATAAATCATTCCTGATTTTTTCACACCATGGATCATCTTTCTTTTACTCTTATTTTTTTCAGTTTTGTTGTCTTCCCTTTATAGCTGTTAGCTTTGTCTGTGTTAAAATAAAAATCCACGTAATTTGAATCCTATGTATATTTTGTTGCATTCTCTGCATTTATATTTTGTTTGCAAGATTTATTTTTGGAAATATATGTAGTGTCATATTGTCTTTATCTTTTTCATTTTATGGATTTGAGAATTAACTTAGGGCACTGAAAATACACAGCAAGGGCTCCTGACAGGGCTGTATTCCCAGCCTTCTTTCCATTTTAATTTTGGAAAAAGGTTCCACTCATATCTCTGTAATTCTGTCTGTGTATTCATGCAGCCTCATTGTTTTGTATCTGCCTACTTCTTGGAGGAATTCCCTCATAATAGCATCACCTTGGTGGATGGAAAGAAAAGATAGATTTCAACCATATCTAAATCAGTGAATTATTTGCCTGTCTTTTATGAGAAACTATAACTGGAATGGCACAGAAGAGTCGAATCCCTGGATGCATGTCATCCTGCCCCTTTTTGGTCTTGACATGAACACCGTAGCTCCAGTTTCTGCAAAGAATATGAGTTAAAAAGTGTGTGGCTCAGCATTCTGTAAGCTAGCTGTCCCTGAGGAATGATTGGCACGAGAAGTCGTCCTTGTGTACTCATTCTGAACTTTATCATCAGAAACATTTTAGGGAGGCATTATCTTTAAAATGCTTTTCAGAAGAGGAAATCCAATTCCTTTCTATTTCTTATTACAATAAAAGTTGAGATTATGAACATTGATGTCTACTGATCAACATAAACAGCAAAGTGCTATTTTTCTTTCCTCATGAACAGCCAAAGAAGTGTCAAAGCCTAAGGAGAGAGATCTACCTTTCCCCCCTTGTTATGATTATAGCTCAAATTGGAGGCTACATACTCCTCTGATACTGTGCCAAATGGCTCTCTCTGGTGTTCCACAAGCTTGCTTCATCATTTCCTGAACAGCCTCCATACTTCCTGGAATTCCACAGCTGCATATGCTCCAGACAAAATTTGGCCTCAGGAAGCCAAGCCTTGTACATTAGCCTTCCAACTCCCTGTAATCAAGTTTTCCAACAGGAATTAATTATGACAAGGAAATGCAGCTGCAGCTTATTCACGCTCCCTGAGATAAAATTTGAAATAGTGTGGGTTTCTTCTATTCAATAGGATTCATTCATCCCACAGGACAAAGGTGGATTATTTCCAAACCTTTTTTATGATGAAGGATGTTAGCATATCAGCAGTTACAAAGCAAAATATAGCACAAATAAAAGATACCTGTAAACATAAAGTTTTAGAGTTTCAAACCATGAAAAAATAAATGCCTTTGTTTCATGTCATTTTGTTCTCTTATTACCCATTATTATAAGATTCATTTCCTTACTTCATTTAGTTAGTTTTATCTTTCTTTTGTTTTTGGTATTCTAAATTTCAAGAATAATATGTGTGACTTCATACAAATTTATTAACTATAATGATTAGTAGGTAAGAGGTTTTTCTGTTTGATGTTAGAAGCAAATTCTAAACAAAATATTTGCAAGTTGACTGCAAGAACCAGTTAAAGAGGTCATATATCACATTTAATTTGGTTTTATCCACAGATGCAATGTTGGGTCAATATATAGATGCTAATAAATGTACAACATATAAATGGTGTGAGAAAATAATTATAATAACTATTTCAATAGATACAAAAGTGCTTTTGATAATATTAATTATCTTTTTACAGAAAATTCTCAAAAAATCAATATACAAAATCCAAAGGCTATTACCTATCACTGCACTGCACCAGTCTGGGGTTGTTTCACTTCTGAATCCAGAACTTCAACCAGAGTTCAGCCACCTTTTTTCATAAACAAGATATGATTTCTTTAGCATATTTTAAGCTACATTCACATGTTTATTGCACTGCATTTAGTCTTTTGCAATTTTCAGGCATCTTTTATACTTTACCAATTTGAGACCATAGGTATATGAATCCTGAAATGCAGGGTAGACACGAGACTGAAAGCCAAAAACTTTCAGCTGATCCACAATCTGACAAATTGGGGTGGCAGTGTCTAGCAAAAATTTGAACAACTCCAAACAGATATCCACAAGAAATACCACAAATGTTATACCTCCAGATGTCTGATACCATTGCAAAAGCAAACACACAAATAACCAGGACAATATACCTCTTAGAGAAGTCAGAAACCCCATTGCAAAATTCCCCAAGAAAAACCATTTTATCTGAAGCACAAGAGAAAGACATCAAAAATTCTCAAGTACCTTAAAGAAGCTAAAAATGAATGGCCTAATGAAGATCATAGAAATACTAGAAGTTAAATGGAGTAATTAACTGAATTCCAGATATAAAAGTAGATATAAAAATAGAATTTAACAAAGAAATAGAATCACTATGATAAAACCAAACTGAATTGTAGACTGGTAATCATTTGGTCTAAGTATAAAATCCATATATGTATGAGTACATACCATGTTTGTCTTTTGTGACTGGAATACCTCAATCAGGATGGTTTCTTCTAGATCCATCCATTTGCCTGCAAATTTCAAAATTTCATTGTTTATTTCCACTGAGTAGTACTCCATTGTAAACATGTACATTTTCTTTATCCATTCTTCAGTTGAGGGACATCTAGGTGGCTTCCAGGTTCTGGCTATTACATATAATGAATCTATGACCATAGTTGCACAGATGTCTTTGTTATAAAGGTGAATCTTTTGGGTATATGCTTAACAGTAGAATTACTGGATCTTGTGATAGACTGATTCCCATTTTCCCTAGGAATGGCCATTCTAATTTCCAATGTGGCTGGGCGAGTTTACACTCACACCAGCAGTAGAGAAGTGTTCCCCATTCTCCACATCCTCTCCAGAATAAACTGTTCTTGGTGGGTTTGATTTTAGCCATTCTGACAGGAGTAAGATGTTATCTCAGAGTTATTTTGATTTGCATTTACCTGATGGCAAAGGATGTTGAGAACTATTTAAAGTGTCTTTCAGTCATTTCAGAGTCCTCTTTTGAGAGCTAACTATTTAGTTCTGTACCCACTTTCTAATGAGATTATTTTGTGTTTTGGTCAAAATCTTCTTGAATTATTTGTGTATTTTAGAAATTTACCCTCTGTCATATGTGGGGTTGGTGAATATCTTTTCTCATTCTGTGGGCTGCTGTTTTGTTTTGTTGACTGTGTCCTTTGCTTTACCGAAGCTTCTCAGTTTCAGGAGGTCCCATTAATTAATTGTCAATCTCAGTGTCTGTGCTACTGGTGTTATGCTCAGGAATCAGTCTCCTGTACCAAAATCTAATGAATGAAATGTCTATCAAGATTCAAAACATGAAATAGAGAGGGTAAAGATATTCCTCATGATGCATAATAAATAAAACACCAAATGTACAAAATATAAAAGGGATATTAAAGGCTACAGTGGGAAAAGACCAATTCACATATAAAGACAGGCCTATTAAAATATCCACATGTCTTTTCAATGGGGAATTTGAAAATCAGAAGGGCCTGGATGGATGTCCTATAAGATTTGAAAGACCACATTTGCCAACCCAGACTACTATATTGGCAAAACTACCAATCTTAACCAAAGGAGAAAGAAATGTGTTTCATAATAAGTAGCTTTCTGTGAGCAATCTTTTAATCCGGAAAAGAAATTAGGTGAAATAATAAATACATACATAATAAAAAATAGCTTTATAATACCTAAACCTAACCAAGTAGGTAAATGAATTCTAAAATGAAAGCTTTAAGACACTGTAAAAAGACCTGAAAATCTCATCAATTATAGTTGAAACTGGAAACCCCTTAATATTAGGTTACAAAAGTTCTTACAAAGAATTATAAAATATTTATAAATTTGTCAAAAAAAGACCTGAAAGGAGACACCAAGTACTTGGAAACCTTTCATGCTAAATCAAGCTACAAGACATGCCCCCTAATGCCAAAGTGGAAAAAAATGTGAAGAAAGTAGACAATCACTTTCTTGTTTAAGTCTTGCCCTTCAAATTGAAACCCATACCCAGCATACTTACCAAGGCCAAGAAACTATGATCACACTGTCATTGCCCATAGGAAAAAACATACTACGATTACTATAGTAAAAATCTAGTGGTAATCTTCACAGATTGGCATAAAACATATTAAAATGCAGATGTAAACAAAAATCAAGTGTATCATGGTACCTCTCCTCACTTTATATAACAGTGTCAGAGTGACAAAAGCAACTTACCACTGGCAAAGAAATATGTAATCCAATGCAACATGATATACGGTCCAGAAACATATCCACACTGCCAGACCACCTAATTTGCTTTTGGTAAATGTATGAAGAGGATTGAAATTAGGTCCATATCTCTTACCTGTGATAAAATAAATTCAAATGGTATAAAGACTTTGATATGAAAAATGAAGCTTATACAGGAAAACAGTGAAAAGATCTCAAGACACAAGCATAGGCAAGAACTTTCTGAAAGGGGCTCTATTACTTCAGGGAATAATACCAATAATTGCTATATTGGATCATATGAAGCTTAAATGCTTATGCATAATAAAGATAGCACTCAGCAGAGTGGAGACCAAGCTAACAGAATTGAAGGGAAAATGTCAATTGCATGTCAGGCAGGGAGTAATATAGAGAATACAAAAAAACTGCAAAATTAAATACCAAATATTAAATTTCGATTCGGTAAGTTCTCAAAAGACATGGTGGACAAAACATACATCTTATGTTGTATGTATTAAGCTTGCTACCCTTAACTCTTAGCCTAAGATGTTTTCTTGACAATGTTGATATTGATCTAGAGCATAAACAGCATACAGTTTTCTGAGGCATCTATGACAGTTCAGGACAGTATATGAAGTGGGCTATTAAAGACAAGATCTAAAAGGGGGATTCATAGAGAGGGCGTTCTGGTTCTCCTAACCTAAATCCATGAGTTGTTTGTAGAACATCTTAATTATGCATGTAAAATGACATAGGCTTGATCAATTGCTTTGGGATTGACAGACACTAGAAAATCAGCATCACAAACACTTTTTAGGGGTGGAGAATTGCTAAGCTATTGAGAATATTTATTGGCTGCTCTTACAGAAGATTCAAGTTTGTTTACCAGTATACAAATAAGGCAGTACACAACATCTGCAATCCAGTTTCAGAAGGATCCAATATGTCTGTTCTCTACAGGCACCTGTGCTCAAGTGTGTGATCCGACACACAAAGGCATGCACTTATACACAATGAATATGATAATAATAAAATCCTTTTAAAAAGTAGCTTAGATCTTCAAAATACCCATAGAAGTTTTAAGAAAATGGACCCCATATGTCAATAGGAAGTGGCACTTTTAGGAAGTGTGGCATTATTGGAGTAGACATGACATTGTTGAAGTGGGGAGAGGGGAGGCTTTGAGTTCCCTGGCAGGCACTTCCTGCTGCCTATTGTAGAGCTCTCTAAACACCATGTCTGCTTCCAACTACAATGCTTGCTCAAGAGGTTTCAGAAGATAAGAATATTATTATGTGGCCTATAGACAATTCTTGTGATATTTTGGTGAAGAAAGTGGCTACTTTTTTACCCTTGTCCGAAAAGTCTACCTGAGGCTAAATTGAAGAGTTTTTAGTTGTTTGTACACAGACTGAATGTATTTCTGTGCTATGATATGGCTATAAGCCTCTGGGAGCCAGGAAGTGTAATGTTGTGGCTTGAAAGAAAATAGTCCCCATAGGCCAATAGCTAGTGGCACTATTAGGAGTTGTGGCACTGTTGCAGTATAGGTGTCATTATTGGAGGTTCTGTGTCACTGAATGCATGCTTTGAGGTCTTTGATGCTCAGGCTATGCCCAGTGTGTCAGTCACTTCCTGCTGCCAATGGATCCAGATGTAGAGCTCCCAGTTACTTCTCCAGAACCATGTCTGTCTGCATGCCACCATGCTTTCCTCCATGACAGTAATGGAGTAAACCTCTGAACTATTAGCAAGGCCCAATTTAATGTTTTTCCTTTGTAAGATATTGACTCTTCACAGCAACAGAAACCATATCTAAGACACTACTCAAAATAGACACAACATTTAAAACCGCAACATATGCTATGTATATCCAGGTGAGAAAGCAATAAGAATGAATTGCAAAGGGAGAATCAATGCTGCCAAGTAAGCCCTGTAGATCATCCCCAACAAAGTCCAAAACTAAGTCTCTACAAGCACCACAAGAAACAGAATTCAACCATTAAGTCTAATGTATAGGAAATACCTGAGATTTCCAAAGATCGTATTAAAGACAATAAACCCAAGAACCTAGAAACTGAAGCTCTGTAAGTACAGGAAGAGCCAGAACTAGGGAACTGAGGGATAAGAAAATTTACAAAGTTAGGTTCACAGCCCACCTTCATAGAAGACTTTCCCAAGAGTCTCTGATGAAAGCAAGAGAAAACCTTGAAGGAGAAAAGAGAATAATTGCATATTATGCATGGAAAGAAGCATTCAAATAACATGTCTTCCCTCTGACAGAGACTAGAAGAAATTGTGTTAAAAATTTAAGCACCACGTGGGTGGTGGTGGTGCACACCTTTAATCCCAGCTCTCGGGAGGCAGAGACAGGAGGATCTCTGTGGGTTTGTGACCAGCCTGGTCTATAAGAGCTAGTTCCAGGACAGCCTCCAAAGCCACAGAGAAACCCTGTCTCAAAAAACAAACAAAAACAAACAAACAAAAACCAAAACAAAACAAAACTTAAGTAATAAGAGAAAAATGGAAATTATAGTGACAACTATAATTGGCTATTATAATGAGTGAAAAAGAAGACATTCTGGCATGAACAAATGTTCAGAGAATTAATTGTTAACAAAATTCACAACAAGAAGTGCTAAAGGATATTCTTAAGGCAGAAAGCTAATGGTAGCAGATGGTAAATTGTATAATAAAACAGGATGAGGAGAACAAGTAAATAAAAACTGTCATTATTTTTCCTATTTTTCAACTCTTTTGAAAAGACAGCAGGATACTTAAAGTTAAAACAAAATTAAAAGATGGATTGTATGACATAGTTAAAGAGAAAATATAAGATATAATAAAATGATAGATGTTAAGGTAAATAGATATGATATTAAGGTATGGTAGTGTGTTGTGTTTGTGATGGGGTATGAAGTTGTCTTCATACTAAATGTCTAAAGTACTAAATAAGTTGCCAAAGGTGTCAAATGTGAAGTAAGCAGTAGATAGTATCCTGTGTGAAGCACTAGCAGAAACAGTATTGACTCCAATAAACCCCAACAGTTTAAAGAAATGTATTAGTCTTGATACACATACTAATGGAATTAGCTCCCAAACATGCACTTTCTAGTGGGACTGGGGAGATGGATGCTCAGAGCCCAAGTGCAGCTCTTGCTGCACTTGAAGAGGACCTTATTAGGGCAGTCTGTGTGGACACTAGATTGAAATTATCTGTTAGGGCCTGTTTCAGTCACCAGTGGGTACACAACTGAGGCAATGACTCCCCATCTTCCTGAACACGTTGGCAGCAAATCTTTCAACAGTGAAAAATTTAGAGTCCCCTAAATCACTCCCCAAAACATGTCTCTCTGTTGAGAGTCCCATACCTATGCAGACCAGAACAGGTATCCAAACCTGCTGTGAACTCATTGTTTCAATAGCAGTGACTTGCCCAGAACATGACATTTTATAGCCTTCTCTCCATTCTGCTCTTATATTCTTTTTGCCCAGTCTTCAACACTGTTCCCTGAGACTAAGATAACATGGTTCAAATGTCTTCCATAGGAGTAAGTTCTCAACAATCACTTATTCTATACACCTTGTGAACCATGTGATTTTGAATTCACTGCATTTTACTCTAAAGAGAAGCATCTCTGATTATGTCTAAGAGTAGCATTTGTCTGTTAGCAAAAACATAATGATTTAGAAAATAATTAAATTCTACATCAATTTAGGCAAATAGGAGTATTCAGTACTCTCCTAAGGTCTAAGCTGCCATTGTATTTTAATCAGGTGTATAGTACCAGGCATGGGATATCTCCTATGGAACTGGTCTCAAATTAAATCAGAGCAGTTGCTGATCCCCCATAGCCATGGTTCATTTGACTGCACAAGTGGGCACATCTTGCCTGGCAGGTTGCTCTTATAGATCATAGGGTACACTAGTGGGTAAGAACATTAATTTTTCTTCCTTGGTTGCCTGCATAACACCTTCCAAACCTATGAAGCTAGTCAGCAAGAATGAGGCTTTCAGCTCAGTTTCATCTTGACTTCATCATATCATGAAACCAAAGTGTGTCCTGTCTTCATTAATAAGATCATATCACCTAAATCTGGTGAGCAGCCAATAGAGATGGCAAGGGCCTATTTTATTTAGGAACCTCGATATAATAAAAAAATGTGATACATATACAAAATATAATATTATTAAGCTGCACAAAAGTGAAATTATGAATATTCTGGTAAATTTCTAGTGAAAATTATATTGGGTGGGGTAACCCAGGCACAAAAAACAAGCAACACACATTCTACTTCAGAGGTAGATACTGCCTTTGATCATCTATATTTGTGTGGTCAACTTGGAGTTTCTATGAAACCAAAGAGACCAGGGAGTGGGGAGCTAGAAAGTAGGAAGCAGAGAGGTAACAGGTGGAAGGTAGATAGGACAGTATTGAGATGGGAGAGTAATTAGCATGAATTATATACAGGAACAAATTTTTTTTAAAAAAGTGAATAAAAAGTAGAAAATCAACATGGTTGTTCATTTCAGTAGTGTCAACCTGTGGAAACTAAGGCAGGACTCTTTGGAGGGAAACCGAGGCTAGCCTGGATTATATAAAGAGACTCTGTGTTGAAACCAAAACATCATTAAAAAAAGACTTCAGGGGGACAATAGTGTATAGTGTATTATAATAGGATAAAGCAAAACTAATGTGCCAGAATTAGACAAAACAAGTAAACAGAAGAAAGAGTCTAAGAGAAGGCATAAGAATCAGAGATCCAATCATTTGTACACTCAGAAATCTCACAGAAACAAACTGTAAGCTGATAACCTAGTGCAGAACTGTGCTGGCCTATGCATGATGGTATGTGGGGGGGAAGGTAGGGAGAAATTAGAAGGAAAGGAGGGAGAACTTTAATTAGTATATATTATGTGAGAAAAATATTTTCAATAAAACAAAAGAAAATGTATAATCACTATTTTAATAAAAATTATAGCACTATAATTGATATGAAATTTTTAAAACTTTTATTGAAAACAGATTCTCCCATACAATACATCCAGATCATTGTTTTCTCTCCTCACCACTGCTCCCTGCTACCCTTCTACCTCTCCTCTGCCCCACACTCCTGCTATTTCACTTCAGAAAAGAGCATGTTCTAAGAGATAACATCCAAATAGGACAAAAGCAAGACACAAAACGTCAAGGCAATAGTTTTCCTCTTGAAGGGAGACAGGGCAACCCAACAGGAGGAAAAGGTTCTCAGAAACAGGCAAAGAGTCAGAGAAACACCCACTCCCACTGTTAGGAGCCCCCCCAAAATACCAAGCTAATAGCCATAACATATACAGAGGACTTGGTGAAGACATATTTAGGCCTGATGATTATTGTTTCAGTGTCTGTGATCCTGTGTCACCCTGCTTAGTTGATTCAGTGAGCCATGTTCTCCTGGTGTTCTCCATCTCCTCTGACTTCTACAATCTTCCCTTTCCCTCTTCTGCAGTGTTCCCCAATCTCCAAGGAAAGGGACCCAATGGAGACTTCAAATTTAGACTCTCTCTCTCTCTCTCCAGATAATGTCTGGCTGTGGGTCTCCGAACCTGTTCCCATCTTCTCAGGGAAGAAGCCTCTCTAATGATGACTAGACAAAGCATGATCTAGGACTTCTGGTAATGGAGAGTATGGAGTCTAAACTTCCCAACAGTGGCAGCCAGGTGAGGCTTTCGCTGGTGAGTCTGGGTTGCCTTCATTTGAGTTTTTGGCCAAGGGATCTTTGTATCCCTTGAGATCCCATGGGATCTCTCTCACATAGAGATCCCTATACAACCAAGGCTGGTGCTAGGGCAGAAGTTTACTCAATAAAAACTGACAATGGGGCCCCATTACTGAGGACAATATTCACACAGCTCACTGAATGAACATAGGCTGAGATATTGAGGCAAGGATCCTTCACCCCTATGTTCTAGTTTCTTTGGCAAGATAGTCTCTGCTAAGGAAAGAGAAACCTAGACACCAACTCAGGCACAAAACCCCCCAGCTATAATTGTCCTGCCTGCAAGATGTGCTGGGGCAATAGTGGTAGAAAATTTGTAGGAGTGCCCAACCAATGTTTGGCTTAACTTGAGGTGCACCCCAGGTCCACCCAAGAAGAGGGAGTCTATGCCCAACACTCCCTGGATGGCCAGGCGCCAGAGACTGGGTAGCCCAGAGACCTAGAGTAGAACACTAATAGAGAAAGAAACAAATGAAATGAGTATTAAAGATATTCTGCTATACTCATAGATCTGCCTAGCTACTAACCCAGGTAGAATGAAATATTCTCATCTCAGCTTCTAACTATATGAGGTTGAGTCTGTCTCTAAGGAAGAAACATTGATCTGTATTCACATCAAGATATATATTGTGTAGAATCTCTGACATAGTTTTTGTTATAATTTGTTATGATTATTTTTTAAAAACCCCACCAGAAAACAAGAACAAAAAGAGGAGGAAACAACATCAAATCCCAGCATGTACTCTGTCATGCTTTATGTGAATCTTTCTAGAGAACTAAAACTATCCAAGGAGATAGTAGCAAAGAGTTTAGCTCAAAATTGCTTTGCGCTAAAGATAAAGAGGTCGTCTCTCCATGAAAAATCCTACCCTTGTAAGTCAGAGTTCTGCCTTCGGGAAAAGGAGTTTAAATGATGAGCAATTCCATAAATGACATTTTTGACAGGCACAGCTGTAGGATAAACAGCCAAAAGGAAAGAAAATGACATCTTTTCAGTGGTTGGTGAATCACACAACACAGTCAAGGTGATAAACCTGAAGTCTTTCTAGTACTTATTCTCATGGTAGTTGTGAACTCTGACATCTTCTCTTACAAACAGAAACAAAAGCAGGCCTTACTTCTGAGGGGACAGTGTATCAGTACAGGTCATGGTATCACATCAGCCTCCTCATACCAAGGAAATGAGCGAAAGACATAAGATAAGCATGACCATCTTCTCACCACCACAAGGAACCTTCTCTAAAATTGACCACACACTCGGCAATAAAGCAAACCTCACCAGATACAAAAACAATTGGAATAATCCCCTATATCTTATCGGACCACAATGGTTTAAAGTTAGAGTTCAACAACAACACAAATTGCAGAAACCCCCAAACTCATGGAAATTGAACAATGGTCATTTGCATCACTCCTGGGTGAAGGAAGAAATAAAGAAAGAATTCAAAGACTTCCTAGAATTCAATGAAAATGAAGGCACAACATACGAAAACCTATGGGACACTCTGAAAGCAGTTCTAAGAGGAAAGTTCATAGGACTAAGTGGCCACAGGAAGAAACTGGAGAATAGCCACACTAGGGAATTAACAGAACACTTAAAAGCTCTAGAACAAACAGAAGTAAACTCACCCAGGAGGAGTAGATGCCAGGAAATAAATTGAGAGCTCAAATCAATAAAGTAGAAACAAAGAAAACAATACAAAGAATCAATGAAACAAAGAGTTGGTTGTTTGAGAAAATCAGAAAGATAGATAAACCTTTATTCAAACATGCTTAAACAAGTCAGAGAGAGAACATACAAATTAACAAAATCAGAAATGAAAAGGGGTCATAACAACAGATACTGGGAAATCCAGATAATCATCAGGTCATACTTTGAAAACCTGTACTCCACAAAATTGGAAAATTTAAAGGAAATGTACAATTTTATGGATAGATATCACTTACCATAGTTAAAAAAGAACAGATGAACAATTTAAATAGACCAATAAGCCCTAAGGAAATAGAAGCAGTCATCCAAAGTCTTCCAAGCAAAAAAAGTCCAGGGGCAGATAGTTTCAGCACAGAATTCTACCAGAAATTCAAAGAAGAGTTAATATCAATAATCTTCAAATTTTTCCACAAAATAGAAGCAGAAAGATCACTATCAAACTCTTTTTATGAGGCTACAATTACCTTGGTACCCAAGCCACACAAAGACACAACTAAGATACAGAAATGCAGACCAATTTCCCTCATGAACACTGATGCACAAATACTCAATAAAATACTGGCAAATCAAATCCCAGAACACACCAGAAAAATCATCCACCATGATCAAGTAGTCTTCATGCCAGGGATGCAGGAATAGTTCAACATGTGAAAATCCATCAATGTAATCCACCATATAAACAAACTGAAAAAGAAACACCACATGATCATCTCACTAGATGCTGAAAAATCCAGCACCACTCCATGATAAAGGACTTGGAGAGATCTGGGATAACAGGAACATACCTAAACATAATAAAGGCAATATACAGCAGACCAACAGCCAACATAAAAATAAATAGAGAGAAACTCAAGGCAATTTCTCTAAAATCAGGAACAAGACAAGGTTGTCCACTCTCTCCATACCTCTTTAATATTGCACTGAAGTTCTTGCTAGAGCAATAAGACAACAAAAGGAGATCAAGGGAATACAAATCAGAAAGGAAGAAGTCAAATTTTCACTATTTGCAGATGATATGATAATCCAAGTGACCCGAAGAATTCTACCAAGGAACTGCTACAGCTGATAAACACTTTGAGCAAAGTGGCAGGATACCAGATTAACTCAAAAAATCAGAAGCCCTAATGCATTTAGAAAATAAAGGGGCTGAGAAAGAAATAAGAAAAATATCACCATTTACAATTGCCACAAACAACATAAAATATCTTTCGATAACTCTAACCAAACAGGTAAAAGACCTGTATGACAATAACTTTGAGTCATTAAAAAAGAAAATAAAGAATATACCAGAAAATATACCAGAAAATGAATGGAAAGATTTCCCATGCTCTTGGATAGGTAGGGTCAACTTATTAAAAATGGCAATCTTGCCAAAAGCAATCTACAGATTCAATACAATGCCCTTCAAAATACAATATGTCACAATTTTTCACAGACCTTGAAAGGACAATTCTTAACCAAAAGAAAACCAAAAAAAAAAAAAAAAAAAAAACTTGTACAATAAAGGACCTTCTGGGGGCATTACCATCCCCGAATTGAATCTATAATATAGAACTATAGTAATGAAAACAGCTTGGTATTGGCAGACACTTAGCCCAATGGAATTGAATTGAAAGCCCTGATGTTAACCCACACACCTACGAACTAAAGAAGCTAAAACTATACAATGGAAAAGAGAAAGCATTTTCAACAAATGGATGCTAGCATGTGGAAGATTGCAGATAGATCCATGTCTATTGCTATGCACAAACTGTAAGTCCAAATGGATCATAGACCTCAACATAAATCCAGCCAGACTGAACCTCTTAGAAGAGAAAGTAGGAAGTACTCTTGAATGAATTGGTACATGAATTGCTACACTTCCTGAACATAACGCCAATAGCACAGACACTGAGATCCAAAATTAATAAATAGGACCTCCTGAAACTGAGAAGTTTCTGGAAGGCAACAAAATAAAACATCAGCCCACAAAATGGGAAAAGATATTCACTAACCCCACATCTGACAGAGGGCTGATCTCCAAAAGAACTTAACAAGCTAGACCCCAAAACACCAAATAATTCAATTAAAAAGTGGGGTACAGAACTAATTAGAGAATTCTCAATAGAGGAATCTAAAATTGCTTTAAGACACTCAAGAAAGTGCTCAATATCCTTAGCCATGATGGAAATGCAAATCAAAACAACTCTGAGATACCATCTCACTCATGTCAGAATGGCTAAAATCAAAAATACCAATGACAGTTTATGCTGGGGAGGATGTGGAGAAAGGGGAACACTCCTCCACTATTGGTAGGAATGCCATCTTCTACAGCCACTTTGGAAATCAATATGGAGATTCCTCAGGAAAATGGGAATCAGTCTACACAAGATGCAGCAATTCCACTCTTAAGCATATACCCGGAAGAAGCACATTCCTACAACAAGGACATCTGTTCAACTATGTTCATAATAGCATTATTTGTAATATCCAGAACCTGGAAACAACCTAGAGGGCCCTCAACTGAAGAATGAATAGAAAAAAATGTGGTACATTTACAAAATGGAATATTACTCAGTGGGAAAAAATGGAATCTTGAAATTTGCATGCAAATGGATGACACTAGAAGAAACCATCGTGAGTGAGATAACCCAGTCACAAAAAAAAACAACATGGTATATACTCACTCATATATGGATTTTAGACATGGAGCAGGGGATTACCAGCCCACAAACCCACTGCCAGTGTCTGGGAAATAGGGAGGACCTTAAGAAAGATATGCATGGTATCCCAGATAAGGGGAATGTTACAGGATCTCCTGAGCAAATTGGGAGCATGGGGGGAAGGGAGATGGAGATGGGAGAAGAAGAGGGAGAGAAGAGGAGTAGAAAAGATGACATGGAGAAGCAGGAAGTTTGAGTCAGGGGAAGAATAGAGGAGATAAAGATAAGAGATATCATAACAGAGGGAGCCAATATAGGTTTATAGAAAAATCTGCCACTAGGGAGATTTCCATAGATCTACAAGGATGACACCAACTGGCAATCTAAGCAATAGTGGAGAATCTACCTTAAATGCCCTTCTCTGATAATGAGATTGATGGCTACCTTATATTCCATCCTAGAGCCTTCATCCAGTGGTTGATGGAAGCAGAGGCAGACACCTACAGCTAAACACTGAACTGAACTCCTGGAACCCAGTTGCAGAGAGGGAAGAGTGATGAGCAAGGGGGTCAAGACCAGGCTGGTAAAACCCACAGAAACTGCTGACCTGAACATGGGGGAGCTCAGGGATCCCAGACTGATGGCTGAGAGGCCAGCATGGGACTGATCCAGACCTCCTGAAAGTGGGTGTCAGTGAGGAGGCCTAAGCAATCTATGAGGTTTTGAGTAGTAGACTAGCATTTATCCGTGTCACACAAATGGACTTTGGGAGCCCATTACACATGGAGGGATACTCTTTCAGTCTGGTCACATGGAGGAGGGCCTAGTCCCTGCCTGGGATGATATGACAGATTCCCCCATGGAGGGCCTCATCCTCCCTGGGGAGCAGAAGGGGGGATGGGATGGGGGGTTGGGAGGCTGGTGGAGGATGGGGGAGGAGGGGAGGAGAAGGTGCTGGGTTTGACATGTGAAGCAAAATTTTTACTAATTTTTTAAAAAATGAGAAAAAAGTAACAAAAATAAAAAGCCAGGGAATAATAAAAATGCGGAAAAGGTTTTATAGAGGACCAAGATCAACATTTTCCTTTATTTCATTTAGGCTTTTTAATGTATTTAAAGAATACATTAGGTCTTGATAATATGGGTTTTAATTAAATAGCTTTATATGTAATAAGAATGTTATTTGTAACACATGATACTCAAATAAACACGTGGCAGATTTATAGATAGATGACAGACAGAGAGACAAAGATGGTCATAGTGGATGTTTCTGTCTCTAAGGTGATGTCCAAACAGACACTAGAATGCTATCATAGTGTAAAGAAGTGATTTGTGCTCACCTTCTTTACAATGTGAGGCAATGGTATGGTTCTAATGTGAGACAAGAACAAATTATAAAGCAAGTACAAAGTATGATACAAATATTTAATATGTCAGGAACTGAGTCCTGCAGGAGTTCAGAGGTAAACAAAAAATTCAAATAAATGTTCAGGGTTAGGAAGCAGCCCCTTAAGAGTTCCACTGTCTTGACTGGAGGCATGAAATATGTTGCCTCTAATGTTAACTTGGAAAACCATTCCTGCTGTGATTGCGCCTTAATGAACCAGCCCTTAAAAAGCTCAGCCCAGTGATTCACAGTTGACTAGGAACCTGGTAGAGAATAGCCCCTCTAATTTTGTCTAAATTTAACAGCCACTAATTGCACTGTGAGACCCCCTTCCTTTGCTGATTACCTTTAAGTGCTCCATGAGATAAGGTGCTAATGAGATTTTCCTCCTTTCTTCCCTTTTTATTTTTTTTAAATAATCTTAACAGCACTATTAAGGATGATGCATTATGCAAGGCTAACTCCACTAACTCCAGTTTGGTCTCCGTATGTTTTCATACATGTGTGGAAGGTGATTTTGTTTTATGGCACATATCCTCAAGTGAGGATGCTGTATTTATATCATTAACTAACAAATTGCTTTTTTACAAGGCTTGGTTGTATGAGATTAGCTATTTCTTTCTGGTTATTTAGAGGCCCTTCAGGCTTACTTTTGGGATCTCATTACTTTCTACAGCATTTCCAAAAGAGATTAAGGACTCCTAACGGGCTGTGAACATATACATAAACCTGAATATGTTATTCTTCTTCGAAAGAGAATAGGGAAAAAAAGTGGAGGTGTGATGTTTTGGGGCAATTAAAAACAATATATTTTGTTGCTGTGGGGATTGTGGTGCCTAATTTCACAATTAAACCCATGTGGATAATTTGCTTCATTTATTGAACTTTTTAAGAGCTGCTGGAACACAAGGAGGAGATGTCATACAAAATGATTTTGATGTTATTTTCTTCATTATCAATTTATGAATGACTATACATCTTGCTTCTGTTAATCATCTGAATTCCTCCCATGATGATGATGGTGATGGTTAACATTCCGTGAGCAATCACTATATCCCTAGAACTATGCTAAGTAATTTATTCTCTTCATTTTAATTAACACACTGAATAATCTCATGGGGTTAGCATCATCGTCCCCATTTATGTAAAAAGAAACTGTAGTTCAGACATAAATGGTGAAGCGGAAGGTACCAAAGGAAAATTCTTCCTTAGTAGGATAGCTATTCTTTACTTTTTTGGGGGATTCTAAAACACAAAAGTGGGAGGCTCATACATTACTCCACTAGAAAATATTGATGAAGACTACAGACTGCCATTAAACCATCCATTTTCATGTCAATTAGTCACAGTTCATTTGGAAGCATCTTCATGGCAACAAATTACTACATTGGTTGAGAAAACACACAGTTCGATTAAGAAGTATTTTCAGTGGTTTCATTTTGCTCAGTTTTAGTGATCTGAAGTCTGTGAACTGTGATATCAGAACCCCACATTTCACAGTAGAATCACTTCCTCTATAAAGAGTATAAAGCAATCTTTGATCTCATGATGAATCTAGGAAATTATTACAGATCAATTATTGAGTACTTAACACTGACCACTCCCTTTATTAATTTGTCTGTGTTTATTATCTCATTGACTCAGCAACTTCATATGACAACACCATCAACCTTGTAATGAAGTTGCTATATTTTTCTTCTCATTTCTCTCATGTCTCACATTCACCCCAATAAAACCATATATATGGGACATCCCTGTAATTCATTTCATACTGTTTCTTCTGACATCAACTTGATTAAAGTCTCATAATCTTCAACTAGGTTGACATATTAGCTGCCTGTTTAATCTGTTTGACTCTTTCCTCACAGAATGCCCTTTCAAATGCGTTATCTATATTCAGAAGAGAGAGAGAGAGAGAGAGAGAGAGAGAGAGAGAGAGAGAGAGAGAGAAATCAGAATGCTTTTGACGGTTTTTGTAATGGTTGAATGTGGGCCATATTGACTGTTCTACATCACCACCAGTTAGGGCAGAAGTCAGATCCAGATGGCCTAATTCCTAATGAAAATTTCAAGTTCATGGTCAAATTGACTCGCTTGTTTGGAGTAATACTCTGCTGAAATTATTACTTTCATGAGAGTGTTTAGGGCATTTATATATGGATCATACAAATTTTATTTCTTTACTTAAAGTTATATTGATAATGGTGTATTTTTTAGGAAGTCAGCTGCTTTCAACTGACTCATTTCAGGCCTGGGACACCTGCTTTAAAGATCTGATTCTAGTGTTTGTCCTCTTCCTGCTTCTCCAGGCTTCGTTTCCCCATATGCACACCACCTCCCATGGTTTATCTTTAGTGCTTTCACCTCACGAGGAATTGTCCACATAGATTACCACACCACCTTGAAGTTATGATCGTGTAATCAAATTATCAAATTAGAAACCAGACTGTTTAGACATTTACTAAAAATACATAATGAGAGAAATTGGCTTCTGAACAATTATTTTCTATTATGTGGGAAAAATGTGCATCTACGAAAAAAAGAATATTGTACCCAATATATATATATATATATATATATATATATATATATATATATATGTGTGTGTGTGTGTGTGTGTGTGTGTGTGTGTGTGTGTGTGTATATATATATATGTACATATATATCAGAAATATATATCTGATATATATATATATATATATCCTAAAACATTCAGTTTTTTTATAGTTTTAATAAATTATTTTTTCTTTTTTTTAGTTTTATAATTGTAATTAGACTAATTTTAAATTAGAAACAAGCTTGTTTTACATGTAAATCCCAGTTCTCTGCCATTCCCCATCTCCTCTTCCCCCCACCGACCCCCTATCCCAAAGCCTTTCTGCTCCAGGGAGGGTGAGACCTTCCATGGGGAATCTACAAAACCTGTCATATCATTTGGAGCAGGGCCTAGACACACCCCCATGTGTCTAGACAGAGAGAGTATCCCTCTATGTGGAGTGGGCTCCCCAAGTCCATTCGTGTAATAGGGATAAATACTGATCCACTACCAGAGACCCCATAGATAACCCAAACCTCCAAACTGACATCCTTCTTCAGGGAGTCCGGAACAGTTTTATTCTGGCTTCCCAACTATCATTCTGGGATCCGTGAGCAACCCCTTGTTCAGGTCAGCTGTTTCTGCAGGTTTCTCCAGCCTGGTCTTGACCCCTTTTCTCATCACTCCTCCCTCTATGCACCTGGATTCCAGAGTTCAGCTTAGTGTTTAGCTGTGGGTGTCTGCTTCTGCTTACATCAGCTACTGGATGAAGGCTCTAGAATGGCATAGAAGGTAGTTATCAATCTCATAATTGGAGAAGGACATTTTAGGTAGCCTCTCTACTATTGCTTAGATTGTTAGTTGGGGTCCAACTTGTAGGTCTCTGGACATTTCCCTAGTGCCAGAATTCTCTTTAAACCTATGATGGCTCCCTCTATTAAGGTTTCTCTTTACTTGCTCTTCTCTATACTTCCCTTGACTCGATCTTCCTGCTCTCTTATGTCCGGTTCTCCAGTCCTCTTCTCACCTTCTGTTTCTTCTAGCTCCTTCTCCCCTCCCCCTATGCTCTCAATCAGCTAAGGAGATCTTGTCCCTTCCCCTTTCCACAGAGAACCATGTATGTCTCTCTTAGGGACCTCCTTGTTTCCTAGCTTCTCTGGTGTTATGGATTGTAGGGTGGTACTCCTTTGCTGTATGTCTAATATCTATATATGAGTGAGTACATATTATTTTTGTCTTTTTGTGCCTGGGTTACCTCACTAAGGATGGTTTCTTCTAGTTCCATCCATTGGCCCACGAATTTCAAGATTCCACTAGTTTTGTTTTTGTTTTTGTTTTTGCTGCTGACTAGTACTCCATTTTCAAACATTCAGTTTTTGCCTTGTATTTTTCAATTTGTCTCCTTTTAGGAAACGGTTTATGACATAAACATCAACCTATCTATTCTTCCTTTCATGGACACCAATTTCTAAATATCTGTTTATTAAGCAGTCATTCCTTTTCTATGCCTTCATATATGCACATATCTCCTTATGAGCTTGCTGTTTTACTTCATTAGTAATGGATTTATTATGTCTGTACTAAATCAGATGGTTCTACTTGACAGCTAGCTGTCTTCTCATAGATATTATTCTGTATAAATTAAATGGTTTTGTGGAGTTTAACAAATGCCACCAAAAACTGAAAAGCAAGTAGTCTTCGTCTTCACTAGATACAAAAATCTTGGGACAAGTCACATGTTTTAAATATACCTCAACCAATCTTATATTTTTAATATTTAGAGTAATTTTATTATTTAAAATATGTAAATAACATATTGTTATTTTGGCCCAGCCTCATCTATCTTTTTTAGATGTTGTCTTGAATTCTTTTTTCTTGTTTCTATGACAATGTACTCTGATAAAAGCAAATTACAGAAATAAGGGTTTGTTTTCATTCAGAGTTTGTGCTAGATTCCATCATGGCAAGGAAATGAAGGTGTCCAAAGACTGAAGCAACTGGTGGTATCACAGGTACAATCAAGGAGCACAGAGGGGTGAATTCAGGCCCCTGTTCAGTTTCCCTTCTCTATTTATGTAGTCCAATATCCTAGATACATTTAAGATAATATATGTAAAAGACCATTTTTTCCTTCTTTTTAACCTAACATTGTATTCAGATTCCTCAGATTTATTGTACATTCCTGGAATGTTAGGTGTTTCCCTTTTTCCAGAATTTTACAAGTGATAGTAAAGAAATGTAACACCTCAGGAAAAAAAAGAAAAAAACCCTGTATCATTTAGTCACCATGCTAGTTTCACCCCCAAAACTTCAGTATATATGATGTTTCATTAAATTCTATTGAGTAATATTTTTTAAAACCGGTCTTCTTTATTCCCCTATTCGACATGTGCCAAAAATCTGATTTCTGTCAATTTTTACTCATTATCTGTATTTATCTATATTTGAATCTTAAATTGCTCTACCTTTATTGAATTGTTTAAGTTATTTACCTTACATTTGAAATACATGTTTATTTTTTCAATTACTGGTTTATAACTTAATATCATCATCAGTTCACATTCTCCCTGAATATGCATCTTTTGCAAAGATGAAGATCATAATCATATTTTTTCTTGGATAATGAGGTGATTTTAATATTGTTGAAAGAGGAAAGACATCAGGGTCTTACTCAGCACTGGCACCAGTGTGCAACAATACAGACCTGACAGTCAAAATGTGTCAGCAGGTGAAATGTTGGCATGACTGTTATAGTGTAATTACTATTTATTATTTGAGGATTGCTAAAAAGATGAAATTCATACCTATTAATTGTCAAAGTTCCATATCTACAGAGTTCATATGTCCTAGGGTGTACTCTACTGTTATTATTTTGTTAAATGATCTATTCAAACTGCCCTCTAAATAGTTATGCTTGTACACATATGTGGGATTGCTCTCAACTTTGGCCAGTGAAGATTCTCTTAGTCTACAGCACTCACTGTAGAGACTCATAACTGGTTGAGCTGGATAAGCTAAGTGCCTAAAATTGCTTAGAACTAAATAATATGTCTTTATCAAGCCCTCATCCACGATTCATGGAGCATCACAGAAGAGGAGGAGGAAAGTATAGCATAGATATTGGAGGACCACTCAAAGTTGTGAAGCTGACTCTAGAATTACCATTAGTAAATGGCTGCTTGTGGACAGAGATTCATTATTTCAAGGGTGGCTGATAGTAGGTTGGCTTCCGTTGGTAGCTTCATACCTATGTTCATTTGGAGGTCCTATATTCTAAGTTTCAAGATCCCTCATGGAAGGCCTCACCCT
Source organism: Cricetulus griseus (assembly GCF_003668045.3). Taxonomy (NCBI): domain Eukaryota; kingdom Metazoa; phylum Chordata; class Mammalia; order Rodentia; family Cricetidae; genus Cricetulus; species Cricetulus griseus. The sequence goes on from NC_048596.1 coordinate 225,456,862, forward strand.
CCCTGGGGAGTGGATGGGGGATGGGATGGGGGTAGCTGGGGGTATGAGAGGATGGGAGGTAGAGGGAACTGGGGTTGGTATGTAAAATAAGATTGATTCTAATGTAAATAAAATTTATATATAAAATAATGTAAAAATATATAGGTTGGATTTTTTTAAAAGCAAAGAGGACATTAGATAGAGATGAATTTACAGGAAAGATCTGGAGAGAGTTGCAGAGGGGAATGATGGCTGGATGTGATAATATTTCATTGAATAAATGGATGAAATCATATGTTAATGATGAAAGAATAAATCCTGAAAATTAAAAACTAGTCAGATTCTCTTTAAAGTCAAATGAATATTTTAGTATCTTCAGTTTTTTATTTATTTTTAATTACTCATATTTACATATCCATACCCCATTCCCTCACCCTCCCATCCTCCCAAGTTACCTACCCAACCCATCTCAACCCACTCTCTGACTCCTCCCCAGGGATACTGAAGCCCTCCACCAAGGACCTTCAAAGTCTGTCATATTGTTTGGGGGAGGGCCTAGACCCTCCTTGCTGTATCTGGGCTGCAATAGTATCCCTCCAAAGGGAATGGGCTCCCAAAGTCCATTTGTGCTCTAGGGATAAAGACTGGCTCCAGTGTTAGAGACCCCATAGACTGTCTTGGACTCCTAGCTGTTTTGAAATGTAGAGTTAACATTACTAAAATCCTGTCCTTTCCAAAGATATTCAATTTACATGCTTACATCTTGAAATGTATAGATTGCTATGAATATTCTCAGTTTTGAAATTATTTAATATTTAAGGATATAGGCATTTTGTCATATTATAATTTCCACACATTTTTGTAATAGATATCGCCATCTATCTAAATATCTGTATGTATCTACATATCTATATATCAACTTCTACTCCAACATTCATCATCTATCCATCTACCTATGTATATTTCCAATGTAATTCCTGTATACAAAGGTTTATTGTATAAATATACTGTGGTAGTTTGAATGTAATGTGCCCCATAAACTCATAGGTAGTGGCATTATTAAGAGGTGTGGCCATTTTTGGAGGAAGTATGTCACTGTGTGGGTGGCCTTTGGTGTCTCCTATGCTCAAGTTATACCCAATGTCTCAATCCACTTCCTGTTGCCTTCGGATCAAGAAGTAGAATTCTTCTTCTCTCTTTCACCAGCACCTTGTCTGTCTGCATGCTGCCATATATACCATCATGCTGATAATGGACTAAACCTGTGAATTGTAAAGCAGCCAAATTAAGTGTTTTGCTTTTATAGGAACTGCTGTGATCATGTTGTCTCTTCACAGCAACAAAAACACTAACAAAGGCATGTACATAAATTTATATTTTAAGATGGGTATTCTTGGTGGTCAACTTAAGCACATCTGCAGTTAACTAAAACCCATGTAGCTAGGTACATTAGTACCCCTGTAGGGGATATTTTTTTAATTAAATCATTTGATGTGGGAAAGCCTACCTTAAATCCAGATTTTTGAGGTGAGAGGATACATCTTCTGGTGAGAGCCTATACAAAGGAAATGGAAAAAGGAAATGCTTGTTCTTTGTCTGTTTAACCTCACTCTCAGTGGCAAGTTCATTTCCTCCCTGGTATTAGGGCCTACTTCTTCAAGATTCTTGTGTATACTAAAGACCAGCTGAGATTCCAAACCTCTTAAACTAAGCAACTACTGAATTCTTGGATTTTGCATTACTAGATTGTTAGAGAGACACTGTTGAAAATAATAAAATTTTATGTGTGTACATATGTGTGGTGTATGTATATATAGATGCTTATTATATATTCATCTCATCAGTTCTGTTCTTCTAGAGAACCCTCACTAATAATATGTATGTATATAGTTTATATAGGTGATTTTTGCATAAAAATAAATGCATATATTTAACCTGTTTTAAATGTCATATTAGGATATGTGTAAGTATCATGGTGGTAGAATTTTTTTAAAAATCGGAAGATAGTTTAGTATCTTAACTTCTTTGAACAAAAACCTCTACAACATGGATCAATTTCGTAAGTATTGTTTTACAAGGAGTTTTATTTAATAAATGATGGCTTCAAATAGATACGAACTCTCATATATTCATTGATATAGCAACTTCAAATGAAGAGTCACAATCCAGCTGATTTTCTGTCTCATCTCATTCTTCTGTGAGAGTTTTCCTCATAATTATATATTAGTACAAGGTTGAATGTAGTATAGATATAGAGGAAAAGAAAAGCAGAGTTATTAAAGTTCCTCTCTGTGAGAAATGTTACTTTCTTTTTGAAAGCCTGAAAGATAAGCATTCTAATTGTGTCTCTGAATCATAAGGCTGTAGAAAATATATTTGCAAGAAAGAAAGGCAATTAAATATTCATGCTGAACCCACTGTTTGTGTAAGAGGCTTTTTTCTAGTATGGTTCCTAAAGAATAAAGTCATAATGAGAGACAGAGATGATAAAATGTATCAAGTCTTCAAGAAAGTATACAATTATTTGTCATTGCTTTTCAGAATTTTATCATTTCTATTGGCTTTCTTTTTTAAATACACTTCTCATATATGTAAATGTTGGGAAATAGGACATTATAAGAGTTCATTGATGAATTTTCCAAATTGAGTTTGTAGCCACATAACCCTAGAAGAGAAATAGACCCTCTGCTGCAATGAAAGAGTCTATACCTCATTATCAATATAAAAATATCTTTCCGTTATGTTTCCTGGCTAATTTGGCATTTATATCTACCAACATCATTAGAGTGATTTTGAATGATTATAATACAAAGGATCTTATTTATTGGCCATACAAAAGGAGCATTGCCAAAGCATTTACAGGGACAGAAATGCAGTCATCTACAAAGGCACCCAAATTTCTCTCTAACATTTTGGGTACCCAACAGATAATGTCAATTTATTACTTCAATGACTTTTTGAAGTTTACTTCATTTCATGTAAAACATAAAATTTACTGGGAAATCCAACCAAAGGCGCATAATAAAATAGCCTGAGAAACAAAGAATGACATGATATAGTATTTGTATTTGTGTGTGTGTGTGTGTGTGTGTGTGTGTGTGTGTGTGTGTGTGTGTGTGTGTGTGTGTGCGCAAGCATGATTCTGAGAGCCTAAGAGTCCAGTCAAGGCTTCAGATTTTCTAGAGCTGGAGTGATAGGCCATTTTGAGCCATCCAGTGTTAGTGCTAGGAACTGAACTTGAGTCTCCTAAATGAGCTCCAGGTGCCCTTTCCCTCTGAGCCATTTCTCTTGCCCCAGCTTTCCCAACTTTGCAACTATCCTGTTTCAGGTATTCTGTTATAACAGTGCAAACCAAGAATAGCATTTGACAAATTGAAGATTTCTTTCTTTTTTATATTTCAGTAAGATTGTAAAGATGTTTTTAGGAAAATGACAGTTTAAAAAATAACACTCCGCATAAAAACTTATGAAGATTTAAGGACAGTGACAGGAACTATATCTTACCATTTTGTTTCTCCCACATAGCTAGGAAAGTGTTTATAAGGGAGGCATTCAAAAATACATATTGAAGAAGTAAATGAACTTAATATTTTAAAACTTAATATTTTAAAAATAGATGCAGACTTATTTAACAAGCTATGACATGATATGTGTGAGGATTATACACATTTGTGATTAACTTTTGTGTTGGCAATAGTGTGTTGGTGTCACAGTAAAGGAAGTAAAACAAGCTCTTTCTCTTGGAGTCATCTAATCAAGGGTGAGTTCAGGTTTGAATTATATACATCATATTCCCTGTATTTTCCATCCCCTGTCTGCTACATGATTCTGGCACTGGCTGCCTGAAAGCTGTGTCTGTCACTGTCTGCCATGTCTTTTTATAAACTCACTCTGTGTGTGTGTGTGTGTGTGTGTGTGTGTGTGTGTGTGTGTGTGTGTGTTGTTTGTGCAGGTATGTGTGTGGTGTCCCTAGGAAAGGACTTCACTATGGCATACTTTACAAAAATATTTAACAAAATTTTAAATGTGATTATGTAACTGACTCCAACTGATTATAACTAACCCAGACAATAAACATCATTGTTTTATTAAGCAATATCCATATAGTTTGCTTTTAATCCTCATGGTAGATTTTAGGAAGTTGCTTTCAACTTCTGAATTTTGCACTTTCAGCAAATTATACACTTGCATTACTGTGAGTCAGCTCCATGGAAAAGTACATAAGATTACAGTGTTGCATTAGATTTGGTTATAAAACTTGATTACACTGGAAATCCAAGGCAAGTTGGTTGTTACATTGTTCTCTTGTTAAACAAATAGGCTGAGAACACAGAAGGCTGGCAATCTCAAGTCTTGTGTGACCTCAAGGTTTGTCATTATTAACTCTGGGCTGTGAGTTTCAAAAAAGTACTAATCTCAGGATATAATTATATAATATTGAATTTTCACAGATGCATTATAAAAACATGAAACAGAAACAATTTGCTCATGGCATATTAAATAATGATTATGAGATAGGTAAAATGTGTTTTTTGACAAGTCTAGGCACATAATTCAGTTTTAAAACTATTTGTGCTTTAACATCTCGTTTTTCTTGAGCTGAATCTGTTTTGCAAAAAGAAACATGTATCATAACTTTCTCTGTGTTTTTATTTGCACCCAAGCTCCCTAACATTATTTCAATAATGGAGTTTGTATATTAACCAAAGAGGTAAGTAGTAGATAGAACAACTCACAAGGGACTCACACTTTTCTTGGTAGCAGTGTTATTTTAAATTTGCTAAACATTGGTAAAGCTTTTCCATTTTTAAGCTGGGTTGTTTTGTATAGTAGTCAACTCTAACCTAACCCTACTCTTAGCAGTAAACCTAAGCTTTCCCTACCACTCACTATGACGTTTCCATTTGCAAGAGGGGTTATTATGATACTAGCTACTGAAGGTCTTCTAGTAATATCATCTCTAAAATTTTTCTTTAGCTGGATAATAAAACCTACATATTAGAAGAACTATGGAACTAAGTCATTCATTGCTCTGAGAAGACTAGCAGAGAGAGAATGTGTTGTTCCTTGCAATTATACACCACAGCTTCCAACCTAAATGGATATTGTGGATCTATACACACTAGAGGTGAAATACTCCTTAAGGCCAGTTCATTCAAAGAATTGTCCATTATAAACATAGAACACTCACATCTCAACAATGTCTTTACACATTGTGGCCACTTAAAAATCATCTGCCTGTGGACCCCAGGAATGGGAAGGGGCAGGAACTCCTGAGCTAATTGGGAGCATGAGGGTAGGGGAGAGGGAGCTGCCAGAATAATAGCAGGAGAAGAGAAGTGGAGGAGAGTAAATGCAGGAGCAGAAATATTGAGTTGGGGGAAGAATAGAGGAGAAAGAGCAGGATGAGAGATACCATATTAGAGGGAGCCATTATTGGTCCGATGAGAGATCTGGCTATTATATGTCTGAGGAGAGATCTGGCACTAGGGAGATTTCCAGAGACCTACAGGGATGACACGATCTGACAATCCAGGCAATGGTGGAGAGGATAACCTAAATGCCCTTCTCCTAAAATGTGATTGATGACTACTTTTTATGTCATCCTAGAGCCCTCGTCCAGTGCCTGATGGAAGCAGAGACAGACATCCACAGATGTACACTGAACTGAACTCTGTAACTTAGTTGAAGAGAGGGAGGAATGAAGATCGAAGGGGTCGGTACCAGGTTGGAGAAACCCAGAGAAACAGCTGGCCTGAACAAGGGGGAGCACATCGACCCCATATGATGTCTGGGAGGACAGTACAGGACTGATCCAGACCCCCCCCCCGAACATGGATGTCAATGAGAAGGTCTGCACTCCAGGGGGCCCCTGTAGTGGATTAGTATTTTTCCCTGGTGTTGGAAGGGACTTTGGGAGCCCATCCAACGTGAAGGGATGCACTCTTTCCCTGGACACATGGGAAAGAGCCCAGGCCCAGCCCAGGATGATGTGGTGGACTTTGCAGAGCCCCGTTGAGGGCCCTACCCTACCTTGGAAGTAGAGGGTGGATGGGGTGAGGGGCTAGGTCGGGGTGTGGGAGGAAGGATGGGGGTGAGGGGAGGGAGAGGGAGAAGGGATTGACATGTGAAACAAGCTTGTTCCTAATTTGAACTAATAAAAAAATAAACAAAAAAATCATCTGCCTGGTTTTGATAATTCACTAATTATGTAACCTAAACCACTGGAGAGCCAAGTTCTCTGCTGAAGGATTTGATGGCAAGGTACTTATTTTGGATTGCTTATTATGTTTGATAAACTTACTTGTCAGTTTTGATTGACATATGTTAGCCATTACTTATTCTCAGTACCAAAATGATAACTGGGGGAAATCTATATTGGTGCAAATATGATGAAGTCTCATCTCATCATGGACATGTAATATTTAGGTGTCTATGAGTACAGAGCCATAACAGCATTTCCTGAAGAGAAGGATGCATCTTCTAGACTGTTATGTTAGAGGAAAAAATATAAAGCTTCATATTGTCTCCTAATGGCATTGAACATGAATACTGAATATGAATCACAAAAAAAGAAACCAGGCAAAGTCTTGTACATCTATTGGAATCCCTTCTGCCACTGAATTACCTACATTAGTAGGTCACAAATCTATAGATAATTACCATTTTTATTATATGTCTATCATTTGTAACAATTCATTGATGACAGTTCTTTTTGGCTTCTGAATGGATTTTCTGGACCTAAAATGAGGTATTTCACACATAATAGATGGTGTGTACCCTATCACATAATACCTTAAGTGTGTCAGTCTTTAAACTCAGATGTATACAGAGTATCCCTGGTATGTCCTTTCTAACAAGTAAAACATTCTCTATAACCTCTATCAGCACAAACATTAGCACTCCCCTGTAATGATAACTCTTGCCACCAGCCGCCTGAGTTCTGCTGCCACCTTAGGGCCCCCAAATAATACAGAGATTCATCTTAGTCACAATGCTGCTGGCAAATGACTAGGATTTCTTATTTGCTAGTTCTTTATTAAGTATTAACCATAATCATTAATCTATATATTTTTTAAAGACTTATTGAAGACGCCAGCAGCATGCATCCTCACTTCCCCAAAATCACATGGTGAATCTCCTCTTTACTACATCTCCCAGAATCCTCCTTGACTCCTAGCCCCACCTACCTTGCTTCTCTATTGGCAAATGGTGCTTTATTTATCAACCAATAAGACAAATATATACACAGAAGGACTTCCCCCATCACTCCCCACTACTGAATATGAATCATTCAGAATGATATACACATTTTTATACTCATGCAAGGAAATTAGCATCAATTTCAGAAGGATATTGCAAAGTGCCAAATTAATATAACTTAATAATAGTATGCTTATAGGTAAAACAGCTTCATTTGCCATGGGAACATGTGTTCTAAATTCATGAACATATGATATATCTCTAGGAAAAGTAAATAATCTAGTAGAACTTAGTTAACTGTCTTCCAACACCTGGATTTGGAAAGGGACATCAATCATAGCAGAATAATGCTTCTAATGATAACTGGTCCTTAAATGTCCGCTCTGAGTCCAAGTTCATTCAAAAGTACTTGCCTGGGTAGGGAAAATGTTGTGTCACATAAATTTAAATGAGCTAGAAGCAATTTCTATTTAATACACATACACACACACACACACACACACACACACACACACACACACACACACGTCAGAAATAACTCTTTATAGAAAATCTATGCAAGAGCTGAAAGTCATACTTATACATCTTTCATTCTATTGCTTCAGGTTAACACATTACTAATACTTAATGTTTCTAGATAAAATACAAAGGCTCAGTGAATAAAGATACCTACCATCAAGTCTGACACTTGACTTTGTCCTCTGGGACCCTCATAGTGGAAGAAGAGAACAGACTTGGTAAAGTTGTCCTCTGACCTCCAGATGTCCTAAATAACATACACTATGCACTCAAACCAAAAAAACATAAGAAACAGCCCCTCAAATGTCTAGAAGTGACCAGAAGAAAATAATTAATTTGGAAATAATTCATATTCATGGTTCCTTCCTTATTGGAGATAGCTGAGAGGAATGACTAGTAGAAAATTAATGTGTTCCCTTGGTCTCTGCTACTAGGTTGATGGGATGGGTCATCTGGGACACTCTTGAAGGGAAATTACATTTTAAAGTTCAAAAGGTGCTGACACATTCAGAATGGGACTGAGAGTTTAGTGTGAGCCCTTGCTCTTCATTAAGTCAGGTGCACTTACAGTCAAACAAAAGATGCTTTGCATATACCCAGGTTCCAGCAGGGCAACCTGAAAAATATTTCTTTCTCTACAGAAATTCAAGAGCATGGTGACTTAACAAACTATTGAGTGTCCTACTTGTAAAATCTGTTTTCCATGCATTTATACATGACATCAAGCTTCAAATGAGTATATTCCCCTCCTTGAGCTTCAGATGGCTTCATGCAGCTTTAGCAATGTCACTGAAGAACACAGTTCAAAGAGATGAAATAATGCATATATATACATCTGTTGCATGAGTAGGTGAGAGTCAGTACCAAATATATTTTCTAGATATTTGAAGGGAATTCAAGTAACAGTCATTGTTTCATGCTGAGTCTTCAGTACAAACAAAATACAGGCATTGGGGAAATCTATGTATTCAAAACCCATCATATAGTTGAACTGGAAAATATATCAAATTTTCTCTGTCAAGCCAAACCACAGAAGGTCTATGAGCTCATTCCCAGACCCTTAAAAAACAATGCTTTTAACAAGTGACCCCTTCATTCTGTGAGAAATTGAGTATCTGGGAAATCTAGGATCTGAGAAATTCAGTATGCTAGCAAGCTTTTCTATCTATCAAATTCTGCTACACCTTTGACCACTTTAATCACGAACAATGGAAAATGTGTAGTTCACTGTCAAGTCCACCTTTGACCAGCAAGAATGACTCAACACCAAGGAATCTTCTTCACACAGTTTATTTCGGAACCTTGCTTTAGAGCGAATGGTGGCCCGGGTAGAGGAAGACGGGGCCTGATATAGTCTACATCTACCAATCACCTAACCCTACGTGGCGCGCCAGGATAGGTTGTCTCCAAGCAGAATTAAGAGGATACATGGCCTTTACCAAATTAGGAGTTGTTTACCACAGAGAGCACTTGCTGTCCGGCTGGCGGAAGGTGGAAACCAGCGCCATCTTTTGGGCACAGTACTTTGCAGCTCCCAACAGTTCACAATATGTATTTAAGTATAGTTGTGTTTCAGGAATGGTAGTAAAGTTAAGATTCATTTATTATGAGGAAATGCAAGTTTCTTCCCCCCCTTATACATGATTATAAGGGATATTTCATTTCTAAGATTGTTTCTGTAAATGGAAAGAATTTATGTCCTACATTACTGATATTTTCAAAGAGATGAATAGTCTGAGGGTATCTACATATTTGGGATGAACTGAAGTTATCCATCAAGGCAGCCACCCAGGAACATTAGAAACTGGGATAGCTTAGTTACCAAAACCTGCAAAAGACATTTAAGGAATAAAGGCTGTTGGGCTGAAATTTTTATTCTGTTCTAAATTAGGCTGAATTTCTTTTTTAAAAAAGAGAAACTAAACTTAAAAGTTTTGTGTGTATGTATGTGCACTTGTGTGTATTGATAGGTAGAGTGACATGAGAGCTTTGGAAAACTATAAAAAACTGTTCACTAGGGATTTCCAGAACAAGCTTTCCAGGACACAAGAGGCATTAAGAAGCTTGAGAGATGGGTTGGGGAAGGGCCCGGAGTTTTGTGTCAGAACAAGGGCCTAGTGGATGTGTGATCCAAATGAGAAGCAAGTCACTCACTTCTCAGTCCTCTCTGTGCAGTATATGTCTGAATCCCAGGGAGCCTTTGAGGTCTGAGATATTGCTCACATATATTGGAATACCAGTCTTGAGTTGGCTTGTCTTCCATACTTGTTATTTTTTCCTTTGTAGCTGTATTAGTCATTTCTGCTGATATACAAAAATATCACATAAGGAATAACTAAAACACATGACATTATTTTTGTCACAGTTCTATAGGCTAAAAGCCCATGGTAAATATGCTGGCAAACTTGGTTTCCAGGGAGTGCTCTCTTCCTTGCTAGCAGATAACTACCTTCCTGTTGTAATGTCATGTGATCTTTCCTCTGTATCTGCTCCATGTTCTACAAAGTTCTCCATGTAATGGCAATAATAATACTGGGTAACAGTTCTATCCTGATGATTTAAAGTAGAAATAATGACTTTTTAAAGATCCTGTCCCCAAATATTGTCACATTGTTAGTTGAGCTTCAACCCTCCTTTGTTATATAATATTCTTTAATATTCTCTTGCATTTCCATTCAGTATTTTATTTCCCCTAAATAGTTTATAATTATTTATATTAAATGATTAAATTTACTATATTTTTCATCCCTGAAAATTTACCTAATGTAAAAAACTGGCAATATCACAGCAGACTCTATCTTCTGGATGTCACCATATATATATATATATATATATATATATATATATATATATATATATTTGAGAGCTTGCTTTCCTTTAATTTAAACATTGTATAAATCACTCTCTTGGTCTGAATTTGACAGATATGTTATGCATAATTTCATATTTAATATGTATCTATATGCTTTTCCTGAGTTTGATTCATTCACATATGAACAGCTACCTAAATAATTCCCAAAGATGTTACTATCATTGTCTCTTCAGATTCCTTCCTTCAATTCCACTTTTCTTTGAAGGATGACTTGTGTAATTTTGTGACATTTATCTTTCTAACATTGCAAAAATTATATGAGTAATTTGAATCATCATGTGTCTTTCTCAGAAAACTGATTCTAGAATTTTCTCCCATGACTAAAGCTAGGATAAGTGACTGAGACTGTTTGTGAGTAGGTCTGACCCAACTCTGTTAATGAGTTGCTTCTTGGCCAAGCCAATTAAAAAGGAACACCAGGACCCTACTGCTCCCTGCTGGTATGGTATTTAAACTTCTGTCATCAACATTTTGTTTTAAAGAGTTCACAAAGGAGGTCAGGTGTGTCTTTCCAACATGTTCCAATAGATAACTGAGAAAAGATTCCACGATTTCCCTCTCACAGACACCCCTTATATGTCCCAAATTTATGCTAAATAATTTAAGCCTTTTAGCCATTTATTTACTTGTTACACTTGAACACTGTTTCCTGTTAGAAACAAAAAAATGTTTTCTTTTGTATCTTTGACAATTTTATGTATGCATATACTAGTGCATTATTCAATGCCTTCCATCCCTCTCATCCTCCCTTCTCTCCTGATAGAAATTTCTTCACCAAAGAGGATTTCTTCTGTGATGTTCTCCACCCCCTTATTATTCCCCTTGACTTACTGAGTGTAATTATTTCATGCAAGAGGAGGAGCTGGCGGTTATATGGTAAAATATGGACAATTTGGAAGTTGCTACATAACTGGAGAAAACAAGTCTTCTTCTGTAAGCACTCATAAACTGTCCATATCTTCTAAGTGTGGCATAGATATCATGAGGACCTCCCAATATATGATGAAATCGTCAAAGACCCAGTTTTGTGCAGGTCTTACTCAGGTGACCATAGTTCTAAGTTCTAGAGTGCAATGGTCATGGCATATGCACAAGACACTCTGTCACAGGATTTTTCTTCAACCTCTATCTCTTACATTCTTTATTCTCACTTCTTCATATATCCTGAACTTTGTGGAAGATGATATAATGACACCTTTAGGTTCACCTCTGTTTGAGACTGAGAACTGCATTAGTGGAATAAGAAGGAAAAAATACAGAAAAAGAAAAAGGTAAAAGCCTAGAGGCAACAGGTAAATGGGATAACTTAAGGAAATCTGTCTAGAAACAAGCCAAGCTAAGACTGGCATTCATAAGAAAGCCCAGATGCCCCCAAATGATTACAGGGTATTACCAATGCCCTTGGGTGTCCATCAGAACTAAATCCTGGAGCTCATCCTAGTCCTTGGAATGGGAGTTAGGAGGGGAAAGTATAGGACAGGAGGAGGGGAGGGGGGACTGGGATTGATATGTAAAATGAAAAATTTTAAAATAAAAAATAGTACAATAAAAAGAGCTACATCCTAAGAATCTATGGATGAACTCATTTAAAAAATAGTGATAACTTGCTATGCTCTTCAAAGGATAGATGACTGTGGTAGCTAAAGGCTTATGTTGAATACCTAAGTATAGAAATGCAAGTTGGAAAAGCTGGGATAAAATTAAATCTCTAGTGGAGGAAAGTCTGAATTGGGTTGGTTCTAAAATAAAAGCAAGTAAATCTGAATAGAGTGAAATAAACAAAAGGAAGAGAAAAACAAAGAGCCAAAGAAAAAGCAAAAGAAACCCACCATATAGACATACATGAACAAACATTAGCACACTCAGAAATCTTCTAGAAATACAAAATCAGAAACCATACAATATAAGCAAAAGACCTGTCAGGTAAGAAAAAGAAAAAATAAGTCTCCATGTGATTATTTGGGAACTGGGTGGTGTGTGTCCTAAAGAAGAAAAAAGTTTTAAAAATATATCAACTACAGCCAGGCATTGGTGGTGCATGCCTTTAATCCTAGCACTCGGGAGGCAGTGTCAGGCAGATCTCTGTGAGTTCTAGGCCTCCAGATAGAGTGTAGAGTGGCAGGCTAGGCTCCAGAGCTACAGAGAAACCCTGTGTCAAAAAAACCAAAAAAAAAAAAAAAAAAAAAAACAAAACAAAAAAACCAACTAGAGTATGCCTCAAATGACCCTTAGTTTTAACTGTTGTTCTTTTGTTGTTGATGTTGTTCTTTTCTTACTCTCCTTGTTGATCTAGAAAAGCACCAAAGTATTGTGTCTAAAGGACCCAAGTCTTTACCATGCAGATCACTTAAAACCTTATATACTTACAGCTTTTTTTTTAAAGAACTTTTGTTCGATATCTAATACCTAAATATGTGCTGGCTGTTCAAATATCATTAAATAACATTATGGCTTTTTTGAAATTGTATTATTGGAGAAATGAAGTGGAATTATAATTAAAGGTGTTTGTTTTTACTAACTTTTGGGAAACAATTCATTAAAATGAATAGTGAGAAAGGCAATTTTTTAGGAAAGAAAAAAAACTAGTTGTTACTTCTTTGTGGGGTTTACTTGAGAACAAATTTAACCCTCATAGAGAAAAGTGCAATCTATATAAATTATTCAAATACTATATGCACCAATAAAACTAAGCCATTGATCATGCTCACTGGGTTTCTCTTTTTTTCTTCTTGCTCTAGTCGTTATGAATTCAGAGCTAATTCTTTTGCTATAGTTTCATAATTCTAGACACTAGAAGATTGGGCTTCACTTCACTGATCATGAACTCTCTCTCAACTTGCCTCATGATAGTGAACTGAGTTGCCATCTAGTCAAAGAATCCTCCTGGCCTGACGCTTTCTCTCTTATCAGTCTACTTTGGTGAGCTTATCACTTAATGTCTCTGGATTCCTAACCAAGACAGGACTGAAATGTCAAGTAGGATATATCCTCTACACATGCCTTTGAAATGATGTGTTCAAACACTGAAAATGTTTAGATTTTCTTTGTCATCATAAAATCTATTTCAAATGTTGAAAGGTGTCTAAATAGCTAGTCGAGGGGCCACTTCATTTTCACATAGCAACACACAAAATACGTGATGTAGATGGCCAATCTGTGTGACTAAAGAATCAAATAACTATAAAGAAATAATTGTATTTCCCTAGGCATGCCTCAGAAGGAAGGCTGTGAATCTGAAAATGTTGAAAATAAAGGACAAAAGAGAACAAATCCCACAAGCACAGGAAACCATGACTTTGGTGAAGAAGACATGTTTAAATGTCAATATCATCAATTCTATTCTCATACAGCTATTAAAATGCACTTAGCATCACACTCTTGAATCACTATAATCTGAGAAAATGAGACCACTGTACTGAAATTCAAGAATCTGGACCAATTTTATCCCTAGGCAGGATATATATATATATATATATATATATATATATATATATATATATATATATCCTCATAGTGAGCTAGGGCAGAATGCAAAACCCACTTGGTTGGAAAGTAAGTGTCATTGAAAGAAATACCTCAGGCAGGATGAAGGATTTACTTAATTTACTTCTAAACCAGCAACCAAGAGCTTAAATGATTTGGATCAGAGGAAAACCATGTCAATGGACATGATTTCCTCATGACTTTCTTAGACCCTCATGAAACTTGACCCAAATTTTCACTATCAATTGGTTTATCATGGAGTTGAGAATCTACCAAGAATTAGTGCTGTGGACCATTTGACATCATGCCATTTATACTACTGAGGATATTTGAGTGAAAATTGATCAGTAGACATTAACACAGATGCATAATATTCTGAAATTTCTTACTATAATAACTTATGTTGATTGTAAACTTGACAGAGTCTAGATTTAACTGGAAGATTAGCCTCCAGACACAAATGTGAGGTATTGTCTAAACTAGATTAATCTTTGGGCATGCACTGAGGGATTATCTAGAATAAATTATTTTCAGTAGTAAGAACTACAATGGTTGTTGTCTATACCATTCCATTGACTGGGAACCTGGATTGAATAAAAAGGAAAAAGAGGAGCAAGCTTCAGTACTGAACATTTTCAGTTTCTTGAATGTGGATGTATAACCAGTGGCCTCTCACTCTAGTAAGCAGGACTTCCCCATTATGATAGACAATATGCTTCAACCTTAGACCAGAATAAATCTTTTCTCCCAGAAGCAGCTTTATCAAGTTATTTTATCATTGCAACAAGACAAGTGACTAATATACATATTATGGACATTATTCCTGAAAACTATTGGGGTTGCAGCATGCTCATATGGATTAGTAATCTGAGCAAATATGAATTATCTGCTTCATCATGGGACACAGTTTCTATGTTGCTGATGGGATCATATTTCCACAAATTGCCTAAAGTGACATAACTGTAGGCTTGTTCATTTACCTGATGTCTGAGTTCCTCTACCATTATCTTGCTTATGATACCAAAAGCTTTACGGAGGATCTATGTCTCTACTTTGTCAGTGTATCTTACTTGCTCTCTTACCTCCAGGATTAATTATACCATTGAGAAAACCCGAAACTCTGCTGAGTTCCTCCAACAAATAGTTGCCTGTCTTTGTGACCTATGCATGATTGCAATATTAGTAGAATTCTTGCTGCCTCTACAGCAGGAAGCTCATCTAGATCACTCCACCTGATCTTTTCTAGACCTCTATGTACAGTCCTGCTAAGTTTCCTCACCTGCTATTTCTTTCGACCTGAATCTATAATTTTAGATTGACATGGGACTTAACATTTTCTTTCTTTCTTTCTAAATGCTATTATTCTAAAAACAATTACAGTAGACCTCTCTATGTATTAGATACCATATAGGTAATGTAAGCATACTACATTATGTATTTTCCCATGATCATGATATTTTCATCTGGTATAAATATCAGAAATGTAACTAGATTGCCACAAAAGTGTCACACCCATAGTGCTTTTAGGTTTCTTTAAGAGTCAGGGCCTCACAGCTTTTATTGTGAAAAAGATGTGTAAAAACAAAAAGTATATCCTCTGGTAGAAGCCAGAGCCAAAGAGACAATGATCCAGGTCAAATTACAAAGGAAATCCCCAACACAGGCAGCACACACACACACACACACACACACACACACACACACCTACTAAGATCAAGAATTTGCATGTGCATATTGCCTGATAACTTCATAAAGACAAGAGATCATTTCTGATAGGATCACTAAGGTAAGACTGATATCATTGCCCTCAATATTTTCTCATCCTTTGTCCCCAACCCCTTATGTAAAATCTTCAGTTTTTCAGACAGTGATATTGAGTTGAGTCTTTGGAAAACATTCCTTTTGAAGTCAAGCGAAGAAGTCTCATTCCCCTTAAGTAGTATGTGGTGATTTATCTAACCTTTTAATCTCAACTTTCTTATCCATCAAGTGAAGCTGATAACAATTCTGACCAGACAATGCATGTAAGGGTAGCATTGAGCTGTATACAATAATTACCAGTTCCTTCTCCAAATTAGGGATGCTGAGCAGATGTGCAACTAACCAGTTCTGGGAAATGCTCTCTGGATCAAAGCTCCACCTCAATTTCCTGACAGAGCAACATCCAACATTAATAAAGGTGCAGGGAGATCTCAAAAAAAAAAAAGAAACAATTGACAATTTCACCCACTCAGCAGGTTTTATGTCAACCTGCCTCTGCATCTGCTGAGCAGTTGAGGGAGACTCACTCTTGCTTCAAGACATGGCTTAAATATCCAATCCTCTGAATTGCTTTTCTGGATCTACTCTTTTTCTTCCCAAGTAAAGTTGTATGTTTTCTTCCCTTTATACTTATGGCATATGTATTTCTCAAACTTTAGTCTGCACCTATCCTATATTTTGTAACTTTCTATCATATCTCTCTAGTTTCATTTCAATTGTTTTCATGTGTCTACATGTAGGCACTCTATTTTATTTTTTATTATTTAACATATTTATTATCTTATGAAAAGTGTACAATGAGGGTGTTGTACATACTGTATTTATTGAGTGTTATAAAAAGCAATAGACATATTATTTTGTTAGGTTAAATTATACTTGACATCATTAATTGGGAAAAGGTGAACTGTATATTCTTTCATACTACTACATATTTTTTGTAACTATGGATGGTTATTTTATTGTAAAAGAATAAGAGAAATATTACTTTAAGGGATGTAATATTTACATGAATTTCTTTCCTTGTTCATGTAAACTTTGAAAGATTGTAAGATTTCTTTACAAAATTCTTTACAATCTACTTTGATTACTTGGAAGTTGTTTGAGGAATATTTTGGGTTCTTTAGGCTTGATAATATTTGTAACCCATCCAATGTCAAAAGAATGAACACATATTTTCCAGTCAGGCTCTCATGTGCCATTTTTTTCTAGTTCCAATTTTATTTACCAGAAATAAAAAAATATGTTTGCTGATTCAACCAGTTTGAATTTGACATTAAATATCAAGACGTGTAGCAATAGTGGGGAAATCATGTTGGCCACTCTATTTTATTATGCACCTATAATTGTTGTATCTACATGCATGACTATGAAGTACTTCATAAATATTTGAGTAGGAGAATAACCAATTGATTCAATTAAGAAGGGGAAGATTGAAAGTGTAGGAAAATAAGATTTTAGCTGTGAGCACAGATTTTTTTAAAAGGGTAATATTTAGTCCAATTGATAATCAGATAAATAAATCTAATAGTTAAAATAACTGTTTTGTTTTTGGAGAAGGGTCTTTCTGAGGATCTAAGATGAGCATTGAACTCATATGCCTTTTTACTACTTCTATGTTTCTTTTGAACTCTGGGATTTCTGATCTGTAACAACAGGCCTAGACTAAATAAAAATAATTATTGACAATATCCTTTAAATCAAAATTAATCTTTCAGAATGTCAGTGTATTGAATTCATGAACTTTATTAATTTTAGGTATTGGATTTAATTTAACTTCCACACTGATCACAAGTGTTAAAGAATAATGCTTTACCATGTGTTGCATATATGCCATATATAAGCATAGTACATAGAATCTGTTACTATGATACAGTAACAATAGTACCAGCTATTAGAATTGCAATGGACCAAATATCTCACTTTGATAACTATATGCCTAAGTATCTGTTTTATCAATGAGATTTTTCTTCTATTACCACTGTCTAGTTAGGTTGTAATGATTTGTTACTCTGCTGAAGCCATGTCATCTATGATAGATTAAGATATTTTATGTGTGAATGATTTTTAATGAAATAATTAAAAGTGCTGTCTAGCTGTGCTCTTCTGCATATCTTACAGTAAAATTCTTCTTGTGAAACTTTCTCATAAATCTCAGTCCTTCAAATAAAATGTACTGGAATGTCAAAAACTGATGCCCTATTAATTAAATGAATAAAACAAGACACAATTTGAATTTAGCTTAATAAGCAAACCAAAGTGAAGGCAGCTGTGTCCCATTAGCTTCTGATTTTCTGCAAAATGGAGGGGGAATAGAATGCAAGAAAGACTGCCTAAAATTGAGCAGCTTCGTGGTTATGTTGCCATGGCTACCAGAAGTCTTTTTGATGCTTTCCTGGGTTGGCAAAGAAATAGAGTGTTTGGAATAGTTACACTAAACAATCTTATTCATTGAAATACTGCTGACATTTGACCACCAGCCTTCAATTTTTTCACAGAGTTAAAACACAGATATGAAAGGGAAAAGAAAAAATTTCAAATTAGCTTTTGAACATAAGATCCTTCTATTATAAGAAGTTTTGTTGGGGTGGGGGATCCATCAGTTTAAGGAACACAACGAGGGTGGCAACATTCCCCACCATTCCTATGCTACCTCTACAAATCTGGGTGGGTTCCTCTGAATATAAGCAGACCCATTTTGGAGAGTATGTAATTAT
Source organism: Cricetulus griseus (assembly GCF_003668045.3). Lineage (NCBI taxonomy): Eukaryota > Metazoa > Chordata > Mammalia > Rodentia > Cricetidae > Cricetulus > Cricetulus griseus. The sequence goes on from NC_048596.1 coordinate 225,475,393, forward strand.
GAAGATATCATAATGACACAGGGTAGGAAAATTGTTTTAAAGCTCCCTTTCCCTAAAGCAAAGCCTTTGCAGATGTTCATGACTGAATCAAATAAACAACTGTACAGAGAACATAAATCAAATCACCATAGCTATACTAAAGAGGAATAACACAAGTTACAGAGACAATATACAGTTATTTCCACACTATGAAAATAACTGTGAGGGTTACATGTTACCCTTAACAAGAATTCTGACATTCAGTAACATATAGAGCAGTTTTACTGGCGTTAGCTTTTTGGGACATTCTATTGTGAGCATAAGGCAGTCACAATTATTCTGAGAACAATTAGGAGCATCTTATTTTCTCTTAGAACACACACCAGTGAAACCTCCAGATTGCTCATGGGGGATGTCCTTCTGTATGCTGTGAATATATATTCCTCTCAATGGTTCATGAATAAAGCTGTTTCAGCCTATGGGCAGGAGGCAGCATTTATCCAGGCAGGAAATCCAAACAGGGATAGAGAAAAGTTGTAGACATAGTCAGGCAGATGCCATGTAGCTGTCAAGGAAGCAGGAGTCCCGGGTATCACCAGTAAGCCAAGAACATGTGGAGATACACAGATTAATAGAAATGGCTAATATTGAAGAGAGATACCCAATAAAAAGCCTGAGCCATCAGCCAAATAGTTTATAATTATGTAAGACTCTGTGTATTTATTTGTGACTAAATGTCTGCAGGACTGGGAAGGACAGAAACTTCTGTCTACAGAATGCCATTTGTTTCTATGAAGCATGTATCTTTTCTTTTAAAGTAGAAGGCTAAGCATCAGTGTGAGAAAAGCTTCAAAGTTTGCATGAGGTGGAAATGCAACTCTTGGGGTAAAGCATTCAATCCCATGGCTCTGAATTCTTTTGCCATTAATGGTCTCCTTTGTGATTTCTTTCTTCTCTATTTTAAGTCACAAGTATTTTGGTCCCAAGATCAGCTCTCTATCATCCCCAAAGTAAAAGAAACTTGAATGATAATTTTCACTTAGGTTAAGGCTTAAGAAATCATTTCCACTCTACTATGGACCTCACAACTGAAAGATAGGCCCCTGTCTTCTCTCACCGACAACTCTTGGTTATTCCACTAGCATCATTGCAATGCAGTCCTCTTCTTATAAGTAGGCTTAGGCCTCATTTTCAGTGAGTATGGATGTTGCTGAGTTGGATTTTGTTTGCTGTTGAAACTCTTATCATCATCACTGTTCATTTCCAAGTAGAAAGAGGAAATCCCAGTTTCTGAGAGGAAGTAATAAACCCCAATCTAATCTGATGTTTGAAACATCAGAAAATCAGTTTAGTTTCTAAAAAAATGACAGCTCATATGTTCATATGTCCAATGCCATGAGCTACATGAGAAACTATTTTGGTTAAAATACACACCCAGACACCCAGTGCTAAAGATTGATTGTCACTAAAACACCATTTCAATTTCAAAAAATGAAAACTCATTTGGCTCCTATTGATCTTATGATTATTTTCCCATAATTTGAAGGATGAGTCTTGTCACATTTCAGGAAATACCATTGTTTTAAAGAGACAAGCCTTTTGAAAACTGGTATCAAAGGACACTTGTCATGCCCTGTCCTGGCTGACAAAACTGATAGTGTTTTTCTAAACTCACTAGCATTGGAGTAAGAAGAAGATTGTGTCTATCGATGTCAAGGAAATACCTAAGGCTCCCAAAGGTCCCCTTGTGGTTTGATAATTTGAGAAACAAAGAGTAGAACAATAGATTTTTCTTTTTCTTTTCCTTTCTTTTTTTCCCTGTTTTTTTCCAAATAAGGTTTCTCTGTGTAAGAGCCCTGGCTGTCCTGGAACTCACTTTTGTAGACTAGACTGGCCTCAGACTCACAAATATCCTCTTGCCTCTGCCTCCTAAGTACTGGGATTAAAGGCATGCACCACCACCATCCACCAATGAATTATTTTTATAGCAAGAGCTAATATAGATTATGTACAAGGAGCTTACTGTTAGGGAAAAGTGTTAATATGTGTACTTCTGAAATATATGGAGTTTCAATGTGATCTAATACACAGAGGTGTACTTATCCGCTAAAATAGCTATTCTTGCTTCAATATACTCATTTTATATATTTAAAATATATAATAAATCATATTTAATCATGCAAACATTAAGACTCAATGGATAACATTAGTACACAAATATTAAGCTATTTTATGCAAGACAAGTTATGTCCTTATAGAATGTCTGGGAACTTTAGAGGTATATATTGGGTGGTTACAGAGAATGTTCCATAATTTCATTCCTTTTTAACACTTTTAAAATTTCATTTTTATTTGTGTGTATGTGGGTATGCATATGTATGTGAGGCTGCCCACAGAAGCCAGGAGAAGTTACCCAATTTCTAAATCTGGGGTTACACACCCTTGTGAGCTAACTGGTGTGTGTACCGGAACTTGGGTTCTCTAGAAGAGTACTCAATTCTCTTACCATTGAGTCAACCATCATGGTTTCTTGGACTGTTTCACTTAGTTGTGTATGTCCATGTCATTATAGAACTATGATGTAATCATTTCTTCTACTTGTATAACATGGTCTCTTCAATATATGCTTTATGCTTAAAATCCTTCTGGTTGTTTCTCCTTCATCATTATTTGTCCATATCATTTAAAGTAATTTGATTTTCTTTTACTAACAATCTTATAACTTAAATTTTATGTAATAGTACTATATAATATTTATATACTCAGTTATTCATTTCCCTTCTATAATATAGGCATGTTGAGGATATAATGACAATAATAAATTTACATGCTATCAATTTCACTGCTTATTAGTAATATGTTACATTGTAAATTTGTAGCAAGCTTTCCAGTTTTATTTTTACTTAATGAAATTTTAACAAACTTACCCACATTACATGGAGTTTTTTGATATGAAATTCCATACTACAATAAAAATTTCTTGTATTTTATTGACTTTCTCGCTATAATACACACACACACACACACATACACACACACACACACACACACACACACACCACACACACACACACACACACACATATATATATATATATATATATATATATATATATATATATTCTGGCTATATTATTCCAGAAATATTTTTAGCAAAAATCAATTAGCAATACAAACCTCAAGGATCAAAAGGTTATATAAAATCCATAAATTGTTTGTTTAACCAATAGTATTAGACAACACACATATTTCCTTCAATCACTCAGTGTCTACAGGAGGTCAGTTTAAATATCAATTTTGAAGAGAAGGGAGGCAACATTCTATACGCTGCTTTGACTACCTTGCAACATTACTGGGATATTAAAAAAAATCTCCATAGCCTCTTTTCTATATAGCCTCCCAAAAATATAACTACCTACTTAAATGTTACATTTTGTTATAAAAATTTGAGACTAATTTAACTCACATATATCTACATACATAAAATAAAAATAATTTCAAGCATATGTGTTCATAAACAATGTTAGCCTCTTAGGTTAAGTATGTTAAATACATTGAACTATACTGTGGAGAAACAAACATTAATCAGAAATGTTTCTCAGTCTTTGAACTGTCTATAAAATATTAGCATACTTAGGTAATGGCTATAGATGTCAATATTTGCTAAACTGAATACTGCTGGGCAAAAAATGTTCTTGAGGAAAACAGGATTTAACTTCAAAATTATCTTAAATGAGGAGGTATGAAATACCCTATGAAAAACTACTGAATTAAAAAGTATAATTTGTAATTTAAAGCAAAAATATTTAAAACTCAAAATGACTATACTCACCCTGACTAGATAAAGTTGTTCCTAGAAGCTACAGGTTATTAAATAAAAATCTTCAGAGCTAAGGTGAGATCATTCCCTATGTACTATTGACTAGGAAGCCCCAGAGGCTCCCCCAAGCAATGCACTCTTGGTTTTTCATCTTGGTTGCATATTTGAGTTAGATGATAAGACCCTACTGCTAAAGAAACTCAAACCTTGAACACATGACAGAAAATTCAATCTGGAAATCAACTAGAAGCGTCCTCCTTGCAGACTAGCTTTGGTCATACAAAAAGTTTCAATGCACACTATTAATGAAGACTAATCATTACTAATCTTACCCAAATGTGAAATCTATTATCTATTGAAAGAATCTGGCAAGCAAGATGTGCACAGTTGAGCAATGGTGGTACTACTGGCATGCGTGTAACCAGCAAATCTATGACTGAACTGGAGACATCCTCCACAAGAGGAATCCTCTGTAAACCAGGCTACAATGCATGACAAGGGAACTCATAGGTCAAGATGGGGTACACTGAATATTGTTTTTACTTTTTGTTTTGTTTTAGAAAATCAATATAGCATAAGCCTGTCTTCTAAATATTTGTATCTGCCTACTCTTAATAACAGGAGACTCATTTCTCATGAAAGTTGAATGCAGGAACTCAGGGCTGCACAAGGGGCTGAAAATAGATTGCAAATGAGTGCTCAGTCATAAACAAAACATTTATATCATAGCTTTCAAGGCTCAGGAAACACTGTTAAAAGGAAAGATGGAAAGAATTTTAGTTACAAAAGTTAGTGAGGAAGGCTGTGAAATATCATGTCTTGTGTAAGTCACAGCTCTCTTAACCATACCCACAGCAAATGTAGGTGCCTACAATGAATCTACACAAGAAAGGGATAATCAACAGGCAGCCATGGGTGAAGGAAGGCTAAAGGAGACATGCCTATTTTGTTGAGCTATTTACCAGTTGAGAATTCAGGGAGAGGGAAATTGTTACCTTCAATGTATATCTGCTGGTGATACCACTAGGCACCAATGTGTAGTTCCCAAGACTACAGAGAGCTCTGGTAAAATAAATGGGTCACAAAACCCAGCCAAGACTAAGGATTCTGTGAAAGGAACTCAGTGATGAGAGGAGTTTGATAACAATGCTAGGGAGAGAGGAGAATAGAAGATGTGGGTGAGTAATAAGAAAACATTGTACACAAGTTATGAAATTGTCAAATAAAGTGAATTTTAAAGAGGAAAGAAAATTTAGTGCCTGGAAATACTTTAATGAATGGGCTCATATACATTCAAGACCTATTCATAGTTTGGTATTATAATAATAATTCCATATCTTATAAACTAGTCACTGTTTCATTCTGGAACTGATATATTTTGTGTAGCTATAATGATATGAATGGCTCCTTAACTCTTAACAAAAATCTTGAGATAATGTATAAACAATCTAATTCATTTTTGAATTGTCACAAGGCATGCATAAATTAGTGGAAGTGGAACCAGATGGAAAGGGAGATGGGGACTACCTGGAAGAAGTAAAGGGAAAGGAAAACCTAATAGGATATATTATGTGAGAAAAATAAATCTATTTTCAATAGTAGAAAAACAAACCATTCTTATAAAGTATCTATGTTTAATGCAAATTTGGAAATCCCTTTAAAAATCTATCATTTTATACAATCCTACAACTAAATAATTTCATATCTTTTCTGAAATTTGTTTGAATATATGCACATATGTGTTACATAAATTTTTATACAATATAAATGCATGGTTTTATGTGTCACTATATCATTATATAGCCTTTTTCACTTTAAAATATCTAGGAGGGGAAACTCAGCTATATTTAAGTTGCATTTTACTATTTGAAATGTATTGTAATTCCACAAGTAAACTGTACTTCAGAAGTTTTTAGCCACAAGTCTACTTGAAGATATTCAATTTGAAATCAGTTATCTCTGTCTGGTCATGGTAAAATAACAGACAAGATTTAATCTCTCACATTACAAAACTGGAAACTGAAGATACACCAATTAACATTTTTAGATATGGAGAAATATGTCAGGTGTTCCTCAGGAACATGCACACACACACACACACACACACATACACACACACACACACACACACACACACACACACACACACACACACACACACACACTGTTGAATCCATTTGGAGTTGCTAGTATGTATATGATTTCAAAGCTGATGACTCAATTGTGACTAACCAATTAGGAAGTTCACCAATTTAATAATAATTCTCCCTATCCTGGCTGTCATTTGTTGTCTATAGTTCTTTGTCTGTAAATAGGATCCTGTGAGTGTTAGCATCTCTCAAATGTAGTCACTGTGCAGCTGTTTTTAAGGCAGCCATGTTGTAGAGGTATCATGGGTATAGCTCCCCTGTACTTTCTAGGAAACATAGCAGACCTCCTGGTTCTTGAGTTGTCACAATCTTTCTGTCCTATCTTGCACAATGCTCCTTTAGCTTAGCGTGCTGGAATAGTGCAACAGATGCATGAACTGAGGCTGGGCACACCATGATCAGTGTTGTTGACATTTTGAGAAGTTGTGGTCTTCTGTAATCTTCTCTGTCTGCTACATCTTCTTTGAGGAAGAGTAAGAGCCATTACATGTGAGTCTCAGATTCATATTTAGAATGCAGTTCGTAGGAATTATAATGAGCTATGAAAATTTGGAGTTATGGTATTTCAGGAATTACAATGAACATCTGTTCAGATAATTTTATATAAATATTAATTTAATTCTATGAGAATATGGAAACAAGAGGATTCCATGTTTAAAAACACTGGCTGCTCTTGCTGTAGACCCAGGTTAAGCTCCCAGCATCCACATGGTGGCTCACAGTAGCAAAGCATTGACACTCTATTTGGTCTTCCCCGGGAATCAGTCATGTACCTGATGCACATCTGGGCAGAATGCCGATATTCATTACAAATAAATAATTCTTTTAAAATTTAAATATGAGATCTAATAAGTTAATTCCATTTGCTCTCTCAAAAATTTGTTCTGGCTGGACGTTGGTGGTGCACGCCTTTAATCCCAGCACTCAGGAGGCAGAGGCAGGCAGATCTCTGTGAGTTCCAGGTCAGCCTGGTCTCCAGAGTGAGTGCCAGTATAGGCTCCAAAGCTGCACAGAGAAACCCTGTCTTTAAAAAAAATGTTCTGCTTATGTTATATATATCACCCCTGTTAAAAAATGCACACTAATGTAGTTTTATTTTAATGCAATTATATTTTTAAGCCATTTAGGAAGATATAAAAATACAATCCCATTGTCCTCCAAACTGTCAGAAACGTTACCTTTCTGTTGGTTTTCTTTGCATTAAAAATGGTCTATGCCATTTCCTTTCACACAAGAACACATTCTTCTCTTTGTACTGGTAACATTGGATAAGGATAAAGTAACTCAGTCCTTATCTCTGACTCTCATTGTTTTGCCTTCACATCTAAAGCCTAAGTATAATGAGGTGGAATGGTCAGTCTGATGCATTTTCTTTCAAAACTTTGTAATGCCTGCAGTTTTTTGTTTTCTCTTGTTCTGTTTTTTTTATTCTGAGATGGCATGCTTTAATTATATTTTATCAGTAAGTGGTTTACTTATGTACAATAAATTGGTTTTTCTTTCACAGTTATAGAATTTTTTTCTAATTGTTTTACTTTGATTGAAATTGTTTATATTTTAAACACTATTATTACATAGATATATATTAGATTATGAAAACTGCAAATTGTTTTTCTTTATTTTTAAAAAATAAATATGTAATACCTAAATAAGTATTAAAAATTTTATTTATTTATCTAAAAATACACTTATAGTTGCTGCCTTGCTACTTGAGAAAAGGAAATACTGGGCATATCTGAACAACTGAAATTAATGTACACTTCTTAATTCTCAAGGATGGATTTAATAATTTCCAATTCATTGAACAAAATCTTCAATAGGCTTTAAAGTTTAGTTGTTTAATTTTATGTAAATGAAATTATTTCTTACTTTCCTATTTTTGTCTTTTTCACATCAGAAATACAAGCAATATACATTCACTTACAAATCTCTATTCAGGAAATAAATTCTAATGATTTCAAAAAAGTTAAAAAGAATTCACAAAATATTATTCTGTACTCAACATTTTTCTCAACATTGATAATAAGGTTTGTAAACATTTAGGGATAAGGCCATTGTTATAAATCTCTACCGTGTTTACCTGAACCCTGACATGAAATTCTTAATTAATAAAAATTCTGTAGCTTTATAATTTGAGATAAACAAACAACAACTATAAATAACACAAAATGACAACAAGAGACAGTGTGATACAGGAACTTTTTCACCATGAGATTTCAGTTTTCATTCTAAACATGTTTTTAAAGACTAGAACTGCTAAGTGTTAGCTTGGCACATGATTCAAGTAGTAATTATACTTCTGAGTCTGTCTCCTAGCTAAGTACTATTGTAGGACTAAGTCTGAGCCAACAGAACACAGTAGATGTAATGAGTCTAACCTTGGAGTCATCTTAAAGCTGCTTTCCCTAGAATTCTGTTTGTCCTTCCTGGTAACAGGGATGACATCCAATACATAGATATCCTGGGATTATCCCGTAGAGCAGAACAGCATATCTACAAAAGACTTCTCTTCCACACTTAAACTCAAACATGATTGTAAAACAGGCATCTGTCTCAAAAGCCCTGATTATGGAAATCACAAGTGCAGAACATCAGTCTGCCAATGCAATCCAGACAATCCTGACAGAAATCCATTCTATTTTAAATTACTAGGCTTTTACACCTGCTTTTAGTCTAATCCTCTACATAAAGCAATTAAATGGTAGACCTGCTCAGCTAAATCTGCCTTTTCCCACTCATTCCTGATTATTAAGTTGTTCATAGACAACATATAGATCTTTAATTACAGGTTTAAAGTTGCTCTTTTATATAACAACATTTTATATTTCATCTTACATATCTTTACTTATTTGATTTCTTTTATCCACATGCAAACAGCTATGAAGTGAATTTTAAAACCTAAGTCATAGTCAGGGAATGATGGAGAGTAATAGCTACAGAGAATAAATTAGTGTCCCAGAAATCATATGATAAAGATTACATAATCATAAATATTGACAAGTCACAGAGTATGTGTCTTTCATGTTCATTGAAAGTTTTTGGAAGTCCTCACCTGAGTGATAAAGCTGCGGGCTGACATCTCTTCTCAATAACTATTTTCAACTTAGTAAAAGTTGTATTCAGTTTTCCAGATCATGGGGTGTCATTTAGAAATATGTCTAAAGTCCTATAGAAATCACTTCCATTAGCTCACTATTCCAAGTTCTAGTAATGGTCAAACTTTAGCTTACAATTCAGGAAAAGACATTGATGAAGTAATTGTTTTTCATTTCTGTACATAAAGAAAAGGGCCATGATGCTGATCAGAACAGTTAAGAGATCCCAAAACTATTGAAGTTGTACACTGATAGAAATATAAAAAATTAAATTAAATGCCTCACGTGCCCTAAAGAGAATTCTGTTTTCCCAAAAGTGTTACTCCAGACAGCATCTTACTCTGTTTTCTCCTGAACTCATTTACAGTATTCATCATAATATTAACAAACTACCTGAGCATAGACTCTGCTACCATTCATATCACCACCTCAGGTACAGTCTAGCATTTTGTACACATCATCTTATAAAGCAAAACATTTTAATTTAAAACCTAAGCATATATTGATAAATATCAGATCACCAACTCAAATCCAAAATTACCAACTTCAAAAACTTTAATCACATGCAAGGTTACTATCCTATGTGATCTAATGTATGCTTTCTGCTCAAGCCTGCCTCATAGATCATACATGTCAGTATTGATAATTCAAGAAAGTTTGCAATATAAAACAAGATCTCAACAGACACAGTAGAAGTCTATGTGTTCTGTGGCAAAGCCTCTCATGACAGCTTTGTTTAAGCAACGAATCACCTAATGATTCTATTAGAGCTGGTCCAGTTCCATTCAAAGAAAAAAATCCCATCAGGTTTGACTGACATAGTGGCAATCTACACCATCTGCTTTGCACAAAATCAAGACAGGGAATCGATAGGGCTTGGGATAGGAATAGAACCTTTCAAGCTAAATAACCTACAGGAAGATTATTACATTCTACTGACTGTGTAAAAGTGATTTGACATAGGCATGGAAGCTAAATTACACTGGCCCTTGTCTGAAAAATTTCAGGGATTTTGTATAACAAAATATAGTTTGATTCAAATGCATGGGCCTTTTAAATGGAGAAAGCAGTAGATTTAGAAAAGTTTGCACTGCTTCCAGGATAGTACATTCCAGATGGACAAAAGCCTTGTCCAGATGGTACAATATGTGTTTTATATATTTTGACATATGTGAAAAAATTTACTTGTTATCAAATTAAGTACAGAAAAATAATTTCCAAATGTCATTGTGAGACATTTAAAGTTATAATTGAGTCACATTTTTAGGAGGAAGCAAAGAAAGAAGAAAGGGGGAGAGAGGAAAAGGAACATAGAAGAGAGAATTGGAGGAAGAAGGACAGAGAGGGGAGAAAGAAGGAAGAAATGAGAGGAGACTAGAGAGAGAAATCTGAGACAAAATTTAAGTTTACATAAGTAAAAGAATTAGTTATATTTAAATTACCCTCTTAATCCATAAGAAAAAGGACTAAGTGTACATTTCCTTTCCTTTTGTTTCTTTTTGCAAAACATTAGCAAACCTGCAAGCTCAAACTGTTACAAGAATGGTAGCAGAGTCATGAATATAGATTAGATATTCAAATTCTCATGAGGACAGCAGGCTTTTATTGTTGTTTCTTTTTAAATTAAGTATGCTGATTGCAACCCCATGTTAAGTTATCTGGAATATGCCATCAGGTAATTGTCTCAAATATAGTGTGATTAAAGACATTTAACAGTCTTTTGAAGACCCTGAAAGGTAATTGGCTTAAAATATTGAAATGGAGCAGGGTTGATAAAGTAACCATTCTCATAGAGTTTAAGTTAAAGTAATAAATGAGTAAGGCTAATTACTACTTTTTATGTTCCTTTAAAGATCAACTTTCTCCTCTCTAGTTATCCTTACTTAGCTATAGGTAATTTCATGATTTTGCAAATCTCAGGATATAGGCATATCTTAGGCCTTCCTCAGTTCTACAAAACTGATATGTAGCCTCTGTTTAATCATTTTTTCTTGCTTCTATCTCTAAATAGTCACCATGAACACGGCATCAAAGGTTACTATATCACGACTTTCCTTTCATAAAGTCTTGTTTTTTCATGAACCCATACACACAAGAAGACATTTTTCATCAATCTTGGATAAATAAATATTTATGCTTCCCAACCAGCATATATGTAAGAACTCCACACCATTAGAGCTGCAGAATTCTTCCTTCCTAAATAATGCACAGAAATGTCTAATGGTTTTAATTTGTATTGACTGATGACTTGTGATGTAGAGTATCTTTTTTTGTGCTTATTTGCTATCTGTATATGCAAAAGCAGTCCTAGCTATAGTGGTTTGTTTAAATTGCCAAAATATGGTCAAACATTTTAGAAGCCTCTATTGCAAATACTAGAATTTCTACTTTTAAATTGTTTAAAACACAAAAAACTTAGTTTTATACCTAAGGAACATTAAGGCAGAGAGTATAAATATTCAACTGTTCAATGACATCTTAAGGAAACAAGTGTCTTTTACTCTTTTTTTTTTCCTCAAAGGTCCATGTTTTAATCTTGTTTTTCTCTAACCATCTCTTGAAAGCTTCTGTGGCAATCCTAGTAGGAAGGAGTAGCTTTTTATATGCCATTGGCGAAAGAACCTCTATCAAGGAAGGTTGTCTTTTTCAATCCTTGTGTAGATCTGGTAAAACATAAATGGAGCAGTGAAGGCAAGGACACCCCACCTTGCCAATGAGACATGCTGAATCAACTCAATCATCATTAATTGGATGATATATGATCTAGTCAGCCACCCTCATATCAAAATATTTTCCTATGTATGGTGCTAACAATGGAACCAAGAAACTTATGCATGCACTCTGCCACTAGCCTGAATTTTCGCCACTAACACTCTCTTGATTAAAAAGTCTCTGGTAAAGTTCTAGGCCATAGATGTATATATATCAATATACAGGAAAAAATAAAGAAAAAAGAAATGAATTTTCCTCTCTTCTCTTTCCTTCCCTGCATTCCTGTCCCCCTCCACTTTCATCCTCTCCCCTCTCCAACTCTTCTGTTCTCCACTTCCTCCTCTCCTTCTATAAGTCTTTTAATTGATGAGGATGCCCTCCCCAAAGCTGATCAAGTATCACAAATGGCTCCTTGCCAGACCAAAACATATTCCATTCCTAACCATCTAAAGAGAGAATATTATCAGCAGGCTAGGATTATCAGTGAAGTAGATTACTATAGGAAACACATTTTGAAGACAGGAAGAGATGGCAATGAATGCTAAGGAGGAAATCCACATAGCACATAGAGTCCTAGTGCCACATTAAATAAACATACAGCAACCGAGTATAGCAACCAAATTTCTAACAATAAAAAACACACTGCTTGCTTTCATTATGTAAGTAGTTATTTCTCATGACTCTAGTTAAAACAACTCACTAAAATTGGAAAATTATCCAGAGTGTAACAGGTCCCTAGATATTAGCACAACTGAAACCATGTGGGAGGAACCATTCTGGCCTTGAAGCCCAGCCTATGTGCCACAGCACCTGCCAAAACAGGAACATCAAAGACACACTCCATAATTCCCATATCCAAGAAAGTCCCTAAATGTACTTTTGCAACTCCAAGATCCAGGAAAGATCCTAACAGTACAAACCTTGATTTTCAGCTTCTATAGCTCTGTTTTTGGGTAAACGTTCTTGCTGACTGAAGCAAGTGTGGCTTGGTACATAAATATAAAGAACTGTGAGGCTCAGAGCTGCAAGCTTTCTACAAGGTCCTGATGCAGTGTCTGGCCAGCAATAAAAACTTTCTTTTTGGTTTTAAGAGTGCCCATGTGCTGGTCCCTGGTTGGCATTACCAGAAAGAGTGTATTGGATAATTAGGACACAATAGTAAGATGTTCTTGAATTAAATAGAGTAGGAGTCCTAGCCTTTATATTTCTCATTAATTACCTATCTTTTCTTTCAAATAATTAGGATATATCTTTCCTATCTTTACTCTAGTGCATTGTGCTTGGCTTCTCACATGAGGAAAAGAAATCTTATATCTTAAAATCTAGATATGTGCTATAATCAACCTTTAGTTTGTCCACTGTCACTTATTACTTAAATTGTTCATTAACAGAAATATTAAATGTGTTATAATCTGGGGAATAATTTGACACATATGATTTCCTGAAACAAAATTAAATGTGAGTAAACTTATTTCCTAGATGTGTGCTACTATAAGAGTTTAATTAAGAACAAATCTGGTATTTTTCCTTATAGGACACAAAATCAGAAGTTCACATCTGATGGTTCTGCTGACATTTGAAGAAAATTCAGCACAGAGCCATCTCATAATCCATCTATTAAAAAAGGAGGGGTACTCATATCATCTGGAGGTGGTTGTGAAAATCTCTTTCTACCTGTGATATTTTACCTAAATCCTATCTCAGCTTGAATGGTCAACATGAATTTCATTTTATTGCTTGAATCTGACTAGATTATTATACCTTCTAGCTAACCCCACTTCCAGGTTCTCTCTCATAAATGGTAACAGCTTGAATGACACTATCATTTTTACATCAAAATTTCCATTTTGAAAATGAAATGACTGCCTCATACAGGTAGTTGAACTATATGTAACAGATATATAATTCCATGGAGTTTTTCTATTTCTGAGTTTAAAATGGTTAAAAAGGAGATCCATGTGTTTCTGCAACCTGTTCTCCAGTGGCTATTGAGAGCTACAGTCTGGACATGAATGTCCCTAAAAGGTTTATATGTTAAGGGCTTGGTTCCCAATGTACTGGTGCTCGTAGCTGGGGCTGCAAGAAATTATTGATTCATACAGTTCCTAATGTTGTTAATGGATTGATCCATTGATGAGTTCATAATCTCATGGGCATTTAGGAGGTGATGGAAACATGGGAGCTGTGACCTAAATGAATGAAATATTGAGTTCCTAAAGGGACTTTATCTTGTCCCCATGTCTTTTCCTCACCCCACTTTCTGTATTTCACAAGGTCTTACCCATTTTACGATGTCTTTCCTGATGAACTTTTGCTTTGCCATGAGCTGCAAAATGATGCAGCCAAGTGAAAATGAACTGAAATCCTAACTCTTATTTTATGATCATGATTCCCAGCAGCAAATTCATTCATGGTTTCTTACAAATGATGTGAAAGAGGCCTGTGGGTGAAACTCTCTCCCCATGTCTCTTCCCAAATTGCCACGTATTGTCTTGAAGAAGAAGAGCGGCCTCCAATGCTGACTTTTCTACCATGGTATGAAGGGGCAGAAATTAGGTCTCATCCTAGCTGCCTCTGAACACAATGACTACCAGGCTTTTAAACAAATTCAGCTTTGTCTGACTACTTATGTGACTTGGAAAGACCCATAGCAAGCAGATATTAATATGATATAATAATCCTGAAAGTACTGAGATTAACACTCATGAGTGGTGCAATAAAGGAACCAAGATGAGTATCAACTTGATCAAAAATTATTATAGTGAAAACTATTAAGTAATTAAAGCCATGGGCAGTACAATGTGGCTGGATAAATGCTCCAACCAATCAGAAAATATTAAAAGTGAAATAAAGATTATGGTGGCTGTAGATTCAGTCCTAGCTATCATCACCACCTTGACACTCCACAGAGAAGACTACACATTACAACTCTTACCTTTGGTGTGTGGTGAGGTCCAGTCCTTATATACATATGGGTACATTCATGAGATTGTGCATGTGCAGGACAGATAACATCCTCAGTTTTTACTGCTTAAAGCTCAACCATCTTTTTTGAGTTTTAGTCTCTCACTTTGTTTAATAGGCTATGCTAAATGGTCACCAAGTCCTAGGGAGCCACCTGTCACTATTTCCCCAGTACTGTAATTATACTATATGTAACACATTCAGGTTTTATTATATTTTTAGCATGGATTCTGAGTATCAAACTCAGGTGCAGTTGCTTACAATACAAGCATTTCACTTACTGAGATTTCTTTTCAGCTTTGACCTTGATGCTTGAATGTAAATAATAGATTTCAGTCAATTAAACCCAAAACTAATAGACTATGATATTTCATTTTACAGAAATGAGATTGTGAAGGTCCTATTGGTGATTATATAAACAAAAGTGAAACCATCATGTCATCATTATTTATAAGCACACATGAGATGCAGCTAATAATCATAGCATCATGTTGGGGTTTGGTACTCAGGCCTAAACCATAGCATCCTAGTTCTTTCTTGACTTGGAGGTCTTCAACTACTCTATCACAAGTATCTGTATAACTTGCATGTGTGGAAAGAGGTTGGATGATGGCAAGTGTGACCTATAAGTTGTCATCTTATTTTTACATGGACACAGAAGTTCTAGACAAGGATCTAGGAACAGAGGCATTTCATTAATACACTTAAAAGTACAACACTGAATTGAATCAATGTCACAGACATATCTTGAGCAGTTACTTTGATAAGCAGTGGGTAGAATTTGTCCACAGTGAAAATGAGCATTTTAGCCTTGAACTTATCCATTGAATCCCTGGAATTTGCCCTCCTACGGGAGGTCACTAAAAGAGAGGTTATGTAGCACCCCAATTTTGACATTGCCATGAAGGGGTAGGTTTGAAAGTGTTCATTGGGCCTGTCAGAGAGCAGGGTCCAACAGTACCAGGAGAATGTCAATGACATCTTCATTGCCAAAATGTTTCCACACTTGCCCCCTGGCACTATCACAAATTACATTTGCTATCAATGACCTTACAATGCCTATTCAGCTGCCAGGGGCACTCAGTAGCCACAGAGCCATCCATCTCTGGAGAAGAAGCAGGAAAATCTATCCCCTCTGTGGTGCAGATTGTGCTTCTGAGAACCACCTTTCAGAAGCCCCACCTCACTGTTACTTGGGAATTTATAATACCTCAGCCATCTCAAAACATTGTATTTTAAAACTAGAAAAAAATGTAAAAATGGGACTGCACAATAGGGAACCCAATCCGGCAGTCCAGCCCACTCAGAGACTGCCAGCATCTTAGTTCATTTCCCTGCCCACAGAACTAGGTAAGCATGGACCTGCTTCTGGCCTACCTTGGGATGCCCTGCTTGGAGCTGCCTGAGGCCTGCAGACTGTGCACTGGGTATGCCAATTGGCCATCCAGCCTACCCAGAGACTGCCAAGGCCCCTGTACTAGTCCTGCCTCCACCCATGGGAAGATGAGAGTCATTTGTAGTATTGGACCTGTTTGCAACAACTGGAAGGGAACCTGGGACCCATACCTAACAGGAAAGAAAGAGAATCCTCCTGCACCCACTGGAAGAAGGGATTGAAAGAAGACAATATAAAAACACATTTAACAACACAAAAACCAATATGACAAAACCCAAGTCCAGGGACTACAAAAGCAAGACCTGAGCATCCCAACACAGATGAAGCAGAAGAGAATGACCTTAAAAATATCTTCATGAAAATGATAGAGTCCCTCAAAGAGGATATGAGAAAGTCCCTTAAAGAAATGGAAGAAATAAAACAAACCAAAAAATACAAGAAATCAACAAATCTCTTAAAAACATCGAGGAAAGCCAAGATAAAACAATCAAACAGATGAAGGAAACAATTCAAAAAGTTCAAGACATGAAAACTGTGAGGGATTGTCTTGATTGTGTTACTTAATGTTAATATACCTGTCTTAACTGTGGAAAGGATCCTAGATTATATATAACAGCAAGATATGTTAAGCATTTGCATGCATTCAGTTCAGTGTTCTCTGTTCCTGACTATGGATGTAAAATGACCAGATCTTTCAAGCCTGTCATTGCAATTTCCCTGCTATTATATACTATAACTGTACTATACTGGAACTGTTAGCTCAATAAATCCTCCCCCCCAAAAAAAAGACATGAAAACTGAAATAGAGAAAATAAAGAAAACACAAACTGAGGGATTGCTGGAAATAGAAAAGCTGGGTAAATGATCAGGAACTACAGAGGCAAGCATAACCAACAGAATAGAAGAGATGGAAGAGAGAATCTCAGGGGATGAAGATACACTAATAGAAATAGATTCATTGAACAAGGAAAATCTTAAGTACAACAAATCCTAACACAAAATATCCAGGAAATATGGGAGACCATGAAAAGTCCAAACCTAAGATTAATAATTATAGAAGAAGGTGAAGAAAACCACCTTGAAGGGGCAGAAAATATATTCAACAAATTCATAGAAGAAAACTTTCCCAACCTAAAGAAAGACATGCCAATGAAAGTACAAGAAGCTTACAGAACACCAAATAGAGAGGACCATAAAAAAATCCCCTCACCACATAATAATAAAACCCCAAACACAGAATAAAGAAAGAATATTAAGAGCAGCTAAGTAAATGGGCCAAGTAACATATAATACTAAACCTATCGGAATTATACCTGACTTCTCCATGGAAACTCTAAAAGTCAGAAGATCCTGGATAGATAGTCTACTAACACAAAGTGACCATGGAAGACAGCCCAGACTACTATACCCAGCATAGTTTTCAGTCACTATAGATGGAGAACACAAGATATTCCATGACAACCAGATACTAACAATACATATCCACTAATCTAGCACTACAGAAAGTTCTGGAAGGATATCTCCAACCTAAGGAAGTGAAATACAACCAGAAAAGCACAGGCAATAAATAATCCCTCTTTACCAACAGCCAAAAGAAAAAGGAGGTGGAAGTCCATACACAATTCCACCACCAACAACACATCCAAAACAAACAAGAACAAGCAGTCAATGGTCATTAATATCTCTCAATATTAATGGTCTTTACAAGCCTTTAAAAAGCCAGGCTAACAGAATAGATATGAAGACAGATTCTATCCATCTACTTCATATAAGGAACACACCTCAACATCAAAGACAGACGGTACCTCAGAGTTAAGGGTTGGGAAAATATTTTCCAATCAAATGGACCCTAGAAACAAGAAAGGGTAGCAATCCTAATAACTACAAAATTAGACTTTAAACCTAAATCAATCAAACGAGATGAAGCAGGTCATTTCATATACATCACAAGAGAAATCCATCAAGATGAAGTCTCATTTCTGAACATCTATGCTCCAAATACAAAGGCATCCACGTTCAAAAAAGAAACATTACTAAAACTCAAATCACACATAAAACCTCAAACACTTTAGAGTGGGAGACTTCAAAACCCCACTTTCATCACTAGACAGGAACACCAGACAGAAACTTAAAAAAGAAACAAATGAACTAATACTATGACCCAATTTTATTTAACAGACATCTAGAGAAAATTACATACAAACACAAAAGGATATACTTTCTTTACAGTGCCACGAGAAACCTTCTCTAAAATCAACCAAATAACAACTCCCAATAGGTACAAAAAATTGGAATAAGCCCCTGTGTCTTATCAGATCATCACACTTTAAAGTTAGAATTCAACAATAACACAAATTGCAGAAAACCTACAAACTCATAGAAATTGAGCAATGTGCAATGGCACCATTCCTGGGTCAAGGAAGAAGTAAAAAAGAAATTAAAAACTTCCCAGAATTCAATGAGAATCAAGACATAAACACCCTTATGGGACACTTTGAACGTAGTGCTAAGAGGAAAGTTCATAGCACTAAGTGCCCACATGAAGAAACTGGAGAATAATCAAAATAGAGAATAACCAGCACAATTGTGAGATCTAGAACAAAAAGAAGCAAACTCACCCCAGAGGAGTACATGCCAGGAAATAATCAAATTTAGGGCTTAAATTGGTAAAGTAGAAACTAGGAAAACAATACAAAGAATCAATGTAACAAAGGGTTGCTTCTTCAAGAAAATCAACAAGACAGACAAACCTATATCCAAACTTACCAAAATGCAGAGAGTGAACATGCAAATTAACAAAACCAGAAATGAAAAGGGGGACATGATAATGGACACTGAGGAAATCCAGAGAATCATCAGGTCATACTTTGAAAAACTGTACTCCTCAAAATTCAAAAATCTAAAGGAAATGGACAATTTTCTGGATAGATATCATATACCAAAATTAAATCAAGAACAGATAAACAATTTAAATAGATCTACAACACCTAATGTAATAGAAGAAATCATTAAAAGCCTCCCAACCAAAAAAAAAAAAAAAAAAAAAAAAACAGAGTGCCAGATAGCATCAGTGCAAAATTCCACCAGAAAAAAATCAAAGCAGAGGTAATACCAATTTGCCTTAAAGTATTCTACACAATAGAAGCAAAAGGGTCAATGCCAAATTCTTTTACAAAGCTTCAATAACTTTGGTACCTAAGCCACACAAACATACAACTAAGAAAGAGAACTACAGAGCAATATCCCTCATGAACATTGATGCAAAAATACTCAATAAAATACACATCAGAAAAATCACGCACCATGATCAAGTAGGCTTCATCCCAGAGACTCAGGCATACATCAACATTCGAAAATCCATCAATGTAATCCACCATATGAACAAACTGAGAAAGAAAAATCACACGATCATCACACTAGATGTTCAAAAGCCTTTGACAAAATCCAGCACCCCTTCATGATGAAGGCCTTTGGAGATCAGGGATAACAGGAATATTCCTAAACATAATAAAAGCAATATACAGCAAACCAACAGCCAACATCAAAGTAAATTAAATTGAGAGAAACAATGTGATTCCTCTAAAAACAGGGACAAGACAAGGCTGTCCACTCCCTTCATACCTCTTCAATATTGAACTTGAAGTTCTAGCTAGAGCAATAAGACAACAAAAAGACATCACAGGGATCTATATTGGAAAAGAAGAGGTCAAATTTTCACTATTTGCAGATGATATAAGAGTTTATATAAGTGACCCCCCCCCAAAAAAAAACTCTACCCGGGAACTCCAACAGCTGATAAACACCACTAGCAAAGTGGCAGGATACAAGTTAACATAAAAATAATCAGTAGCCCTACTATATTCAGTTGATAAATGGGCTAAGAAAGAAATCAGAGAAACATCACCCTTTATAATAACCACTAACAACATAAAATATCTTGGGGTAACGCTAACCAAACAAGTAAAAGAGCTGTATAGTAAGAACTTTGAATCTTTAAAAAAGATATTAAAGAAGATATTAGAAAATGGAAAGATCTCCCATGCTCTTGGATAGGTCAGATCAACATAATCAAAATGGCAGTCTTGACAAAGGCAATCTACAGATTCAATGCAATCCCCATCAATATACCAGCACAATTCTTCACAGATCTTGAAAGAACAATTCTCAACTTTATATGGAAAAACAAAAAACTCAGGATAACCAAAAAACCCTGTACAATAAAGGAGGTTCCAGAGCTATCAACATCTCTGGCTTCAAGCTCTATTATAGACCTATAGTCCTGAAAACAGCTTGTTATTGGCACAAAAATATACAGGGAGACAAATGGAATGGAATTGAAAACCCTGATATGGACCCACAAACCTATGAACACCTGATTTTCAACAAAGAAGCTAAAATTATACAATGGAAAAAAGAAACCATCTTCAACAAATGGTACTGGCATAACTGGATGGTGACATGTAGAAGACTGAAGATAGTTCCATATCTACCACCATGTACAAAACTTAATTCCTTATAGATCAAAGATGACAACATATATCCAGCCACACTGAACCTTGTAGAAGAGAAAGTAGGTGGTACCCTTGAAAGAATTGCTACAGGCAACTGCTTCCTGAACACAACACCAGTAGCAAAGATACTGAGATCAACAATTAATAAATGGGACCTCCTGAAACGAAGAAGCTTCTGTAAGTAAAAGGACACAGTTAACAGGACAAAAAGGCAACCCACAGAATGGAAAAAGATGTTCACCAATCTCTCATCTGATAGAGGGATGATTTCTAAAATATACAAAGAACTCAATAAGCTACTCACTAAAACACCAAATAATCCAAATAAATGTGGGATACATAACTAAATAACAAATTCTCAATAGAGGAATCTAAAATTACCTAAAGACACATAAAAAACTGTTCAACACCCTTAACCATCAGGGAAATGCAAATCAAAACAACTCTGAAATAACATCTTAGTCTGGTCAGAATGGATAAAATAAAAAAAAACACCAATGACATTTACATGTTGTAGAGGATGTGGAGAAAGGGGGACACTCATTCACTGCTGGTGGTAGTGCACACTCCTGCAGCCACTTTGGAAATCAGTATGGCGGTTCCTCAGGAAATTGGGAATCAATCTATAACAAGATCCAGCATTTCCACTCTTAGACATATACCCAAAAGATGCACATTCATACAAAAGGACATCTATTCAACCATGTTCATACTAGCATTATTTGTAAAAGCCAAAGCCTTGAAGCTACCTAGATGCCCCTCAACTGAAGAATGGATGGAGAAGATGATGTACATTTACACAATGGAGTACTACTCAGCGGAAAAAAATCAATGGAATCTTGAGATTCGAAGGAAAGTGGATGGAACTAGACAAAACGATCCTGAGTGAGGTAACCCAGGCAGAAAAAGACAAAAATGGTTTTTACTCACTCATATATGTATTTTATCTATAGACCAAAGAATTACCAGCCTATAATCCATACCACTAGAGATGCTAGTAAACCTAAGAGAGACATTCATGGTCCCTCAGAGAAGGGGAAATAGAGAAGGTCTCCTGAGCTAATTTGGAGCATGGGGAGGGCAGAGAGTTAGGAGAAAGAGGAGGGGAGAAGAGGAAGAGAGAGGAAGACATCAGAGAGTAAGAAGATCAAGTCAGGGAAGGAATAGAGGAGAGCAAGAAAAGAAATACCAGAATAGAAGGAGCAATATAGGTTTAAAGAGAAATCTGGCACTAAGGAAATGTCCAGAGATCTACAAGGTTGACCCAATCTAACAATCTAAGCAATAGTCAAAAGGCTATTTTAAATGTCTGTTGGGAACCATACAGCTTGGCATGAACCTTTAGGCCAAACTTGGCAAGCCATGTGATTATAGAACTGTCTTTTGATTATAAATGGTTTTTAGAAGCATGAGCACCCAGAAGAAACAAAATGACCCAGACGTCAATCCTTTGTTCCAACCACAAGCCCACTTACCTAGGCAACCCTCCTGTGTCCCACCACTTACCTAGGTAACCCTCCCTCACCCTACTACCCATGAAATTTTCACCCTGCCAGCATCCTCCTTCTATAGTTTTCTGACATCCTGCTTAAACTAATACCTGGCTCTTGGCATCTTCTCCCCCTCCCCTTTATCCCACTCTACTGACGATATAAGCTAGCCTGGGAAAAATAAAATTTGCCACTTTATCAGAATCCTGTCTTGTGGTCATTCTCTCCATGTCTCTTGACCCCATTTTCCTCCCTGGATATCTTGCCCTAGGTTGCCATGCCGTGGGTCAGGACAACTACAAATGTCCTTTTCAGATAATGAGACTGATGGCTACCTTATATGCTATCCTAGATCCTTCATCCAGTAACTGGTGGATACAGAAGCAGACACTCACAGCTAAACACTGAACTGAACTCTGGGATCCAGTTGCAGAGAGGGAGAAGTGATGAGCAAAAGGATCAAGACTAAGCTGGACAAACCTACAGAAAAAGCTGACCTGAACAACAGGGAGCTCATGGACCTCAGACTGATTTGGGGAAACTAGCATAGGACTGTTCCAGACCCCTTGAATGTGGATGTCAGTTTGGAAGTTGGTTAATCTACGGGGCAGCTGGTAGTGGATCAGTATTTATCACTAGTACACAAAATGGACTTTGGGAACCTACTCCACATAGAGGGATGTTCTCTCAGCCTAGATACATGGGAGAGGGTCTAGGTTCTGATCTAAATGATATGACAGACTTTGAAGTTTGAGTTTTATATTGCAGGAATGCTCAGTTATCTGTCCATGATCGAAGAAGTAAACAAATAAAGCACTGCTTCCCTGGGACTGGAAAATATTCATTGTTCTCCGAATAGGGACATTAGTCAGTACTCATTCACACAGGAATCATCTTTGGTATTATCATGTCATTTCAAACTGGCCGTGTGCAATCATTAATCCAGTGGAACAACTGAGTAGCACTGATGAAGAAGCACAAAGGATGTGATGGCTCAGAAGAAGACAATGATGAATTGGGGGGGATATCACTTTCCTCACAGGCAGCTTTTCTATATGGTGCTTAAAGCGTTGTTTGGAAATTGCAATAATATTGTTAATTGTGCTGTAAACAATATTTTATAACCCACTATGCTTTTCTTGTTTAGCAGAACCATTTCAATGATTTGTTGGCTCATTCTTACATTAAATATTTTATCAAGAATGACTTCTTGACATCAGGGAGTCAGTCAGATATAATAGAGTTCTGCTAACGAGCCTCATAAAAACATAGAACACAGATAATAAATCAGACTTCTATGCCTCATATGTAATAAGCTAGAATTTGGAATAATTAGTATCCAGAATCCTACAGCACATGCAAAACATTAACAATTTGATCCAAATAGAATAAAACTGTCAATTTATATTAAAAGACTATTTTCCACCTATACTTATTTAATTATCTAGTCTCCTTGATGGTACATTAGCCATCCTGACTTAGAACTACAATGTAGCTTCCTAAGTGCAACTATTAGAGTTATAGCATGTTTGAAAATTTATTGAGAAAGTTGACTAGATAAACAGAGGCAATGTGGAGTAGTTCAGCCACAGCTGGCCAGGACATTTCATTAGTGGCATTACTATCAATCCTTGGTGAAGGGCTCAATGGAAGACCTATGAATTATTCAGAGCTCTGCAAGCTGGAAAGTATGACTGACACTTTGCCTGAGGGGCAGAAGTTTGAGAAAGCAAAGAATGACTGAGCAGAGTGATTTTCGAGGTTTTCTAACGCACACTGATTTGATTTCTCGACCCAAATGTTACCCATCATATTGAACCCTTGAAATAAAGCATGATACTGACTTTTTCCCCACAAGGTCATTTACATTCAGAGTAACATGCCCAATATTATAAAATAACAGAATTAAAATGAAATCTTAAACAGAATGAAATATTTCAATGAGAGTATTAATTCAATTTGCATAGGTTATTTTTCATCAAGTAATACATAAACAATTGACTCTCTTCAAAACTCTGAAACTAATCTTTAAAGATGGCTGACTTTCAGTTCAAATGCTGAATTCTTCTTCTTCTCATTTTGAAATGCCTAATTCAGTCTCATATTCAAACAAAATACATCACAGAGAATAAACTGACTCTTTGCCCCCTCTGCCATCAAAGGCAACTAATGTTTCATTTGGAATCTCATAGGCTCACCCACTTGTGGAGGGGTTACATACCAATTAACCCATTACTCATTGAACTTAGGAGAAAGCATGTATTTAATTTACCTTATCGAGAAAACGACGTAATTTAGCAACATGAGACACTATGAAGTGTTATTTCTGCACATAAGTGATACCATTGGTAACTGGGGGCTGCAAGACTGCCATTGTAGAGCATCAGAGGAGACTCACTCACAGGGCAGACACAAGAAAAGACCAAATTTCATAACTTAGAATGCATTCAAGCCATTATAAGGTCACAAACTGGACTTTAACCACTGTAAGTTGGGTATCATACCAAAGATTTCCTTATGCTTATTAAATATATCTTGGAAAGATGAATATGTGTTCATAAAACTAAGTTAAGTTTGAGACAAACATGCAGTATGTGAATATGAATATAGTTATTTATTTGCAGAGCTATATCAAACATTACCTTCTTTTTATGTGTGTGTGTGTGTTCTAAGCTTCCCAACTCAATATGACTTTTTGTTTCAGTGTTGAGTATAACTGGACTTTACAATTTGCTGCATCCATTAATCTAGACTTTCAGTCTCCCTCAATTTTATTTTTTACTATTTAGTTACATATTTATTTTTGTGTTTGAAGTGTGTTTATGTAGGTTTGTTCTCTTTTCCCACCCATGTGAATTCTGGAGACAAACCTCAGCTTATCAGATTTGGTAGAGTGGGGACAGGAATAGAGAACAAGAAAAGAGACACATCAGCAGTGGGAGCCACAACAGGCTTAAAGAGAATTCTGGCATTAGGGAATTGTACAGAGACCCATAAGGATGAAACAAAATAGGAACCTAAGCAATATTGAAGAGGCTACCTTAAATGCTATTCCCCTATAATGAGAATAATGACTACCCTAAATGCCATCCTAGAGCCTTCATCTAGTAGGTGATGGAAGCAGAAACAGAAATCCGCAGCTAAGCACTGAGCTCAACTTCTGGAATCCAGTTTCAGGGAGGGAGGATTGACCAACAAAGGGGTCAAGAGCATGCTGGGAAAACCTATAGAAACAGCTGACTTGGGAAAGTGGGAACATGTGGACCCTATTCTCACAGCTGGGGAACCAACATAGGAGCAAACCAGACCCCCTGAAAAGCCTAAGAAAACGATCAGTCATGTGGATGAATTTTAGAATATTATTTAGCAATATCTCATATGTTACCATGTAGATTGGCTATTACTTATTAATTCCATTCACAATTTTTATCTATATGAAGTATAAGTACCTATATTCTGAGGGGCAGGCCTCCTTAAGAAGGTTCACAATACACTTTTTGTAACAGCTTCTAGATGAATGCAGGATGTTTCAATCATCAATTACATGTGTAATGATATATCAAGTTGAACATAAATGAAGTACACACTATATCCAACAGGATGGTTGGCTCTAAAATGGAGTGTTAAGGGAACTCTCTAATGATGTGACACTAGACAATTTCTTTCAGTTATATAAATTCTCCCTAGGTGATAATTCTTCGAATTTTATTCCATTTACTGCATGCATACTACACTCTATTATAAGATGGGTATTCTTACATTTGCTTTCTGGTTATTTTTAAGGAAGGAGGATATCACTTAATGACAAGAACAGCAGGGATTTATTCATTGTTAACATTTATGAGATACATAAAGATATTTTCATATAAATGTGTCATGTACTTTGAGCATAACCACTCCCTGTGATGCTTCCTTCATCCCCCAGCAAGTTCCTCCTGGCACAATCTTGCATTTACTCTCATGTTATATATGTGTGATGTATATGTACACATACACATATGTATATATAGAGAGAATTTTAAAACATTATCTATAAGATATTGTAACATTTATATATGATAAGATTATTCTCCTGAGCCACTCTGCATTGCCTTGCAGGGAAGAATCAATACTTGTTAGGTTGCTGTTACCTAGAATACAAATGCTTTATCTCAAGGACATATTAGCTCTCACAGTAACATAATTTTAAGAAGATTTAAATTGCTTAGAAACTCTCAACTTTAAAACATTTTATATAAATTTAAACAATCATCTCTCAGTAGCAGTTACAGAATTGTTTCAGTGCGTTCTATGTAAGATATTGGAGTTTATCTGAAATAAATATATGTGTTTATTGCAAATGGGGGTAGAAGCCACTTAAGATTTTGGTTCCAATAACAGGAAAAGATATTTTTTTCAGTTGTGAACAACCCTGAGTATAGTTGAACTGTAAAGGAGAGCGTAGTTAATTGAAATCACATTAATACTAACTTACGTATTATCACTTCAAGTCTATATACAAATTTGTCTTCAATGAGTTAAGAGTGAAATTTTTAGAGTTACTATTGTAAATTTGACACCAAAACAGGATTCTGTACACCTACTGATATTATACAAATAACATTAAATATTGACAAAAATTTGGGCAATTATTTCTACTGCTGTCAGTGGAAAGGAATAAGGAAATATTCAATGAATACATCACAAAATCTGTTGAATGAACTTTTACACATTTTAATATAGTTAAGGACCTTTTGGACTGGTAAGAAAAAGTTCACTATTGTCTCCTTTCCTATTTGATTCAAAGACTTTTTTCCATTTTTTAATTTAAACTTAATTACTACTCATATTTACATATTCATCCCCCCAATTCCCTCATGCTCCCATCCTCCCATGTTCCTCCCCAACCCCCCTAACCCATTCCCCCAACTCCTCCCCAGGGATAGTGAGACCCTCCACCAGGGACCTTCAAAGTCTGTCATACCCTTTCAGGGGTGGGCCTAGGCCCTCTTTACTGTATCCGGGCTGCAATAATATCCCTCCATGGAAAATGGGCTCTCGAAGTCCATTTGTACTCTAGGGATAAACACTGACTCCACTGTTAGAGGTCCCATAGACTTCCTTGGCCTCCTAGCTGGCACCCACATTCAGAGGGCTTGGTTTGGTCCAATGCTGTTTCTGCAGCTAGGGTCTCCATGCTCTCACTAAGTCTGGCAAACTGTTTCTGCAGCAAAGTCTTACCTCCTTTGCTCATCTCCCTTCCCTCTCCACAACTGGATTCCAGTAGTATGGTTCAGTGCTCAGCTGTGGATACCTTTTTCTGCTTTGAACAGCTCCTGGATGAAGGCTCTAGGAATAGTAACCAAGGTAGACAACAATCTCATTATAGGGGAAGGACATCAATGGTATTCTCTCCACCAATGCCTGGATTCTTAGTTGGGGTTATCCCTATGGATCCCCTAACATTTCAAAACAAAGAATCAATATCATTTTCCTACAAAAAAAGAATCAAGACTTATTTAAACTATATAAATTCCCACTAAGAACAAAGGCTTCCTGGTGCCAAATTAAAAAAATAAATAAATAGCCTAAGAAAATATTACTGAAATGATTGACATAGTTTTATTTATTTTGATTCAGAATACAATGGAATGGTTGCTAGTATTTAGCATGAAATCTTTCCCACTTTAAGCAAATATTTTTCTGCTGAATTCAGGACATTATTAGTAAGTTTTACCACAGTTATACAACATTTCCTTGATTGCTGGAGAACAGAGTCAGGAGTTTGGCTCACTTGAGTCATAGATGTTTGCAAACCACAAGAGATGTGACTGAACATTCTCACTTCCTTATTTTATAGGTGAAAAATTTAGAATTCAAAGAAGTTCCATGACTGAAATTCTAGTTTCTAATACCAAAAACCGTACTTCAGATGTTCAATGTGCTGCTATATATATTATCAATTCACATGTGGACTCTGATCACTTCTTATTTATATGGTTAAGATAAAGAACTGGAGAATGCTGAGGACTCTTCCAAAATAAGCATCACTGCTTATTTTGGGGTTCCTGAAAGTGCAGTGTCGGCTATTATTATCTGACTTATGATGCCCCAGATAACTTAGCTCATACCGGATATGCATGTCAGTTCCATGCTGTTTCAGCATTAATGGGCTCATCCATTCTTCTGCTGTCTTCTACAAACCCATCTTGTTTGGATAAAACCATTCCCCAGGTAGGAGATCCAAGACTATATAAAGCAAGCTGAATACTAAGAAAACATGCATGTAATCATTGCAATTTTCTTCTGAGTCCAGAAATAATGTGAACAGCTTCTCAGGCTCCCACTCCTGTGAATTCTCTGCAGCAATGGATTGTAACCTGGAACTGTTAACTAAATAAACCCTTTCTCCTTTAAGTTGCTCTCATCAGGTGACTTTATCACAGTCACACATAAGAAACAAAGACAACATAGAATAACTCAAAATAAAAACTTTTGAGAAAATAAAATAGCACAGCACTTCATAAAACTACCCATTTGCCTTAAAGCCTTACACACAAACCCAGTATATGATCAAAGCATCAACTTCCATGTACTGACTGAAAAGTAATGAAAGCACATGTTTGCATCAGGAGAACTCAAGTGGGTAATGTAGTTTTATTGGTTAAATTCCAAAATGAGAAACAACCAATTGCTCAATTGCTAGCTTTTGGTTAATCAATACCCTACAGTGCACCTATGCAATAGAGTCTTCTAAAAATTACAAGGGATGAATGTCACGAGTACATTATGAATGCATCTTGAAATAATTATGTCAAGGAAGTAAGACTAAACAGTTTTCATACTGTAACTTTTGAACAAATAAAAAAAACAAGAACCAATGGTTATCTGGGTATCAGTGGTAATTGGGGACAGGAAAGATGGAGGGTATGAGAATATTGTTCACGTAGACAGGTGAAGTTCTTGTGACTAATGATTTGCAGGAGTATACATGTGTTCCAAACAAGCAAAACATTCCTTTTAAATGTTTAGCTAGTTGTATGTCAATTATATTTAGATAAACACTGAAAACATAAAATGGAGCAAATTAAATAACTAAACATCTATACCAATCTGGGACATAAAAAATCGACAGAAACAGATTGTGCATTTATACAGGCCCTAAGGAATCAAGACAGACGTTCAAACTAAAGCTATTTTCTGCTCAGAGCTAAACCCAATTCAACTATACATTTGCATTTCATTTATGGGTCCTGGGAATCATGTGTGATTTTCTTTCAGGAAGATTTTTACTTGAAAAAAAGGGTTGCTTTCAAATTGTTTTAAAAGAATAAGCACGGTTAACTAACAATGCCAAGTAAGTTGAAAAGCTTAGCTCTTGACTATAATAAGGAAATGTCAATCTTCCTTTGTTAGATCCATTTTCCTTAAGGCATGAGATCTCACAAGCAAAACACTTTAACATTTGGTGAGTGCAAATGGATTGTAACTGCTGATCAGTCTCATGCCTGCAACATGACAAGGAAGCCCTGGATAACTACTATGCAGCAGATAGTGAGGGTTATGGCTTTAATTTGAAACAACTAGCAACCATTGTGAAGAAGCTCTAGCAACACCATCTGTTTCACAAAAGAACAGGCCTGATTACTACAGTTCTGAGTGGAGTTGTTTTGCCCCCACCAAAGCAGAAGGTAAGAGACAGTGAGAATCATTTGGGGAACTCATAGTTGTTTTTAAGGAGGAAGACTTTTCTGTAGACAATATTGGCTGTGAACTCATGCCGATTATCAGAGGAACCACTAAAGACCAGAAACAGTTGGGGAGATAAGCAAAACAAAGAACACAATTTTCTTCTACTCCCTGGCTTCCTATACTTACCGCTTCCAAACAAATGTCTTTCCCAAGATCCAATGTGCTTGCTTAGCTGGATGGAGCCAGTTCCAAAACAACTTTTAGTTCAGCATTGAATGTAGGAGATCACTGAAGTCAAACCATCATGTGGCATTTCTTTGTTCATTTTTTATTGTAAAAATATGAAAGATATCTTAACGCTTAGCAAGTAAAATGATGAAAAAGTTTAATTATCAAATGTAATAACAGTGCCTAACTAAAATAACAGTTACCAAAATCACAACAAGATTATAAAACGTGATTAAGAAAGACAGTAGCTGTCCAAAGGACTTAAAAAGTCTGAGCCAAATCCTTCAGTTTCATGAGCCCTTGTTTCCACATCTTTAGGGCCTGAGCAGAAGTGAGGACAGCACCACTGATTACTACACTATGGAGAGGTACATACTTCCCTATGGTGTCCATATAGGTTGCTTCTTGTTCTGAAACCTTGGAATTGAACTAGAGTTTAGAGTGTTTAAGTAGTCACAAGGCAGAAGGCTTGGCAATCCTGTAAAATGGCAGAACAGATGCAGAGTTTTTACATATGGCAATCAGCCATTTATTCTTTCCAGGAAAAGGTTGCAAAGTACTGATTTTAGTCTTTGAGCATGAGTTAATACTAACTGCAAAAGAGTCTGGAATCCTCACAGGTATAAAAGTGTTAATTCATTTTATTCCATGCATATAGTGCTCACATTAGCCTATTTTGTTGATGAGTGAAAGCTAAAATCCTTTAGTAAAGACTTAGTAGGAAATCGCCAGTACTTTACAGCAATAAAGTTGCTAACTGGATAATTTGTTAACTTTGAAAAGTACACTTCAGGTGTAATGATGTAATCCCCATTCTCTCTCTCTCTCTCTCTCTCTCTCTATATATATATATATATATATAATATATATATATGTGTGTGTGTGTGTGTGTGTGTGTGTGTGTGTGTGTGTGTGTGTGTGTGTGTTGTGTGTGTGTGTGTGTGTGTTCTGTGTGTGTCCATTTTAAAATTAGCTAAGACGTTTTTAATCTTATAAATTGCATCACAACTCATTTAGTCATTTCTGAATACCACATTATGTATGTTCCAAGATCCCTACATAGAGACTTAAAAGCATAGATGGAAATGATCCCTATATATTATGGGAAATACAAAATACAAATATAATATCCCTATATATGAAGCGATGAACTTCTTAATAATCATCCTATTTTGTTAGGAGTTACTGCTAACAGTCTCACTGTGCTTAACTTTTAAATTAATTTTATTGGGACAAGTATAATTTATAAGGATAGCATTATAGAATCTAGAAGGATTATTTCTGCCAAATATTTAAAACATAAAATAAGGACCTTGATAATAACAATATTAAATATATTAGTAATATGAACTTAGCTCAGGATTTGCTAAAAATTGAATGAGTGAAAAGAGGCAAAAACCATTACTTCCAAGAAATCAGTGCTTTCATGATTTCTAGTTAAAGTCTTTGCCTGTGACCAACAATGTCAACAATGTCATCCAAAGACAACGGTGAAATCAGACTTGTTTCTTTAACAGCAGAACTAACAGGAAGAAACAAAAGGGCTCTGATAAGGACTCAACATATTCTGGTTCTTTTTGATCCAAGCTCTTGACCTGTTTCAAAATATTGTTCATATACTTCTAAAATAAGAAAAATTTTAGTTATGGATATGTATGGGATAATTGTTTATATTCACATTTGGTATGTTTATGGGTATTCAACTGTGAAACTTCACAAGAGTTTAAAATTAAGGGCCTCTCCAAAGACAAAATATTAAGTCTTGGAGGAGCTGTGTAATAGATTAAATCTTGACTACTAGTCACTCTAAGTTTTTCCCCATCCAGGGTAATTTTCATAGGTCTGACTGCAGATATATTGTTTTTCATTTTCAAAAAGATATTTGATTCTTACTCAACTGCTTACTTGGGGATTTTGTTGAGTTGGCATTTCTAGACATTTTCCATTGTCATAAATGATTAAACTTCAAGTTCTAGGATGGGGCACAAAAATAAAAATCAAAACATTATTCTCTTATGATCCTGATGTACACACACACATGAATCATCGGGAGATGAAACTCTTTCCTTCTGTTCTTATGTATATTTTCTTGCTTCTTTAGCCTTCACTCAGCTAGAAAACAGGGTTCTTGTACAAGTAAGTTTACATATGTGGAATTATTTAGAAACTTGAAGCTGTTACACAATTTAGACTTATCCATGAATCTTATTATAGTAGGTCCTTCCATCTTTTCAATAAAATCATCACTAGGTCCCTTATTATGAAGCATATCCTCCTTGTGAATATTACTAGTGTAGTCTTGATAAACTGAGCACAAACAACACACTAAAAATCATGTTCTCAGTCCCATCAGTATTAAGTTTTCCTTTCTTCTTCCGCTTGTTTTAAAGTATACATTGATGATTTCCATGTATAAGACACTATTATATACCTTGGAACATGGAAATGAAAGAATAAAAGTATGAATTTCTGCCACAGCATAGATATTTCTTCAAGATAAAGAAGGAAAGCCAGAAGGTTAGTACACAGTAGGCTTGGAGAAATTGACACGAGATGAATTAGGAAAGAAAAACAGCCTGGAGACCATGAATGCAGTGTGCTATATTTGCTTGCAGTGCGAAGCCACTGATAAAAAGAAAGAAAGCAACTGTAACAAGTGGCCCGATTTAGGTTGGTTTAAGTAAGCAGTCTGTTTTCAAACTTTGTCAACGTGAGCCCTCTGTCCTGAATCCTATTATTTTAGAAAATGTTTCATAACATAAATACACATACACGGATGCATCCAAGTATCTGTACCCATCTCTGTCGCTTAGAATACAATGCACAGTGGTAGCAGAATATAAGTGGTAGCTACACATATGTATTTTAAAAATAAACACTGCCTTAACCCTTGGTGGTTGTCTACATATCTTGTTCTATGTCTTTAAAATGGAAAGGAACTGTGCTTTAATACCATACATGTTGGTCAGCTGTGCTCTATCAAAGTCAGAAGAAGACACAAATCTGGACAGCAGGCACGGTTCAGTAAAAGAATATAAAAAAAAACCCACTTATATGTGCATTCCTGCCAAATGCTTGCTCTTACACAGCATGGATAAAATAAATGTCTGCACAATGACGTATCATTGCAGACCAGTGTCTACTGCTTATCTGCTGATATACATCTATTAACCATTCATGATTTTAGAAACAAAAATGTAAGCAGCATTTATTATAGCTAAACCAGAAGACAAAGAATCATTTGCAATTTTAAATTTTACACATTTTCTTAAATTTTTGAAAGTCTATCAGTGTATATGTAGGTCAGAAATCAAGATAATAAGCTGTATCCTGAGCTAAAGTCTGACAGCATTCTATTTATATAAATAAAGTTTTATTGTACACAGCCACACACATTTGTTTTGTATTTCCCATATCTACTTTTGACTCACATCAGCAGTTCTGTAGCAGTTTCACATATACACTGAATACTACTATACAGATGCATGTAATCCTGAAACAATTGAAAGTCAATGTAAGAGAGTTTAACAGAACTGAGGAACATGGGTTTTCAGATAGAAAATGGTGAAGAAGCTGAGGGAAAAGAGGAGGAGAGTAGACAAAGACAGGGAAGAGAAAACAAATTAATTTGACTTTTCCAAACATTTGTGATAATAAAAAATTTCATATCAGAGAGGAAAAAGACAGGAAAAGATAACAAATTCAGTATCAGAAGACATGAAATTTTTAAAACTTGATTGAAAGTTAAAAATAATATAGTCAATCCAACTAAAAATGCATTTGATCCATTTCTAAATGAAGTGAGACTTGAGAGGCTGAAAGAGTTAATCCAAAAGGCAAAAAGAACAATCCAGTGCTGTGGAATGCTTACTCAATCTCCAGTTCATGGGCCTACGGTTAAGTCAAACATACGCTTGCAGGTTTTCTCGTAAGTTTCACAAGCATTTAGTTGACTTCAAAAAAACCAAATTACTGAATATATCAATATGAAATTCCTGCAGGCTAATACTTTTGTGAGTGATGGGCCTGTTGTGAGTGATGTTGACAGGGAAAAGTACCAGAAACACTAGCAGGCCATGGAAACAGCAGGCTACAAGCACAGTGTGTCATGATGTGCAATACAGTCCTATTGCCAATGGATGGGAAGTGTCAGGGGCTTGCAATAAAAGCAGATGAAGAGCCCAATTTTATGAGCTCTCTGGATTACAGAGTTATGAAGTGCCTTTTTAAGCAAAAAGAAAATGTAGAAGATACTTTGTTTTTTTTTTAAGTCTTTAATATTTTTTTCTTAATGTGTAACCACTTATAAAGACTTTCCTTGGGGGATTTGGAAGGAAATCCTGCAGATGAATGTTTAAAAATTGCAAAGATATTATGTTCAGAAATAACAGGAGTTTGACTATTTGATAGAAAGTTGGAAGTATGGGGTCCAGTTTCAGATTTTGGAGGTACTGAGGAATATAAACAAATTCTATACTTCAAGTGTTGGGAGAAAGATTATTACTCTGGTGGGTCAGGTGGGAAAGAAAAGCGCCTGAAGAAGAGACTTGGATTATTTTAAAGGACAGAAAAGCCTTTCAAAAGCAGACAAAAATGTCAGTCATCCTGGTCGCAAATCCTCCAAAGTTTGTGCCTTGCTTTTCATTCTTGGCCCTTTGCAAAAATTATTTCCTCTACCTTTTTATTATTTTGAATTCAGGTTGAGATACTAAGAAATAAAAACCAGATATGTTGTTTCCCTCATCAAAATGGAAGTGTGTTTGTTTGCTTGGTTTGTGCTATTTTTCCTCTCTATGTTTCAGGTGGTTGTCCAAAGGTCAGCAGAATTTTCAAAAACAGCAGAAATCTTCTGTAAAACCAGCACACAGCTGGGTTCTGGGGTAGAGCTACAGACCCCCAAGCACAACACAATAGTCCTAGAGTTATTCATTTACATAATTCCAAATTCCCTCTATCATACTTATATCCCATTCCCTAAGGGCTGATGCTTGACCTTGTAGTCCAAGCTGGGTCCCAATCATTATACTATCATCTGCTTAATGAAGTAGCTAAGTAGGTAAATATACCACTTTTATTCATAGTATATCATTGAGAATTTAGCCACATGGGCAACCCTCCATCTGGGACCAAAGTGTTTGATTCAGTGGGTGGACATGAATCCTTCTAAAGCTGATTTGCTGGCCATGGGTTCATTACTAAATGATAGAGGGAGACTTGGATGCAATTCACAATCTCTGTCTGGCCCCTTCATTAATATTCCTCTGATTAACACGTTTGTTGTGACATTCTGCATGCCTTTGAGGGAAGACACCTTGAACTCAGAAAGATTGGCTTATGGACACTTCTTTATATTCCCACAGCACTCTATACTTACAAATTTGGCTAACACCTGCTGTAATATTCATCAGTAACTTCTCTATTCTAGCATCTTGTTAGTTTATAAACATTTATAGTTGAATATATGTATGAATGAATAAATAATTGATGAATTCTATTTATTTTAGCTGAAGTTCAACAGGTTTTTATACATTCTTACATTTTTGTTTGATTATTCCTCCTTTCCTCCACACATGTCATATTTACTTCTTTTGCAAGAAACTATGTTAAAGCTCACATGAATGCCTAGACAACTATTTATTAAGATTTAACAGATTGAGTACTAACTAGCACAATATTAGCTTAAACAAAATGCAAACATAGTAAAGTTGCATCATATATAACTATTTAAATAATAAAACTTACTGAAAATATAACCATAGGACATTATGAATATAAAGAACTCTAGCCATGCATTGGTTGTGCATGCCTTTAATCCCAGCTCTTGGGAGGCAGAGGCAGGTGGATCTCTCTGAGTTCGAGGCCAGCCTGGTCTCTAGAGTGAGTGCCAGGATAGGCTCCAAAGCTACACAGAGAAACCCTGTCTCGGAAAACCAAAAAAAAAAAAAAAAAAAAAACTTCCAGTTCCTGATATGTGATTATCTATCAAGTAGGTATGTTACATGCATACAATATGTATTTATATAATATGTGTATGCATATGTGCATGCAGGCATATGTATCCACACACAAGCTCAAATAAATAAATAACACACACGCGCGCGCACACGCACACACACAGAAAGAGACAGAGAGGAGGTACTAAGAGAGAGAGAGAAGAGAGAGAGAGAGAGAGAGAGAGAGAGAGAGAGAGAGAGAGAGAGCATCCTATCATGAAATGTTTTATTATCATTTTGGAGAAAGTAGTGTAACCAGTACTCAAATCTTGAAATGATCTGTCGTCAACTGGAAAGTGATGGCTTTTACACGAATTCTTCTTGAAAAAGATCCCTATCTTTTACCATTAACAATAAATTATCATTGCCAAGTACTATAAGTTATATTATGGCTTTTGAAGCAACTGCAAAATATGCTATGGAAAGCTTTCAAATGCATCCCAGACGGAAACAATACAAATAAATGGAAGAGAACAATATAATCTTTCTGACATTTCCATGAAAATTGAATGTTCTTCTTCTACAAACAGAGAAGAGCAGTTTCATTATGGAATGCCAAGGATCACATATCCATAAAATACCAAGAGATTCTACTTGTCATTCAATCACACAGCTGACAGTCTTCAAGGAGAACAGCTTTCAGCGAAATAGGATATTTTAATGAGCTAATTAGCTAGCTCCTGAAGGTGAATCTTTGGCATTACTTATAGAATTACTACGAAATCTACATACCCCTGCTGTTACTTTAGAATAAATCATGTTACCTAATGGCTCTTACTCTAATATTTACTTTAAATGTAGAAATTACATTAATATCATTTTTACCTAGATGGCAGGTGTTTATCTTATTCAGCAGTGATTTTATTTTATTCAGGAGTGATTTTTAACTCTTTCAATTATGAATATATATATATATATATATATATATATATATATATATATATATATAGTGATGGTAGCTATACCATCACTATAAAAATAATTCTGGTCTACAGAACATTTCTGGTAAAAGACCATATCAAATTAGAAATAAACTGAGTCCTAGTAATTGGGAAAATGTTAATTATGTGTGTGTAGTCTGTCTCTGTGTGAGCATGTGCACATGAGTATAGGTGCATTCAGAGGCCAGAAGAAGGCATATGGTTCCCTGGAGCTGGAATTATAGGCAGTGCTTGCAATAAAATCAGATCCTCTGAAAGAGCAGTTTGTTCTCTCAACTGCTATGCCATCTTTCTAACCTTACCTTTATATTTTGAGGTGAGCTCTCACACAGAATGTGAACTTATTGTTCCCACTACATTGAGGATTCATGAAAGCTTCTCAAGTCTACCTGTCTCTGTCCTCTAAAGCTGGAACTATAGGGACACACTCTATGCCTGGCTTTTTACTAAGTGCTGTGGGTCTGAACTCAGGTCCTCAGGCTTGCACAACCAGTACTTTGCACATAGAGCTACCTCATAATCTCCAAATATTTTCTGTGATGTTCAGGGCATTGAAGATAGGAAACCACTGCATTCGTTATTTTGCAACTTCTTATTCAACTCACAAAAGACTTGGTTATAAATAGTATTCAAATAAAAGATTAACTAATTGAAATTATGAAGGAATGAAAAACAAAGTACACAATTAACCATAGTCCTTTATGACACGCTAGTATATTTAAAATGAGCATAGAGGGCAATAGCAAATGACAAGAAAAACCAGGGTAAGTACAATTGAGGAGCTATATAGGACCACTTCATATGGAGTTACGGAGTTGTTCTGTATCCCCCACCCTCTCTCTTCTCTCATATATCTGTGTGTGTGTGTGTGTGTGTGTGTGTGTGTCTTTGTGTGTGTGTGTGTGTGTGTGAGAGAGAGAGAGAGAGAGAGAGAGACAGAGAGAGAGAGAGAGAGAGAGAGAGAGAGAGACTAAAACTGTGTGTTCTATTTGTTTAGGCTACAGAATTGTGACTGATTTTCTTTGAGTGAGCACCTGTCTCTCATTTACTTTGAATTTTCCAACAAAATAATTAGTAATTTTGTTCTAACCTGTGTTGCATTTGTCTTCTCTCTGGTATGTGTAGTCACTTATACAAAACAAACTCATCCATCTATTAAGGTTTTATAAATGTTTTAAAACAAAGCTTTTGTAACTTCTTTTCATGCAAGGTACTCCTTCATAAAGCATGCATGCATAGGCTATTAGGTTACAGTTAATCATCTATATGTGAATCCTTTCACTGAAAAATGCACTTCTTAAGAACTGGTAACATGAGTGATACCCAGACAAAATGGGGTTTTGTAAAGAAACAGAACCAATAGAATGTGTGTGTGTGTGTGTGTGTGTGTGTGTGTGTGTGTGTGTGTGTGTGTGTGTGTGTGTGTGGTTGCGCGTGCGCGAGCACGTGCCTCCCTATCTATGTTTGCATTTACCTGCAACTCCATCTAAAAGGAATTTGTTCCAAAGATTGCTTTATATAAATCTGAAGGCTCAGAAGAGAAAACTATGATAGGCAAGGCCAGCAGGCCTAACATCTGCTGTAGATGCAGGAAGAGCCAATGTTGCAGATGAAGTCTGAAGGCCGTCTGCTGGAGTATTCTCTCTTCCATGAGAGGGGTCATCATTGTGTTCTATTCTGGTTTGGAGTGATTAGAAGAGCCCACCCACATTATGGAAAGCAATCTGCTTTGCTCAAAATCAGCTGATTTAAATGTATGTTACATCCAAATTACCCCCATGAAAACATCTAGAATACTGACACATAATTACAATGATGTATGAACAAATATGGTATCTATGGACCACCCAAGATGACAAACAAAATTAACCATTACAGTCAATATGGTATATTTATCCTTGCTTTTTACTAAAATGCTGGGCTAATCAGGTACTTAATACATGATAACTGAAAAAGCAAATTGAAGCTGTTAAGCTCTACTGAAGAAAAATCTTTCTGTCTCAGTATCTACCAAATAATGGCCTCATGTTGTAAGATGAGAATACTGGAGCAGATATAAGGCGCTCAGCTGTAAATCATTGGGCAATAGTGACCTGAATAATAATGGCCTTCACTTTATTCAGAGAAGTAAATGGGGTGGTAAGACCTATGGCAAGGTTTTTTCAATGAAGGCATGTATGCCATCTACACATACAGGGTAGTAGTAGAAATATTCTAAGAAATGTGTGAAGTGTGAAACTATTGTGAAACAAACCATATACTGTCCTTTCACTATATGGTAACCTAGGTTGTATGGTCTTCATTCAATGCTGTAATACTGTGGATGTTTATTAAATTTTTTCAATGAAGGCATGTATGCCATCTACACATACAGGGTAGTAGTAGAAATATTCTAAGAAATGTGTGAAGTGTGAAACTATTGTGAAACAAACCATATACTGTCCTTTCACTATATGGTAACCTAGGTTGTATGGTCTTCATTCAATGCTGTAATACTGTGGATGTTTATTAAATACATGTTCTTCCCTTCAATACTGCTAGGTAACACACACACACACACACACACACACACACACACACACACACACACACACACACACACACACACATATATATATATATAATATATATATATATATATATATATATATATATATATATCTTCCCCTGGATGCTGGATAACTAATACTTTTATTCATGTTTCCTTTTAACATCCCCACAGTTAAAATTTGGAATTATTACTGTGCCAAAAATAACATATTGTTACCAGAGATTTGGGATGTTCTTTCAAGCATAAAGAATCTGACATATGAAATAACTTCTGACATAAATTACTTTAAAATATGTTTATTTATTCTTCGACAA
This sequence comes from Cricetulus griseus, assembly GCF_003668045.3. Taxonomy (NCBI): domain Eukaryota; kingdom Metazoa; phylum Chordata; class Mammalia; order Rodentia; family Cricetidae; genus Cricetulus; species Cricetulus griseus. The sequence continues at coordinate 225,515,208 of NC_048596.1, forward strand.
TTCCATGCATTCATACATCTTGATAGTTGTTTTAAATATATTTTGCAAACAAATCATCTTGACCCTCCCAATATATCCCCTCCCAACATCATGCCCTCTCTTTCTTTCTTTCTTTCTTTCTTTCTTTCTTTCTTTCTTTCTTTCTTTCTTTCTCTTACTTCCTTTCTTTCTTTCTTTCCTTCTATTCTCTTCTCTGTGTTTACATCCTCTGATTCTCATTAGTATTGTCTGTATGAACAACCTACCACGGGACATATTTCTGAAGACAATTACTCCTCTTCCCCCAGCTTCCATTAGTTAGCCAATAACTCACAGCCATAGGTGGAACCTCATGAAACCATTCTCCATTCATCCTGAAATTATTGACTGGGTTGGTCTTGTGCAGCCCTGCCATGTCAAGAATATAGCATTTCACAGCATTCATCTCCACCTTCAAAGTTTTAATTCTTTATGCCCCCTCTTCTGTGATGTTTTCTGAGCCTTGCAGTTATCAGCATTCCATTTAGGGTTGAGAATTAACAGCTGCTTAGCATTTTTTTTTTGCCAGTTACAAGTCTTTCCATTGACTGTGACACACTGCAAAAAGAAAATTATCTGCCAACGTTGAAAACAAAACTAATTTATGAAAATAAACAAAACATTTAAAAGGCAATTTAATGGTATATCCACTTAGTAAATCAACAATTGTAGGTTCCTCAATTATGATTTATATCTTTCCCAGCCATGAGCTTTGATAACGTTTACAATACAAGGTATGAATGCCCTCCTGTGTAGCAAGTGCCAAATCCAAATTCAATCTGAATGTGTTTGATGACCCCCATAACAGTCATGCTCTTAATTTATTTGTGGGCACATCTTGCCTGTTAGGTTAGTATTACAGCATGCAGAGTCCACCTCTAGGTATATACATCGATGTATTTTCCTTCCAAGAGTCCTGAATAGTACCATCAGCCTTCATGGAAGGCACACATCCACTAGAGTTCCTTTTTTCTATGTGACTGATATGTTCTGTCTTCACCAATAGACTCTTGCTATCTTGTTAGGGTGGGCATCTAAAAGCAATGACAATAGTCTTTGCTGATTTGAGGGCCTCAAGGGTCTCCCTGAGCAATGCTTGTAGGAAGATAATCCCACATTGGTCACTGATTTATTAATTTAATAACTCATGGCTACTAGGAGAAGCTTCTAACAATTGTTTCTTAGACGTACAAAAGAGCAAATGAAAAATCACAGCTTTAAACCCACATACCTTTGACAAAAAGTTTCAGTCAACCATTAATACTTACTTAATAAAAGGGATACATATCCATTCAGCCCCTGCACTTATTTTATCATCCTCCAAAAGATCAGTGTAAGAGTGACTATATGGAAATATCTATACTAGGAAGCACAAATAGATATCAAGAGCATCATAAAATAGGAGAAATCTCTCTTGATAAATCTGTAGAAGTGGGAAAATCCTTAGTCCTTAGAAAAATTCACTCCGATATCATTAGATGACTCTAGCTACTAGGAAGTTGTTTTCAGTAAAAACCTCCTATTAATCTTCTCATTTGCATTTTAAATTTACCCTTTAGAGCTATTTCTAGCAAGTTTTAAGAGCCTGCACTTCTAAGGGAAGTTGAGTCATTTCTCCATCTACTCCTTGAATTCTATTTGTGATGATTGAGGTAATGCAATCCAAAAAGTCAAATTAAATTAAGATTTCATGATGACTAGGATTCTAGAAATTAAATCCTATTAGAAGGATGACTTGGGGCTAGAGAGATGGCTCTGCACTTAAATGTACTTACTGTTCTTGCAGAGGACTCAGGTTTAATGAGCCACTCACACTCCAGGCAGCTTACCACTGCCTGTAACTTCAGCTTCAGGGAGCCAGATGAGCCTTTCTGGCTTCTGTGGGCACTGGCACATTGTAGAATACAAACATAAATATAATTTTTATTCTTAAAAAAACCTAAAATTGGTTAGGTTAAGGAAGAATGTTACTGATCAATTAAAGAAGAACTGAAGGAAAACTGGGAGAGCAGTAACCATTTTGGAATGCAAGGTATAACTGCTTCCAACACAGAGTATAAATAGGCTGTGGATATGTTAAGAGAGTGTAGGATCAGCATGAGTTACTATCTCCTCACTCCTCAGCTCCTATTATGGCAGTTTCAAGTACACTAAGTTTCAAAGTTGCTCTATGAAAAAAAAAAATGCCCTACTTTTTATTTAAGTTCTCTGGAAGTAGAATGAAGTATTGCCAGCTAAACTAAGCCCCATCACCTTAAGTGACAAAGACATCATGGTACTAAAAATAAACCCCAATTTATATTGATGGAGTTTTATGACTTTTTATTAGAACAATACTAAACTAATAATCAATAAATTCCTAGAGTACATATTGCTTCTTTTAATTGAACATGAATGTAAAATATATACTTTTAGACAAAATTTAATTCAATTGAATTCGGCCCAATATTAAAATTATGGAGATTATTTTAGATACTAATGCTTTTAGCCAACATATTGTATCTTTAGCTTTATGTCACCTACAATTTTGATAAGTGTCTGTGTTAAGTGGCAGGAAGTTCTTAGTATAATTGAAGTCATTTCTCTCAGCACAAGACCCCCCACAGGATTTTTGCCCTTCTGTTACCTCAGTTTTGTCAAGAGTGATGTTTTTGACAGATGTAGTGCTATATAACTAATCTCAGGACCTGAGAGACTGAGACTTGAACTGCCACCAGCTCCAAACCAACCCAACCAACACCAAGACCTCAGGTGAAGGTACTACAAACATACTTGGTAGTCTGTTCTCTCCTTTTCAATATAACCCTCTCAGGACATGATTATTTCCTGAACAAGTACCAAAGTAAATGTTTATTTTTTTAAAATTTATAATGAATAAACAAAAACATATGTTGAATCTGTATATATTGCACTTACATAGTATCTGGGCATAATGGCACATTTCATCTTTTTATTCTGATTCTTTTATTGAAAATAGATTTTCACACAACTTATGATTGCAATTTGCCCTCCCCCAATTCCTCTAAGTTCCTCCCACCTCCTCTCCCTTCTAACTCTCTCTCTAGTTAGAAAACAGTCATCTAAAGAATAATAATACAATAATATAAAAAGATAAAACAAAAACAACTGGAGGAATATGGCAAAACAAGCAAACAAACAGAGGAAAATGAGAAAAAGAAATAGCAAAGAAATATACATATACACACATACTCACACACACACAGAAATTAAAAAACACAAAATCAGAAAATATAGTATATATGTGATGACCTTCAAAGTTTAAAAAAAAAGCCCCAAGAAAGCATTATAATGCAAAGAACCTCCAAAAATTACATTGAATTCATTTGTGTTGACCATCTATGGCTGAACATGGGGTCTTAAGAGTGGTTTGTATACCCACTGAGGCTCTGTTAGAGAAAGCTAATTTTTCGTTTGCAAAGTTAGGGATGTAGGCTTGTTTGCACTTTCTCTGTCAATGATCAGCCCCATCCGGTCCAGACCTGTGCAGGTCTTGTGCATGCTGCTACATCTGTGAGTCTGTAAGTATATCAGTCCTGCTGGGTTTGGAGGGCTTTGATTTCTTGGTGTCATCCAACCTCTGCATCTTACAACATTTCTGCCTCTTCTCAAGGTTTCCCTGAGCCCTGAGGTGAGGAATGTGATGGAGACATCCCATTCAGGTCTCAGTGTTCCAAGGTCTCACACTTTCTGCACACTTTCCAACCGAGTCTCTGTATTTGTTCCCATGAAAAGCAAAATTGAGATGAAAAGGAGGTAAGCCATTCTCCAAGAATATGAAGCTGAGTTTCAGTTTCATTTGAATACAGGACGCTCTTCTTCAGAAGTCTCATTTCAGTTCACTTTTCTTTACTTATTTTGTTTCACCAAATTTGCTAAATAGGGCCAGATGAAGGAAGGGGTTGAGATTCCTTTCTAAGAAGGGTCCACTCTGGATGAAGCAGATGCCCATCTCATCACCATGCAGTTCTACTTCTCTGGCCATCACAAAGCCATTGGACCAGTGTCTGTAGAGTGTCTGCAGTTTTTCCTCTTGGTAAAGGCTATGTTTAGACCCAGACCTAAGGCCTTTGGTTCCATAATCTTTTGAAAGAGCAAGCTAAACAAAATGGTTTCTTTAACTTGGAACAAGAGGAGTTTGTATCTGCTCTCTTTGAGATTGCTATATATCCAAAACATTGACTGACACATTGTAGCACTGAGTAGGTATTTGATGAATGCAGAAATTAGATAATTCAATTGAGGATGCTTTTTATTTACCTGCATAATGTAAAGGTAGTGCATACATAGCAACCTGTGCTGTCATTGTGCATGATATTAAGACAAAAATTACACAGATTTTACCTCCAACAAGTAGACATTTAAAATGTTTACATATCAAGTGGATAAAAATATAAATGACACAATATGTGCCAATAACATATGGGTGGATGTTCTCACATTTTGATTTGAGATTTTATAATTTTTTATGGAAAACACACGTGTTTCCCAAGGAAACATTATTAGATAGCCATGGTGTTTATTTTGCATGTTTTCTGGTTTCTCCAACATGTATTCTAACAGAAAGCAGCTGGATAACTACTTCTGCCCCTGTATTTAAACTTTTAAATATGATGTTTATGTTGAGATAAAAGAAAAATCAGTTGGCTTTACACAGACCATTTAAAATCAGAGTAGTATTTTACTATTCATCTTAGGTAGTTGTTGATGTCAATCTTTGGCACCACATTCAAACTTAGGTGATAATGCCTTAAACATTAACTGTGTTAGGAACTAAGTAAAACTATAACAGTAAGCTGTCTGAATTTCATTATCTTCCCCTTCAGTGGTGTACTGGGCATGGGTGTTTTGTATGTGTGTTCTTGGGAAAAGAAAATCATTGGGTGTTCCAAGTTACCCAGATTTTCAAAAGGTTGCTAAGTTTCATATACTAACAAAAAATGACATTTTTAAATGTCACTCCCACTAGATTCTTTATATATTGCAGAACTGTCAAGCTTTCACTGGAAGATATAAGTTTTCCAAAATTCAAAGGCTTTCTTTCAGTGCTTATCTTCTCCCTGGGATAAACCCTAGTCTTTCTTTTCTTTGAAGTGACCAACTTCTCTCACTCTCCTTTATGTGGTCTGTTTGTGTTTGCATAGATTGGTGTGCCTGTGAATGGATGTCAGAAATTCACATTGGGATTGTTCCTTAGGATACCATCACCTTTTTTGTTGTTATATTTATATATACTTTAAATTTATTGCAGTGTTTGAGTGTTTTGTTTGCATGAATGTCTGTGCAACACATGTGTGCCCAGTGCCCATGGTAATAAGAAGAGGGAAAAGAATCCTCTGGAACTGGTTACAGATGTTTGTAAGCCACTGTGTGAGTGCTGGAAATTAAACCTGGGTCCACTGCAAGAGCAACAAGTTCTCTTAATCACTCAACCATCTCTCCAGAACTTTAGATTTTGGGGATAGGATCACACTTTTATCTGGAATTTGCCAATACTGCTAGGTTGACTGAATAGTGATGAGAATAGCCAGTCTATGCCTCTCATCACTGAGGTTATGAATGTGCGTCACCACACCTATATTTTAAATGTGTGTTCTGGGTGGGGGCATCAAATTCAGGTCATTTGTGTATGCATGGTGGGTACTTTACTAACTATTCCTATCTCCCTATTCCATTTGCTCTTGACAAGATATCTTCTAATCACTGTAACTTAAAAAGCAATCCATCTTTTATTCCAAATGTAAATGAAGTTTGAGAAAATAACAGTTACTGTAGCTAATAACTCTAATAATTGCAAAGCCGTCCTCAAGGTAGCAATCGCACATTTGCATGAAGGAGAAATGTTTAAGATGGACATTCTATTTCTTTTGGTACATACATATACATATGCATAGTAGTTATATATATGTATGCATATATATGATATAGTTGATTTATACATATAGTAATGTGTGTATATGTGTGTGTGTGCTGAAGGTTAATATGCAATTCAAATAACTTGGTAGAATTTACCTTTTCTTATAAATATATGGCAGCATACAGTATGAGATAGTGAGAAGCATATAATAACCATTTGCACAGCTTAAAGCTAACACTTTGTGCTAAATCGTCAGCCGTCTTACTCTTTGCTCTTATAGTAAAAATGTTCATTTCTACCCAGTCAGTGTGACATGACTCAAGATTAAATATTTCAACATCAGTTTTGTTTGTTGCCAAGAAAGAACATAGAGTAAATTCTCTTCCAAATGTCACTGAGATGTGAGGCCTGAATTGGTGTATGGTATAATCTGTGCTGTGGCTGTTTAAGTGTGAACGATTCTGCATAGGCTCATGTGCTTGGCTACCTCAGCCCTCAGCAGGTGGTGCTGTTTAGGGATGCCATATGTCTTTTAGAAGCTTTGCTGACGGAAGTGGCTCACTGCCAGCAGGACTTGAAATTTTAATGCCTGGCTCTTTCTGACCTCTACTTGCTTTATTATCAACCCAGATGTGTACAAGCAGCCTGATGATACTACTGCAAGCCAATCCTGCCACCAAACCTTCCTTGCGGTGGTATTCTGTATGCCATATTAGAGGGAGACAATATAGGTTTTTAGAGAGGTCTGGCACAGGGGAAATGTTAGAGGATCCACTTTGATAACCCCAACTAAGAATCTAAGCAGTGGTGGAGAAAAATGCCTCTGATGCCCTTCTCTATATGGTTATTGATATCTACCTTGGTTACCATTCCTAGAGCCTTCATTCAGTAGCTGTTCGAAGCAGAAACAGGCACCCACAGCTAAGTACTGAACCACACCCCTGGAATCAAATGGTGGAGAGGGAGAAGGAATGAGCAAAGAAGCCAAGATGTAGAAACCCGAAGAAACAGTTGACCTTACCTAGTGACAGCATGGAGACCCTAGTCATAAAGCTGCAGAAACAGCTTTGGCCAGAACCAAGCCCTCTGTATGTGGGTGCCAGCTAGGAGGCCAAGAAAGTCTATGGGACCTCTAACAGTGGATAAATAACAGTCTTTATCCCTAGAGCACAAATGGACTTTCGGAGCCCATTCCTTATGGAGGGATACTATTGCAGCCCAGATACAGCAAGGAGGGCCTAGGCCCTCTACCAAATAATATGACACACTTTGAAGGTCCCTGGAGAGGAGTTGGGGGATGGGTTGGGGGGGTGTTGGTGGGCAACATGGGTGGATGGGAGGAGGAGGGAATTGGGGGATGGATATGTAAATATGAGTAGTAATTAAAGAATTAAAAAAAACACGAGGCAAACAAACCCTTTTTGAGTTGTTTCTCATCAGATATTAATTGATTACATATCTGTAGGGAGACACCGTAACCATGCCTCTTCAGGGCTGGATACAAGTGTGTCCATAGTTATTCATTGTAATACATATCTAGTGAATGTGGTAATACCGCTCAATTCCCAGGGCTTTTTTTTCTACATTGGATAAAATCTCATACTGAGACAGCCTTCTGTACCATTGGATTTCTGTATACCTTCTGTGTATTTCAGGTGGTAAGTTTCATTTTCCTGGTGATGGGCTTATTCAAGCAAAGTAATTACATTCTCTCCTGGGTAGTAGAGGTTAAGCCCATGTCCTAGTGACCATATTGTGCTATACTCCCAAGTGCACCCTCAAGTGATATTACATGATATACCATGTCCTTTCTCCTGGGATGTACATATTTGACACTTAAAGACTGCTGTTGAGTTCTAGTGTAAGGTGTCATGAATTTGAACATTCTCACAAGCCTGGGGTAGAAGACCCAACACCACCAACTAGTGAATATGAGACTACAACAGAAGCCAGATAAATTTAGGCAATTTTGTAACTTGATAATTAATTGTATTAAGATAAATATATTAAACATGGAACCCTTACATAATCTGTTTCAGGATGCAAATTCTGTAGCAATTGCCGAAAATAACTTGGCAGCTTCTCAAATAATTAAAAAGAAAATGGTTGTATGATCAACAGCTTTACTTCTGGTTATGTAGCACCACCCCTTCCACTGCCAAATTGAAAATAGCATCTGAAAGTTTCACTAATACACCTGCTATATTAATAGCATCATTCTCAACAGCTAAATAGTAGAAGTTACCCAATGTGTATTGATAGGAATGTACAGGTACAAAGTTATGTGTCCACACAAAGGTGCATCATTGTGGCCTAAAATGCAAGGACACTGTACCACATTTTACCATATGGATTTTTGAGAAAACAATACAGTCGAAATAATCCAAATACAGAAAGACAAATTTTATATTATTTCATTTATGTGGTGTAACAAGAGTAGTTAAATTTATATATACAGTAATAAAAATGATGATCCACAGGAGCTGTGAAGAGGAAATGGAGAGGTGTTTAATGGACATAGTTCCAATCTGAGAATATGGAAGATCTGAAGATGACTGGTATAGATAATTGAGGTAAAATATGAATGTCTTAAATACCATTGAACTATATATTTAAAGTACTTAAAATGATAAGCATTATGTTACTTGTAATAATCACAATTTTGGGGAAAAATGCATTAGTTCTTCAAGTGTAAGTTTAAAGTGTTCAGGACTGGGTTTAGAAACAATGTATTTTCAGCTGATTAAGTAATGAATATTATAGATACAAGTATCTATAAGCCTAGAAGAAAACGAATAGAGTAATATATTGAAAATAGAAGCTGATATGGACACCACAAAAATATCAATTCACCAAACTGACATAAAGTCCTAACTCTATATACCTAGACAAGCGAAGCTGAAGCAAGCACACTGTCTCAAAACAAGGCAAGAAGGCAGTAGAGGAAGATATTCAAACACTGAAATAGTAGCGTCTCCCCGTGTGCCCACACACATAGGCACAGAAATACATATGTAAGTAAAATATTTTTAATTCAAATGTATTTTAAAACACATAATTGATGTCAATACGAAAGGAAGATATGAAGTAGAAATATAATGATGTAAAAATACAATGAGGAACGTGTGGAAGTAACTTGCCAGGTGAGCTTTCATGAAGTAGGATGATTGTCTTAGTAGCAAATATTGAGCTAGAATCTTCTCTTCATGTACACTTCTGAGATTATAGAATGCCATAGAAAATCCAAATCAAACACAAATCAACAAAATCATTCAGCATGTAATAGGAGATAATTATATGAGCTAAAATTAAAAATCATCTACATGTGATATATATGATACATAAGTAAAGGCTTATTTGATGCATTATATATCATATAAGTAATTAAATGTATTATATATAAGGAATAAATATATATAAGTAATTAAATGTATTATGTATCATATAAGTAATTAAATGTTTTCAATTAGAATAACACAAGAAATGCCATGAGAAAATTTATTGTTGTTAGTGAAGAGGCTTTATGACAATTTCTTCTTAGAGTACTGAAAATGGAATCCCAAGGAAAGCATATATTATTTTGTTACTGTGATTTGGGCTGTTATGGCAAAAGATTTGACATGTGTGCTCATAATCATTCATGTGCCTATATGTATTTATATTGGAGTGATTGATGAAAAGATCTCAGAAGACAAGAAATGGATATAAATTTCCTCAATGTGAATGTGGAAAAATAGACTTGATTGCATAATAACGGCTGTTATTATGCAGGAACAGGAAAGTGCACAACACTGTTCTCAGTCAAAGACAAATGTCCATGATCTTTAATCTTCCCCCAAAAATAGAAGACCTGAATACCTGTGTGTCTACCAGCTACCATTGCAGTAACAACACAGATTCCCCTACATATAATCAATATAAGTGATGTGGGAATGGATGTATGAAGTACATTCATGTACCTAAACTGGATAACTCATAGAGCTATCATCAATGTCATTGAGAATATACACGTCAGGGTTTTAAATAATTAAAATAACTACAGAAATATACTATGTTTGGAACCTAATTCAACAATGCAAGTAAATTCCCAATATTTTCCTATATTTAATGTTTATGAAGTATCAACCTTGTGACTTCACTTTCCCTTTCTGATTGATCATACACATTTTCATCAGTTTTCATATATTCTGCATCACCTGGGTGTATATGACAGTGACTTAGAGATGTGAGGCCATTCGTCTTAACAATCATCCCTTAAGGATGACTTTCTCCACTTGTTGGAACTCTTCTCTAAGTATCCATTTGACTGTCATAAAATATTATTCTTGTGGTTTATTTATTTAGTTGGTTACAAATGAAATATATATGATTGCTTATTTTTTGAGAGTATTCTGTCTCATTTCATAACATTACCATACAATCAATTGTTAATTTTAAGAGGCAATTAATGCAAGTAATGTAACAAGAAGCAACTACTATTGTTTCTAGGACATTTTTTCTCTCACAACCTTCTTCATATGGTCTTAAATACTGATTTAAGTGCAATGTGCATTAAGGTCCCAGGTAACAGAAGAAATACAAAATAAGAGTATCGGTGATAGTTTCTGTCCTGTCCAGTCCTCTGGCTGCTTAATCTCAAATAAACACACAAAGGCTTATATTAATTATTAACTGTTTGACTGCTCAGGCTTCCTGTTGACTAGCTCTCTATTAATTGTTAACCCGTTTCTATTAATCTATGTATCTTCATATAGTTTTGGCTTATGAGAGACTGACTAAGCATCCTACCTTCCTGGTAGCTACATGGTATCTCTCTGACAACTGCTTCTTTGCCTGTCCTCTTCCCAAAAGAGATGGGAGGAATGAGGGTGTGGGGGAGGGGGATGCTTAATATGCCATATACTAAAAAATTCTATGTGCCAGACTCTTCATCTTTAAGTAAAATCCTCTGAAAGAATATTTCCCCCCCACTTTGCCATAAAGATGTTCTACATAAGAGCACATTGACTGCATTGTCAGAGGGGATCAAATGTGTTCACAGAGAGGAATCTGAAAGAAGTCACACCATTACTAAAATTTAAAACAGATGGAGTTTTTGCTCAAGTCTATGAAAGACACTAAAAATATATAAACTTAAAAGGCATATGCAGTCCATGTATTATTTTGGTTTTCTAATTACTGAGAATAGGTGCTTGTAAATTGGGGTCCAGAGGCCACATTTCTCTTTCTAACAAAGAAGAATGATTCCTTAGAAACAATATTGTTCTGAGGTCTGGTTCAGAAAATTAGACACCACTTTGTCTGTGGAGGTAGATTTGACTCAAGTCATCATGGAATTTCTGCAAGACAGCTATTATAAACAGTAGCCAGGACAAGTTATATATTCAATGTGGTACCCAACAAGAGGAGTTTCATTCTTATGAAAAAAGCCTGTGCTCTAAAACTCAATATTCCATGCTCAACATATAGAATTCACTTTAAAAATAATATTTTCTTTTAAAATTATTTATTTTAAACTTACAATAAAAATAAAAAGGTTTCAAATAATTTTAAAATCATTCACTTCAATTAACCAAATACCCAAGAATATATAGCTCAATGAACTTGCCAAATAATCAGAGTAGCTGTTGAGGAGATAGCTATGGACCTTCACATTGAATTTTTATCTTTCACTTTCAAATACAGAATCTATATTTTTGCACTTATACATATTATTCTATAAGAAAACATGTAGAATAGAGAACAAGAACATCTGAGAATTAGGAGATGAGGGAATAATGAAGAAAGGTAGTAAAAAATAATGAATGAGAACAGATTTAAAAAATACATATCCACTAATCCAGCCCTACAGAAAGTACTGGAAGGAAAACTCCAACTAGGAAGATAACTACAACCAGAAAAATATAGGCAATAGATATAGATAATTCCACTTTACCAACAGCCAAAAGAAAAAAGGGGTGGAAATCCACACAAACAAATCTAAAACAAACATGAATGAACAATCAGTAGTCATTAACATCCCTCAATATTAATGGTATTAACTCACCTATAAAAAGACACAGCCTAACACAGAATGGAAACAGACAGAATCCATCCCTTTGCTGAATACAAGAAACACATCTCAACTTCAAAGACAGACAGTATCTCAGAATTAAGGATTGAGAAAAGATTTTCCAATCAAATGGACCAGAGAATCAAGCTGGGGTAGCAATCCTAGTATCTAACAAATTAAACTATAAACTAAAATCAATCAAAAGAGATGAAGGTGGTCATTTCATATACATCACAGGAGAAATCCATCAAGATGAAGGCTAATTCTGAACATATATGCCCCAAATACAAAGGCATCCACATTCAAAAAGAAACATTACCAAAACTCAAACACACATAAAATCCTACACACTTATAGTGGGAGACTTCAACACACCACTCTCACCACTAGACAGGACCAGCAGAAAGCAACTTAACAAAGAAACAAAGGAACTAATAGAAGATATGACCCAATTGGGTTTAACTGATATCTATAGAACATCCCATTCAAACACAAAAGAATATGCCTTCTTTTCAGGACTGTATAGAAGCTTTTCTAAAAACTAACCATATACTCAGCAGCATAGCAAACCTCAATAGGTAAAAAAAATTATTAACCCCCTGTATCTTATCAGACCACCATGCTTTAAAGTTAGAATTCAACAACAACACAAATTGCAGAAAACCAAAACACTCATGGAAATTGAATAGTGCACAATTCCTGGGTCAAGAAAAAATAAAAAAGGAAATTAAATACTTCCTGGAATTCAAAGAAAATGAAGACACAACATACCCAAACTTATGGGGCATTTTGAAAGCAGTGCTGAGAGGAGAGTTCATAGCACTAAGTGCCCATATGAACAAACTAGAGAATAGTCACACTAGAGAATTAACAGCACAACTAAAAGCAGAAGCAAATGCACCCCAGAGGGATAGATACCAGGAAATAATAAAATTGAGGGCTGAAATCAATAAAGTGGAAACTAAGAAAATAATACAAAGAATCAATGAAAAGTTTGTTCTTCAAGAAAATCAACAAGATAGGCAAAAATTTATTCAAACTAACCAAAAGGCAGAGAGTGAAAATGCAAATTAACAAAATCAGAAATGAAAAGGGGACATAACAATAAATGCTGAAGAAATCCAGAGAATCATCAGGTCATGCTTTGAAAACCTATACTCCTCAAAATACAAATGTCTAAAGGAAATGGAAATTTTCTAGATATGTATCATTTACCAAAATTAAATCAAGAACAAATAAGCAATTTAAGTAGACCTATAAACCCTAATGGAATAGAAGCAGTCATCAAAAGTCTCCCAACCAAAAAAAAAAAAAAAAAAAAAAAAAAAAAAAAAAAAAAAAAAAAAAAAACCAGGGCTGGATGGCTTCAGTGCAGATGTCTACCAGAAATTCAAAGAACAGATAATACCAATTATCCTCAAAGTATTCCACAAAAAGGAATCAGAAGGGTAATTGTCAAATTCTTTTTATGAGGCATGAATAACTTTGGTACCCTAACCACACAACAACACAACTATAAAAGAGAACTACAGACCAATAGCCCTCACAAACATTGATGCAAAATACTCAATAAAATACTGTCAAATCAAATCCAAGAACACATCAGAAAAATCATCCACCATGATCAAGTAGACTTCATTCCAGGAATGCAGGGATGGTTCGACATATGAAAATTCATCAGTGTAATCTACCATATAAACAAACGGAGAAAGAAAAATCAAAAGATTATCTCACTAGAGAATGAAAAAGCCTTTGACAAAAATCTAATACCCTTTCATGATAAAGGTCTTGAAGATATTAGGGATAACAGGAACATACCTAAACATAATAAAAGAAATAAACAGCAAAAACAACAGTCAGCATCAAACAAAATGGAGAGAAACTCAATGCAATTCCTCTAAACTCAGGCACAGACTAGGCTGTCCAATCTCTCCATACCTCTTCAATATTGTACTTGAAGTTCTATCTAGAGCAATAAGAAAACAAAAGGAGATCAAGGGGATAAAAATTGGTAAAAAAAAAAAAAAGTCAAACTCTCACTATTTGCAGATGATATGATAGTTTACATATGTGAAACTAAAAACCCTACCAGAAAACTCCTACAACTGACAAATACTTTCTGCAAAGTGGCAGGATACAAGATCAATTCAAAAAATCACTAGCCCTACTATATACAAAATGTTAATGGGCTAACAAAGAAATCAGAGAAACATCATCCTTTACAATTGCCACAAAAAACATAAAATACCTTGGGGTAACACTAACCAAGAAAATGAAAGACTTGCATCATAAGAATTTTGAGTCTTTAAAGAAAGAAATTAAAGAAATACCAGAAAATCGAAAGATCTCCCATGTTCTTGGATAGGTTGGATTAACACAGTAAAAAATGGCAATCTTTCAAAAAGCAATCTACAGATTCAATGCAATCCCCATCAAATCCCAGCACAATTCTTCACAGACCTTGAGAGAATAATTCTCAAATTTAAATGGAAAAACAAAAGACCCAAGATAGCCAAAACAATACTGTACAATTAATGCACCATACAGATCCATCACCATTCCTGACTGCAAGCTCTATTATAGAGCTATAGTCCTGCAAACAACTTGGTATTGGCCCAAAAATATACAGGTTGACAAATAGAATTGAAAACCCTGATGTTAACAAACATACCTGTGACCACCAGATTTTTTACAAAGAAGCTAATATTATATAATGGAAAAAAGAAATAGCCTTCAAAAAATGGTGGTAGAATAACTGGATGGTGGCAGGTTGAAGACTGCTGATAGATTGATATCTATTGCCATGCACAAAACTTAAGTTCAGGAACTCGGCCATCAGGCTCCAGCATACCCAGAGACTGCCAAGGCTCCAGTAACAGTCCTGCCTCCTTCCAGGAGAAGAGGACAGACATCAGAGTATTGAAACTGTTTGCATCTACCAGAAGGGAAACTTGGTCCCATAACCACCAGGAGAGAAAGAGATTCTTGCTGCACCCACCAGAAGAAAGGATGGGAAGAAGACAATGTAAAAGCACATTCAACAACAGAAAAACCAATATGACGACACCGGAGATAGGTTCCATACACCAGCAAGACCAGAACATCACAATGCAGATGAAGCAGAAGAGAATGACCTTAAAAACATCTTCATGAAAATGATAGAGCATCTCAAAGAGGATATGAGAAAATCCCTTAAAGAAATGGAAGAAAAAAAGCAAAAAATACAAGATATCAACAAATGTTTCAAGGAAATACTTGAAAGACCTAAAAACTAAAATAGAGACAATAAAAATCACAATCTGAAGGAATTCTGGAAATAAAAAAGCTGGATAAACCATCAGAAACTACAGACGCAACCACAGCCAACAGAATACAAGAGATGGAAGAGAGAATCTCAGGAGCAGAAGATACACTAGTAGAATAGACTCATCAACCAAGGAAAATCTTAAGTCCAACAAATGCCTAACACAAAATATCTAGGAAATATGGAATACTGTGAAAAGACCAGACCTAAGAATAATAGGTATAGCTTCCCTTTCCACCGACTCATCGCAGACCAGGTGAGCCACCCCCTGCTTTTACCCAATTCTTGTCCTAAGCGCCATTCACCCAGATCCCTCCAGGCTTGTCCCTGCTTGAAACAGACACGCCCAGGCAGGGAGGAGCTCCCTGAATCTGGCTTGGTACAGGCTACTCTTCCTTCCCTTTCTGTCGACTCATCGCAGACCAGGTGAGCCACCCCCTGCTTTTACCTAATTCCTGTCCTAAGCGCCATTCACCCAGATCCCTCCAGGCTTGTCCCTGCTTGAAACAGACACGCCCAGGCAGGGAGGAGCTCCCCGAATCTGGGTACAGGACACTCTTCATTCCATTCCCGGCGACCGATCCGCCAGGAGGCCTAACTCCTTCAGAGTGAGGAGGCTACGAGGAGAGGCAAGACCATCCAGAGCTTCGGACATTGAATTCCTGGCCCACACACACTACAGAGTAACAAGAGGAGATAGAGAGATCCTACCTGCACTCACTGGAAAAAGATATGGGAAGAAGACAGAATAAGAACTCGCTCAACAACAGAAAGACCAATATGACACCACCAGAATCTAGGGACTCCACTCCAGCAAGACCTGAAAAGCCCAACTTAGTGCAAGAAGAAGAGATGGACCTCAAAAATTATCTCAGCAAGATGATAGAGACCTTCAAAGAGGAAACAAGAAAATCCCTTAAAGAAATAGAAGAAAAAGCAAGCAAAAAATTACACGATATGGAGGAAAAGACAAACCAAAAAATTCAAGAAATAAACAAATCTCTTAAAGAAGCTAAAGAAACCCAAGATAAAACAACCAAACAAGTGAAGGAAGCTCTTGAAACAGTTCAAAGCATGAAAGCTGAATTAGACACATTAAAGAAAACACAGAATGAAGCGATGCTGGAAATGGAAAGGTTGGATAAACGATCAGGATCTAAAGATGTGAGTATAACTAATAGAATCCAAGAGACAGAAGAGAGAATCTCAGCTATTAAAGACTCGCTAGAGGATATACATTCATCAACCAAAGAAAACCTCAAGACCAACAAATCCCTAACACAAAATATCCAGGAAATATGGGACACCGTGAAAAGACCAAACCTAAGAATAATAGGTGTAGAAGAAGGTGAAGAAACACTGCTCAAAGGTACAGAAAACATATTCAACAAAATCATAGAAGAAAACTTCCCCAACCTACAGAAAGATATGCCTATGAAAGTACAAGAAGCTTATAGGACACTAAACAGACTGGACCACAAAAAGAAGTCCCCCCGACACATAATAATCAAAACTCCAAATCTACAGAATAAAGAAAAAATATTAAGAGCAGCAAAGGAAAATGGCCAAGTAACATATAAAGGCAGACATATCAGAGTTACATCCTACTTCTCAATGGAAACTATGAAAGCCAGAAGGTCTTGGATAGATACACTACAAGCACTAAGGGAGCATGGATGTCAACCCAGACTACTGTACCCAGCAAAACTTTCAATCATTATAGATGGAGAAAACAAGATTTTCCATGACAAAAACAGATTTAAACAATACATATCCACAAATCCAGCACTACAGAAGGTTCTGGAAGGAAAACTCCAACCCAAGGAACATAACTACATGCACAAAAACACAGGCAATAGATAATCTAATATTGCCAAACACAAAAAGAAGCAGGAGGGCAAAATCCACACACAATGACACCACCAACAATAAATCCAAACCAAACAAGAACCAAGGAACAATGGACATTAATATCCCTAAATATCAATGGTCTTAACTTACCCATAAAAAGATATAGGCTAACAGAATGGATACGGAGACAGAATCCATCCTTCTGCTGTTTACAAGAAACACACCTCAACTTCAAAGACAGGCGATACCTCAGAGTAAAAGGATGGGAAAAGATTTTCCAATCAAATGGCCTCAAGAAACAAGCAGGTGTAGCAATCCTAATATCTAACAAAATGGACTTTAAACTAAAATCAATCAAAAGAGATGAAGAAGGGCATTTCATACTCATCACAGGAAAAGTCCATCAAGATGAAATCTCAATCCTGAACATCTATGCTCCAAATACGAAGGCACCCACATTTGTGAAAGAAACATTACTAAAGCTCAAACCACACATAAAACCACACACACTTATAGTAGGAGACTTCAACACCCCCCTTATGCCACTAGACAGGACCACCAGACAAAAACTTAACAAAGAAACAAAAGACCTGAAAGAAGTTATGGCCCAACTGGGGTTAACGGATATCTATAGAGCATTCCATCCAAACTCAAAAGAATATACCTTCTTCTCAGCACCACATGGCACCTTCTCTAAAATTGACCACATAGTAGGCAACAAAGCAAACCTCCACAGTTACAAAAGAATTGAAATAACCCCCTGTATCTTATCAGACCACCATGCATTAAAGCTAGAATTCAGCAACAATACAAATGGCAGAAAACCTGCAAACTTTTGGAAAATGAATAACACCCAATTGCACCATTCCTGGGTTGAGGAAGAAATAAAAAAAACAAATTAAAGACTTCCTAGAATCTAATGAGAATGCAGACACAACATACCCAAACTTATGGGACACTCTGAAAGCAGTGCTAAGAGGGAAGTTCATAGCACTAAGTGCCCACATGAAGAAACTAGAGAAAAGTCACATTAGAGAACTGACAGAACAACTGAAAGCACTAGAGCAAAAAGAAGCAAACTCACCAAGGAGGAGTAGACGCCAGGAAATAATCAACCTGAGAGCTGAAATCAATAAAGTAGAAACTAGGAAAACATTACAAAGAATCAATGAAACAAAGAGTTGGTTCTTTGAGAAGATCAACAAGATAGACAAACCTCTAGCCAAACTAACCAAAAGGCAGAGAGAGAGCACACTAATTAACAAAATCAGAAACGAAAAGGGGGATATAACAACGGACACTGTGGAAATCCAGAGAATCTTTAGGTCATACTTTGAAAATCTGTACTCCACAAAATTCGAAAATCTAATGGAAATGGACAGTTTCCTGGATAAATATCACTTACCAAAATTAAATCAAGATCAGATAAACAGTTTAAATCGACCCATAACCCCTAATGAAATAGAAGCAGTCATCAAAAGCCTCCCAACCAAAAAAAGCCCAGGACCAGATGGCTTCACTGCAGAATTCTACCAGAAATTCAAACAAGAGCTGATACCAATACTCCTCAAACTGTTCCGCACAATAGAAGCAGATGGGATATTGCCAAACTCTTTCTATGAGGCTACAATCACTTTGATACCCAAGCCACACAAAGATAAGACTAAGAAAGAGAACTACAGACCAATATCCCTCATGAACATTGATGCTAAAATACTCAATAAAATATTGGCTAATCGAATCCAAGAACATATCAGAAAAATCATCCACCACGATCAAGTAGGCTTCATCCCAGGGATGCAAGGATGGTTCAATATACGAAAAACCATCAATGTAATCCACCATATAAACAAACTGAAAAAGAAAAACCACATGATCATCTCACTAGATGCTGAAAAGGCCTTTGACAAAATCCAACATCCCTTCATGATAAAGATCTTGGAGAGAACAGGAATAACAGGAACATATCTAAACATGATAAACGCGATATACACCAAACCAATAGCCAACATCAAACTAAATGGAGAGAAACTCAAAGCTTTTCCTCTAAAATCAGGAACAAGACAAGGATGTCCACTCTCTCCATACCTCTTCAATATTGTACTTGAAGTTCTAGCTAGAGCAATAAGACAAGAACAGGGGATCAAAGGGATACAAATTGGAAAGGACGAAGTCAAACTTTCACTATTTGCAGATGACATGATAGTCTACATAAGTGACCCGAAAAACTCTACCAGGAAACTCCTACAGCTGATAAACACCTTCAGCAAGGTAGCAGGATACAAAATTAACTCAAAAAAATCTGTAGCCCTACTGTATACAGATGATAAACTCAATGAGAAAGAAATCATGGAAACATCACCTTTCACAATATCCACAAGCAACATTAAATATCTGGGGGTAACACTAACCAAAAAAGTGAAAGACCTGTACAATAAGAACTTTGAGACTTTAAAGAAAGAAATTAAAGAAGATACCAGAAAGTGGAAAGATCTCCCGTGCTCTTGGATAGGCAGAATTAACATAGTAAAAATGGCAATCCTACCAAAAGCAATCTACAGATTTAACGCAATCCCCATCAAAATCCCAACACAGTTTTTCACAGACATTGAAAGAACAATACTCAACTTTATATGGAAAAATAAAAAACCCAGGATAGCCAAAACAACTCTTTACAATAAAAGATCTTCTGGAGGCATCACCATCCCTGACTTCAAGCTCTACTATAGAGCCATAGTTCTGAAAACAGCTTGGTATTGGCACAAGAATAGACAGATAGACCAATGGAATCCAATTGAAGACCCAGATAATAACCCACGCACCTACGAACACGTTATTTTTCACAAAGGTGCTAAATCCATACAATGGAAAAAAGATAGCATCTTCAACAAATGGTGCTGGCACAATTGGATTCGGACATGCAGAAAATTGCAGATTGATCCATACCTGTCACCATGCACGAAACTTAAGTGCAAATGGATCAAAGATCTCTCCATAAACCCAGCCACACTGAATCTTCTAGAAGAGAAAGTGGGAATAACCCTTGAACAAATTGGCACAGGAGAACGATTCCTGAACATCACGCCAGAAGCACAGACACTGAGGTCTGCAATTAATAAATGGGACCTCCTGAAACTGAGAAGCTTCTGTAAGGCAAAGGACACAGTCAGTAAGACAAAAGGACCACTCACAGAATGGGAAAAGATCTTCACCAGCCCCATGTCTGACAGAGGACTGATTTCCAAAATATACAAGGAGCTAAAGAAGCTAGCCACCAAAACACCATACAATGAAATTAAAATGTGGGGTGCAGAACTAAACAGAGATTTTCAACAGAGGAATCTGAAATGGCTGAAAGACACTTAAGAAAGTGCTCAAAATCCTTGGCCATCAGAGAAATGCAACTCAAAACAACTCTGAGATACCACCTCACACCTGTCAGAATGGCTAAAATCAAAAATACCAATGACAACCTATGCTGGAGAGGTTGTGGAGAAGAAGGAACACTCCTCCATTGCTGGTGGGAGTGTGAACTTGTAAGACCACTTTGGAAATCAGTATGGCGGTTGCTCAGAAAAATGGGAATCAGTCTACCTCAAGATCCAGCCATTCCTCTCTTGGTTATATACCCAAATAGGGCATGTACTTACAACAAGGACATTTGTTCAACCATGTTCATAGCAGCATTGTTTGCAATAGCCAGAACCTGGAAGCAACCTAGATGCCCCTCTACTGAAGAATGGATTGAGAAAATGTGGCACATCTATACAGTGGAGTACTACTCAGCAGAAAAAAACAACGGAATCTTGAAATTCGCAGGCAAATGGATGGAACTAGAGGAAACCATCCTGAGTGAGGAAACCCAGTCACAAAAAGACAAACAAGGTATGTACTCACTTATATATGAATTTTAGACATAGAACAAAAGACTACCTGTATATAATGCTCTTCACCAAAGAAGCTAGGAAACATGAAGGACTCTAAGGGATAAATGGTCCCCAGGAATGGAAGTGGCATGAACTCCCGAACTAATTGGGGGCATGAGGGTGGGTAGGGGGGAAGGAGCTGCTACAATAAAAGCAAGAGAAGAGGAGAAGAGGAGAGGAAACTGAGGGGCAGAAACAGTGAGTTGGGGGAAGAATAGAGGAGAGAGAGCAGGATGAGAGATACCATATCAGAGGGAGCCACTGTAGGCCCGAGAAGGGATCAGGAACCAGGGAGATCTCCAGAGACCTACAAGGATGACATGATCTGACAATCCAGGCAATGGTGGAGAGGATAACCTAAAAGCCCTTCCCCTAAAATGAGATTGATGACTTCTCTTTATGCCATCCTAGAGCCCTCACCCAGTGGCTGATGGAAACAGAGACAGACATCCACAGATATACAATGAGCCGAAATCGGGAATTTAGTTGAAGAGAGGGAGGAATGAAGAACGAAGGGGTCTGTACTAGGATGGAGAAACCCACAGGAACAGGAGACCTGAACAAGGGAGAGCACATCGACCCCAGATGCTGTCCAGGAGGCCTGTACAAGACTGATCCAGACCCTTGAACATGGATGTCAATAAGGAGGCCTCTGTACTTCAGGGAGCCTCTGGTAGTGGATTAGCATTTTTCCCTGGTGCAAGAAGGGACTTCGAGAGCCCATCCCATACGAAGCCTTACACTCTGGCCCTGGACACATGGGGAAGGGCCCAGGATCAGCATAGGAAGACTTGGTGGACTTTGCCGAGCCCCCATTGAGGGCCCTACCCTGCCTGGGGAGTGGTGGGTGGATGGGGTGGGGGGTGGGCTGGGGGTGGGGGAGGAAGTTTGGGGGTGAGGGGAGGGAGAGGGAGAAGGGACTTGAAATAAGCTTGTTCCCTAACTAGAACTAATAAAATAAAAAATAAAAAAAATAAAAAAAAATGGGCAAGAGACCTAAAAAAAATAAATAAATAAAAAATTTTATTTAAATTAAAAACAATCTAATTTTACATATCAATCCCAGTTCCCTCTCCCTCCCTTCCTCCCATGGTCCCCACAGACCGCCCATCTCACTCCCCATCCACTCCCCAGGGAGGGTGAGGCCTCTTGTGGGGATCATCAAAGCCTGCCACATCATTTGTGTTAACTTAAAAGTTTTTGAGATTATAGTATAACCACATGATATCTCCCTCCCTTTCCTCACTCTGAATCCACCCATGTATCCCTTTATTTTCTCTTTCAAATACATGCCTCCTTTTTTATTAATTGTTATTGCATGCATATATGTGTATTTGTATACATATATATTGCCAAATACAACCTTCTCAGAATTCATAATGTTACTTGTATATATTTCATTCTCAGTATTCGTGAACAAGGACCACCAAAGAATTGCTAAAGTGGATGTGGTAAAGACCATAAGTCTTCCGCCCTACACAAAGTAATTCTCTTTAATGCTGAAATCAGATCAATCCCTCTTCCCCTGGTTCTGTATTCTGGGTACTTTTACTGGAGAGTGTTCAGCTGCTATCCTCTTAGTGGTAAATTCATAGACCTGCCTGTCTAGCCATATTTCTCACTGATGAAGACAGACTTCCAAACACTGCAATCATTTTGTTTCAACTAGTAGGGGTATACTAATCCAAGAGCTCCTATTGTGAGTCAGATAAGTCAGGCTTTCTCCTGTCTAAGGCTATGAAAATTATGCTTTTTGGGAACTACCCCTTGCATTGCAAGGTCTTTATTAACATTTTTCTATCCAGTAGATATCTCCAGCAATCCTCTAGGCCCATCTTTTTAAAAAAAAAAAAAAAAGTCTCTACCTTCATTGACTCTCTGAGTATGGGTGGAGGACAAAATTACCTTAATGGAAAAAACAATGTGTTACAATTCATGAGGGAACAAATATCCCCACCATACGTTGCCTGCCAGATACTGATCCCAATAATTATTTCACTGTACTAACCCCTACATCACGTTCACAGTTAAAACAATGCTATTTAAATCTAAACCTTACTAGCCAGCTAACTTCTCTAAGTAGACAGTTGTAATTCACACATGTGATTTCAACTTCTGTTAAAGAAGCAGAAAGATTCAGAGCTAAAGAGGATATAGATAGTGCTTTAGCACATGACTCCAATGGACGCAAATATGAAGATATGAGCAGAGATGGGTTTATGGGGCCCCTGCACTCCTGGGAGCCTCTGGAGGTGGACTGGTGTTTTGCCCTGGTGGGTGGGGGAGACTTCGAGAGCCCATCCCACTTGAAGGGATTCCCTCTGTCTCTGAACACATGGGGAGGGGCCTAGGCCCAGCACAGGAAGATTTGGTGGACTTGGTGGAGCCCTGGTTGGGGGCCCTACCCTGCCTGGGGAGTGGCGGGTGGATGGGGTGGGGGGTAGGTTGGAGGTGGGGGAGAAGGAATGGGGGTGAGGGGAGGGAGAGGGAGAGGGGAAGTACATGTGAAACAAGCCTGTTCCCTAACTTGAATTAATAATAATAATAATAATAATAATAATAATAATAAGAGAAAAATGCAAAAAAAGAATAATAGGTATAGTAGAAGGTGAAGAAATCCGACTCAAAGGCCCAGAAAACATATTCAACAAAATCATAGAAGAAAACATTCCCAACCTAAAGAAAGACATGCCAATGAAAGTAAAAGAAGCCTACAGAAAACTGAATAGACTGGCCCAAAAAAAAAAAATAAAAAATAAAAAAAAATAAAAATAAAAAAATAAAAAAGATGTCCTCGACACATAATAATCAAAACCCCAAACATACAGAATAAAGAGAAAATATCACTGAACTCAACTGGAATCGAGTTCCAGAGAAGAACAAGTGATGTGCACAGGGGTCCAGACCACGCTGGTGAAACCCACAGAAACAGCTGACCTGAACAATGGGGAGTTCTTGGTCTCCAGACTGATAGCTGGGTAACCACCATGGGACTGATCCAGACCCCAGACTCCTGGGTTTCAATCAGGAGACCTCAGAAATCTATGCGACCTCCTGTAGTAGATCAGTACTTATCCCTAGCATAGGTGTGGATTTTGGGAACCTAATCCACATAGAGTGATACTCCCTGAGCCAAGACACATGGCGGTGGGCCTAAGCCCTATCCCAAAGGATATGATAGACTCTGATGACCCCCTATCGAAGGCCTCACCCTCCCTGGGGAGTAGAAAGGATATGTGATAGGTAGGGTATTAGTTGGGGGGGGTGGTAGGGGAGGAGGGGAAGGAGTGGGAACTGGGATTGATATGTAAAACAATCATGTTTCTAATTCAAATAACAAGAATAAACCATTGAAATAAAAAAACTTAAGTCCAAATGGATTGAAGACCTCAACATTAATCCAACCAAACTGAACCTCTTAGAAGAGAGGTGGTACCCTAGAATAAACTGGTACAGAAAACTGCTTCCTGAACATAACACCAGTAGCACAGACACCGAAAAGATTTTGCAAGACAAAGGACATAGTTAACAAGACAAAATGGCAACCCACAGAATGGAGTAAGATATACACCAAGCCAACATCTGACAAAGGGCTGATTTTCAAAGTATACAAAGAACTCAAGAACATAGTCAGGAAAACACCAAATAATCCAATTAGAGAATGGTGTACAGAACTAAATAGAGAATTCTCATTAGAGGAATCTAAAATGGATGAAATACACATAAGAAAGTGTTCAACATCCTTAGCCATCAGATAAATGCAAACATTTATGAGATACTATTTTATTCCTGTCAGAATGGCTAAAATCAAAAACACCAATGACATTTGTGTGTGGAGAAAGGGGAATACTCCTCCACTGATGGTGGGATTGGAAACTTGTATAGCCACTTTGGAGATGAGAATGGCTGTTCCTCAGGAAAATGGGAATCAGTCTACCACAAGATCCAGCAATTCCATTCTTAGGCATATACCCAAAAGATGCACATTCATACAAAGACATCTTGTCAACCATGTTCATAGCAGCATTATTTGTAAGAGCCAAAACCTGGAAGCAACCCAGATGCCACTCAACTGAAGATTGGATGGACAAAATGTGGTAGATTTACACAATGGTGTACTACTCAGCAGGAAAAAAACAAAACAATGAAATCTTGAAATTTGCAGGAAAATGGATAGAACTAGAAGAAACCATCCTGAGTGAGGTAGCCTGCGGCGTCCACCCTTGACCAGCAAGAAAGACGCCACACCGAGGAATCTTCTTCAAACACAGTTTAATCGGGAACCTCTTTGCTTTGTACAATGTATAATGGCGGCAGCGGCGGCCCCGGGCCAAGGGAGACGGGGCCTGATATAGTCTACATCTACCAATCACCTAACCCTACGTGGCGCGTCAGGATAGGTTGTCTCCAAGCAGAATTAAGAGGATACATGACCTTTACCAAATTTGGAGTTGTTTACCACAGAGAGCGCTCGCCGTCGGACTGGCGGAGGGCGGAAACCGGCGCCATCTTTTGGGTGCCGTTTTCTGCAGCTCCCTACAGTTCCCCCTTTTTGTTTTAATGTTATAGGAGTAGCAGTATCTATCTGTTGTCAGATTTCAGTCATCTCTGTCTTAGGTTCAACCCCAGTGTCCCTATCTTACCCGTCAAAGAGTCACTGTGTCGCCCTCACAGGCTCATGTCTTAGGTTGAAGGGAACACATGTATGCTTATTCGCTCAGCATGAGGGTAGGTGCCCGTCATTGAGCATGACTGATTCAGATACGCATCACTCACTCAGCAAGGGCGAGACAGACATCTATTTGTCTGTCAGCATGGATAACCATGCTTGAGGGGACTGTCCTGCTTCCACAGCAGCAAAGGCCTGTACCAACATAGTAGCTTGGGATTTTTGCGACTTCCTGATCCTGCATAGGCACCACAAGCAAACAAAAATGGCTAACAGCATCATGGAAAACATAACCCCTACTCCAGCCCATTCCTTAACTAAACTAAAGGCTTATGCAATCATGGTATTGCTTCTCTGCTGTGTGACCCTCATCCTGCAGATACACCATAAAGCTATGAAACTAACTAGGATAAGCATTCCTCCCAGCGCACCCATTCCTGCCCACTCTTTCAGATGATTCATGGCTTGAGTGATCCACGAAGACAGTCCTTCCGCAACTGAGATGTCGACCCTGGTGGAATTCACATGCACTATGGAGAGTCTCAGCTCCTGCATCAGCTTGTCAAAATCCCCAGACCAGTCGCCTAGAAGATACTATGAAGGTTGTTTAGACATGTTTGCTGCTAAGGAATAATTCTGATTGGAAACAGCTGTTACACACAAACCAGGCATTCTCTATTCACATTCCAACTGTGTCAGTTGCCATAAAGTATCCAATTGTTCCTGTACTAGATCAATGCATTGATTCAAAACCATAATGCCACCTTTCAATTGAGCATTAAGGGTAGATTGGATATCCAATGTAATCTCCATATGCTAAGTGTAGCAATTTCAACTCCTTACTAGTTAAGAGAATGTCATCCATATAGTGAACACATCTCACAGCAGGGTATTTCTCTCTAATAGGAGCAATAGCATGACACACAAAAAGCTGACACATAGTGGGGCTATTGACCATACCCTGGGGTAAAACCACCCACTCATATAATGGTATGGAGAATAGAAGGTAAAGTAAAAGTAAACCTAACACTATCCTGCACACATCACAAATCAGGTTCTTCATGATTGGGTAGGGCTGACAGCAATGGTAAACCACGCTGCACAGGCCCCATGACTTGTATCTATTTATTTCCTTTAGCTGTTCTAATGTCTCCTGTCCCTCTTTTACAGCCTTGCGGCATCTTTGATCCTCTAGACAGCTGTGAACCATTTTCCAAATAGGCCACGTCCCTGGCTTCAGCATTCCCTGTGCCCAGGCAAAATCTAGATCTTCTCCAAGCTTATCCCAACTATCCACAGTGAGATTGCCCGAGGCTGCGATGTTAAAAAGCAGCCAAATCACCACTATAATAGCGGGGTCCATTAACTTACTCTCACTCTGCAAAATAAAGCAGAAGCGAGGTTTTTTACTTTCGGTTCGCTTTTGTCGAGAACAGTATTGCTCCTTTCCAGAGACTTTACTGCCTCTTTCCCGAGGGCTTTGGTGCTCCTTTACCGGAGACTTTATCGCCTCTTTCCCGAGGACCTTGGTGCTCCTTTACCGGAGACCTATCTCCGCATTCGCTGCGGACTTTACAGTTCCACTTACCTTGGGAACTTACCCCCGACTGTGAGAAGTTCTGATTCCCGGTACGGGCCACCACTTGCGGTGACGAGCAAGAAAGACGCCACACCGAGGAATCTTCTTCAAACACAGTTTAATCGGGAACCTCTTTGCTTTGTACAATGTATAATGGCGGCAGCGGCGGCCCCGGGCCAAGGGAGACGGGGCCCGATATAGTCTACATCTACCAATCACCTAACCCTACGTGGCGCATCAGGATAGGTTGTCTCCAAGCAGAATTAAGAGGATACATGACCTTTACCAAATTTGGAGTTGTTTACCACAGAGAGCGCTTGCCGTCGGACTGGCGGAGGGCGGAAACCGGTGCCATCTTTTGGGTGCGGTTTTCTGCAGCTCCCTACAGTAGCCCACTCAAAAAAAGACAAAAATGGTATGTACTCACTCATATATAGATTTTTAGACCTAGAATAAAGGAGTACCAGACTAAAATCCACGCCTCCAGAGAAGTTAGGATACAAGGAGTACCCTAAGAGAGACATACATGGTCCCCTAGAGAAGGGGAAATTGACAAAATCTCCTGAGCTTATTGGGAGCATGGGGGAGGGAGAGTGAGTTAGAAGAAAGAGAAGAGTAGAAGAGGAGATGAGAGGAGGACAGGAGAGAGCATTAAGATTGAATCAGGGGAAGAATAGAGGAAAGCAAGAAAAGGGACCCCAAAATAGAGAGAGCCATTATAGGTTTAAAGAGAAATCTGGCACTAGGGAAATGTCCAGAGAGCTACAAGGTTGACCGCAACTAACAATCTAAGCAATAGTTAAGAGGCTACCTTAAAAGGCCTTCTCTAATAATGAGATTGATGACTACCTTATATGCCATCCTAAAGCCTTTATCCAGTAGCTGATGGAAGCAGAAGCAGACACCCACAGCTAAACAATGAGTTGAACTCTGGAATCCAGTTGCAGAGAGGGAGAAGTGATGACAAAGGGATCAAGACCAGGATGGAGAAACCCACAGAAACAGCTGACTGAAACAAGGGGTTGTTCAGGGTGCCCAAACTGATAGAGGGAAAACCAGCATAGGACTGTTCCAGATCTCCTGAAAGGGGAGGTCATTTTGGAGGTTTGGTTAATCTATGGGGCCTCATAGAGGATCAGTATTTATCCCTACTACTAGAATGGACTTTAGGAGCCCAAACCACAAAGAAGGATACTCTCAGCCTTGACAAACAGGGAGGATCTAGGCCCTGCTCCAAATAATATGACAGACTTTGAAGATCCCCCATAGAAGGCCTCACCCTCCCTAGGGAGAAGAAAGGGAATGGGATAGGGGGCCTGTGAGGGGCAGGGGAGGAGGGGAGAGAGAGGGGTCTGGGATTGACATATAAAAGAAGCTTGTTTCTAACTTAAGTAAAAAATAAATAAACTGAAACTTAACTAAAAATGAAGAAAGAAAGAAAACCACATACACAAAAAAAGAACATATAGCTTAGTGTTTTTCTAGTTCTCTGTCATGGTTTATTTCTTTTTATTTGTTGGAGAAACAAATCTTTGCTTTTAAATTGGACTTGAGAGTTGACCACACAATACCTACATGCCTTGTATGCTCATTATTCACGTATAGTTGCTACAAGTATAAAATTGTTTCATGTTTTAAAATGTATTATTTATCTTTACTTTTCCATACTCTTTTGTAAATAATGTGAAGTTTGAGAAGCATTTGTTACAGAACTCATTTATACATGTTCACGTAACCATGTTTTTGAAAAAATTATTAGACTGTTCCAATTATAATTTTCTTTGCATAACTTTTTTTCCTGGTTCCCCATTTTTCCAAGATTAAATATGAGAAATAAAATAAAATAATTAATATGATTGCTGTTACTAATAAATTACAATATTTCATTTTATGGAACAAAATCTAATCCCTGAGATTGTTTATTAGATTCCTTAACAATAAATATCAATCAGCTTATCATCCATTTATGCCACTTATGTGGAAAAAAAATGAGTACATAAGAGAAAGCAGATTATTTCTTAATGTTTAGATGGAGATTAGAGAGTTCCTATGATAGCATCCACCAATGCTATAAGGATTGTGACATGGAAAGATCAGGCAGTGTGAACTAAAAGGTGTCTATCAATTGTTAAACAAACACGGAGACTTTAAAAGGGCAAAGTCACTGTAATCCTACATGTATAAAGAAACAAGAAGTTTTAAAAAGCATTTGGGGTCAGTAAGATGGTTCAGTTGGGAAAAGTACTTGCAGGACAAGCTTGACAACCTGAGTTCCAAGAACTGAGTGGAAGAATGAACTGATTCCCAAAGTTGTCATCTGACACCAACATTCATGGCAAGGTTGGTGCATGTACATATCACACACAGGCAAGTGCACACTCACACACACACTCAATTTTATAGTGTTGTTTTCTAAAATTAATGTAATCCCAGTATTTTACAAAGTCAAAGTAGAAGGTCGGGAATTCAAACTCTCCCTGAACTACCTAGAAAGTTCCAAACTAGGTGGAGTGACATGAGATCCTGTCTCAAAAAAAACTGAAGTCAAAATCAAAATCAAACTAGTTATGATGGAAAGTCAAAAGGAAATGACTTCAGAGCTTGTATTGGAAGCTTATTTGTATCTGCAGAGTGATTTCTGATAGCTATGTTATCCACATTTTGAGGCATGGAAATAACCTCTTCTGTAAAGCCTGCATCTTGTTAGAAAACAGTTGGAGAAGCATAAGGAAGT
The DNA here is from genome assembly GCF_003668045.3 of Cricetulus griseus. NCBI lineage: Eukaryota > Metazoa > Chordata > Mammalia > Rodentia > Cricetidae > Cricetulus > Cricetulus griseus. The sequence continues at coordinate 225,545,216 of NC_048596.1, forward strand.
GCAGCACACAGGAGTAGAGATATCTCTGAAACCCCAGCAAAGCAGAGCACAGAGGAGGATGAGTGACCACAGCCTGCAAAGCCATCACATGGCTTTAGAGTCAATGAAGCCCTGTTATTTTACCAAAGGCAAGAGGCCAAAGACCCCAATGGAGAGTATGAGTGCTAGGAGTTGAGAGAGGGCACTGCTGAGCCACAGACTCTAGTGCTTTTATGGGGACACTTAGCTCATATAGAGAATCTGGGAGCAGTAGCTGCAGGAAAAAGCACATCTCTTACATTGTTCTTGGGACAGCCATCCTTCAGGGTCACTGGAGTTTACAGGTATAATGTGGATGCTGATCAGAGAACTGAGCAGAAGGGGCTCTTCATGTGTGTTCCCTCCCTCTCACTCTAGCCATATGAATACTTGGCAAGGATTAGAATTCTTAAAATTATGATGTAGTAAATTCGTTGGAAAATAAATTATGGGACACTGGAACACATAGAAAATTAGGTAGTTAGTTTGTTTTCTAAAATACCTTCTTTTTTTCTTATACAAGTTTAGAAAGTTTTGAGTAGAAAGAGAAATATTAGTTTTATTCTCTGTAAATGTCACAGAATATCTATGCCAAGTAATGATGGGTCTACAAGCTTTAATATTCACGCAGGTGGAAAGTAGAAATGACATGCTCATTAAAACAGCCATTTGAATCCAAGTCACACCTGGATTCAACTCTCCTCAAATGGTGGCTTCTTACTGCCCTTTCCCTATACAAATGAGATGTTTGAGCCTAACTGATTACAATCATAACATTTTGGCCTTAAAATATCTATCCACTGTGCTATATTTTTTAATCATAAAATAATACAGTAACCAACATCTAATTTGTCAAGCTATGTGGCACTCTGGAAAGTTCTCTCAAAATAGTTGAAAATATTTTGATGGTGACTTATAGAGAAATAGTGGTTATAAGCCACTGATATTCCTTTCAAGATTTATTTATTTTTTCATGTACCAGTGTTTTGCCTGCATGTATATATCTGCACCGCATGCATGTAATGCTCAAAGAGGCCATAAAAAGGCATTGGGTTTCCTGGAACTGGATTCACAGGTGGTTGTGTGCTGCCTGTGGATGGTGAGAATCAAACTTCTGGAAGAGCAGCAAGTGTGCTTAAATATGCCAGGCCCAAGCACTGATTTTTACATGACTGTAATAAATATATAGGTTTTATATATTATAGAAATATAATATGTTAAATATATAATATAACTTATGTCCCAATTTATAACAATGATTCTATACCAAGACTCATCATTTCCCAACTTAATACAAATTCATTATGATAAAACCATGTCACTTTCTTAGGAGACGACTTTGGCCAAGTGTAGAAAGCACAATAAAAACTAAGCCAAATTACGAAGTCACTGGTGAGGAAATATTCTGAAGTAGAGAAACACAAAACATCCAGTTCCAAATTAAACTATTCAGGATGACCAGATACACTAAGAAGTTTCACGGGTGTAGACTTTAGGGCCATGATTTCAGATTAGGTTTCTACATCCAAAAAAACTTATATTTTCATGAAACCCAGCCAATGATTGTTCTTTTACTGATAAAAACATCAGACAACCTATAATCACTATAATTCATTTTTATCATTTCCAAGGAAAATGAATTTATCTAACATGATAGCAACTACAAGATTCATCACATATATACATACAGTAAATTTTCTGTCTTTTGTCAATTAAACTTATGAATTACACATGGACTGCTTGAAAAATTAAACATTTAATGTTTTACAAAGAAAGAAGATTTTCTTGAAACTACACAAACTTGTTATAACTTCTGTGAATAATTCCTAATAGTATTAAATTCAGAAATTATTGTTTTCCATGTGTAGATCCTGCTGAAAGATCATGGTGTCTCCTTTCACTGATGAGGAAGATCCCTGATAGCCTTTAAAACATGATGTAATTGAGGGCTTCTTTTCCTTGTCCCTACTTGTCTCCCAGAATTGTAGATACAATATGCCATTTATATCACTGTGTAAATATGCGTAATAGTCTGAATTAAGAGATCGTGTTTATAGTTATACCAGGGTTCAAAAAACAAAGGGACTAGATGTGAGTGGTCAGAAGATTGGCTTGGCTCCACTCCCAGGCTTATGGTCAAGCAAAAATTTCAGTGCAGATATTATGTGAATTTGAAGATGTCATCAAAATCCTCTGTGTCCTGAGAGTTGTCTTCACTTGACTCATCCTTTTAGGATGTTGGTCCTGTGAGTTCTACCTTACTTGCCCAGACACTACAGTTGTGTACATCAAGTCCTAGAATAACAAGTTTATTATTTCATACATATACAAGCATATGTATATACAACTGTGTTCATGAGTTTGTAAGTATTAATGTGTAGTTAAATATAGGTGTATCCTAATATTTCAACTTCTATAGAATCCTCTGATACATAAAAATACTAGGAATCATTGTGAGGGTTGTTGTGGCTATTCTTGGTAGTCAAATTGACTACAGCAGGAGTTAAGCAAAACCCAATCAGCTGTGAAGGATTTATCTTGGTTGGATCCTTTAATGTTGGAAGACCTACGAGAAATCAAGACTTTTGGGGGGTGGAAATGTCCACCTTGAATCAGGCCACACCTTATGTTGGCAGCCTATAGAAGAAACATGGAAGAGGGGAACACTGCTCTTTGCTTGCTTGCCCTCCATCTTGCTGGCACATTCATTATTCACTGCTATTTGAGCCTTGTAAGTTGAACAGCTACTGGATTCTTGGGGTTTCCATTGGGAAACAGCTATTGCTAGAATTGCTGGACCATACTCTAAAAGCCACTGTAATAAATCCTTGCTGTGGTTATGTGAATTTGAAGTTGTAGTTAAAGTCCGCAATCAGGATTCACTAAGAAATTAACCTTGCCAGTCAGATGGCTCAACAAGGAAGGTCCTTGCCACCAAGCATGATGACTTGAGATTTTATAATCCATGTGGAGAAAGATTGCAGCAAGTGATCCTCTGACCTTCATAAATTCTCTGTGACAACTGTAAAATAAATATATAAAAGATGAATAGCAAACTTTAAGTTATAAAAACATTAGGGCAAAACAATCATTGCACAATATCAGAGCATCATTGTGAAGGGAAATCTATGCTGCAGAGTAAAAGGCATGCAATTCAATTTAAAACGATAAGCAAAGAGAACTATGCAGATGGCCAAACATTTGATTTGCTGAGATAAAAGATAAACAACTAAGGGACTCTCCAGTCTAAACTGAGGCAACTACATTTGTAATTTAAACCGTAAAACTTTCCAAAGTTGTCATAGTCAATGGAAGTTATTTATTATTTTGGATGATTTTAAAGTAACTCCTGCTAATAATTCTGAAACATCAAACATGTAAAGCAAAACCATTTAACATTTCATCATGCATAACATCAGCAAAATTGCAAAATATAATAATGATGCATTTGTTGGTGCTGTAGAAACATGAGCGGTTTTGTAGACAGTGAGTGAAATGAAATCACAACAGCAAATTTGGAAGACAATTTAACAAAATTGCATAAAACATCTAGCAAAATATATTATCCCATATTGATTGCATTTTGGATACATATTCTAGTAAATATTGAACTGTGTATCGAAGAACAAAGAGACAATGATTGTTAGAACATTATATACTCTCACAAATGGAACAGGTATATGTATGCATAATATTGTGATCATCAGATTTCCAAAAGATTTTTAACCTATTCAGGTATCTGTAGAATACCCAGAACCTAGAGAGAAATGGAAAGCAGGAAGAGCAGAGGAAAAGAAATACAGTGTTTACATATTGGAATATTTCTACCCTGAGCTTAACAAACCTCAGCTAGTGGTGGCTCACTTACAGAATAGGACCAAGGCTATTATATCTGCAACACTAAGCAAATGATGTAAAGGAAGTTGCTTGTTTTTAAGTACAACTAATAGAGTAATCTGTCTCACTCTTAGGACATTAATAACATGTATGGCTAATTCTAGGAAACAATTTAGAACAAGGGATGGTTAGCGTCATTATTATTTTCTCATGAACAAAAATTAGTGTTAATTTGTAATTTTCACTATGAAGTCTGATATGGCAAAAGGGAGAAAATGAGAGAGGCTCTTTCTAAATGACCAAAGTCCTCTTGAGTAATCTTAGTCTTCCTAACAACTCCCAATGCATAAAGACTAACAGATGTAAAAGCAATAAGCTGATATTAGATGAACACTGAAAACAAATCTACATAATTTTTCATCCTGTTCCAAAAATTGGCTTGCTACATTTACATCACATTAATTTGAATGAATTTACTGTTCAACTTTATGACATTCAATAAACATGTAGGAATTAAATTCCCACAATTAACACTAATCTGAAATAAATTAATGAACCAAGCTACAACGCATTGTTCATTAACAAAACATACTTTTAACAAATGATGACCAGTTGTAAAAACATTAGGGCAAAACAAGCATTGCACATCAAAGCATCATGGAGAAGAGAACTCTGCTCCAGAGCGAAAGACATTCACATTTATGCTAATTCCATTTCTTCTGATAAACACTTTAATTGCACTCATTGAAAAAGCAAGAGTAGAAAATTTAATATTTTATATAAAGAGAATAAACATAAACCCTTTCTTGTAAAAAGATGACCTTTAACTAATTTTGATATAAACATTGAAAATGTTATTCAATATTACATAAAATTATTTTGGATAAGTTAGAGAATACAGAATTCATATTAACTGATTCCATTTTTGAATGTCAGGTGGCTTTAATTTATTACACACTTACTCTCCAGAAAGGATGCTTGGGTGAGAGATGTGACAGGTGTTGCTTTTCTGTATCAGTTTATGGACAAGTCAATAATTTCTTGCAACTACTAGTTATATCCCCCACCTCTAGAATACTATGAAAATCTTTTTTTTTTTTTTTTTGGTTTTTCCAGACTGGGTTTCTCTGTATAGCTTTGGAGCCTATCCTAGCACTCTCTCTGGAGACCAGGCTGGCCTTGAACTCACATAGATCCACCTGCCTCTGCTGGGATTAAAGATGTGAGCCACCAAACGCCAGGCCACACTATGAAAATCTTGTTGATCCATCTCATCAAATGCTAACAAGGCAGCTGGGCTATCAAACTAATTCATTTCCTTGGAAGCAGTTTCATGAAACAAATCCTTATTTTGCTTTCCACACTAGCAAGATAGGTAAATACTACCTGTCATCCCAAGGACTTTTTTAGTAGGTACATATTCACAGGAAAACAAAGACAAACCCAGAATACATGCTGTCAATAACTTCATAATGTAAAGTCCTCTTAACCGAAGTGGTTCCAATGACCATGCCAATTGCCTTAGCTTAAATACACAGTGGTTTTTATGTACAGAGCTTTAATAATATACAGATTTAAACTACAATGATTAATAAAAATCAGAAGATAAATCAAGAATGTAGCACACGCACAGGCTTTTGCTAAGTTCATGGGGACCTCCTCATATTCATTGCATGGTGGAAGCCAGACAGGTAAGTTAGCTCATAAATATGAGACAAAGCACATGTAGAAGGCTTTCATGACAACCAGCTCTTACAGTAACTAATCCATTCTCACAACAGCAAGACTCATTTTCTAGGGAAAGAAATGTTTTCTTCTCAGTGATGTACTTAACAAAATCATGGGCATCTCCCAATATTGTCATATGGATTGGTAATGTTCAATATGAGTCTCCCAGGGAACAAGTTATGCTCTAACTATATTGAAGGAAACTTATAATAGTGGTAAAAATATATGCATAGGTTCTCATTATTTCCACAAAGTATTTCCACCTACTTATAGTATTTCTACCAATCAGACTAGTAAACAAAATAGCCTGAACATTGAAAAAATGAGCTTCTATGCTGTTCTCTTCCACAGCTTCCACAATTAGTTTAGGAATAACAACATGACCTGTTGACCAGACATGATCAAATATCCCAGTGAAACCATGCATGGGTTGTTGCAGCACCTGGTATGCGTGAAGAGGCATTCTCTACAATCCACAAAGTTATTAAGCTGTGGTGGAGAAATTTATTTTGCTGCCAAAAATCAAACTAAACAAAACATGTTCAACAGATTTTCCTATGCTATGGAGCAATTGTGATTTAACAAGTAAGCTACTGATCAACCAAATAGAAGTATGGGGTAAAATGCTAGCCCTTTTAAAGACACAGAACAGGAAACAAATGCAACACCCTTCAACCTCCAGAAGTAATCATCAAATTTTCAGGTACTCAGATACAGAAATTCCTGCTCACACTTAGAAAAGAGAAGCTAGAATCTAAGATCTAAAAACCTGCAAAAACTGCTTTTGCATTATTTTAGGACCAGTATGTCACCATTCTGGAAGTACTAAAATACTTACGTTTTCATTTTTCAAAAGAAGACTGTATTCATATTGGTATTTTAGGCATTGTATTTCAGTATATCCAAGAAGAAGAACATATGCAATTTTAATACATTGAAAATAGGATGATTTTCCCAAATATGCAAAAAAGATTATTTTATAGTTTCTCATTCCATTTAGTGATAGTTCCACTAAAAAGTTGGTGGACTTTTAAAAAATGTACTTATTAGATACTATAGAAAACTGTATTTGTGAGCTTGATTGTTTCTCCTACAGTTGTTCTGGATAATAATCTTGAGTGAACAAACAAAAGAATTCTGTAAACTCTGGGACCAAATACCATTTAATTATATTCCTTCTGTATCCATCGTGATACCAAGCAAATATTGATATTCTTATAATGTTGCAAAAATGAGCCTTTTCTAAGGCTGCTCTGCACCCTGGATGATGTTCAAGGTGACCTTTTAACAGTGCTGTCTCATGATGCGTAGAACATCCTATTCTAAAACTAGTCAAATATCTAAAATTCAGTGACCTGGCTGCTCCATTCTCTCCATCTTAATACATTTAGCTTCTTCACCAACGTCATATTTCTAAGATTTGTGTTTCCAATTATATCTAACATTTCCCCCTTTTCACCGTCCAACGTCAATATGATTCATGCAATAAACTCATTTCCTTCCTTCCTTCCTTCCTTCCTTCCTTCCTTCCTTCCTTCCTTCCTTCCTTCTTTACTTCCTTCCTTCCTTCCTTCTGCTCTCCATCACACTATCTTTCTCTTTTTCCTGTTCCCTTCCTCTTTTCCTTAACACTTCTCTCTCTCTCCCTTTCCCATCCTTGCTTTCTCATCTTTCCATGCCAAAAATACCAGTCTAAATCTACATGTGTTTCTGAAAAATAAAATGTTTTATAGTTTAACCCCATAAAAATTCCTCAACTGGATTTTGCATTCAATTTTTGTAGTTCCTACAAGGCATTCAATAGTGCCCTCTAATGCCCATTTTTAAAACAATTTTCCCCCTTTCTACTTTATTTAGCATACTAAATTCTGTCATTTAGGAATCCTATATCAAAGAATATAAATTCTATAAAATATTTCAACTTGTAGAGATGGATTTTATAAAACAACTTTTCAAAATTTTAATTTTAGTTAAAATGTGATTACATCATTTTAACTCACCCTGATTATATTGTTTGGTTTATGCTGCTTCTGCTGCTTGACATAGTCATTGTCTAAGACACTCTGCAAAGGTGTTCAAAAATAAATAATCAAAACCAACATTTTTAATGACAAATGGCAATTCCTATATTATATGGGTACATTGTCACCATAACCAGGTGAATTTTCAGAGTTGTCTACATAAACATCTTCAGAAACCTTGGTTTACAAAATGTATTTTAAGTGTATTAACTTTTTGGTTTCATGTTTTCATTAATCAAATTTGCAGCGTAATTAATTCTGTTTTCATGAATAATTAATAGGTTTTGATATTTTAAGTATTGTGAAATTTTCTGTTTTTAAAAGGTTATTTTTTTTTGTCTATCTGTGTCTATATGTATACAGACAAGTACGTGATGCACACTGAGAGCAAATGGGGAGTTGGGTCATTTGAAGTTGTAGTTACAAGTGTTTGTGGGTCACTCCATGTAGATGCTGGGAACTGAAGTTCCTTGACAGAGCAGTAAGTGCCTTTAACATGGAAGCCATCTCTCCAGCCTTGCAAAAGGTACTACAATAGTCATTGTAAAATGACAAGTCTTTTCACCAAAACATAAAACAGATGCATTTCTATTGAGTAAATACTTAATGACGTCAGTGTTTTTTCATGGAATTTCTTTCTTTTTATAATTGTCAATTTATTATTATTATTAGTAGTAGTAGTAGTAGTAGTAGTAGCAACAAGCTTGCTTCACATGTCAATCCCAGCTCCCTCTCCTTCCCCTCCTCCCCTGCCCTCCCATGAACCCCCACCAACCCCCTACACCATCTCAGCTCTGCTCCCCAGGGAGAGTGAGGCTCTCCACTGGGAATCTCCACAGTCTGCCATATCATCCCAGACAGGGACTAGGACCTCCCCTATGTGTCCAGACTGAGAGAGCATCTCTCCATGTGGAATGGGCTCCCAAAGTCCATTTGTGGGATGGGGATAAATATTGGTCTACTACCCAAGGCCCTATAGATTGCCAAGGCCTCCTCAATGACACCCACTTTCAGTGGTTCTGGATCAGTCCCATGTTGGCCTCTCAGCCATCAGTCTGGGGTCCTTGAGCTCTCCCTTGTTCAGGTCAGCTGTTTCTGTGGGTTTCACCAGCCAGGTCTTGACCTCATTGCTCATCACTCCTCCCTCTCTGCAACTGGGTTCCAGGAGTTCAGTGTTTAGCTGTGGGTGTCTGCCTATGCTTCCATCAACCACTGGATGAAGGCTCTAGGATGGCATATATGGTAGTCATCAATCTCATTATCGAGGGAGGGTATTTAAGGCAGCCTCTCCACTATTGCTTTCATTGCCAGTTGGTGTCATCCTTGTAGATCTCTGGAAGTCTCCCTAGTGCCAGATTTATCTTTAAACCTACAATGGCTCACTCTGTTCATCTATGTTCATAACAGCACTATTTGTAATGGCCAGAACCTGAAAGTAACCTAGGTGCCCCTCAACTGAAGAGTGGACAGAAAAAAATGTTGTACATTTACACAACGGAGTACTACTCAGCGGGGAGAAAAATGCAATCTTGAACTTTGCAGGCAAATGGATGGCACAAGAAGAAACCATCCTGAGTGAGGTAACCCAGTCACAAAAGACAAACATGGTATGGACTCACTCATACATGGATTTTAGACATGGAGCAGGGGATTGGCAGTCTACAATTCCACCTCCAGAGTGTCTGGGAAACAGGGAGGACCTTAGAAGGGACATGAATCGTACCCTGGAGAAGGAGATTGTTATAGGATCTCCTGAGCAAGTTGGGAGTATGGGGAAAGGGAGAGGGAGATGGAAGAAAGAGAGGGGGAGAGAAGGAGGAGGAGAGAGGAGGACATGAGGGAGCAGGAAAGTTGAGTCAGGGTAAGAATGGAGGAGAGCAAGATGGTAGATATAATGTCATGGAATTTCTTAAGATGATCTGAAAAAAAAAAACATAGTCACAGGAATTGAGCATGTGAAAGCATGTGAACTGGGTAGTGATACAAAGAAATACCGAAGTAAAAGTGTGCTTATCTGCGTCTCAATGTTGAGAAGCAGTTGAAATAAAAAAAAAAAAAATCCCGATGATGTGTACAATAGAGGACTGCGTCTATTAAATAAATCTATCAAAGGTGAAGAGAGACAATGTTAGAAAAGTGAGAGTTCAGTCTCTTAATTAATGAACAGTGACAAGAAAATTCCTGGAAGAAAAGATGGAATTTCAACAGGGAGACAAAAGTTTAAGAGAAAGGAATTTGCTGCAGCTCTGTGAGATGTAACTCAGCTTAGAAACAAAATGTAAACACTTTGCTCATCTTGACAGATTTCAAGTTACTTGTAAACTCTGTGGGAAAAGAGCTTGGTGTCATCATAACAGATCAATGAAAGTGCACCTTTTCTATCCTCTTTTTCCAAATCCCATCACTAGCTAAAGACTGTGTTGTTACCCTTGTTTCCAGATTCTGTGACCTTGTTGCTTCAGAGTCTGCCCCACAAGCAGGGGCTGCAAGACCTTTGCTCTGGCAAATCCTTCACATGTGTGGGTAATCTTCCTTGACCTCATGCTTCTCTGTCACTTCACCTTCACCTTCTGCTCAGGCAGTTCTCCAAGGTTTGTCTTTTAGTTACAAGCTACCTTTATTTGTTTGTTTATTATTTCATTTGTCATTCCAATATGAGCAAGGTGGGGTGGGGGATCAATATCCTGGTGGGGAAATCTAGAGCCAGCTGAACCAAGCTCATGGAAACTTATGAACACTAGACCAACAAAGGTGGAGACTCCATGGGGCCAAACTAGATATTCCATATGTGGGAGACAGTTTTGAAGCTTCAACTATCTGAGGCGCCTCTAGTAGTAGGACAAGGATCTATCCCTGGTGCATAAGCAAGCTTGTTGGAGCCCATTCCCAATGGCGGGATGCCATGCTCAGCTTTAATGTAGGGAGGGAATAGTTTGGTCCTGACTCAACTTAATGTACCAGGCTTTGTTGACTCCTCATGGGAGCCCTTACCTGTTGGGATGAGTGTATGCAGGGTGAGCTGGGGAGGAGGGGGGCAGGAGAAGGGGTGAGAGTTAGAACTGTGGTTGGAATGTAAAATGAAAATAAAATTAAATAAATTTTAAAAACAAGCTATTTTCTGATAAGCCCTCTCATACTCACTTATCATTTCCAAATTCAATTATTTCAGCACCAGCCTCTAAGTAAACACTGTCTCTCTATAACATTGGTGCAGATTTTGGAAACATTTCTATTCCTCCTAACCAAGAAGGCAGGTAGTAGACCCTTCTGGGGCAGTAAGCTTGAGAGGTAGTGGGACTTCGATTAATAGACAGACAAGAAAAAACTACACAACCAGAAGCAGATATAACCCCCAAGGCCCATGTCCCCCATGACCTACTTCTATCAGCTAGGACTGATATTTAAGGGCTCCAAAGCTTGAAAATCTAAAGACCATGCAATTAAAATATGATTCTGTGAGGCCTTTCCAGATTCAAACCACAGCATCCCCAAAGGCTTTAGAAATAACTCAGAAGAATCCACTTCTGCGTCTGCTTACCCTTTTTCACCCGTTCCTTCCTATGAGAGCCACATATCCATTAGCCTACAGTTTCCTTGCTCCCTGTACTCTGGCTCTACTGCTATTCCTCCCTGCCATCTAAACATGCCCACAGCGGTAAGGCCAGTGCTCTGTTAAGAAGTAGAATGACATTAGGAACGGTACTGCTGAGTAAGACAACAGATAGAATGAATATACCTTACAAAGCAAATTTGCTAGATTTGTGTGATAACAACTCTGTAACTACAACAATGGTTGTTTTGTACTAGAAAGGCTCTGTATACTAAGTATAAAGTATCCTCCAGCCCAACAGTATAGATGCCTCAGTAGTCACAATCAGGCACTGAAGGGATGGAAGAGTATTAGAGAGCCACTGAGCTTCAGTCTACCTTGGAAAGCTGATGGAATTTGGTTTCAATGGTAGAAATAGAAGTAGAACCAGCAGCACTTCCATCACTACCACAACCACCACTATTTGCAGGAGGATCAGCAGTAACAACAGCAAAACAGATGAACTCACAGGTAAGGATCAAAGGATGAAGGGCAAAAGCAACCCTGATTTTCCCTATGACCTTATTACCTGGGCCATCATTAGAAGGAACTGTCCACTATGAAGAAAGGGTCTTTCACTTCAGGTGATCTTAACTGGAATTGCATTCGAAGACACTCCTAGAGCTCTGTCTTTTAGTTGATTTCAAACGGCATTAAGTTGACAACCAAAAGTAACTCGGGTTCATAGTAACCAACCATCATTTCAAAAGAAACTATCTACCCCGTTGGCCTGCCTGTACTTTGTTTGCTATTAACACACAACAACTTGGAATACATGACTCCAAATTATTCATAGGCCTTGTTTAGTTTTAGTTTCAGAGTAGAGTCTCATGGGTAAGACAAAAAAGATCATTTATAAACCAATTTCCTCATAAATGAATTTCACTGGTGCATGGTAAATGCCAACTATGCAAAGGACAGATTTTAGCCATCCTAACCTGTGGAAAACAGGCTGAAACCCCAATGTAACAAAAGCATTCCTTAATTATTCAGAAATGTGCTAGTCTCCAGTTTTTACAAGCCAGAGAGATTAGACTAATATTCTGTTCTATATCCTTTCAATTCTAGTGGGTGAGGAATCACTATGAGTTTTCTCAAGCCTTGGAAAATTAGAAACCATATCTAACAAAAATAACTGTTCAGATTGCAAACCACCAAACTGCTGATAACAAGGAAACCACTCCTACAAGTAAAGCCTAGAGTGCATCCATATAGGACAGTTCTGTTTTTAAGGAGGCAGGAGACCTATATTGGGAGGTAGAAATCAACCTGACATTGCAAATATAATGAATTGAAAAAGTTTTATACTTCAGGGAAAAATATTCAAGGATTTAAAAACCAGTAAAGGCAATCACCCCAAATCCCAACAATACTAAATTTCAGAAAGAATTTATCTTCCATACAATCTGTCTTATAGTTTGTATTCAAATTTCACAATTCACACACTATCTTCATCACTACAAACTCTATGCAGATGTTCACCTAAGAGTTAGCTATTTTATTTATTGTAAATATTCATGATTGACACTGTGATGAGCATCAATCTAAATTTATTAATAATTACATGAGGCCTGATCACATCAATAGTCCTTAGAGAATATAATTAATTTCTGAAATTGAATGCATGGTTATTTAAAATTATAAGATCAAAGCGAGGTTGATAAATGTTTTATTCTGTAATCTTGTCAAATTTACTTTATTAATGACTCTGAAATGTATGGTTCCTTAAAATAGTCATGTTTTCTTATGGAAATTTTACTGCTGAGAGCTCCCGGTGTCACAAGTGCTAACCTCTGTTACATCCTGAACCATGTGGAATTATTTCCATGCCCTAGGGAACACCATACTGGATGCTCTACAGAGTATAGTGTATGAAATTGGCATTTCTGTCGCAATCAGACAACCCAAATACAAATACACTCAAGAAGTAATAAGTAATTGAACATATCTTACAGCAGGAGGGAGAAATAGATTACCTCTCCCCACCCCCCAACACATCCTCCGAGGCCTTCGGGGCTCTTCTTCTTTATGAAGTACACCTAGAGTACAGAGTGCTGCCACAGGGTCACAGCCTGGCACAAAGTTTGTATTGCATTTGTATATAGCAAAATCCTACCATTTCACATGACCATAATGATATATTAAGTGAAAAATAAGCTCTGGATATTGAAGGACAGAATTCATGTCAGATGCACAATCATCTGTTGTCTCAGTCTGCTTCAATGTGAGTGAAGCGTGTATATAATGCTATAGAAAATTAGTTACTAAAAACACTTAAGTGAAAAAAGTAACACAAAGATTTTAAGTACTTAGTACGTTTTTAGTTTTAAAAAGTATTCTAAAAAAATAAAATTAAATAAATTATTTTCAATATTAAAAATTCTGCCCAAAGTTACAGGTTTTTTACATTTCCATTTTTATTTTTTAATATTCTTAATTTAAAGAAACATAGTTTCAAATTTTTTCATAGTTAAAGCACATCTATCAGTCCGTCACTAATGACTTGCATAATTTTGATCTGAAGTCTGCTGTCCTTCTCATTTCTGTCGCTCTCTATAATGTTCTTTGGGTTGGTTTTAAGATTTTCATCCTATCACAAATTCTGTGCCATTTGCTGTTTTATTTTGATGTTTTTTGAGAGGATTATGGAGATCTTCTTGTGCTTGTCATTCATTGAGAAGCAGAAGACAAAGCAGCTACATGAATGCCATAAAATGAAAAATGTACTTGTGTGGAGTTCTAATAAACAATATTTGATGGAAGATTACTAAAACATTGTGGTATATATAAATAATATGCATCTTAAAAACCATATTACTATAAATGAAATGGAACGTTACCCAATTTACCAAAAGACAAATTTCTTAAATAGTTATGAATGTAACAACAAATCTTCAAATAGTTGAAACAGGAATTTATATTTAAAAGAATAAATAGGCAAATCCCAAATTATAACTATAGAATGTGATGCTCTACCCTAATAATTTATAAACTGATGGAATGAAATTTGATAAATTATAAAATGGTCTACTATACCAAACTGGTATTCATAAAACAAAAATCTTTCAGATGTAGAAAAACAGAGTATACAAGTATCTATTTAATATTCATCAACAAAAGCTATGTTTTAGAACATAAGGCAAATCTCAGTAAATTTTACATGATTTAAATTATGTATCTTGAGCAAAAGAGCGATTAGATATTAACAATAGAATGCCAAGTATAAATTTCCCAAGTGTTTTGAAGTGAATTCATCTTTAAAGAAGAAACAGTAAGGGACATTAGAAGACATTAGAAACTATTCTGAATGGAATTATAATACAGTATATTAGTGCTTGAAAGATGGCTCAATTAGACTGTAAATTGTGATCATATATACTTCCATTTCCCTCTTCACTCAACTCAATATTCCTGCAACCTGTTCCTCTTGTAACTTCATGTCAATTTAATGCTTGCTATGACAAGTTTATGTTTTGACCCCTGGATTATGTTCATTCCTTTACAATATTAATTCTGCAAAATCTGTTGGATCCAGTTTAGCTAGCTCATGGGTCTCAGGGAAGAAAGTAAATATTCATTTTTCTGGGTGTGTTACTCAAAACAAGAGAAAGAATTCAATGAGATTAAACCATTCCTACTTCTCTCAGGAGAGAACATAACTTGACCCAACTCTTTGGGAATTCAAAAGATATATTGTTAGAACATAGAATAGTTCTCAAATAAATGTTTTACCCTAAGCCCAAAAGAATTCATTTATTAAACTAAACCCAAAGTAAATGTAAGACATGTAGCCATGGGCTTCTGTGTAAGTACAATGCTCTAACCCATTTAACCACTGGAGCTCCAAGATGACCTGGCCCATTTTGTCTACCATGTGGTGGCATCCATGAAGGAAAGATGCCCTCCATCCTCACCAGTTACCACCTATGGCAGGTGAGATAACTAGCCCTGCTGTCACAAGAGTGGGAGAGTTATCCCTGATTCTCACCATCTACAAGCACAGGAAAGCAATTTCTGCTTTCTTTCTAGGGGAGGGACACAGGTAAGCCAGCCCGGATGGTGTGAGAGCAACAGAGCTGATCTTGCCCCAAAACTTCTGAATGGGGTGGCCTGGGTGAGGGAAAGATGACCTCCCTCAATGCCTATTGCTGCCTGTGAAATGTCAGAGAGCTCAGCACAGGGTCATGAGAATAAGAGAACTAGTTCTGCCCCTCACCAGCTGCAGCACACAGAAGAGTAGGCCTTGCACCCTACCTGGGCAGCACAAGAGAGCTAACCCTGTTAAGGAGGTGTAGGCCATGAGAGCAGGAGATCTGACTCCCCCTGTCCCCATATACTCCCTATAGCAATCATAAGAGCTGGCCCTGAAGATTTGAGTGAGTGGCATCTGGACCTCAGGGCCTAAGAGCAAGAGAACTGGCTCTGATCCTTGGTGTAGACTACATTGGGTGAGCTAGCTAAGGCAGTGTTGGAGAGCTTGCCCTGACAGTGATGTGAGTGATAGCTTTCAAGCCTAGCTACCAACTAGGCCCAGAACCAGGCCTATGAGTTGGCTTACCCCAACATCCACAGAATCTATAAACTGTTGGAGCAGATGAAGGGGATGAAACTGCAGATCTAAAACAGCAAGGTCTCCATGACAATGACACAGGACAACAACGGGATATCCAAGAGGAACTCTGGTGAGATTCCATTATTGGTGGTACAGCAGAATCCAAAGGCCATGAGACAGACCAATGACTCATGGCAATGGAACACTTAGTTTAGTTGTAAAGATGAATGGACTAAAAGGTTAGCTATCTGACTCAACAGGCCACTCTTCAGCTTCCATGACAAGATTATTCTTTGTCTTTTATTTCTGTTTGTTTGTTCATTTTGTTTTCTTTCTTTGTCTTGTTTGGTTTTTGGTTCCTCTTTCAGACTTGGTTCTGATTTGTGTCCAGGGCAGGTCACCAGGGCAGAGGGCAGATTCAAGGAGACAGGATATCAGTAGGATAAGAATATATGAGTTGAAGCCCATAAGGATAAATTAATAAAAATAAAAAAGACATGTAATCGTCAAGATCAAAAAAGACCCTAAATAATAAAAACAAAAATTAAGAGCTAGCATTTAAAAATATCAATCATTCAACAAATATCTCAGACCTAAAACAAGACAATAAGCAAAAAAGGGGATAAAGACATAAAAATAGAAAGTGTTCCTGTGAGGAATGAGAGCGAACCACCACGATAGGTAGAACATAAGTAACTGAGTGAAAATGAAACAATGATAAAACACAAACAGATTGGTGCATATATGATGAGGATATTTTTAGCAAAAGAGCAACAGGATTTGTTGGCAAAAGAATTAGTTATTTAACAACTAATGTGGGAATAATTAGATATCCACATGCTAGAATGAGAGTAAGACAGATACACAGGCAAAGAGAGAGTTTACCGCGTAGCCAGCAATCTACGTGCATTGGGTTAGATACAAATGTCAGACATAAAACTGTAAAACACTTAGAAGAAAACCGCAGAAATATTTATAATCTTCTGCTGCACAAAGATTTCTTAACTAAAAAAAAAACAAAACAAGAAACAAATATAAAAACATGATAAATTAGCCGGGCGGTGGTGGCGCATGCCTTTAATCCCAGCACTCCGGAGGCAGAGGCTAGGTGGATCACTGTGAGTTCGAGACAAGCCTGGTCTACAAGAGCTAGTTCCAGGACAGCCTCCAAAGCCACAGGGAAACCCTGTCTCGAAAAAACAAAAAAAAACAAAAAAAACAAAAAAAAAAAAAAACAAAAAAACATGATAAATTAACCTTCTTTTCCATGAATCTTGCCTAGCATTAAGAAGACATTGCATAGAAAATGAACACACACACACACACACACACACACTGTACCCACTGAAGCAGATATCTGCAAAATAAGAGAATTTACTGGCAGTAGAACTTGATGTCAAGAGATAATAAAGATGTGTTTTTTTCTTTTTTATCCAGACCTTAGATTCAGAGGGGCTACATAAAAGAACATGTACTTTTCCTGAGCTCCTTGGCCAAGCTTCTAGAAACTTCCTTTTATCCATGCAGAGATCACTTTTGAGATACTGCTAAAGGGATTCTCTAGCAGTCGTCTGACTACATAAGAATATTCCCCTCCTGCTTTCTTATCTTCTACCCTTCCATCTCCTTTCAGTTCTATTACTGGTCTTCTGAATCTGACCACTTTTTAAACCCAATCTCTGATCTCTGTTTTCTCAATTCAGTGAGAACTCACCCCTCTTTGTGTTCTCACATAGGGCAGTAGAACTAGGAGGCAACTCTGTTAGTGTCTGTTTGTCTTTGAGGAACAGAATCTCAGCCCATACTGACCTTCAACTTCCTGTGTATTCTGGGATGACCTTGAACTTCTGGATTTCTTGCCTCCATGTCCCAAGTTCTTGCATTATAGGTTGCATCATCATGCCTAGTTTTATGTCTCTCTTGTCAGTGATGTTATCTCTGTACTGCCCATTGTCCTGTGTGTGTCCACCACTGTCATGATTATTCTAAAGTTCTCCAAATGTTTAAATATGAGACAAACATCTAGACCTCACTTCTTCAATTAATCAGAAGGAGTATTCTCTGGATTTTAAGAATATATGGAGAAGACCTTATTAAAGGTCAAATATATTTTGTTCTGACTTTCCAGCTATGTCATTCTTTTAAAATATCAAATCTGTTTGCCTAATTAAAAATATCTTTTAAAATTACAGAAAATTGTAGTTCTAAAAATTCAAATTAACTTAAAAATTTATCTGTTATTCATTTTTCTCTCCAATTTTCAACATAAATAAACATAACATTGACCACATATGTATTAAATTCAAACATAAACACATTCCTAACTTCCTTTAAATATTTCATGTACTCAAGCTTTTACAATGAGTTCTATAAATGAATTATTTTGGCATTGCAAAGGTTTATAAAAACTATAATGTGCTTACAGTAAATGGGTAGAAGGCAAAGGTCTGACTCTAGCCTGTAGTATGCTTAAATTAATGTGCTAACTATAGAATATGTTAAATTAAAATTAATTTGATTGTGACCTTACTGCATGGAAGGACTTTGGTGAGCATAATTTGAAAGCTCTTTTAGAAAACGTGTTTTGTGCTAGATGGAACTGATTCCTTTTTATCCTCTGAGACTATTTCTCTACAGAAGGCAAAGTCCTTCATAATTATTTCAGGGCCTGCACAACTGCTTTAGATGCAGTATTAAATGTTCAATTTATTTTTCATAAATATGGATGAATATAGTAGTATTTCTTCCCACTAAAAGTATATTTTCAAAGATAAAAGCAAAGAGCATTTCCCTCCTGTTTACCTTATCTTCTCCCTTAAGTTTCCTTCACACTTGGCACAATACAAAATCCAATAAAGGCTACTTGAAAACAATGATTTTCAGCCTCTAAAATACTCCACACTTTAATTTCCCAAGTTAATGAAACCATTAGAAAATTAATGGAGAAAAATAATAATCACCATTTTCAGAAAACTTAATTTGTATAAGATGAGACCCTATGATGGGGTCCATTACAAACATTTTTTTTCACTTAATCATTCTTCTTATACATATGGATAGTTATTATCAGATGTAAATGAGAAAGTTCAAATCAATATTTATCTAAAATTTCCAAGGTCCCATAGTTGGCTTTAGCGATGGCAATGAATTTATTACAATCATTTTAATCTATAGGAAGCATTCCATTGACTAGGTGAGAGAAATCAAACTTGCTGTTTTGAACCTCCTTCAGTAGCTACAATTTGTTGTCATTCCATACAATTAATCATGATCAATCTTATGAAAACTTCAAAATAACACCAAACTAGTAAATTCAGCTGGTGAATACATCATACATTTATACTTTTCTTCACATGCATGCGGTGTTGATGTGGGTGTGTGTGTTCTAGTTATCTTTCTTTAACTTGACAAGGCCTAGCTAGTGTCATATGAGAGTGCCAAGTCCAGCATGGTGGTGGCCTGGGAAGCTGACTGTGGTGATGAGGAAATGAAGAAAAGACAGAAACATATTCAGAAGATCTGGGATTAAGTGGGCTGTACTCACTCTGATGGAGGATGCCTGCTATTCAATCCAGAAACATGACCCTTTTTATTATTCACAGCACAAGGAGGGTAAATAATTCATCTCTATGGGAGATTTCCGTAGGGGGAATAGTCTCAGGCTTGAAACATCCAGAAAAAGGAAGCTCTGGTATACAATTTCTACCTAACCAGTTTTAGTAAAAGGTCAATCATTTGTCATCATGTATACTTGGACCCAAAGACTTTGCCATCTCATTAAGTCTCGCCTGAGGAAAGCTTTTCCATTTCCAGGGATCTAAGGCACTGGAGTCCTTGACATGGCCATGCTCATGTCATGTGAACAACACAGAGCACTCAGGACTCCATTCCCATGTGAGAGGAAAGCCTCCTCCACTAAGGGATTACCTCAATCAGACTGACCTTTGGACATGTCTGTGGGAAAAATCTCTTAGTTGATCTTTGATGTAGGATGGTCGAGCCCACTTTGAATGGTACCATCTTTAGTGTTGATTAATATGAGAATCAGATAATTATGAAGCAGCCTATAATTCAGCCGACAAGCTGAATTCCTCCATGCTTTCAGCTTCAGGTTCCTGTTTGAATGCCTTCCTTGAGTCTTGTCAATGATGCACTGTGTCCTGGAAGTATCAGTCAGACAAATCCTTTGTTGCTCTGAACTGCTTTTGGTCATGTTTGTCACAGCAGCAGAGATGACATTAAAATTGTACTGTACCTAAGAAATTTTTTTAAGATTTGCATAAGGGTATATTAAATATCTGTCTCTGTCTCTGTCTCTGTCTCCCTCCATCCCCCTCCCCCTCCCCCTCCTCTCTCTCTCTCACACACACACTCACACTCACACTCACACACTCACACATTATCCCTGTTTCCATGGAAGATAATATTCTAAAATTAATTCTAAAATTAAATGGGGATACTTTGGAAGTTTAAAACTCATCTGCAAATTATTGCTTCTAAGAGATTTTTAAGGGTTCCATATATACTAACAGGAAATGAGTACAAGGATGTGCATAATTAAAAGACAATACCTTGGGAAAAGTTTGCCATCAATTGATGTTAACTCACAATGGTACATGTGTCAAGTGATTTTGTTTTCTTAGCTATTCAAAAGTTATTTCCATATTCAAGCATTTGACTCAGCCATTAATATACAGTAGTTCTTTCCCTTCATTTGCATAACAATCATATTCCCTCTGCATCTGGATGATACATATTTTGTTTGCTTGATATTCATTATTTAAACACCTAAAATTAGTGATGAAAAGATGCTGCTGGCTTCCAAATCTATGGCTGTTCATTACAGTTCTAATATATTTTCAAAATATACATTATTTTGGAAATTTTGAGGGTTGGAAGCCTTGGAGAAGCAAAGCAGGGTTCTCATAGTTCCAGATTTCTTGCAGTATCCTGTCAATGTGTCCACCAGGTGCAGACACCTAGAAACTGAACTGAAGGGGAATCCATGTTCATCTCACTTAAGTGACTTCTTCCAGGCTTCTCTGGCTGTTGACTAGAACCATCAAGTTCTTACCAAGTGGGTCTTTCCAGATTATCTGTTTATTGTTACAACACGATAGCCTGAGCTACCTGAAGGCATAAGCATTAGATATCATTTGAGAAACTAGGTGCTACAGTACTGGTTAGATTTTTCATTCCTCTTACTCCCCAGAAAGTTTCTGTACTGTACCTTTACAAGGGAAGATCAGGCTTTATTTACAGACTGGTACAAAGGACACCCTATGTTTCTCTGTTTGCATGAATTTATCCTCTCAATCAGCTATGCTTATATTCTTAAACATGTGTACTCAGAAGCAGAAAATAATGTTTGGAATCAGTTTTCAGCCACACCTAAAAGTGGGCAAGCCACTTTAAAATGATGAATTATTTTCATTAATTTTTAAAAGTTAATGCAAACCTTATAGTGTAGTATTTCAACTTCCCAAATTACCTATAAAATATCCAATACTGTGGTTATTTTACACAAAATGATAAGGTTCTGAACATAAAAATAACTCTTAATTTTCTTTGTGATTTTTAGGGAAGTTAAACTTCTTGGTAAGAATAGTGCTACCTTAGTTGTTTAATATATATTTTTTCTTCACTTCTCTTCAGAAATGTGCAAATCATCTAAAAAATGTTTTATTTTGTTAAATTCTTTGTTGTTCAAACAAATTCGAGAATTTCACAAACCACTTTTATAATTCTTTATTCATACATTGATTTTAATTATCCAATTCACATCCAGGATTGCTAAATATGATGTGGACCCCAAAGAGTTTGAGGCTGATGCCAATTCATGTGTGTGTGTGTGTGTGTGTGTGTGTGTGTGTGTGTGTGTGTGTGTGTGTGTGTGTGTTATGTATATTGTGTGTGGAGGAAGCATGTATCTTGTGGTACACATACATTGAAGTATGTATATTTGTACATGCATGTATGTAGGTTCATGTGTCTACTCGTACATGCGTGAAAATCATAGGAGGATGTCTAGTGTCCTGTTCCATCATTCTCTGCCTTATTCACCTAGAAAAAATTAGGGCCTCTCACTGACTCCAGAACTAGGCTGTGGTTAGCTAGTCCCACAGAACCTCCTGTCTTCATGAAGACTGGAACTCAGGTCCATGTATTTGCACATCAAATATTCTTAGTAATGAGCTATCTCCCTGGCATGATCTGCCCATGTTCATTTAGAATGCTAACTTCTGTTTTTTCTCATTCTATTTTTTATTATTTTTATTTTAGAAGCACACTTATTGACATATCACCCTTTCCCTGACACTTCCATCCTCCCATGCTCCCCACTGACCCCCTAACCCACCCTGCATCCACTCCCCAAGGATAGTGAGGCCCTCCAAGGGGACTATCAAAGTCTGTCACATCATTTGGGGGAGGGCCTAGATCCTCTTTCTTGTATCTGGTCTTCAATAGTACCCCTACATAGGGAATGGGCTCCCAAAGTCCATTTGTGCTCTAGGGATAAACACTGGCTCCACTGTTAGAGGTCTCATAGACTGCCCTGGCTAACTTCTTACCTGTTCGTTCATGTCAAACATACTCAATTAGGCAAGGTGATCTTTTATTTACTTTCAAACACAAACCCTTCAATTAATATTAAACATTTCAAAATTATTTATTATAACGAACCTGCAGAATTGAGAACTAACTTTACACATTGAAGAATACCAAGGTTAAAAAAATTAATCTCTTTTTGAAAGTTGTTTCTAAGCGATGTTGATATTTATATAAGTAAGTTGATGGTGACAGGGCAAGAGAAATTTGTGCAATAGGTGAAAGTTTCTGTTTGTTCAGTTAATATGTTGAACAGGTGTTAACCTGCCTACAAAGAGTAATATTTATACAGAGATCTCTGTTTCCCTCCCAAAATCTCAGAGCCATGCTGTCCCACAATTTGATTTTTATTCTTTTCCCTTGAAGTCTTTTAAGATTTATTGAAGAGATAAACTTTATATATATAATTTTATTAGCTCTTCAAATGCTTCTGTATTTCTTAATTTTAATCTTTAATCTTAAACCTTGATTCTCTTTGGTTCCATGCATTCCAGGTCCCTACTCTGGAAGGCAACTTCAGCAAAAGTCCTCAATAGGAAATATAGGCTAGTTACCTTTTCTTCTATTTCTTTCCCCCATTTAAACGTGGAATGCTTTACCTTAATAGCATCCAATGCTTTGCAATCAATGACTTAAAAATAATTTACAGTTTCTTTTACCCAGTCTTAGCACCAATTAATTGAGCATATTTAGTAAGATTCTGCCTTGATCCTCAATTAATGCACTACAATTCCCATGGGAGTTTCAAAATGTTTACCTCACTTTACATGTTTCTTGCTTTTAGTATTAGATGTTTGCTTTATTCAGTCATCATGAATATTTATAGATGCATTAAAAGCCTACTGCTTCCCAGAGGCTTCTTATACCTGAGGCATATCAGTTGGAAAAAAAATACTGTTTTTTTTTTATCCTTTTGGGGATGTAAAAAGGTACACATTTTAACAGAAAATTAAGGAGTACTCATAATAATAATAATAGTAATAGTAAAGCAAAGCATATAAATACTTCGTGAATAAGATTACAGTTTATTAAAATTTTGCTAAGTAGGTTTTACTGATTTGGTGACATATGAATAAAGACTTATGGTGATGAAAGAAAAAGTGGAGTATATGCTGGGAAAAGGTTCTGAGGGCAAAGAGAATGACTTCAGTATTAAGGGCAAGTATGTTAAGAATAGGACAGGAAGACAAAGACTGCAAAAGCTACATATTCCAGAACCTTGTGGGTCATCATCTAGCAAGCCACTGGAATATGAAGAAATAGCAAAATACAAGTAACTTGAAATTCATTCCTACTAGTAATTTGAGAAAGAACTATCTAAGAGTCAAATCAAGGAGACAAGAACTAGGACATGTTAGTGGCCCATATGAGTGTTCAGGATAACTAAGAGTGGGTTGAAGAAAATGCCATGAGAGGTGTTCTCCACATTTTTGATGCAGGTCTAAGCTTCAGAAAAATGCTGAAGAAGATGAAAGGGGTGAAATAAGGAACATTCTCTATGAGACATTAGGAGTATCACTAAGTAGTTAGAGGGTGCCCCCCAAATGGACAAAAGGAAACAAGAGAGAGGGCACTGAGTTTGTAGAAGGGAAATGCTATCAGGAACTATGGAAATGTTAAGTACATATGTGACACAACCTTGTTAACATGTTGAGTACACATCCAGCTCATGAGTCTGAAGTTTAGGGAAGAGAGAGAGCAATGAGAATGGAAGATTTCTAAGTTGTCAAATTGAACATCACATATAAATACAGTTAGTTCAACAATATTACTTTTTCATGCACAAATTTATCAAGATATTCCAAAACAATATACTTTCTTTAGACATTCCCCTTTTGATGGACACCTAGGCTGATTCCATACTAAAATATGATTCAGATATGGGTATGCAGGCATCTCTGGGGTACACTCACTTGGGTTCCTTCAGATTCATGTACCCAGGAGTAGTATAGCTGCATTATACAATAAAGATATTTTCAGTTACTTAGAGAACCTTCATACTGGTTTCCATAGTGGACTGACTAATTTAGATCCTCACCATCCATTTCTGGCTTCTTTATTCTTACATCCTCACAATCATGTGTTATTCTTTGTTCTCTTAAAGATAGTATGACTGGGATGAGATGGGGGTCTCAACATATTTTTAAGTTTCTATGAAAATGAGTCATATTTAATATTTTTCATGTCTATTAGCTATTTGCATATTTTTGAAATGTGTCTGCTCCTTCCTTTTGCATATTTGTTCATAGAACTATTTAAGACTAAAACATCTCTTTGTATTTTTCTTCATGATTCCTTTATTCAGCCTATATTATTCCTTTAAGAGGAATAGCTATAAATATTTTCTACCATTCCACAGGTATCTCTTTACATTGGTTTGTTCTGTTCTTCTAAGTCCTAAGGACTGTCATTAAGTAATCATTTGAATTTTGATATAATGATTTATCAGTCTTAATATCATTTTAGAAATCATGTGTATTGTATCCCACAATTCTGCAAATGGTAGTTTATTCCTCTTTAAATTCTAGTTTTTTGCAGTTTTCTTTCTTATTTCTTTTAGGACTTCTTCATCATTTAATTATGTATTCTTTAGTGCCTATGAGATTGCATTTTTATATCACTTCTCTTGTTATTTTTATTTTTATCCCATTGCACTCAAATAGAATACAAGAGGTTTTCACTGTGCCTTAACATATGGTCAATTTTAAAGAAAGTTCTATAGGCTGCTGAGAAGAATGTATATTTTACAGTGCTGGAGTAAAATGCTCTAGAAAAGTTTATTATTCTATTTTGCTTTATGGTGTCATTTAACTGTGATGTTTCTTTCTTGTTAGTTTTTGTTTGTGGGGGTGGGGGCTAGATTTCCAGTGTGTTGGTGAAAGTGTAGAATTAAAGCTAACTTTACTATTGTGTTGAAATCTGAGTGTTTATATACAATGGTGTTTTAAGGAATTGATGCTCTATGATGCACATATTTTTAGAATAGTAATACCTTCTACCTGTATTGCTCTTTTTTCTTTATTTTTGAGATCATAAACTAATTACATTTATTCCTTCTCTTCCCTCCCTTCAAACCTTTCCATGTACTCCAATACACTCTCCTTCAAACTGATACATACATATATATATATATATATATATATATATATATATATATATGTATCATCACTACAACTTGTTGCTCTCTTAAATGATACAAAATGGCCACCTGACTCAAGATGTCAGTACAGCTACTCCTGCTTCCTAGTTCCATTTGCTTCCTATGTAGGGTCCAACCTTTCACTGTGAGGTAGTGTTTACCTGGTCAGTCCTGTGTGTTTCTGACAGACAGCAGATATTCAAACTGTATTTTAAACCAAGCTTCTAGTACATGTCTTTTCATTGGGGAATTAGAATTGCTAATATTTGGAATTATTGTTGAAGGTGATGTATTGATTTCTTCCCCTTGTTGGTTTTGTATTATTTAGGACTTTTCTAATCCATGTTTGCTTCTCCATTGGTACATTGTAAATGCTCTCTCCTGTGGACACAGGACTAGTATTGCCTTTCTGTTCACAGCACATGATTCTTTCAAGTGTCTTCTGTAGCACCCACTTTGTGGTCATGGATTACTTTAGTTTGCAATCATTCTCATAAGATTTGAAAGGGATGCTTCCCTGCCACCCTGTCTTCGGCTGAAATTGCCACTGTTGGGAGAGTTTTGCCTTTGCACAGGGCTTGGTTTTGTTCTTAGCTTTCAATATCCATTCTTCACTCTGCACAATAACCATCTTAAGTATAATATGACATCACTTGGGAATTGATTTCCCCATTGAATTGTTGTGACATTCTAAATTCTTCCTCTATCAAAATGGTTATATCTTCCTTAAATTTGAGAAATTTTCTTCTATAATTTTAATGAATATACTTTTTGCCTTTTCTCTGTACTTTTCTTTCTATGGTCTTGATTCATAAATTTTGTTTTCTAATGATGTCCCATAGTTCAAACATGTTCTGTTTTTAACTTCTTGCTATTTTCCATTGTCATTGCTCTAATTTGTCCATCTTGTCTTTGAGTCTTCATATGGATTTCATCCATTCTGTTGAAAAGCTTTCCACTGAGTTGTCAATAAACTTAGTTACTATTTCATTCCTAACACATGGGTTTCTTATTTGCAATTGAGGGAATATAGTTTTTATTTGCATTGTGCACACTTCTGTGTCACTTGCTTTTGAATTCCCTATACATTTTTTCTGATCAAACAGACTTCCAGTTTCCATTTAACATTTGTTATTATGTGCTTTTACTCTTCTACACTCCTTCTTGTTTTGCTGCATGATTCTTCATGAGCTATATTTTCAGAATCTTTGTACTCTTCTGTTCATAGCAGCATTATTTGTAATATCCAGAACCTAGAAGCAACCTAGATACCCCTCAACTAAAGAATGGATACAGAAAATGTGGTACATTTACACAATGGAGTTCTACTCAGGGGGAACAAAAATGGAATCTTGAAATGTGCAGGCAAATGGATGGAAGTACAAGAAACCATTCTGAGAGAAGTAACCCAGTCACAAAAAGACAATGGTATATACTCACTCATGTATGGATTTTACACATAGAGCAAAGGATTACCAGCCTACAATCCATACCACTAGAAGAGTTAGGCAACAAGGAGGACTCTAAGAGAGACATGCATGGTCCCCCAGAGAAGGGGAAAGTGACAAGATCTCCTGTGCAAATTGGGAGCATGGTGGGAGGAGAGGGGGCACTAGGAGAATAAGAAGGGGAGAAGAGGAGGAGTGAGTAGGATATAAAGGAGCAGGAAGTTTGTGTAGGGGAAGAATATAGGAGAGCAAAATAAGAGAAACCCTCAGAGAGGGAGCCAGTATAGGTTTAAAGAGAAATCAGGCACTAGGGAAATGTCCAGAGATCTACAAGGATGACAACAACTAGCCATCTAAGCAATAGTAGAGAGGCTACCTTAAGTGCCCTCCCCTGATAATGAGATTGATGAGTAACTTAATGCCATCCTAGAGCCTTCATCTAGCATCTGATAGAAGTAGAAGCAAATACCAACAACTAAACACTGAACTGAACTGGAATCCAATTGCAGAGAAATAGGAGTAATGAGCAAAGTGGGCAAGACCAGGCTGGTGAAATCTACAGAAACAGCTGACCTGAACAAGGGGGAGCTTTTGGACCCCAGACTGATCACTGGGAAACCAGCATGGAATTTATCCAGACCCCAAGAATGTGGATGTCAGTGAGAAGGCCTTGGAAAGCTATGGGGCCTCTTATAGTAGATCAGTACATATCCCTAGCAACGGAATGGACTTTGGAAGCCCACTTCACTTACAGGGATACTCCCTCAGCCTAGACACACAGGGGAGGGCCTAGACCCTACCCCAAAGGATATAACAGACTATGAAGACTCCCCCATGGAAGACCTCACTCTCCCTGGGGAGCAGAAATGGTATGGGATAGGTAGGATGTTAGTGGGGCACAGGGGAGGGAGAGGGAACTGGGATTGACATATAAAACAATCTTGTTTCTAATTTAAATTTAAAACTGGAGGAAAACAAAAAGAAAGTAAAGTAGGCAGGACTTTCTGATGCATCTAAGGCTTCTCCCTTCATAATGGTGTCACTTCTTCATCTCTGATTTTCAAAATACCCCAACTTGGTATGACTTCTAGAGCCAGCATGAACATTGTCATTGATTCCTGGAGAATATTCAGCACCAGGATATATATATTATATATATATATATATATATATATATATATATATATGCTGGCGCACTCTGAGAGAGACCAGCCTTATTATGTGTGTATGGACACTTTCTAGGCTTTTCTTCTTCACCAAGCCTTATTGTTCTGTCCATATGTTTCTGTTCATAGAAAACATTTCACTAATATTTGCTATAAATTTTTCAATTGGCATTAATACTTTATCATTTTGCACGTATGTGACTACTATACTGCTTACATAGACAGCTATGAAGATTAAGTGACTGGTTGTAATCATTCAGTAAAATACTAGCAGATGATAAGCATTATTTAAATATTTGTGTCATTAGTACAAGTAAATTTTTCCTCTGAAATGTCCCTCACTTTGCCCCCAAACCCTCCTTGGAGAACCTCTAGTGCTTCCCAAATGAGATTTCTGGATTCACAGATTATTGACAATAGTGATATAAACTTTAGAATATCTATGTTTTTCTCAGATTTACTTTTACAGAAGAAAATATTTTCATCATCCTACCCACCATTTTCCTTAATTTTTCTTTGCATTCCTGGAAAAAATAACTAATGCTAAAACATTCTGGATAGGCTGTTTTCCTCCCAGAACAAAATTTCTAGATATTGGTACCTCTAAAATTATTTTGCAGGCATCACTTTTCTTTTTGATTAGACGTCTCCCAAATTAGTAATTAATGGGAATTAAATGTCTTACCTTGTTGGAGTTCTAATGTTCTCATGCATCAGGATGAATGTGTCCAGGAGCTTAATAAACATAATTTAAATTTATTTAAGTAAATCTTATATAAAAAATTTAAAGGGACAAATGTGAGAAATAACACAAAGAGAAAGGAAAATGTAGCCCAGACTTAAGAGAGGGAAATTGAGGGGGTGCTAGTATAAAAATCTGTTTATCATAACCTAAGCTTCTTTTTTAATCAGTTATCTGTACCTTTGTCACCTGCTGCCTAGAGTATCATTTGAAATACAGCCTCCAAACTGAGGTATATCCATGCTACTGCAATGGTTTAAATTTTAAAATAATAACATGTAAAGCATTTAGTCTTTCTAATACATGATTTTGTTCAGTAAAACAATGAAGGATATTACAATTTGACTGATACTCAGTAGCAACCACATTTTTTGCAAGTTGGTTTTAGAAGCTCAGTGAGAACACAGCAGAAACAGTGTGAAAACTAACAGAAGTGCGTGAGGCTCATTTACACACACCCACACACTGAAAGTAAAAATATCATAAATTCATAAAACTACAAGGAAAAAAGAATGAGGCTATATTTTACAAATCAAAGCATTTGGAAAAGAAACAAAATAACAGAACCTGTTCCAAGGGAATGAAACTTCTTTCAATTCTAACAGGGCTTATAGTTCCCCAGATTGTACTCTGAGGAACACACAGAGCTGAAATCCTTTTTGTTGTTATTGTCAAAAATAGAGTAAATCAGAGGAACCTGTTTTGGAGCTACAAGATAACTCAAAAATTTTCCAACATAGGAGTAGATGATCAGGCAGAGCCCATTGTCTCCCAGGTTCATACATAACAGCTTTAGTGTCCACCTAACACTCTTCAAGGACATACTGTATTTATAAACTGCAATGAGCTAAATGTGTTTCTCCCCCCAGATTCATTGATTCTTGCAATCCTTTCCATCCCTTTGATGATCTGAGATAACAAAGCCTCGGGTAAATGATTAGGTTATGTGGCTGGAGGTCTTGTGGATGGGATTGGTGTCCTATGGAGGATAGACAGCACAGAAGCTCAGTACTCTTTCCTGTGTTTGTTGCTATATCATGAAAATAGCCATCACTCGAAAGTCCTCATATGAACATGACTATAGCATCACATTGTCTTCAACTTCCAGCATTTAGAATTCTAAGAAATATATTCATGTTGTTTACTTAGTCATTTGATCTATGGAAATTCATTTTATCAGGCTATCTAAGACAGATATATTTACTCAGGTCACTGCCTCTTGTCTTCAATATGTCGGAAGAAGAAGGAAAATTCTCAAAATCTCACGCTCAAGAGGACTTTTGATAGATGAAATCCACCCACAAAGGAAACTGGTATCAATTCCTGCTTCCTGAGTCAGATAACTTACTCATTTTTTACAGATTAGAGGAAAAACCTGGATAAAGGAAACAGAGGAAAGTCATGATTTACAGAAACCAACAAGATGTGGGGAGGGAATTCACTTGCATGTGGTTTTTCTCTTTGCAATGAGACTTAAAAAATGTGCTTGTATAAGTAAATGCAGTCTAGTCAGCTTACACCACAGATAGATGTTCATTCTGACCTTGATATGGAAAAGGAACCTGCTACTGTTACTTTTTATTCAGCCAACATACAAAGTCAAACAAGGCTTATGGTGGGAGAGAAAGGCTTCTAGTCTGCACTATTGGCTCTGATGAGAAAAGGCTTTTGTAGAGAAGCTGCTAGAAGAAGGCCAGCTCTAGTGACTGTTTTTGAAACATGTTTGTGATTTCTTAGTTTGTCTTAACATTTTTGTTTGTTTGTTTGTTTTCAGTTTTTTGAAAACTACTCTCTGTAATCCTGGCTTTCCTGAGTTGGCCCTGTTGACCAGGCTGGCCTTGATCTCATAGAATTCCACCTGCATCTACTAGGATTTAAGGAGAGCTCCACCACTGCCCAGCCTTTAAAGGAGGATTCAGAGTTCAGAAGGCAATGATTGTGGACTGATACTTTGCTCTTTAGGAACGAGTATGGCAGAGGCATGACTTTGCTTCCAGTGTTTCTATCCTAGGTCAGAACCGTGTTGTCAAATACCATTTGACCATTTTCTGCATGTACTTTAATCTTAAAATGAAACAAAATGATCAGTTTTCAAAATAGCACACTTTCTACAGTCCTAACTGATTAAGGAAGGACACATTTACTGGGCCTTTATTTCTGATTCCGTACAAAGAAGGTTGAAAATTATCATTTTCTTATGTATGATTTTAAATAGCTGACATACACTTATTTAGGAAATTGACACTAGTTCTTGAAACAAACCCATCAGATAACTCATCCGTCTTTTTCAAACTATAGAAAAAAACAATCAGAAGAGACAGAGGAAGTGTTTACAAAACAAGTCGAATAAGAGGAAATTAATTTTATATTTTACATGGGTGTGAGTTTTCTATGCAGGAATGAATATAGATCCCACGCATGCAGTTCCCACAGAGGCCATAGTATGTCCACAAATCCACTAGAACTGAAGTTATACAAGGCTATGACCCACCATGTGGATACTGGGAACAATACTCTGCTCTTATGGAAGGACAGCCATTGACCTTACCTGATGAGCTGTCTCCAGACTCAACCAGTGGAATTAGAAGTAGAAAATAAAAAGTCAGAAAATCAAAGAGCTGAAGTCAACTATATATTGAAAATCAAACCTTCTTAGATTGGCTGTGAGTCTAGTATTCCTAAAGAAGAGCACATTTTCTGGGCATGCTGAACAATAAACACATTATTTCAGTGTATATAAAATGATCAACATTTATTTCTGAAAAGAAAATTATGCAATTTAGCATAAGGATGAGTCAGCACAATAGCATCTAAATCCAATGGGATTCCAACAAATTGCTATAATTGAACAGATCAAAAACCGCATTCTGTACATATATGTATGTGGGTATATATGAGTTTGTGTGTATTACTATAGAAGATTTTATATAAAGTCATTAATATATATATATATAAACAAATTATAACATTTAAATTTTTACTTAGGTCTATGTAGTTTTTTAGGTAAAGTTAGATTTTAGACCTATAAATCTAAGATACTAATTTTTAAGAGTATGGAAACATTTTACTGTCCACAATTCTTTCTTTATCCTGCTGAAATAAATGTTCCATTTTTTATATCTTCCCCTAATTCTCCTTAGGAAAAATGTGTGAAATTCTATCTTTTGGAACTATGAAAGCCTCATGCTTCTTCTGATTCTTTCTGATTGCATTTTCTACTAAAATATTATTGTTTTTTTGGTTTGTGTGTTCTCTATTTAATCACATGCTTACTTTATGTTGTACAAATTTTAATATATCTTCTATTTATTAACTGAAGCACTTCAGAGCAACAAAGCCACTGGGAATACGTTGAACAATAAAAGGTGGCTATTCCATTAGTTCTTCCATTATTAGACATTTATAAATCACTTTGCTTATTTTTCATATTGATTCCTCGGATCTTCATTCTGTTGTTATGACATCTTCCTTCCGAGAACTGTCCCTTCCTTTAAATTCTGTGTGTAACAATAGAAACCAGATTCATCCCATTCTCAATAAAACGAATGTCTGTCTAAGGTTTCTCTCACTCTACCTGGATGGAAACTGTATCTTTTCAGTAGCTAACAGAATGGTCTTCAAATCCCTGGGAAGTTTTGCTGGCCTTAAGAACCAGAACAGCTCCAGCCATTCTAAATTACAATCTTACTGCTTTGCCACCAGTTGCAGGCTCATAGCCCAAGGCTTAGAGTTCCAATACCCAATAGCCTATTATTCACTTGTAGTTAGGAACTCAAATGTTAGGCCCCTGGCTCCTTTTCCTTTGGTGGGTCTCTTTAAAACTCTTTTTTGATCCTGATACATGTAGTACTTGTAGTCTTGACTCCCAACTGTGACTATCCACAGCCTCACATCATCTATAGTCTCAACTTCTTGACCATCTCTTGACCATGCCTGTGGACTCCTAAGTTCATTCCTCATTTATGCTACAATTGGAGTTACCAAGCCTGAAAGCCCTTTGCCTTTGCTTCTTGTGAAGACAGGTCAGCTTACTTTACTTAGTTCAATGACTCTTTAGTTGTGTCTTTGTTGTGTTGTTCTAGTTGGCCCTTGTCTTTCACCCATTATCTCTTCTCTCTTCTTTTCCTCTGTAGATATTCCTGATTTCCTCCCCTCCTTCATCTAAATCTCCATCTCTTTTGATATTCGAAGGAATGCTGTACTCCAGCTCATACACTGAAATGACTTTATTTTTGTTAATGCTCAGTTTTCTTTCTAGCTCACAAATGTCCCTGAGGGACAGCATTGCAATCAGAGTGCTCTGGATTCTGGCACTGCATGCTTTTGCTTCTGGCAAAGACAAAAGATTTAATAAATAATGAAGAAGCTACAAAAGAATATGTATTTCCTAGAACAATTCAGCTAATAGGTATGACATTTTTATGAAAAGCACATATTGCCTTATGTATTAAATTCTTGATGCATGCTTAACACATTTGCAATTCCTCTGGAATAATAAAAAGTGGTAATGCAGGGCATTTGTGATGTGTGTATGTCTATGTGTGTGTTTGTATGCATGTGTGTTTGTGTATATTTATGTAAGAATATCTGGTATGCGTGTGTGTGTGTGTGTGTGTGCAGTGCTGAGTTTTTATTGTCGTGTTGATTGAATTAATAAATACCAAAAGTATTAACAATACACATTTTGTGGTATATTTATAATACACTTACATACAAGTTTAGCAAAAAGGAAAAACATGCTGCTAAGGTGGGTAGTACTATGATATGGACTGGGGTCCAATACTGAATAAACAGGAGAAAACTGTCTGAACATCAGCAACCATCTTCCTTAACTTTTTCACTAGAGACACAATGCCCACCAGCCATTTCAAACTCCCAAAGGATGCCTTCCCCACCAACATGTATCCCCTAAAACTTTCAGCCTAATAACAAATATATTAAGGTGGGTGTATAGGAAGGAAGGAGGAAGGAGAAAGAGGAAGAGGAGAGAGAGAAAAGGGGGGGAAAGCAATTTGGTACAAACAAGACACACACGAATGGTGCATAAGCTTGTATGTTGAAGCCCATTCCATGTGGTAATATGCCTTGGAGGGAGGGGCTTGGTCCTGCCAAAACTGAATATTCCAGGATTTGTTGACACCCCATGGTATGTCTTACCCTTTCTGAGGAGTGGATGGGGGTGGGTTTAGAGAGGTGGGTGAGGGATAAGGAGGACAGGGAGAGGGAACTGTGGTTGGTATGTAAAATGAATAAAATAAGCAATATAAAATGAAAAAGAGAACCACAAATAAAGACATACAAGAAGAATGATGTATGAGAAAATACTCTTCAAACAAATGTCATGATGCATTATCAACACACAGAAACTTAAAATTGTTCTCAATATATGCCTCTTATTTAGTAACTGACCTTGACATCTCTTAACACCTGAGAATATTAATGAACTTGGTTGTTAATGACAGTTTACTTTGGGCTTTTTTTTAAATTAATTTATTTTCATATTCCAATGCCAGTTCTCCCTCCATTCTCTCATCTCCGCAAATCCCATCTGCTCCTAGAAGAGGGTAACGCCTCCCCTAGGAAGTCTACTAAGTCTCTCCTATCATCTTGTTGAGGCAGGACCAAGGCACCTCTCCACCCCTATAACCTTGTGTCTAGGTTGAGCAAGATATCTCTCCATATGGAATGGGCTCCACTAAGTCAGTTGTACATTACTGTTAGATCATGAACCCACTGCCAGTAGCCTCATATATTGTCCCCATCACACCATTGTTACCTATATTAAAGGGTGTAGTTCAGTCTTATGCAGGTTCCCCATTTGTCAGACCTGAGTCAGTGATCTCTCACTAGCTTGGGTCAGCTGATTCTGTGAGTTTCCCCATCATGGTCTTGACTCCTTTATTGCTCCTCCCTCACTTTTATTGTACTCCAGGAGTTTGGCCCATTGGTTAGTTGTCTATCTTACATGCCTTTTAAAATGTAAAAGTATCAAATGTTCCTGAAGGGACCAGCTCCCCTTTTTGGAGGCCATAACAGCCTAACACATGCTTGCCTGACCTTACCTTGGTCACTAGGAGATCAGATGTCTGCCTCATGCCAAGGAACCGATCAGAAGTTAGCTAGTGGTGCTATGCTTTATGGCTCTGGGTGTGCTTTATGGACAAGTGCACAGCAATGATGTGCAGAGCATAGCAACTGCCCTGGGAAGACCTATGGGCCATAACAACCAGTTGACCAATCAACACAGGGCAAGTCCTTAAAGCCTGGAGGCACACCAATCGTGAGCCTGTGCGTATCCCTAGACACTCCCCTTACCCTGCCCTATAAGATCTCTGTCCTGTGTTTTCTCTGGGTCTTTCCCCAGCCATCTGCAATGGTGGATGGAAGAAAGGCCCGAGCTAATGGGGTTAGCTCTTTAAAGAACTGCCATAAAAGACTCATTGCTTTTGCATCGAAATAGGCCTCTTGGTGATGTGGGGATTCAGAATTTGGGCACAACATTGCCAATGTATTTTATCACCAATCTAACACCATTCTCTCACTTTTTATGGGAGAGGAAAAGAGGGCTTTCATAAATGATAGCTATATTTTCCAACTATGGTATATTTCTATCATCAAAGAAATCCCTAAATTTCTGATGTAACATTTGACTTCAACAGACAAAGAAAGAATCATGAAGTAATAGCTGTTGAAATGTTAAACCTAAAATATTGAAACACACTTCTTTTACTTTCTCTACTTCAATTTATTCTATAAGTCTGTATTGTTGAATAGATATTTGTACCAAAGATTACACATTTTTGCCTAAGAATATTTGACCAATGTTATTGTCTTATGGGAAAGATTGTTTTAAATCACTTGTTGGGGACCAAGAAAGTTCCATTAAGGAATGTCTTAAGATCCAACCTCCAGTTTCAGTAAACAAGAGCTTCCAGGAGCCCTGGCCTACAATTGTATTGCAGATTCGAGCAAGTCTTCTATTGTACACAATGGCCTCAGAGTAGAATGCCTCCTAGTTTACATCTCTATGGGCCTAAGGATTTGAATAGGCTGCACCTGGGTGGAGGGCTAGGCGTGTGAGTAACAAGTGAGGACAGAGAGTTAGGAGCTATCTAGCAAAGAGAAGTCAATTAAAGGAGACAGAAAACGCTTCATGACCTTGGAAGCATGGTTAGAAAACAGACAGGAAGATGCCAAATAAACAAGAGACTCTAGTTTTACAATATGGAACTGAGAGCTCTCTAAAGATGACAAGATGCCTGTGTTTGGTCTTTATTGCTGTTGGGTTGCTAGAATTTTCAAGTCCACTCTCCCCCACTCAGGCCAAACCTCATGGCTACCATGGCTTAGGGTTGAGACATGCAAGGGCCAAGACAATCACTAAGACTCTCTGGTTGTACTCAAATTTTTAAACCCCATTTAGTATATATGGTAGCATTTTGTCAGTTTTATATAAATGGACTGTTAGTTTTTAAACTTTCCCCTTGCTTCCTATTCTCATCAAACCCAAGTTAACCAATGAGACTAACTCACTACTGATGATCACTGTTTGAAAGCATACTCTGTGTAAGACCCTCGGAAAGCTGAGGCTTCCAGAATCTTAGCCCAGGACCTCGGCCATCCCAATCACAGAATGGAGGCGAAAGCTTGATGCAAATGCATGAGGCTTTATTGTAGTTTAACCAGCTAACCCCATGTTAGCTCGGGTCTTTGACCCACCCACCATGGCAGATGGCTAGCAAAGACGGCTCCTAGGGTCTCCCAAGAGATCTTATAGGACAGCGTAAGAGGAGTGTCTAGGGGTACGCACAGGCTCACGATTGGTGTGCCTCCAGGCTTGGAGGACTTGCCCTGTGTTGATTGGTCAACTGGTTGTTATGGCTCATAGGCCCTCCCAGGGCAGTTGCTATGCTCTGCACATCATTGCTGTGCACTTGTCCGTAAAGCACACCCAGAGTCATAAAGCATAGCGCCACCAGCTAACTTCTGATTGGTTCCTTGTCACGAGGCAGGCATCTGACTTTCTAGTGACTAACTTCTGATGGGTTCCTTGTCACGAGACAGGCATCTGACTTCTAAGTGACCAAGGCAGATTTATGGCAAGCACATGTTCGGCTGTTATGGCTGCCAAAAGGGAAGCTGGTCCCTTCACTCTGCTTCTGTCCTATGGCTACTTTCCAATTCCCCAACACATTGAAAGACTTAAAAATTAGCAAAGAAATATAGCCCAAATAAGGAAACTCTCCAAACTGAATGTAGAGCAGCCTAACCCAGAAACTAAGGCCACTACTATGACTTAGGGCCTGGAATTTACCAGCTTACAAGGCCATAAGATAACTGGGTACCAAGAATTCCCAGATGGCCACCCTCCCTGAGGGGCTCATGGAGGAAACAGATTGCCCCACTGGCCAATGTGTCAATCATTAACAATTAAGGGTCCCTATGAAACAAAGAGATAGCTACCATTTGGTCAAAGCAAAATAAGCATATCCTGAGGTCTGCAGGTTTTACAACTGGTGGGTCAGGAGGCCATCTGATTCCCAGGCCTCTCCTCAAGACAAAGGGCTTCCTAGGAGCCCATGACTCTGGTCATGCCCCTCCCTAAGCTTATGATTTTTGCCTTTAAAAATGTCTGTGCCTGGGGGTTGGGGCTGCTCTCTAGCCTGCATGCTGAGAGAGCCCGTTTGTGCAAACATCCACCTTTCATTAAAGCCTCTTGCTGTTTGCATCAAGTTTCTGCCTCCTCATGGTGAGTGGGGTGGCAGCAGTCCTGGGAAAAGATTCTGGAGGCCTGAGCTTCTGGGGGTCTTACAACATGTTTCTAGTCTTCTTGAGTCTAAACTTGACCAGTGTCATCTCCTTATCAAAGACAAAGCTTTTACATTATACGACTTCTTACTTCTTACACCAGTGCTCACCCTACTTCTAAATTGGGTTGCACAGGAAATAATAACTTAATTACTATTTTAAATTATTGCCAAACTAGCACTAAAATAACACACTTTGTTCCTAGACTTGGGGAATGTAAAAAGAAACCCTCCCAGGCCCTAGAATTGGAGCCAAAAAGCCAAAAAGAACTATAGAAAAAAATTGTTTGGGCTCTGGAATCCTAACCATCTCTGCCCCTGACCCAAACTAGTCAATCTCTGGGTGGGAAAAACTGACCAATGCCAGGCCAGCAGGCTTGGAATCCCTTCAGGGTTTAGAAACTACTCAGGCAAGGAATTCCCCTAGACTGGGAATTCCCACCACTTCCTGGGGGCTTGGAATTCCCATAGACACAGGACAGCCAATCAGCTGAGTACAGGCATTAGTCCTAGAGCTTGGCAGGTTTGGAGTAGCCCAAGCCCCTTCTTCCTGCTTGGCTACTATATAAGGCCCCTTCCTTCATTGCTCTGGGTCTTTCCTGCTCTGCTACTATTGCTGCCACCTTTGTAGCTGGCTCTGCCTTGGCCACACAAAGGGAATCAAGTTAACTTGCAAATAACCATGATCAAGTAGGCTGCATTGTCAGGATGCAAGGTTGGTTCTGAAAGACTTAAAAATTAGCAAAGAAATACAGCCCAGAAACTGACCAAGGCTACTATTATGATTTAGTGCCTAGAATTTACCAGCCACCAGCAATTACTCCCTTACAAGGCCATAAGATAACTAGGT
Organism: Cricetulus griseus; assembly: GCF_003668045.3. Classification (NCBI taxonomy): domain Eukaryota; kingdom Metazoa; phylum Chordata; class Mammalia; order Rodentia; family Cricetidae; genus Cricetulus; species Cricetulus griseus. Next base: position 225,583,722 of record NC_048596.1, read on the forward strand.
ACCAAGAATTCCCAGATGGCCACCCTCCCCAAGGGGCTCATGAAGGAAACAGATTGCCCCACTGGCCAATGTGTCAATCATTAACAATTAAGGGTCCCTGTGAAACAAAGAGATAGCTACCATTAGTTAGCACGTCCTGAGGTCTGCAGGTTTTACAACTGGTGGGGTAAGGAGGCTATCTGATTCCCAGGCCTCCCCCCAAGACAAAGGGCTTCCTAGGAACCCATGATTCTGGTCACATATTCAATGGACAGAGAGTCGAGGCCCCTCCCTAAGCTTATGGTTTTTGCATTTTAAAATGCCTGTGCTTGGGGGATGGGGCTGCTCTCTAGCCTGCATGCTGAGAGAGCCCATTTGTACAAATGTCTAACTTTCATTAAAGACTTTTGCTGTTTGCATCAAGTTTCCACCTCCTCCCTGGTGGTTGGGGTGGCCGCAGTCCTGGGAAAAGACTCTGGAGGCCTGAGCTTCTGGGGGTCTTACAGGTTCAACATTCAAAAATCTTTCAATGTAATCCACCATTTAAACCAATGGAAGAAGAAAAACTGCATGATCATCTCACTAGATGCTGTAAAGGGCATTGACAAAAACCAATACCCCTTCATGATAATGGTCCTGGAGAGATAAGGGATAACAGGAATATAACTGAAAATAATTTAAAAAATATACAATAAACCAACAGCCAGCATCAAACTAAATGGAGAGTAACTCAAAGTGATTTCTCTAAAATAGGAACAAGACAAGGCTGTCCACTCTCTCCATATATCTTCAATATTGTCCTTGAAGTTCTAGCTAGAGCAATAGGAAAAAAAAGAAGATCAAGTGGATACAAATTGGAAATGAAGAAGTCAAGTATTTACTTGATATGATATGATCATATAATATCATATGATAGTCTACATAAGTGGCCCCCCAAAATAAAAACTCTACCAGGGAACTCCTACAGCTGATAAACACCTTTAGCAAAGTGGCAGGATACAAGATTAACTCAAAATAAAAAATAATCAGTAGCCCTACTATATATGGATAATAAATGTGCTGAGAAAGAAATCTGAGAAACATCACTCTTTACAATTGCGACATAAAATACCTTGGGGTAACACTAACCAAAAAAGTGAAAGACCTGTATCATCAGAATTTTGAGTCTTTAAAAAAAGACATGAAAGAAGATACCAGAAAATGGAAGGATCTCCCATGTTCTTGGATAGGTAGGATGCAATTAAAAAATGGGGAACAGAACTAAATAGACAATTCTCAACAGAGGAATCTAAAATTGCTGAAAGACACATAAGAAAGTGTTCAACCATCCTTAAGCATCAGGGAAATGCAAGTCAAAACAACTCTAAGATACCATCTTACTCCTGTCAGAATTGCTAAAATCAAAAACACCAATGACAGCTTATGCTGGAGAGGATGTGGAGAAAGGGGAATACTCCTCCACTGCTGGTGGGAGTGCCAACTTGTACAGCCAATTTGGAAATCAGTATGGTGACTCCTCAGGAAAATGGGCATCATTCTACCACAATATCTGGACATCTGTTCAACGATATTCATAGCAGCACTGTTTGTCATGGCCAGAACCTGGAAGCAAGATGCCCCTCAACTGAAGAATGGATAGAGAAAATGTGGTATATTTACACAACGAGTACTACTCATCAGAACAAATAACAATGGAATCTTGAAATTTACAGGAAAATGGATGGAACTAGAATAAACCATTCTGAGCGAGGTAACCAATCACAAAAAGACAAACATGGTATGGACTTACTCATATGTGTATTTTAGACATAGAATAAAGGATTACCAGCCTACAAATCCACACTTCCAGAGAAGCTAGTAAACAAGGAGGGCCTAATAGAGACATACATGGTCCCCTGGAGAAGGGAAAAGGGATAAGATCTCCTGAGCAAATTAGGAGCACGGGAGGATGGGGAAGGAGCTAGATGAGAAGGGGAGAAGAGGATGGGTGAGGAGGACATGAGGGAGCAGAAAGGCTGGGTCATGGGAGGAATAGAGGAAAACAAGAAAGGAAATACCATAATAGAAGGAGACATTTTAGGTTTACAGAGAAATCAGACACTAGGGAAATGTCTGGAGATCTACAAAGATGACACCAACTAATAATCTAAGCAACAGAGGAGAGGCTACCTTAAATGACCTCCCCTGATAATGAGATTAATGACTGAGCTATATGCCGACCTATAGCCTTCATGCAGCAGCTGGTAGAAGTAGAATCCAACACCCACAACTAATCACTGAACTGGACAGGAATCCAGTTTCAGAGAAGGATGAGTGATGTGCACAGGGGTCTAGACCAGGCTGATGAAACCCACAGAAACAGCTGACCTGAACAATGGGGAGTTCTTGCTCCCTAGACTGATAGCTGGGAAACCAGCATGGGACTGATCCAGATCCCAGGAACATGGGTTTCAGTTGAGGAGACATCGGAACTCTATGGGGCCTCCTGTAGTTGATCACTACTTATCCCTAGCATAGTTGTGGACTTTGGGAGCCCATTCCACATAAAGGGATACTACCTGAGCCAAGACAAACAGGGGTGGGCCTAGGCTCTATCCCAAAGGATATGATAGACACTGATGACTCCCCCCCATGGAAGGCCTCACCATCCCTGGGGAGCAGAAAGGCTATGTGATAGGTAGGGTTTTAGTTGTGAGAGGGGTGGTATGGTAGGAGGGGAGGATGAGGGAACTGGGAGTGACATGTAAAACAATCTTGTTTCTAATTCAAATAAAAAATAAGTTTAAAAAAGAAAATGTCAGACTAATAAAACTATAAAAAACATTAGAGAATCTTGATTAACTTGTTTTTGTTTAATTAAGTGCATTTCCATCATTTTCTCCTTCCTGTTCTTCCCTCTAACATCTACCAAGTCACCTTGTGTAACACATCTTTCTCTGTCCTCCCATCTCACAAGTAATGACATGGAGATATCTTATTAACTATGATAGCTCAGCCTATAGCTTAAGCCTATTTCTAACTAGTTTTTGTAACTTAAATTATCCAGGATATATTCATCCATGTTCTGCCACAAAGCTTGTAGCTATTACCCCTCCTCCTGCACATATTGCTTGCTCTGCATCTACTGCTGTCTTCACCTTTCTTCTTTCCTGAGTCCTTTCTTTTGCCAGAAGTTCCCCCTATACCTTCTGCCTAGCTATTAATCAATCAGCTTTTTATTAAACCAATCAGAGCAACACATCTTCATACACTCTACAAATATTCTGTAAGAACCCTGCTCATTTGATCTCTCTCAAATTGGTAGCCTTTTTATTTGTTAGCTGTTATTGTAAACACACACACACACACACACACACACACACACACACACACTAAAATTATTATATATATATTTTAGTATTTATATATTTATATATATAAATATATATATAATATATATAATTATATATATAAATTTATATATACATATATATAAATTTATATATATAAATTATATATAAATATATAAATATATATATTTATATATATAATTTCTGACCTAACCACGAGGTGTTGGATAACCAGAGAGATGATCCCTGGGGATGTGGGAAGTATTATTTCCTTCACTGTTAACATTTTTTTAATTCTAAATAAGCTTCTCTTACATGTCAATCCCTGTTCACTCTCCCTCCTCTCCTCCCCTGCCCTCCACCGACCCCTATTAGATACCCTTCCTGCTCCCCAGGGAGGGTGAGGCCTTCCATGGGGGAATCTTCAAAATCTGACATCATTTGGGGCAGAGCCTATAACCTACCCCAAGTATTTAGGCTGGGAGGGTGTGTAGACTGCCTCTATGTAGATTGGACTCCCAAAGTCCATTCCAGTATTCGGGATAAATGCTGATCTAATACCAGAGGCCCCATAGATTAAGCAGTCTTCCAAACTGACATCCTCATTCAGGGGGTCTGGAACAGTCCTATGCTGGTTTCCCAGCTATCAATCTGGGATCCATGAGCAACCCCTTGTTGCGGTCAGCTGTTTTGGTGAGTTTCTCCAGCCTTGTCTTGACCCCTTTGCTCATCAGTCCTCCCTCTCTGCAACTGGATTCCATATTTCAGCTCAGTGTTTAGCTGTGGGTGTCTGTTTCTACTTTCATCAGCTACTGGATAAAGGCACTAGGATGGCATATAAGGTAGTCATCAATCTCATTACCAGAGAAGTGCTTTTAAAGTAGCCTCTCTGCTACTTCTTAGATTTTAGTTGGGGTCAACATTGTAGATCTCTGGACATTTCCTCAATGCCAGATTTCTCTTTAAATCTATAATGGCTCCCTCTATTATGGTATCTATTTCTTGTTCTCCTATATTCTTCCTTTGGCTAGATCTTCCTGTTCTCCCCAGTCCTCCTCTCCCCTCCTCTTCTCTCCATCTCTTTCTTCTACCCAGTCTCTCTCTCTCTCTCTCTCTCTCTCTCTCTCTCTCTCTCTCTCTCTCTCTCTCTCCCTATTGCCTGTAGTTCTGTATACCTGGATGTAGAACTCTCAGCTACTTATTCAACACTGTGTCTGCTTACATCCCACCGATCTCCCTACTATGATGACAATGGATTAAATCTCTGAAACTCTAAGCAAGCCTCACTTAAATGTTTTTTCTTATAAGAGTTGCTGTGGTCATGGTGTCTCTTCATAGCAATAAAACAGTGACTGGAACACTTATACAAACTAAGTATGTATCCTGTTATATGTAAAAAGAGAGAAGGCTTAAAGAATTTGTCTATACTAGTGAATGAGTTAATCAGTGGGAAGACATGTCAGAAAATAGGGAAAAATGAAACATGCTAACAAACTTGTCTTTAGAGTACTTTGTAATGATTCCCTAGAAACATGGCGAGAGGAAATTTGTTTTTAGAAACTATCAGTAATAATATAAATGGAGTGATCCACCCTATGGACACTGTTTATACTGGCATTGGTATGACTGCTCTATGTGTCCGTATATAAATTGGTAATTACAAGATGAAAAAAACTAAAAATCCAAGAGGCAAAATACAGGGTACAGATATATAAGAAGATTGAAATAACTGACCACAAAAATTTAATGCCAGCTGAATGTAGTGGCATATACCTGTAATTCCATCACTCAAAATACTAAAGCAGGTTACTGAGGCTGACTCCAGCCTGTGTTCCATATGGATTGTATACATAAAGAATTCCAGAATATCCTGGGTTATGTTTTTCTACATCAAAAGAAAATAGTGTCAATATTGTAAATAATGTTCACCTGTGATTTTTGGAAACATGGGGTCTACTGATATGAAGAATGGAATACTTCTGGGAAGAGACAATACTTAATTAGAGTTCAGGGTTAGTGTTCACTATAATCAAAATGTATGGGAAATATGCATGTCTGTTGATACTGAACTCAGATGGGGTTTTCATATCTTATCTTTTAAAGGTCTTTTCAAGAAGATACCCATTTCCAAATGCAGATACCACTCAGTGAGCATGTGATGCTGATTGAGCACATTCATCAATTTGAAAGCATTTATAGAGGCCTATTTCAGATTCCAACTTGATAATGGTATTTTAGCATGTGGTTACATTGCATATTAACCTGTTCCCAAATGAAGGCTAGGTGAAAGGTCCTGGATTGCACATTTAAATGGATTGTGAAATATGGAGATTTTTTTGCACTTGTATTGAGGTCATAAAATGCTGCTAGAACTGTAGTTTCAGTTCAGAAAATATATTCCATGCAAATTTATGTGGAAATGCAGATCTCGCTACTTTATTAACTTTTGACAGGGCAAGAAATGTACAAAAAAGCTTGATACATCTTGCAATTCCAACAGTTTCTTGTGGGAACAACTTCCTGTGTAGGCAGTTTCGCACAAAGCATTGTTTTGTCTTGTAATTCTAGGTGGAGTTTACCACAAACATGGACAAAAGCTCACTTCCCAATGTGTGACAAATCATCTTGTCATCTTCTCCATACTATTCATCGACAGATGCTACAGTGGGTAAGCTGAATATCTCAAATCTTTAAAAGATTTTATATTTATGCAACTGAGTCTTTTCCTAGTATATGTGTTTCTACCACCATCAACTGTGACACATCCTAGAAGATTTCAAATTGTGGATTTTAAAAATTTCTCAGAAAACATTCTTACCTGAAGCTTTTCCACCCAGACTATTCACAGAAGCTTATTCCTCTGTCACTTTGAAGTCAGCATTGACTCCTTTAATGTGCAGTGACACCTGAGCAGTGTTAATCACGTCTGTCACTTTTACTAAGACAAGAAAGAAAGCCGCTGAAAATGGTTTGCCTTGTTTTATAATGGATGATTGATATTGTGAACAGTGTTTCAACTTCCTGAGCCACTATTCCTGAAGAAGAAAAAAAAACAACATTGTTGTAATTGACAAATAAAAATGAATTTTATTTCTGTGCTACAACCTGTTGTTTTAATACATGAAGACATTATGAAACCCAAAACTACTTAATATATTGATTACTTTGTGTACTTCTCTTTAAATGACAAGCCCCCTCCCCTCTTAAAGCCTGCCAAGACTAAAAGTCATAAACAAGTTTGCTTAAAAGAACAGGAGGAGGATGAAGGAAGATGAATCAATGGGACAGCTGAAAGCCATCCAAGAGGTCATTTTTCTCTTTGATTTTACCTTGAATCCTTCCTTTTACATAGTAATTCTGCAATAATGAGTTATTTTATAATAATTTCATTTAGTTAGTTTTGGAATTCTTATCTGTTACTATGCTCCAAGGCTTCAGTTCAAAGGACTTAACATGGGATCAGCTTGTCTACAGCCTGCTGCATGGGGAAGATCCAATGGAGGCAGAATTCTCATACATAAACTCTTACTTGGCTAGTTGACTTAGTTAATGTTTTTGTCTGTTTATTTGTCTCTCTCCCATTATGTTCCTGTTAATGTACACAGGGAGAACTATTAGCCACCTAGTATTTAGTTCCAAGTAGTGTGATAAGCTGAAAAAGGCCAGTGTCCAAATATTATTCCTACAGAATTTTGAGAACATGGACTCTATGAGGCAGAATAGAATAGTAGTTTCTTAGTGCTCAGGTTTGAAAAATGAGATGGCTGGAGATGTTAAAACTGGCTGGGCTGGTGGCTTCACTTCATAAACACACTAAAACAAAACCCAGTGGATTATACTCTTTAAATGAGTGGCTTTTTTCATGTGAAAACAACCTCTCAATGAAGTTACTAGAAATAAAGCAGAGATTAGGAGGAAAAGTCATACAAATGGGCAAACCTAAGGCTTGTAATTTATAATAATAATATGAGTTACTGTTGGACATTTTATAATAAATAATAAATGTCCTAAGCCCTACAAAATCTCATAAAGAGAAAAAAACTATAGAACTGAAAATTTGCTTGAAAAATTGGCTAACTTTTTATAAACCTAAACCTACAGAAATTGTGTAGATATACTAAAATAAATCCAAAATAAAATCTAAACAAACCCACTAAAACCCATGTCCAGACAGATCACAAATAAACTTCTAAAACGGAAACAGGGAAAGAAGTCTTCCAACAGTAAACGTTTCAGTACTAAATGGCCTCAATGATGGAGAGTGACTAACACTTAAAGAAGAAAATACCAACCAATAACAAACTCATCTAGTAAAAAGTCATTGTGCCTTTGTTGTACAGCCATCAAAAGCAGACACTATAAGAAAAGGGAACTGTAGAGCAATGCTTTTCTTGATTTTAAATGGAAAAGTCTCTATCAAGGTGTATAGATGTAGTATTACTGAGTAAGATTTTTCCTAGGAAGTCAAAACTAGTTTAACACTGAAGTTCAATCAATATAGGTGTTTGAACTAACAGTGTAATGAGAAGTATCCATCATAACATTGTTGTGAGACAATCTTTTTGTACACTGTACAGATGTGTCTTTGCCTAAGGTGTCTTATGATTGATTTACTAAAGAGCTGAATGTCCAATATCTAGGCAAGAGACAATAGGAGGGATTTCTGGGAAGATAGAGGACTCTTGAAGATGAGAGGCAGAGAAGCCAGTGAGTCACAGAAGTTTGACATCCAGGATCTATGAAAGGTAAAAAGCCACATGACAGAAGGTAGATTATTAAAAAAAAGGTTAATTTAATTTATAGGAGCTAGTTGAGAAAAAGCCTAAGTTAAGACTAAGCTTTCATAATTAAAATAAGTCTCTGTGTCATTATTGGTGGGTTAGTGGTCAAAGAAAGTCCAGCTACATAGAATCTCACCATAGATAGGAAAATAATGTATGAGAAATAAATATATTTCATTTCTGAGATATTACCATTGTTTATATGAACCATATAAAATATTGATTGAAAATCTGTCATTAAATGACATTAATGATGTTCAAGTTATTATTTTTTTTTCGCTTTCTCAAGACAGGGTTTCTCTATGTAGCTTTGGAGCCTATCCTGTCACTGGACTTTTTAATCTGAGGGATAAATATGGAAACACACATTTTCTAATGGCATCTTTCTCTTATACTTCATCTTGAAAAATCTCTGAAAATCTGTCTCCACACATGCAGTTACCTAACACTTCTTTCTCCATCTCTCATACTTCTCTCCCCATCACACATGTCCATCACACCTGCCTCCTACCTTCTCCTTCACTCTCCTGCTTCTTCTTGAAGCCAAAAACTTCTGGACAAATATAAATCACAAGTTTCAGGGTCACACAACACTTCTTGAGTAAACAATAAGAAACAGAGCCAAACTGATTACACAGTTTCTCTCATGCTAGAAATGTCACATTGGCCAGCCATTGAGTGACGACTGGACATGCACATAGCTCTAAGCATTCAGGGTTCCCAGACCGAAAGTGACAAAAAATTCATAAATTAAACAATAAACAGATAGTTGGCTGAACCTTGAGGTTGTAAGTACATGCAAAATATCTATCCCTGAGAAAGTTATGTCAACTAAAATTACTTCATGCTCTGACCTTGAATCAGCAATAAACACCTGGGGAACTGATCTCCCTCATTTGTTTCTAGGGTAACAGATATTCATGTCCAGATTCAACCGGTTTGCTTTGAATTTGCTCAGAGGTCTAAAATTAGTTGTCTCAGTGACCGAGAATACTATTGCTTTCTTATGCCAGTCTGAGTAATGAAAAAGTATCCTATTATTATTTTTATTCTTCAGAATTATATAGACAAGTAGAAGTCATCTTCCTGATCATCCATAGTGATATGTGTGCCCAATAGACAGAATATTACTGAGATAAAGTCACAAGGAGTGGGGATAATACCCATAGCTGTTTTTAGTGGCACATGAGAAAAATTACAGAGACAAACAGTTATCTATACCCTTTGACCCTACAGTCTTGCTAAGTTGAACCCCCCCATAAGAGAATCACTCATCTGGTAGTTTGGCCTGTTGAATACTAGTTGTCACCTGTTGTATACCCCCATGGCTTCCAGCAATTGGCTTTTGTCAACACTGTGCAATCAGGAGACTGTATTTTCTTCAACATGTTTTCTTTTCACATTCATAAAACCTCTACTATCTATAAATGTTTGGATTTATATCGACAATTTCTGTGATGTTCTATTAGTCATTGGGTCTGCTTGTAATGAAAGCTACACTGTTTTGGTTACAAATAGCTTTATAATATATTCAAAAACCAGTTATGATTCTGACTCCAGTTTCTTCTTTTTGACTCAGAACTGCATTGATGTTTGAGGTAGTTCTTATGGTTCCACATATATTTCAGGATTATTTCATTTAGCATACATTGTAAATGGGCAAATAACATTAAATATCAATAGCTAAGCAGGTAGCACTGTTACAAATGAAAGAGAGTTAAATGTCTATTCCCTTGACAAACATATTACATTAATACTAAACACAAAGAAAGTCACTCATTATTATTCACTCCTTAGCAAAATGTACACTAAGCAAATAACATAATAGTGTATAACTACAAAATAATGTAATAGTGTCTAACTACTAGAATGGCTGCATAAAAATATTAATATTATCAAGTATTGGTAAGGATGTAAAGTAGAATCCTCATTCATTACATTATATGCATAACAAATAGCACAACCAATAATATGTCCAGATAATAGAATGAAAACTGGGTTGGAAAAACATATAAGCCTGATTGGGGCTATATTATCTACCAATATAAATTTTTTGGAACATTGTCAGTTCCTGTCATCCTTGTAGTTCTCTGGAAATCTCCCTAGGGCCAGATCTCTCATCGGACCAATAATGGCTCCCTCTAATATGGTATCTGTCATCCTGCTCTCTCTCCTCTATTCATCCCCCAACTAAATATTTCTGCTCCTCCATTTCCTCTCCTCCACTCCTCCTGCTCTCAATTTGGCAGCCCCCTCTCCCCTACCCTCATGTTCCCAATTAGCACAGGAGTTCCTGCCTCTTCTCATTCCTGGGGTCCATTCCTTTAACACTTAGAGTCCTTCATGTTTCCTAGTTTCTTTGGTGAAGAGGATTATAGGCTGATAATCCTTTGCTCTATGTCTAAAATTCATATATGAGTGAGTACATACCATGTTTGTCTTTTTGTGACTGGGTTACCTCACCCAGGATGGTTTCTTCTAGATCCATCCATTTGCCTGCAAATTTCAAGATTCCATTGCTTTTTAATGCTAAGTAATACTCCATTGTATAAATGTACCATATTTTCTCTACCAATTCTTCAGTTGAGGGCCATCTAGGTTGCTTCCAGGTTCTGTCTATTACAAACAATGCTGCTTTGAACATGGTTGAACATATGTCCTTGTTGTATGAAAGTGCATTATTTGGGTATATTCCCAAGAGAAGAATGGCTGGATCTTGAGGTAGACTGATTCCCATTTTTCTGAGCAACCACTATACTGATTTCCAGGGTGGTCTTATAAGTACACACTCCCACCAGCAATGGAGGAGTGTTCCTTTTTCTCCACATCCTGTACAGCATAGTTTGTCATTGGTACTTTTGATTTTAGCTATTCTGACAGCTGTGAGGTGGTATCTCAGAGTTGTTTTGAGTTGCATTTCTCTGATGGCCAAGGATTTTGAGCACTTTCTTAAGTGTCTTTCAGCCATTTCATATTCCTCTGTTGACAATCCAGGCAATGGTGGAGAGGATAAACTAAACGCTCTTCCCCTAAAATGAGATTGATGACTACTTTTTATGCCATCCTAGAGACCTCATCCAGTGGCTGATGGAAGCAGAGACATATCCACAGATGTACACTTAACTGAACTCTGGAACTTAGTTGAAGAGAGGGAGGAATGAAGATCGAAGGGGTCAGTACCAGGTTGGAGAAACCCACAGAAACAGCTGGCCTGGACAAGGGGGAGCACATGGACCCCAGATGCTGTCTGGGAGGCCAGTACAGGACTGATCCAGACCCCTGAACATGGATGTCAATGAGGAGGCCTCTGCACTCCAGGGGGCCCCTGGTAGTGGATTAGTATTTTTCCCTGGTGTAAGAAGGGACTTTGAGAGCCCTTCCCACGTGAAGGGATGCACTCTTGCCCTGGACACATGGGGAAAGGCCCAGGCCCATCCCAGGATGATGTGGTTGACTTTTCGGATCCCTGGTTGAGTGACAGCCCTGCCCTACCTGGGGAGTGGAAGGTGAATGGGGTGGGGGAAGGGAGGGATGGGGGTGAGGGGAGGGAGAGGAAGAATGGATCAACATGTGAAACAAGTTGTTCCTAATTTGAACTAATAATTTTTTTTAATTTCTTGGAACATAAAAAGAAAAATAAGATACTATAGTGCAAATTCTAATTTGTCTTAATAATAAAAAACCCAGAGTCAAATATTTGTGTGTGAAATCTGAAAGCTCAGAGAAGTAAAGCAGCAGCAACTAAAGTTCTTACCTCTATGAAATCTTCAGATTGAAAGGGGCTGAGCTTGAACCTGGAAGCAACCTAGATGCCCCTCAACTGAAGAATGAATAGAGAAAATTAGTACATTTACAGAATGGAGTGGGGGGAAAATGGATTCTTGAAATTTGCAGGCAAATGGATGGAACTAGAAGAAACCATCCTGAGTGAGGTAACCCCATCACAACTCACTCATATATGGGTTTTGGACAAAGAGCAAAAGATTATCAGCCTACAATCCACACTGCCAGAGAAGCTAGGAATCAAGTAGGACCCCAATGGAAGATTGCATGGCCCCTTGAAGAAGAGGAGGAGGACAAGAACACCTGAGCAAATTGGGAGCATGAGGGGAGAAAAGAAGGATGTGGGGAGGGGAGAGGGAAATAAAGGGAGAGGGGAGGAAAACAGGAGGACTGAGACAAGAGAAGAATAAAGGAGGGAAAGAAAGGAGATCCCTTGATAGAGGAAGATGGTACAGGTTTGGAGAGATGTCTGGCACAGGGGAAGTGTTAGGGGATCCACAGTGATGAACCTAAGAATCTAGGCAGTACTGGAGAGGCTGACTTTGATGCCCTTTCCCTATAATGAGATTGATTACTACCTTAGTTACCATTCCTAGAACCTTCATTCAGTAGCTGATCGAAGCTGAAACAGGCACCCACAGCTAAACACTGAGCCATACATACTCCTGAAATCCAGTTGCAGAGGAGGAGGGATGAACAAAGGAGCCAAGATGGTGCTGGAGAAACCAGCAGAAACAGTTGACCTGACCTAGTGAGAGCACAGAGATCCTATCATAAAGACCAAGCCCTCTGAATGTGGCTGCCAGCTAGGAGGCCAAGACAGTCTATGGGACCTCTAACAGTGGACCCAGTGTTTTCCCTGAAGCTCAAATGGACTTTAGGAGCCCATCCCTATGGAGGGATACTATTGCAGCCCAGATACAGGAAGGAGGAACTGGGCCTTCCCCCAGATGATGTGATGGACTTTGAAGTTTTCTCACAGAGGACCTCACTATCCCTGGGGAGGGTGTTGGGGGTGGGTTGAAGCAATGATGGAGTGCATGGGAGAATGGGAGGGTGAGGGAATGGGGGGATGGATATCTAAATAAGAGTGCTTCTAAAATAAGAAAAGGCTAACTGCATTCATCTTAATTAGAATAATAGAATTTTTGTTTGTGGAATATTTTCCCCATCTGCTACTCAGTTTTCTTGTATTTAATGGTTTTTTGGGTAGCTTTTGCTCATTGTAAAATTAAATGATTTCAAAGGTAACTTAGATTTACAAAGAAAAAAATCAAGAAAGTGCCAGAGCTCCTGTCTTTAAATCCTCAGAATGAATAGGAGAGAGATCCTGTCTCCATCTGCCTCAGAGTCCTAACTCCAACTCCCTTGTGCTGTTATTAAAGTTGTATGCCTCCCAAGTACTAGGATCATAGGCATGAGATCCCAAGTGCTGGGATCAAAGGTGTGTGCCACCACGGTCTGGCCTCTATGGTTAACTAGTGGCTGACTTCACATTTGTTCTTCAGGCAAGCTTTATTTGTTAGAGTACAAATAAACTACCAGCACAAGATACAATTGTTTATTTGTATTATTGTGTGTGTATGTGTCTGCCTGTTTCTGTGTATTGTATGCCTATGTGTCTGTGTATGCATTGGCAGACACATACCTGCAGCTATCTGTGGAGCATTGGATTTCCTGGATCTGTAATTGTACATTGGTATAGGCTGTCTGTTATGGTTACTTAGAATAAAACTAGGGTCTTCTTTAATAGTTGCAAGTAATCTTAACCTTGGGCTATTTCTATAGCCATGTGGGATATAATTTTTGCTTAAAGTTATTCATGAGAATTTCATAACTATAATGTTTACATCCATATTTGGAGAATTTCTGTGATTGACAATGTACTATTGTAGACTTGTATTTCTATCATTTCCTATGAATGTGGAATCTAAAGTGACATATGTTTAACAATATCAATGATCACATTTTGTGAAATAGGAGAAAGAATAAATTTGTGTGCCCTTGGACACTGGTTGAAAGAATATTCTTCATTTCAATGACTACATTAGTAAAAATGAATGGATTACACAATCTCATTTCCTTTTTATGCTTCTGTGTTTGCATCAGATAAACTAGGTATACTTCCAGCAAATTTGAAGGTAAATCATGTTTTGAACTACCAACAACATGGGATAAATCAAATTAAAATTGAGTCTGTGATATTGGATGTCCTTCTATATGTTGTAAATATATGTTGCTTTTATTGGTTGATGAATAAAGCTGTTTTGACCAATAGTTAGACAAAATATAGCTAGGCAGGAAATCCAAACAAAGATGGTGAGAGAAGAAAGGCACAGTCAGGGAGATGCCATGTAGCCTCCAAATGAGTAAAATTCCAGAGCATTTCCCATAAGCCACCGCCTCATGGAAATACATAGATTAATAGAAATGGGTTAATTTATAAGAGAGAGGTAGCCAATAACAGATCTGAGCCATTGGCCAAACAAATATGCTTTAATATTAAGCCTTAGAGTGTTATTTAATAAGCAATTTTGAGGACTGGGTGGGTGGGAGAGAAACTGGTCCAGTGAACCAGGCAAGACAGAGGAAAACATCCAACAACAAGAGTGATGACAGAAGACTCAGTTGGGTTGGAACTTTAATAAAAAGGCTGAATAGCTGTCATCTCAACAAAATATGAATCCTATATTAAAGTACCCAAGATACATAATGGCTTTAAATATGAAGCCAAATCAATTGTGAAAACTACACATCAATCCAAGGCCCATCTCAACTCCCATTGCCTCATTAAAAGCTCTGTGGCACTTCTAAATCAGGAGTTATATTTCTCTCCTTTGAAGCTCTGAAGAGCTTTACACCATTTTTGACATAAATCATAATCTTTCTTATTGAAGTGTCTCATTCCATGATTAAACTGTGATTTATCTGAAGGCAGAAACTATGTCATTTTTATTTTTTGTGTTTTGTTTTTCTGACAATGTCTATCTATGATGGCATCTAGAGTCAGTTAAATATTGAGTAACTGGCATTTCCAGACTTGTCTGTGCCTCCATCATTATTTTTGTCAAATGTAACTGGAAATAAAGAAAGTACAAAAAGAATAAAAATAAGAAGAAGCTTTTATCTGATGCTCCATAGCCTCTGTTCTGAATGCCTGGTCTAATCATACAGAAGTTCATTGAGTGGTATAGACTTTTAGTATGGTTAACTTTTATGGGTGATGTTTTATTCACTTCTGAGACTGTTTTACAACTGCATACAGTTATGCAGTGAGCACAAAGATAAAGACATACACCATTATCAGATGGCTAGAAACTTCCCCAGCAGGCCCCATTGTCTTACCCCGATCCTACCATGGTATAACCATGGTTTTGGCCTTGAATGGCATGGGTTCATTTTGTCCACCTTTGTCTACTTTCATGTCTGGCTCTCCTCTCTACATTTCTGACATTCATTTATACTGTATATCATTATTTTACATTATCATATAACCCTACTAATCAAAGAGTGGTCCCAGGATCAATAGAATCAACAATTCCTAACATCTAGTTTGTAATGCAAATTCTTAGGTCCCAGGCTAGATCTGCAAAATCAAATTCCCCCAAGTAGGTTTCAGAAATATGTGCTTTATCAAACTGTCCTTGTCATTATCATGCCCAGCAAAGCTTGAGAACAAAGTGATTCTTCAGCTTCTGATGGATCAACTTACGATTTTTAAATTTTAATGTGATATGAAAGCAATGTGAATTAGTGTAAAAAAAAAATCCTTCAGAGTTGAATTTTTTCATCTTTACCTAGACTAGAAATGTGTGGTATGTTGGTCTTTTGGGAATGTTTTGAGATTACAGGGTTCTATAAGGTAAAATAACGAATATTATACAGTGTACTCTGTTGCAAATCTATGATTTAGGTAGGTTAAATACGTTGAGTGCCTTTGACTTTTTTATGCTTCTGATGAATTTATCAGGAATTAACCATGCTGTGAATCAAGACATATTTCTGTCCCACATTGTGACTGTAAACTCTCTCTTCATCTAGTTCACACTTGTTATTAGGAACATCATTTGTTTCCTGCCCTAGGAACTCATAGTAAAAATTAGTATAACTCTTCAAGTACTATTTTTCCCCAAAGGTCCCCAAACATTTTTGTTTCTGAAATTTGAAACTTTCTGTGGATTGAATGTCTTGGTACATCAAAACTCATTTGTGAGCTGGGTGTTGATGGCACATGCCTTTAATCCTAGCACTCAGGAGGCAGAGGCAGGTGAATCTCTGTGAGTTCGAGGCCAGCCTGCTCTATAGAACGAGTTCCAGGACAACCTCCAAAGTAGTACAGATAAACCCTGTCTCCAGAAAATGAAAAACAAAACAAACAAAAAAACTCATTTGTTAATGTCTCTATCCTCAATATGATATTATCTGCAGATAATGACTCTTGAGATACAAATGAGTCCAGCTAATACCAGGTAGGTAAAGACTTTATGACAATATTAGTGTGAGAAAGAGATGATGAAGCAATAGTCTTCCTGATTTCCACCAATAAAGTAACCAACATGTTTAGACATATAGAAATTTCATTTAGCTACTATACACTAGACTGATTTACATATTATTCTGATCCAAGACAACTTTCTTTCCTGTGTGATTTAATATGTCCAATTCATATGTTATATCTTAGTCATTTGCTCATTACATAAAAACTCATTAATGTCACCAGAGACAGGAAGCTCTTTTCTGCCTTCAGAATATTGACATTTGTTTTGATTCTCAACACTGAATTCAGGGGTTGACATAAGAGACATACTCAACAACAGATTTCTAATATTCCAGAGAAAATTATTTAAAAGTAAAAAACAAATTAAATGAATATAAAAATTGCCATTTGAATATGAACACCTTAAAGAATTAATATTTCTTATTGACTTTGTATAATAAACCAAAAATCTAATTTTCTGAAAACATGCTTTGGAGGACTACTTTGCAGAGGGAAATTCCAAGCTGTAAATGTATGCAAAAATACAAATTTGAATAAATACTGAAAAAACATTTCAAATAACTTTATTATAGTTATGCACAATTCATAGCCAGTATCACCTTTTATCACAGATCAAGCTGCCCAAGTCTTCTTTCTGTCAGTTCACTGACTTGTTTATCACTCTTAAAGGAACAAAAAAGGAAAGGAAAAGATATGGGAGAAAATGAAAAAAGAAAGAAGGAAGAGAAAAAAGGAATAAAAGGAGAAAAGAAAAAATGAAAATCTTAAAGTCAATATGTTTCCATTTGTTAAATGAATTTATTCAGATCTGTGTGTGGTGCCTGACTGGTATATTTGGAAAAAGACCCCATTTGTTTCTAGAAACTTCTTTCATAATATTTTCAAAGATTTTTTTAACTGAAATATAGTTATATCACTACCCTCCTTAAAGCTACTCCCAGCTACTTTTCCTCTAGTCCTTAACATGCTCCCCACTTTCAAGTTGATAGCTTTTTTCTTTTATTTATTAATTACATAATAAATATTTTGTATGTGTGTGTGCATGTATGTGTGTATATATGTTTCTGTCTGCCTGCACACATGCATACAAATATAAGCACAACATGCTTAGTCCATATTTGTTGTTTATATGTATATGGTTTCTTTCTAGGCTGAGCCACTCTACAATGGACAAACAATAAGGAGACTTATCAGTGGAAGAGGGTAATCCTCCTCCTCCCAGCAGTCATCAGCTGACTAAGGTTCTTTATTTAGAAGGGACCCAATGAAGCTTTCTCCCTTCCACATTAACAGGCCCATTGTATTTCCATTGTTCTAATCTTGCTTCTGCCATTATTTCTAAGAGACTATTTGACTACAGACTCTTTTATCTTTTATCTTTCTTCTCCCTCTTCTTTGATGTTCCATAGATGCAGGAGCTGTTATGTGAATGCATCCACTGAGGTTGGTTTCCCCAGAATCTGTTAATCTCTGCATCATGTCTAGTTGTCTGTTTTTTTGAAGGTCTTTATTTTCTATAAAGAGAGTCTTCTTTGTAGTAGCTACACTTCTTTGTAGGTATACTGATGAGTTTTAGGATGTAATAAGATATTGTGCTGGTCTAGCAAATGGAGGTAGGAGATTCTTCTCTAAAGTATATGACCTCACTAGCTCCAGGAAGCTGGCTAGGTTTCCAGTGCCACAAATAATCTCCCTCCTCTTGAGTGGGCCCTAAGTGCAACTAGGGAGTTCTTGGTTGCCACCAACACATAAATGCCACTAATTTCACCTATGAATGTCTTCTTATTCTGGTCATTGCTATGGTTCATGAATTTTGCAGTATGGCCCAATGTCCAGAAAGTTCTCATTTAAGTAACGGTGCCATGGGTTCTTACCATGTGCAGTGTTGTAGTTTTTGAGTTTGTATTTCTTTGAGTCTTCTTTCATTTGCTAAAAGAATATTGCCCCTGCAAAAAGACAATTTTATCATTACACAGAGTTTTCAAAATATCAAATATTTTTCTAGAGAAAAAAGCAAGGAAAGTAGGGGATAGGTGGATATTTTTAGAAGATGAGTAAGATTCAGTCTCCCAGGGAAGAAAATATTCTTGAAAATGATTGGTTAGATTATTTAATCTTTATCAATTTAGACTGTCAGCATCCATCATCCAACAGTTGGAATTCAAAATCCACTTCCATGCAAAAATATGAAGTTTGCCTACTATTCCTTCATCTGATTAGTTTGATAAGGTTCTAAACAATACCTCTTCCTGTGTTAGAAGGACAAAGGGAAAGCCTGAAAAGAAAGTTTTAGAAGAACAATTTTTGGAATATTCCTGAAGACTATGACTATCAATTGAAAAAAATATACTCCTAGAAAACAATTAAGTATTAATAAGACATGGGATTATCTGCATTATATTACATGTGCTAAATAATTACTGATGTGGTTGGTAGAGACAGATAACCTCCTGTGGTGGGGGACTATAGTGGGAAACTACCAATACAGAGCCAAGTGGAAATACAAGGGTATTTAATTGGGAAAAGCCTTACTTACAGAGCAACCTAGCCAGCCGGTGTGGCAGCAGTCTGTACGAAAGCCCAAAAAGTGAAACCAAAACAGAGACTCTGTCCCCTTCAAGTCTAACTCTTGCAAGTGTGGTCAGGCACACCTGTAGCCAGCCCCTAAGTAGGCGTGGCTACAGCTTCCCCTACAGGGGACAATACTCATGATTACTATATGGGCAAGGTTCCAAACATTTCCTAAGCCAAATGTATTATCAAAAGTTCTGTATATATCTCTAGAAATGTTCACATCATGAGTATATTAAGTGCTGTTTAAATGTTATGTCAGTAGACTATGTATGTTGTAATTACATGAGTCCAAAAGTAAAGTTTTCAGAGTAATAAGGAATCTGTGAGTTAAGAAAGTCATATATCTAAGCAATAGTGGAGAGGCTACCTTAAATGCCTTTCCCCAGTAATGAGATTGATGACTACCTTATATGCCATCTTAGTGCCTTCATCCAGTAGCTGATGAAAGTAGAAACAGACACCCACCGCTAAACACTGAGCTGAAGTCAGGAATCCAGTTGCAGAGAGGGAGGACTGATGAGCAAAGGGGTCAAGACAAGGCTGGAGAAACCCACAAAAAACAGCTGACCTGAAAAAGGAGGAGCTCACGGATCTCAGACTGATATCTGGGAAATCAGCATAGAACTGATCCAGACCCCCTGAATGAGGATGTCAGTTTCAGGTCTAGGCAATCTATGAGGCCTCTGGTAGAGGATCACTATTTATCCCTAGTATAAGAATGAACTTTGGGAGACCATTCCACTCAGAGGGATACTCTCTCAGCCTAGACATACGGGGGAGGGCCTAGGCCCTGCACCAAATGACAGAATTTAAAGATACCCCATGGAAGGCCTCACCCTCCAAGGGAAGCAGAAAGGGCATGGCATAGAGGGCTGGTGGGGGCCAGGAGAGGAGCAAAGGAAGAGGGAGCTGGGATTGACCTGTACAACAAGCTTGCCTCTAATTTAAATACAAAAAATCTAAAAGAAGGTGAAAGATTTATACATCCTAAAGAGAAGCTGAGAAAAAAAGAAAGCTTCTTCAACAAATGGTGCTGGAATAACTGAATGCTGGAATGTAGAATACTGCACATAGATCCATATTTATCGCCATGCACAAAACTTGAGTCAAAATGGATCAACGACCTTAACATAAATCCAGCCACACTGAACCTCTTAGAAGAGAAAATAGGTGGTACCCTCAAATGAATTGGTACAGGAGACCACTTCCTGAACTTAACACCAGTAGCACAGACACTGAGATTGACAATTAATAAATGGGACCTCCTGAAACTGAGAAGCTTCTGTAAGGCAAAGGATACAATCAACAAGACTAAATGCCAGCCCACAGAATGGGAAAAGATATTCACCATCCCCATGTCTGACAGAGGGCTGATTTCTAAAATGTACAAAGAATTCAAGAAACTAGTCACCAAAACACCAACTAATCCAATTAAATAGTGTGGTAAAGAACTAAATAGAGAATTCTCAATGGAGGAATTTAAAATGGCTGAAAAACACTCAAGAAAGTGCTCAACATCCTTAGTCATCAGGGAAATGCAAATCAAAACAACTCTGAGATACCATCTTGTTCCTGTCAGAATGGCTAAAATAAAAAATAACAATGATTTTCAAGGTCTCCTCACTGACACCCACATTCAGGGAGTCTGGATCAGTCCATGCTGGTTTCCCAGCTATCAGTCTGGGGACCAAGAGTTTTTCCTTGTTCAGGTCAACTGTTTCTGTGGGTTTTAACAGCCTGGTATGGACCCCTTTGCTCATCAGTCCTCCTTCTCTGCATCTGGATTTCAGTTTAGTTCAAGGTTTAGCTGTGGGTGTCTGCTTCTACTTCCACCAGCTGCTGGATGAAGGCTAAACGATGTCACATGAATTAGTCATCAATGTCATTATCAGAAAAGGTCATTTAAGGTAGCCTCTCCTCTGTTGCTTAGATTGTTAGTTGGGGCGGGGCAGGGGAGGAGGGGAGCAAGAGGGACCTGGGATTGACATGTAAAATAATTTTCTTTCTAACAAAAGAAATATATATCTTCAAAAAAAGATATATTAAAAAAACACCAATGAAAGTTTAGTTTATGCTGGAGAGGATGTGGAGAAAGGGGAACACTCCTCTATTGCTGGTGGGAGTGCCAACTGGTATAGACACTTTGGAAATTAGTGTTTCCTCAGGAAAATGGGAATCAATCTACCACAAAGCCTAGCAATTCCACTCTTAAGCATATACTCAAAAGATGCACATTCATACAACAAGGACATCTGTTCAACCATGTTCATAGCAGCATTATTTTTAATAGCCAGAAATTGGAACCAACCTAGATGCTCATCAACTGAAGAATAGGTGAAGATGTGGTACATTCACACAGTAGAGTACTACTCAGTGAAAAAACAATGGAATCTTGAAATTCTCAGGAGAATGGATAGAACTAGAAGAAACCATCCCAAGTGAGGCAACCCAGTCACACAAAAGACAAAAATGGTATGTACTCATTCATATATGGAATTTAGACATAGAGCAAAGGGATACCAGCCTACAATAGACACCACAAAACAAGCTAGGAAACAAGGAGGACCCTATGAAAGACATACATGATTCCCTAGAGAAGGGGAAATGGACGAGATCTCCTGAGCTAATTAGGAGCATGGGTGGAGGGGAGAGGGAGCTAGAAGAAAGATAAGGGGAGAAGATGAGGGAAGAGGAGAACATGAGAAAATAGGAAGATTTAGTCAGGGGAAGAATTTAGGAGAACAAGAAAAGAGATACAGCAATAGATGGATCCATTATAGGTTTAAAGAAAATTGTGGCACTATGGACATGTTCAGAGATCTACAAATCTGACACAACTAACAATCTAAGCAGTGTTGAGAGGATACATTATATGCCCTTCTCTGATAATGAGATTGATGACTATGTTATATGCCATCCTAGAGCCTTCATCCAGTAGCTGATGGAAGCAGAAACACACAGACACCCACAGCTAAACACTGAGCTGAAGTCTGGAATCCAGTTGCAGAGGGAGGAGTCATGAGCAAAGGGGTCAGGACCAGGCTGGTGAAACCCACAGAAACAGCTGACCTGAGCAACTGGTTGCTCATGGACCCCAGACTGATAGCTTGGAAAGCAGCATAGGAGTGTTCCTGAACCCCTGAATGAGGATGTCATTTTGAGATCTAGGCAATCTATGGGGCCTCTGGTAGTGGATCAGTATTTATCCCTAGTCTATGAATGGACTTTGGGTGCCCTCTCCATATAGAGGGATACTCTCTCAGCCTAGACTCACAGGGGAGGATCTAGGCCCTATTCCAAATGATATGACAGACTTTGAAGATCCCACATGGAAGGCCTCACCCTCCTGGGGAGCAGAAAGGGGTTGGGATGGGGGAGGGGAGTGGGGAAATGGAGGAATGGAGAGGAGGAAGAGGGAACTGTGATTGACATGTAAAAGAAGCTTGTTTCTAATAATGATAAAAAATATATTTCCAAAATAATCTGAGAGAAAAACAAGACAGTGGTATATAACAACTGTGATGTTGGCATATTGCACATTTACACTATGAATGTTGCAGGTATGAGATATCCTCAGCCATACATATTTGTATATATGATACATGGTGTGTGTGTGTGTGTTTGTGTGTGTGTGTGTACTCTCCCTGTATACTTTCTCACCAATTGTTAAAGACATTCTTAAGGCAAGCGAAATCTTAATAAATTTAACAATAGTTTTACATTCTCATTAAAAAATAATTAACCGCTCTCCTCATGGAGTTGTACATGTCCTGATCTACTAGATTATTTTTACACTTGTATATTATCTCTATGTTTTAACGTCTCTTTATTTGCCTCTTCATTTGCTCTTCTATAGAGGAAACTTTCTTGTCATTGCTACTGTTTCCATTAAACATTATGCACTTTAAAAACATCTCCTCACCCCCGCCCCTCTTCACTGATCTCTAATCCTTATAAAATACTAAGGCGACATCTTTTTCCTACTTCTTCCCACTCTTCTATTACATAATCCAGCATAACCAGTAGAAATCGGTTCTAGTCATCTTCATTCAAATGCCTGAGCAAACCAAAGAAAACTGCACCTCTGGTCTCCACCCATGTTTTCCTACTTAGCCTTTTATTGGATATTTTCTTACCTGCTACTTTCTTCTAATTTTCAATGCAGCTTAGCAGGAACTGTATAAAAGGGACTTCTTTTGGTAAACAAAGCCAGCAACTACCACATTCTTATTTGCTGTCCTCTGTCTATTGATTCATAATATATATCATAAGTGAAAAAGGTAAATAAAAGAGAAATGATTTATCAAAACAAAAAGTAACAAATATCTCAAATATATATATATATATATATATATATCCTAATTCATTATTTTATTCTTTGTTTCTCTAACTAGTGAGTAAGCACTCTAATGGTAGAAGCACATGTCTGTAGAGTAGTGTAAACTGCTCTAGAGAAGGTACCCAATGAACATTGGAGCAGTAGATTCTTTATCATTCGTGTATGACCACTACTGATACAAATATCAAATTCAGATAACAGCAGTAAATATGGGTATGACTCAAGACTTTACAGATTGAAAAGACATAAAATCAAATTCATAGAATAAAAATGAAAGAAATTAATTCTTGTATGTGTGAGGAAGTCAAATGACGTGTCTGACCATAGACCCAGCAAGATACAGAGGATTGTAGTGTCAGTCATGGTGTGAATCATGGTGAACCTTTGTCTAGGCTCCTTCTGCAATCAAGCTTCTCATACATAGTAGACATACCTCATCTTTGAAAAACACACACAACCATCACTGCAATATCTCATGAAAGACCTTTCTTTTTGAACATTTTTAAAATTTGTTCCTGTTATCACACGCATTTCTTTAATGGTAATTATTTGACAAAAACATTCTTCAAAGCACTTTACAAAAATAAACATTGATTCCTCATGACACGATTGTTGTGAGCATCATAGGATGATGGTGGCTAATTTTCAAAGTTAAACCCTGTTGATCTTTGTTTTCAGTGTGATAAGGCACTAAAATAATAGCTATAAGAACATGTTCCAACATATTGAAAGGTGGAAAATTCTATGGAAGAAGGAAAAGTAGAATCAGGTGTGTTGAGACTCCTGGTGAGGAAGGAGTACCTACTGCCAGGCTTTAAATAGATTAATGTGATGGTTTAATGAGATGTTTCCCACAGTCTTGAGTATCTGAATACTCATTTCCCAGCTGATACCAGTTGATGGTGTCAGTTAATGACATATAATGTGATCTTTTTTGGTAGGGGTTGGGAAGCTTACTGGTTCCTCATATTTTCTTAAATTCCTAAAGTAGTTAATTCCTTTAAATACTAAATTTTATAAATCAGCACAGTTGATTATCATATACACTGTCTCAAATGTTCTTTCAATATTCTATAAACAAAGGAATGTTTGTGAATACTGGGCAAATTGTGAAGAGGAAAATGTTAGGAGTGGTAGATATAAAGATTCCCCACTCTCTAAATTATTTGTCTTGTAGGGTACAATGAATTTACATCTTAAGTGTTTATACAATAATAAATTAGTTGAAGAAATCACATGTTTAATTAGCTGTAGTAATATTGAATAGCCAATATATTAAAAGTGAATCAAGTAGTTTATAATGCAACTCCACTAATCAGCTACTAATTAACATGTGAGAAATACTCTACAAAGAGCTTTTATTAAAATATAAGGGAGAGTGAAAACTCACTCTTTTCATTATCTTACGCTATCAGCTTATTTCTTAATCAGCTAACAAATAATGTCCTCAAATTACAAGCTTTTTTGAACAATGGGAGCAGCAGCACTAACTTTGAGATAAAAGAAATTAATATACTTACGATTCATGGTTCTAAAAATTTGATACAAAGAAAATAAATATCCATAATCTTATTGATTTGTCTTATTACAACAAAATATTGTAGGCTGAGTGGCTTAGAAACAAAACAAGTTTCTTTCTCACAGTTTTCTGGATTGAGAATTCCAAGATAAATCACCTGCTGATGGTGGTGTCTGGAGAGAGGCCATCACCTTTCATTTGTCTGTCTCCTCACCCTTTCTTTAAGAGGAAAAAGAGGGAAGCTAGATCTCTGGGATTTTTTTTTTTTTTGATAAAGGCACTGATTCAAAATAAGATTACTTTATCCTCATGATCATAATTACAATTTTTCCTTATTTTTTGTTTAATACCATCACCTTGAGGTTCAAGGTTCAACATACTAATTCTGAAGGACATAACTCTAAGACAAGAGTGTACACCATGTTGTGATTTGGTGTACTAGAATTGACTAGTTGAGTAGCATTATTATCCTGTTCCATTCCGTTGTGTGACCTTTCATGAAGATGACTGGCATACATGACACCTACCTGAGTTAGAAACAATAAAGATGTGGGAATAAAAAACATTCCACATACTCTTCCTGTGAAGTTCAAAGAAAATCATTGAGACTCTTAGTTCAATGGTAGTATTATTTATTAAAATAAAAGTACTTGCTAACTAAATTTTTAGAATAGTTTTGTGGCATTCAATAGTTGACTTAAGAATTTAACGTGGTTCTTATGGTCCCGTCTTTAAATATATTTCAGGATTATTTTAACTTAGCTGGTTGGGGGTTTTTTGTTTGTTTGTTTGTTTTTCTATCTCTCTGAATCAAAATTCAAGACTGTTGTGTAGCAAATTCCTCTGAGTTGAGTCATTTCATCCAAGTGGTAGGCTAATTAAGACTCAAATATTTCAAGAAGTTCACAAAACTTACCACCTGAACAAGCCCCAAATTACCATTATTTCCCAATTTCATCAATATGACACAAACAGAAATGTCTGCCAATTAGTGACTCTCAAGTGTAGAATTTGCTGCTAAGTATGCAAAGGGCTCAGATTTCCAGGCCTTTGCATATTCCAGATTGTGAATCTTTACCCATTCTGGGATGGGATTTCACTAGTATAGTTCCCTTTGAGTTATCCATGTTTCCAGAAGTAATGTTTTACACATACTTTCAGAAGCAATATCAAAAAACTTTTTGGTTACCAGGCTGGATTACTTTATTTCGGTATTCTGTCTGGAGTGAGCCAACATTTCTTCACATCTCTCCAGGCACAACATCACACAGTGTATTTCAACTTCAATTTCACTATATTGAAACTGTTCAATTGACAAGATGCTAAGTTCTATTCTTTGAATGTTATGTATATTTCCAATATTAAGACTATAGAATAGAATTACATGTCATTGGGTTATTACCAAGATTATAACTTCATATATCTAGCCTTGTTATTCTGAATTATTCTCCATCTTTGTTATTATTCTCCCTGTTTTGTTTTAACTTAGCTTGGATGAAAAAATGATTTTTTTTCTGTTTAAGTAATTTCTTTTCTTCTCAGAAGGTAGTTTTGGATTAAAATTGAATTCATAGCCATGTGTTACTTTTTTCGATACCTAACTGCTTAATTCTTGTTGAATGACAACTAAAACATATCTGTGATCATCTGGCTCATAAATATTATTTTTCCCAGGCTCTGTCACTTGAGAGTTCTTAACTATATTGTTCCTGTTGGTCTCATTTTCCTCAATTATGACACCCAAATCACTTGTCCAAACCAAAAAGCAGTGTATTAGCCTTGGGTGTTTTACTCACTTTTGGAGAATTTACTATATCTGGCATATGATAAATCATCCCTTGAGTTTGTCTTTACATGCAAGAAATTTCTTCACTTTGGCATCTCTCCTTTCTTTCTGTATCCATCCAGGACATCATCTTTCTATCATTGGTTTGCTATGGCATCCTGTTGAAAGTCCCAGCATTCTATGTAGAGTATTTACTAATCTCACATTTGTGTTGAATTTTGAATACATTATGTTCCAAAGCTCAGGGCAGAGACTGTAACGATGTCTTTCTGCCAGCCACTCAAGTTCTGTTCCCTGCCACATTAAGGTCCTAAGTAACACAGAGAGACTCATATTAGGTAACATGCTGCTGGCCAATGACTAGGAATTCTTATAGGCAAACTCAGTCTTAATTACCAACCATAACTACTAATTTTATATTTTATAAGACTTATCTTATGGAGGATGCTGGTGGAATGTGTCCTGTCTTCCTGGGATCACATGGTGGCTCCACAGTGAGGAGGAGGAAGAAAACAAGTTCCTGCTTGTCCCTGCTTATATTCTGAGTCTGCCTGCTATGTCACTTCCTGCCTGGATCACAAGACTTTTTTTACTACATTTCCCAGAATCCTCCTTGACTCCTAGTCCCACCTATCTTTGTGCCTCATTGGCACAAAGTACATTATTCCACAACCAATAAGATTAACATACACAGAAGAATGTCCCCCATCAAGAGACCACTGCTTTTATGAAGTCTTAGGATTCCTGGTATTTGTTTCTGTTATTTTGGGCTGTAAAATAGAGTATCTGCAAATTATTATCAAAATGTATTGTTCTTATGTAAATTTTTATTTTATTGACATGTAAATTAAATCATAAATATTTGGAAATAAGCAATGTTCCTAATTTTTTTATCCTGAATATATCATGACATGTTAGCTACAGAAATCAAGAATAAGGCCTGTCAGGATGGAGCCATGGCTAAGTGATTAAACATTCAGAGCTCTTCAAGAAGGAGATAAGGATTTCTGTTCCCAGAACCCATGTTAAATAGATAACAACTTCCTGTAACTTCAGCTCTAGGGGATCTGACCCTTTCTCTTGGCCTCTGAGGGCATCCCTACACATGAAAACACACACACACACACACACTTACTCACATAAATACAAAATTTAAGATTCAAAAAATGTATAAACTAGAAAGGTATTAAAACTCCTTACTGATAGTAATATTATTTTGCTGATAGCACCAGAAAAATAATTCTACTATATCTACTCATTACAAATATGATAGATTAGACCTGTCTACTAGGTGATGTACAATAACAATGACATATGGTTATATATCTTTTTGGTATGACAAGCTTCAAATGTTATATATAAGAATAATTTTCCAAATAATTTAAATATCACTTTCTTTCAATTTACACCATTTTGTTCATATATGATACCCACATTAATAAAGAACACAAAATCTTTTCTATTAATTTAAAAATATTTTCAGCTCATTTCTACTTCATTCTATACTTCATTAATAAATAGCACAGCTATTTGAAATAATCACAAATTTCAGTTTGATGCTGTTTAAATGAAAACTTGATTTTGGTCTTTTCACCAATGATGACTCATAAAGATGAATAATTACTTTAGAATGTGTTCAGAATTCCAAATTAACAGAAAATTCATGAAATTCATAATTTCAAAACAGTCAAGTAGTATTTTTTTCAGAGATGCTTTTGCTGCTAGACTTAGTATCACTAATGTCTCTTACAGGTACACTGAGAGCCCCTAGGCAAATTCCATAAATGTCACAAGAGAGCTAGAGATCCAAACACCCAGACCCAGTGTCATGAGAAAGATTTAAAGATCTGCTAAAGATCACCAGAGGCAAATAAAAACCAGACTAATGCATGTGTTTTGTCTGGACTCAGAAGTGTTTTGAGATTTGTGTGCCTAAGATGATTTTCTGCACAGGCCTCTTGAATTTAAATGTGTTCAGCCTCCATCAAAGGGCTTTACATAGTCTAAAAATTTACAGAAAGGAGCAGATTGACAAGCATATTTCCCTGATTAATTTGCTCATGGGTAGTTTATAGAAATAAGAGAAGCTTGTGTTTTGAATGGTGGGAGAGGGGAAAGACCACTGAACCAGTTGGAGATCTCAAAGCTCCATGTGATAACATGGCACACTCCTTCAGAGAAACCTGAGAAGTTATGTGATTTTTTTTCCCCAGGCACTTCTCCAAGGTCAGAGTTGAAGTAGCCTAAGCACAGGTACAATCCATAAGATCTCCATTTCCCACTGTCTTCTCCAAATGAAGGGAAACCAAGTAAGATATACAAGTAAGAAAAATACCATTGTAGGACATTGAAAATTCTAATCTGAAACCTGGTTCTATTGTTTATAAGTCCTTGAGAATTCTGAGTCCATTGAATGATATTTCCTTGAATGATGCAGCTGACCTGACCTAGTGAAAGCACAGGGATCCCATTTGTAAATGGAACCAGCATTGGACCTAAACAAGCCCTCTGCATGGCAGTGCCCCCTAGGAGAACTGGGCAATCTATGGGACCTCTAACAGTGGAGCCAGTATTTATTCCTAGTGTACAAATGGACCTTGAGAGTCCATTCCCTATGGAGGAATACTATTGCAGCCCAGATGGGGCCTAGACCCTCCCCCAAATAATGAGACTTTGATGGTCTCCAGTGGAAGGCCTCACTATCCTTAGGGAATGTGGGGGTTCTGTGTGGGGCATGGGAGGATGGGAGGGTAGGGAATGGGGGGATTGATATGTAAAATAAAATTGTTTCTAAAATCAAAATAAAAAATGATGCATTTATGAAATTTCATTCAACTTTGTGAAGTTTTGAACCATTAGGGACATTGTCTGGTGCAGGAAAATATCCATAGAGGTGACAATTTTTTTATTTTATATGATCCTCTCCATAGCCCTTAAACATTTTACTATCAGAAATAATAGCATGAAGGTTCTGAATAAACTGGTTGGAAATTCTAGATATTTATTTCTTTTGAAACATCTCCTGTAATAGTCTGAGTCATAGTTCTCCACTAAATGAGATAACAATGTGAGCTTCTACATCTCAAAGCATATAGATGCAATGAAGTTTTTAAAAATAATTGACAAATTGACAAAAGCAACAGAATAGCAGAGGGGAATGCCCAAGAGAATAATTTCTGTTTAAGGTAAAAATAAAGTATATATTTTCTCAGATAAAATCTTAAACATTACTCATAATAATTAATTTCTTCCATGTGTCTAGATCTAATATATCATATAAGAGAAACATTTGAGTTATTAATGGAGGAATGATTAATCTTATTGGCAACCTTTTGAAAATATATCAGCTTTACCAAATTATTATAAATTTATGTGTATGATTTTTCCTGTATTTTGTGTACCATGTGTCTGCCTGTTCCCCACAGGAATGATAAAAAGCCATCAGATGCTGGGCATTGATGGCACACTCCTTTAATCCCAGCACTCAGGAGGCAGAGGCAGGTGGATCTCTGTGAGTTAGAGGCCAGCCAGGTCTACAGAGTGAGTTCCAGGACAGCCTACAAAACAATACAGAGAAACCCTGTCTAAAAAACAAACAAACAAACAAACAAAAAGGAGAAGTCATCAGATTCTCTGGGACTGGAGCTATATGTGGTTTTGAGCTGAAGATGTTATGTGGATTCTGGGAATCTAAACTGGTGCTGAAGAGCACCAACCAGTGGTCTTAAGTACTAAGTCATCTCTTAAGCATGCATTACATTATTTCTACTTTAAAATAAAATATTTCAGAGTCATAAAAAATAAGATGTTTAACTAGAGACAATGTTCTACCTCCGTATATACCTATGTATCATCTATTTATCTATCATCTACCTATCTACCACCTATCCATATATCATCAGCCTTTCAATTATTTATCTATCATCTATTTCTATCATGATCATCCATCAATATGTTCTTTCTGTCTAGCTAGACATATATATTCCTTAGGCTTAATTCTCTTGTTGCTAACTTCTCTAAGACATTTCTTGTATCATGTGGGAAATACTTCATAGTAATAATCAGTATTAGTTAAGAACTTGCTTTCTTTGGCATGTCTTTGTGCTTATGTAGTGGTGTGAATGAATGTCCCAGCTGTTTCTCCCAAGACAATTGTGTAATGCTTAAGACAATTGTGCAATGCTTAGCCTGTAGTTTGATATGAAATTCAAAGAGCCAGATAAATAGCAGAATAATCTCCTCTACTTTTGGTTTGATGTCATTGCAATGGCAATTTTAGCTAGAATCATAGCCAACAAAGAAGCCAAACAAAAACATACCTAAGGGGAAATCCTGAAATTTTAATTTTTAGAGATGTAAAACAAACATCTGAATAAAACACCTCAATCAAAATAGAAATTAAAGCAGAGGATTAAAATTCCAGAGCCCTAGGGTAGAACCAAACATGACTGGGGAAAAAGTCAATGAAATGATTCCTATTGGTATTCTGCTATGTTCATAGGTTGGTGTTTAGCCCAACTGTCATCAGAGAGTCTTCATCCAGGAACTAATGGGAACAGATGCAGAGAACCACACAGCCTAACATTAGGCAGAGCTTGGTGAACCACATTGAAGATTGGGAGGAAGGACTGTAGAAGGCAGAGGTGTCCAGGACACCAGGAGAACATAGCTCACCCAATCAACTAAGCAGGGCTCATAGGGGTCATCGAGACTGAAGCAACTATCACAGAGCCTACATGAAACTGTGCTAGGTCTTCTACATATAGATTACATTTGTGTAGCTTGGTGTTCTTGTGGGACTACTAACAGTCGATAGCTCTGACTCTATTGACTGTTCTTGGGTCCCTTTTCCTCCTACTAGGTTGCCTCTTACAGCCTTGATATGAGAATTTATGCCTAGTCTTATTGTAACTTGTTATTCCATGTTCAGTTGATATAACTAGGAGGCCTGCTCTTTTCTGAGGAAGAGTAGATCTAGGCAGAGGAGAGGAAATTATAGTCAGAATATAATATATGAGAGAAGAATAAATAAAAATTAATGCAAATTATGTATTGTGATAAGGGCTAGATCATATATACAATCTATAAATAGACACACAATATACATATTATTCTTAATTTAATACATATATATATATGTATATATATATATTGGATAGATATAGTACATATACTATAAATATATATCATATATTCATGAAAACATGCAAACAGGAGCATCAATAGTGAAATAAATATGCTAATAAATCCATTGCCTTAGATATACATATGTAAATTCTTCTATATCACTGAGACACATACATGTGTGTACAGATTGTAATGTACATATATATCATATATAGGTAAGATATATTAAGAGTAACATATATGTATCTATATACTGTTAAATATGTTAAATATAAATGTAAATGTGTCTGCATTTTATTATGAGTACAGATGTAATTGTAAACAAAAATATCTGTTTGTACATATAAAGTCAGCCAACCTGGAATATAATAGATCACAGATACTTTGGCTTCAATCTTATTCCATGTCAGCAAGCTGCTCTTTCTTCCCTAGTGTTGCAGGGAAAGTGTGCTTGTGAAGGAAGAGAAAGACAGAGGCAAGAGACTGAATGTTTTAGAAATGAAAATTTGAATGTCACATTTATCTCAGGTAGTCATAAGACAATTTATTATCTAATATAAATCATTACCTTATACTGGCTTTCATCAGACTGTGTGATAAATTAGCCGTCTGCCCATTACTATTACTTTCATTTAAAATGAATGTTGTTTGCTGCTGATAAATCAAAATTTATCATCAAAGTCACAGGTCTCTGACAGTAAAAATAAATGCATAGAGATACCAACAAAAAAAGTGTTGCTGAACTAGAATATGTTAGTCTGGCATGAAAGAATTAAAAACTATTGAAAGTACCTTTAGAAGATGTATCAGAAGCATTCTAGAAATAAATTCTGGTTTGTGGAAGATACACACAGAGAACCAGATGTTATGCTGCCTTCCTTTTGTATGACCTTCTATTTGAACACTAAAACACTTCTCCAAATATAATGCTCCACCGTATGTGTGTACAATAGTGCCCACAGGTCTTATTTCTCTAACTCTAAAGACAACTGGACATTTCAAGTAAGGTCCAGGATACAAATTAATGATGGGGCTTTAGTTATCAAGTCTCTACATTAATATGCAGTAAGCTATGGCATTTCATGACAATAAATTTTAGACTCCTAATGAGGAAAAGCTGTTCTGGGCTTGGTGGCTCAAGGATTAATACGTCCTAGAATGACCTTGTTGAGAGGTGATGGATAATGCATACTCATGTGCTACCCTGATACAATCAATGTGGATATGGTACTCTCTTAATAACTTAAAACTCACAGAACACTTTTCTCATGTGATGCAGAAAACCAATGTCAAATTAATGATCCATTAGGTCACCCAAAAATAGCATTTGTATTTGTAGTCCACGAAGACATTAAGAGGAAAAGTAGTCTGTATTTTTCCTAATACCTATCACCTAACATTTTTAAGTTAGAGAAATTCACAAGCCAGATAATTACATTGTTTTAGCTTTTCCTCTTCCTGTGGCAGAATAGCAATTGCATAGATATAATTTTAGCTCTCCAGCTGGCAGTGTTGTGTTCATGCTGACGGATACCTGTTTTGAGTGAATTGACAGATTGCTAAACTGCTGTTTTTCAGTTCTTGTCTATTAATTTAAGTTTGAAAAGAAATGTAAAATTCAGTGTTATGTAGTCCTTTCAGAAAACTGGGGTATCACCTTCACTGACTACATACAGAGAAAGGCAACTGACCCTCAGCTGTAACCTGATATCAGAAGGAGTGGTTGGTATCTATTCAAAGACAAGATTCATTGCTTATTGTTTTGTCACATTACAGTTTAGCATATAGTATGGAAATTCTTAATGCTGACTACATTAAACCCTAAGCTTTCAGTTTCTTCACATGGCTTAGAAGATATATTTACCCACAAGGATTTGAAAGTTCAAAGTTCCTTAATGATTATAGACACAATGTATTTTGAGAAACTATCAATAAATATATTCATCTTTTCCTTCCATTATTAGGTATCCTTCCATTCTATTAGGTATCATCATGAGGTTTTTTCCAAAGACTGATCTTGAAACACCTGTTTTTGTTGAATTTTCTACTCATTTTTTAACCATCTCTACAAGTGTTTGATTCGTGGGCTTTTGAAAATAATTAAATATAGTGTTAATTCCATTTTTAAAATTTCCAAATACAAATGGACTGGACATCCTCAATGTAATTTTAATTGATATTTGTTTGTATTGTATATAGTTACATTTGTTAAAGTTAATACCTTTTCTTTCTATTTAGACAATACTTGATAATTGTTCTTCCTGTGCATAGTTTCATTGTGGCAGAATTAAAACCTTTCCTGTTTTATTTAGACAAAAGGGGGAAATACTGTAGAATAATCTTTTTGTACACTGTGAATATATGTCATTCATATTGGTTTAATAAAATCCCAAATAACAAATAGGTAGGTGAGATTTTCAGGGCAGAGAGAATGCTTGGGAAGAAGGCAGAAGATGCCAAGAGAAACAAAACAATCATAACATTCAGTAGAAGAGGCAATAGCCATGAGCTATATGGTAGCACACAGATTGGTAGAAATGGTTGATTTCAATTATAAAAACTAGTTAGGAACTACCATAAGATATAGGCTGAGCTTTCATAATTAGTAATAAGTCTCCATGTTGTGATTTGGGAGCCAGCTTGTGGGACATAGAAAGACTAGCTACAACTCTGAATTTTTTCCTTCCTGGAGTTTTAATGAGCTTCCTTAGAGATGGGAATGTTTCACCTCCCTTTAGAACAACCCTCATCTTACTGTGTTTCCCACCAAGGTGGAGTATTTTATCTGTAAATAAGTTGTTACATAAAAGTAAAAAAAAAAAAAGCATCATTCAGTGTAAACAAACAAACAGGTCAATGTTACATAAATGTATGCATCTTTGTTTGGTTCTCATATGATTTATTTAATTATAAAAATACAGACGGGAAATAGAATGTGTTTGCTTTGGAATAATAGTTTTATTAATAAAATTAATTTGGGGGTTGGAGAGAGATGGCTCAGTTGAAAAAGTGACAGCCATGGAAGCATGCAATCCTGAAATTAGTTTCCTAACAATCATGTAAAATTTGGTTACAGTGCTAAGGGACTATACCCCAGTGCCAAGAATGGGAGGTGGGGGTAGGGACATTCAGGGACAGGTGGACATAAGAAGTTCCCAGGAGCTCATTTGCCCATCATTCCATGAGTCCTATATTCATTGAGATACCCTGTCTCAAACACTAACATGGAAAATGATCGATGAAGGCAACCAATATTTAGCTCAAAATACAGAATTAGTAGAGAAATTAATGAGATATACTAAAACTAGCTTATAGTATAAAGGATGGAAGTTATGGAAGAATGAAAGAACCAAAAGATATTATATAAATAAAACAGTAAGCCCGTATGTGAATCTTCATTTATCAGTAATTACATGTAATGCAATTGAGAAATATTCTTCAGTTAAAAGAGGCATTTACAGGATGTACTTAAAAATGTGCACCAGGTGGTAACAAGAAACTCACATATCAAGCTTTCCTTACTGTATGATTCACTATATACCAACCTAAGGGTTGCACTTAGCTATTTCCTACAGAGAAATTCCGCCACCTAAATGATCCTCTTTCTTTTTGTTTATCTGAAATATTTTAAGTTACTGGGTCCATTTGAAAGACAGTGCTTCATAGCATTCTTGATTGACATCATTGGCCTTCAGGATTTCGAATATGTCACCACATCACCATCTGCCATCCGTGATCTCTGATGACATACCACCTGATAGACTTGAAGATGATGTCTCACATGGGTAAGTCATGTTTCTGCTCATTGTTGGCAATACTTTAGAAGACACTCAGCACCTTGACTATGATGTCTCTGAGCCAATGTTTGAGTTAATTCTACTTTGTTTTATTTCATAAATAAATATATATATTTCATAAATATAAAAAATTTTACAAAGACATTTCAAGCATTCTACCTTTTTCACTAGTTCCTTTTTTTGATAATAGTCAAATAAACATGTTCTTAAAATTTATTTTGTCTTACTGAGGTTCAAAAAGAAAAGAAAGAAAAACTATTGTTTCACTTCCATTTCTCAAATTAGAGAATCTTGATTATAATTTATTAATTGTTAATTCCAAAAAAAATCAAAACTGATGTAAGCCAGCCCATTGAATTCTTAATCAGTTCATATAACTGTGCCAATATATGTTTTCAACAATACTTCCTTCCAATATTTTCATTCATCCCTATCA
Source organism: Cricetulus griseus (assembly GCF_003668045.3). Lineage (NCBI taxonomy): Eukaryota > Metazoa > Chordata > Mammalia > Rodentia > Cricetidae > Cricetulus > Cricetulus griseus. Next base: position 225,619,670 of record NC_048596.1, read on the forward strand.
GCAGGGTTCACTTTCTCCTCTGATTTACAGCAACTGGTTTAATGTCTTTGGATATAAATCCATTGTCAGTCTTTCCTTGTGAACAATCTCTGCAAACAGTCCTCCTCTATACATACCACAGTTGGCTTTTACTTTCTTGTGTCTTTCTGCATCTTATCATTTCATTAACTTATAAAGTTTTGAATTTGCTGTATTATTATGCTGAACATTTAATAGTATAATGTGACAGTTATGTAAATATGCTGTTCTACTTACCAAGGTTTTGTCATTTTAATGTATTTTATATTTATTTTCTTGAACTGTATTTGTGTATTAATTCTGCACTACCCTTTATTCTATGTAGCCCTGGGTGTCTCTGATAGCTTGATGGTCAACAAATGATTGGAAAGGAATTATCATAAATGTTTAATGTAAATCATATTTTGGGCTTTTGGGGGGCTTTATGTATGGTTAGTGGTATATCATCAAGGCTCCTGAAGTATTAAACTATCCTGTTGAGTTCATCTTTTCCCATTTTGCATAGATACTCAAAGCAAACATTGAATAAGATATGGGAGCCTTCTTAGGTCATTCCTGGATCTGCATATAGACTTTTTCTGTGTGTTATCTTCTGCATTGACATATCAATGATGTCCTCTCTAAATAACTGATTTTCCCATTTTTCTTTTTTTTAAAATATTTTGTTGAAATTTGTGTTTGTTTTCAGTGTCACAATTGCCTTGAGCTACTGCAATGTAATGCAATTGCCAATTTTTGTATTTGACGAATGGCCTGTGATAGGACTATTATAGAAATGATTTGAGTTAACCCAAACAAAGGCAAAATCCCTGAGAAGGGGTTTTGCAGAGAATGTCTACACTTTCAAATACAATCATTCTGATGAGTGGATTTGGGATAATCAAACTCAATGATATCAGGTGCTTGTAAACTCACAGCTGAGGCTGCAAGACTGTTTGGGTTTCATGTTTATGGCAAAGTTTGAGAAAAAACTAGAATTAGAAAAAATGCTACAATGGTCATTCCTTTGACACATAGTCATTTTTCTTAAATAAATGTTCCTTATATTGTTGCAAGCCTTTGTTGATCATTAAATCCTTATGTAGAAATACCTGCCTCAAACCAAACTTTCGTTTTCCTTAAATCTTCTATTTTTGCACCCAAATAATTTTATAGTTCTGTAGAGAAGGCTTTCTCTTGCCAGCAGAACCAATAAACTCAAATCTCTCTTCAATATTGGTCTGACAATATTTAAGAAACTGGCAATCCTCACTTCCATTAAGAAGGCTACCTCAAATACTGTGAATTTTCATGTAGTAAGATAGGAACATTTAAATATACCCAAAGAAGAAATAAATAGTTCTGAAGCAGAATGCATGTAAGGGGTGGGGTGCTGAGCACCGTTAAATGAAAACATCAAGATCTACCCTCTTTCTGTGAGTTGATGGAACAGAGGGAAGTAGGGCCCCCTTCCTACAATTTGAGCTCTTACTGTGAGGAATTACTTCCTTTAACACACTGTACAGACCATGTATTATGAACTGTTCCAGCACTAGGGGAGATTAAGAAGTACACAAAGATAAATAGGATGGTTTTCTTTTCTGCTAGGATATCTCTCTTTACCTGGGTCAGGGCTTGAAGTTAAGCCCATAAATTCAAAACAGAAAACTGAATTTTCAATACATATGATATTTTTGTCAGGCAGAGACAGAAAAATCCTGAGATGACTAAAAGATGACCAAAAGGAACACACAGCAACAGCAAGGATTTAAGATAAATCTTTCAACAACAATCAAGTTTAAGGAAATAACACAATTCATTCCCAAACAAAAGCTTGGTTCCAAATTTAGAAGTGAAAACTGGTGAAGAACTGTCTGACATACCATTGTAGCTGGAGTATGGGCTTGAGAGTCTGGTTTAAACTATCCAAACACACCTGCCCATAACTATGAATCAGAACCAAGTTATACATGGAAAGATCATGCAGCAATAGTTATTTGGTGAATGTGGATGCTGTTTCCAGATAATTTTTGCAGCAAATGGTACCCAGTAGAACCCTCACAGAGTGCCCATCTCTGAAGCGGTGTTGTCTATAAGGAACCAGTGCTACAGTGTGGAGGACATTCTCTGGGCTGGATGGAGTATTAATAGACTCCTGCTGCATCAATGCCATATACAACAGCCTTCTTATAAGCCCTTTCTCTGCTTAAATTAACCTTGAAAAGCATAGAATTGGGAAGATCAGTGTCACAGTGTATATTGTGTATTTGGCATTTATAAATACTAGACTGAGTATCTAGAGGGTAGTAAACAATAGACTTTTTTCTAGCAATTCGTGGCACACAACAATCAATTCTTTAGTAGAGTCATCAACAGTACTGTCCCAGTAAAAGCAGCCTGTGAAGATGGGGGTTTGGGGGTTAGTGGAGGCTTTTAAATTAATAAAGGTCATTTGGAAAGTAAGATCCTGAACACTCCAAAGAAAAGATGATAAATTAATGATCATTTCATGAAATAAAAATGTAAACATTTTGTGTGAATAAATCTGTAACTTCCCATCTCATACCAAGCAGCTATGATTGGTGTGTGTACCTCAAGTTTTGCATGTCAGAACATCAACTCCTCAATGCATCATCTTTGGGATTTGTTGGAGTCAGAGAGGAGGAGACATCCTAGATGGATTACTGCCGTTTATCACAGGAATAAATGAACTATGGTGAGGCTTTGCCTAAGCTTCTCCATTAGCATGTACCACCACATGCTTTTCATTTCTGCCAAGAGTTGAAGCACCACAAGCCCTCACCAAATATGAAGACCTACTCCACCACCCCCATCGCCTTTGAAACCATGAGCCAAAATGTTTGTTTTTTTATAAGTCACACAGTCGAAGATACTATTTTATGTCAAGAAGAAATGGATAGAAACAATTGTGCTAACATAACAGACTACCCAAATCAACATTTTATTCAGAGAGGTGATGAGTTCTATGAGATACATTCCTGAGCTTCTTTGGTCTCTCGGATGACACACTGATGTTGGATGAATAGCCTTTTCACTTATAGGAGTGAGACAGCGGGAAAACACAGGAAATGTAAGTGTCTGTGTGCAACTTCCACAGGACTTGTCCAAGTACTGGAACAAGGATGTTCCTTGACATCACTTCACGTGAGAGAATAAAACTTTCAAAAGGAAGTTCCTTCCCTTATATCTAATTTCCTTCTGCTATCACAGATTTATGAGGGAAGTCAGGTCTCAGAAGACCTTGGGGGAGGTAATTACAAATTCAAATATTGAAACAGAATGATCAAACACAAATAATTTATGAGAGTTTGTGAGGCTAAAAAATAATCTGCAAATATTATACCTTAAAATGGCTTTCAGAATTTTAGGAAGGAAAAGACATTTTAAAATGAAATTAAACTTATCCAGAAGAGTTAATTTATTGGAGATCCAGTATTCAGTGTGTATCAAGAGGTCTTCTGGGTGATTCATCTAGAGGGTGAATAAGTTGCTGACTAAACATAGATCACTGCGATGAATAAAAACACCCTAAACATGAGAAATTTCTTGGTAAAAGTAAATAGAAATAATTTAAAAGAAAATGAAATCATAGTCTTAGAAAATGACTTTGGACTTACTCAGACCAGCCTTTTTTTTTGTCAATTTATGAACCTATAAGATACTGTTTCCTGACAAAACCGGATGTCGCGCATGTCTCTTTCCTTTTGCAGACATCACTGGATTGCAGCCGCCAAAATGAAGTTCAATCCCTTCGTGACTTCTGACCGAAGCAAGAACTGCAAACAGCATATCAATGCACCTTCTCACATGCGGAGGAAGATCATGTCTTCCCCTCTCTCCAAAGAGCTCAGACAGAAGTACAATGTTCTATCTATGCTCATTCGAAAGGATGATGAGGTTCAGGTTGTCCGAGGACACTACAATCAGCAGATTGCCAAAGTGGTCCAGATGTACAGTAAGAAGTACATCATCTACAATGAATGAGTGCAGCCAGAAAAGGCTAATGACACAACGGTCCATGTGGGCTTCCATCCCAGCAAGGTGGTTATCACCAGGCTAAAGCTGGACAAAGACCGCAAGAAGATCCTGGAAAGGAAAGCCAAGTCTCGACAAGTAGGAAAGCAGACGGGCAAATACAAGGAAGAAACGATTGAGAAGGTGCAGGAGTAGGGGTGCCTCATACACAGCTTAAAGACTGTTTAAGTAAAAAAATAAAAAGATACTGTTTCCTTTTTAAAGATTTGTTTTTCATTAGAACATATATGGGCACAGGGATATACACCTGAATTTAGTTCTTACAGAGCCCAGAAAAGGGTCTATGATACCCTGGGATTGGAATTACAATAGGTTGTGATGTAGGAAGCACAGGGGATGGAAACAAAACTAATGTCCACTGGAATACCCAAATGTACTCTTAACTGCTGAGCCATTTTTCCAGGCCCAAGTTTCATTCATTCATTATTTATCTATTTAACTATCTATCTACCTATCTATCTATTTATTGCCTTTTATTGAAAATAGCTTTTTCCTTCACACAATATATCCTGATTATAGTTTCCACTCCCTCTACTCCTCCCAGTTCCTCCCCCACCTCCCCTCATATGAGGATCCACTCCCATATTGTGTCTCTTTTTAAAAACAAACAGGCTCCTAATGGAAAATAATGAAATAATATCAAATATAATAAACAAAAAACTAGCATACAGAATAGGACAAAATAAGCAAACAGAAGGAAATGAACCCAAGAAACAGGACAGAAAGTGATACAGATGCAGAGACCCACATTTTTATACACTCTAGTCCCATATCTCATACTAGCATTAAATTGTATATATATATATATATATATATATATATATATATATATATATATTCCACAGGATTAAATTAGGTTAAAAAAAGACAAAATTTAAAAAAATAGGAAAAGTCCTGACAAGACTTTATGAGCTGAGGAACCTCCAAAAACTACATTGAGTTTGTCTTCAAATCTACTAATGAATATGCAGCTTGTCCCTAAGAGTAGTTTGTTTCTCCAGTAAAACTTCCTTGGAGAAAACTAAATTTTCAATTTTAAGTGACTATCAATTGGAGACAGCTTCTGGATTAGAGATAGGAATATGTGCTACTTCTTTCAGCTCTAGGACCTTATCTGGTTTAGTGTAGGCCCTGTGCATGAGGTTCACTCTCTAGAAGTTCATATGGGCTTAAATCATGTTGATTTTGATGGCCTTGTTTACTGGTGTTTGTAGTAGTTTGAAAGAAATTGACCCCCAAATGGAGTGGCACCCTTAGGAGGAGTGTCTTTGTTGAACTAGGTGTGGCCTCATTAGCAGAAGTATGTCAATGTGGGAATGGGCTTTGAGGCGTTCTTTGCTCAAGCTACACTCAGTGTGGCAGACAGTTCACTTACTTCTGCCTGTAGATCAAGACATAGAGCTTTCTCCCAGCTACCTTTCCAACACCATGTTTGCCTGCAAGCCACCATACTTCCTACTATAATGATAATAAACTAAACCTTTGAAACATAAGCTACCCCAATTAAATGTTTTCCTTTATAATATTTGCCATAGTCATGGTGTCTCTTCACAGCAATAGAGCACTGCCCAAGACAGTGAGTGTCCTTGATCCTTTCTGGCTTTTATCCTCTTTGTACCTATTATATTCTTTTTCTGACATGTTTGCTCCAAAGGCTTTCAGTTTATATACCCACACACACACAATTAGCATTTCTCTGGCAATAGCAAGAATAACAGGCATACAATTTTCAGGTCCAAGAAGACAGATAAAGACTAATAAAGCAGACACCTGTTATCTTGCTAAAGTCTCAGAGGGGTGTGACTGTGTAGCACCCGGGTATATCTGAAAAGGTTCAATAGAGGAAGGTGTTATGTAGTGTAAAATCCAGGGCCTGATATTTCCAACCTTTGGGCCAAGCAGTTGTTTTGTGCTCACTGACCGCCAGTGAGAAGAATTTCCTTTCTCTGCAGCCTTTTCAAGAGTTCAAGGCACTCAGTATATATTCTAGACATCAAGATTATACAGGCAAATGAAAAGTTACCCTCATGATTTCCCATAGATATATGTGTCCAGTAGATCTGGAAAGTATTTATGAGATACACACACATATACAGGCTATGGAAAAAAATGCAATTAGTACCTTTAAAATTACAGACAGAAGCAACAGATTTTCTGGAGTCTGTATTTCTTGCAGACCATGCAAGACAAGTTTTTGTTCATCAGAAGTTAATTCTGACAAGTTGACACCTAGAATATTAATTGCTACATATGTAATAAATGATAAAGGATCTCAGTAGAGTATGTCCATTGGGGGTACCAGGTAAAATGTATTCCTAGGTTCTTGGAGCTAACTATTCTGGATGGAGATAAGCTGAGGTTGGGTCTCTGAGAGAGTCCCCAGAAGGGAGGAAAGCAGAATTTTCTGCCAAGATATACTTAGTTCCTTGGTAATGGTAGCAGAGGGTAAGGAGAGACTCTCGTACAGAACTGGGGATGAGACTGGGTGGGGGGAGGATTGAACTGGGAGAAGAAGAGAAAAAACGTGAAGATCTGTAGTTAGCTTACCTGCTTTCCTGACCACAGTGTCCTGTGGTTTTCCCTGGAATCAAGATGTTCCTTTCTTAAAAGCACTAAAAAATACAGCTGTGAAAATAACACTTTCTGAAAAGTGCTAAGTGGTTGGTTCCCAATGACAGAGACACTGGTGAGTAAATCTGTGACTAAAATAGACTTTCTGAAATGGGGGTGGGGTAGAAAGGCAGGTAAAGGTAGAGAAGTTAGAGCTCCTAGTCTTAGCTCCACTCTGAGGAGCTTGGATCTTATTCAAATTCAAGATATGAAAATCAGCTGAAAAATGGAGACTCAGCAGATTTTAGACCTACCCGAGAACTCAGTCACAAGGCAAAATTTAACAAAAAAAAGGGAGACATTTAGACAGGTATAGAAAATAGCAACAAAGATCAGAGGATTTGGACCCCTTAAAGCAACCACATAGGAGATGTAAACTAGGAGCATTTCCTTCTCGGTGGTAATATGGGCTGGTTTCTGGGTTCTGAGTGTCCATTAGTTTGAGCATATTAGCTGCCATTTTAGGAAAGTTTCACTGTTGAGTTTTCCTCTGGGATCTGAACACACACACACACACACACACACACACACACACACACCACACCTATTTCTGGTTCTCAATACCCGAAAATCATCCTTTTATTTCTGTCAGGACAGAAGGGACAATAGCTATTTGTAAATCTCTCTATATAGTAAATTATCTTAAAATTCTCTCTTCTGAGACAGAGTCCCAGCTCCTTCTCCCAGTAGGAAGAGCTACTGTTCAAACCATAGGACCCTGTAGTTTTTCTCTCTCACATAAAAGAAGTAGAGAAATGTTGGGGGATATTTGTACACTGTGTGAAGATGTATTGTTGTGATTGGCATAATAAAATGCTGAACAGCCAATATCAAGGCAGGAAGTATAGATGGGATTTCCAGGGACAGAAAGGAAGAGGAGGAGGAATTGAGGCACGTGAAAGAAGCCAGGAGACACAGAAAGGAAACAGGAGGTGCAAGATGGAAGATAGGTATTGTCATGTGATAGAATGTAGATTAATATAAATGCCTTATTTTAAGTTATAAGAGCTAATTAGGAATAAGTCTAGGCTACAGGCTGAGGTTTCATAATTAATGAGAAGTCTCCTTGTCATTTGAGATCTGGCAAAGAAAAAGACTTGTTACAGGGGAAAGTTTAAACAATAAAAAAAGTGTGTGTATCATACTTAATCCTCTCCCTAAATTACCTTTATTTCTACTGTTACCTATCATTTCTTCTCCCTATCATTTTATCATATTAAAAAATGCTCTAAAGAGATGGATTAAAATCGAAAGAGGGAAAAGTTGGACTTAATTTAAGAAAATATTGTTAGGGAATCACAGACTACTTTGGATAGAAAGTTACTAGAGAAATGTTAAGCCTTGGCATTTACACTGACAGCAAGCATTAAACACAGTAAAGCTTCTGGCTAGATTAATACAGAATTTCAAACTAAAGCATATAACTCTACCATTATTTAAAATCTTATGCCAGCTTTCAATAAAACATAATATTCTGAAATGAAATTTTGAAAATCTGAAAATATCAAGCAATCAGAATAATTAAATTAAAATGTAGAATTATCAGATGGACAATTTTTAAAAAAAACAATATTGCTTGTTATGTTAAGAACTCCAATAGAGAATATGCAGTACAAGAGAGAACTGGAAACTTTAAGAAAAAAGAATGGGTAGGTGATGTGAGAAATAGAAATGAGGTAAATAAATCATATGAGTAGTGCTTGGAATGGACCTATTAGTATATTAGTAAAGCCCCAAAAGAACCTATCAAGCTTAAGGATAAACTGTCACAGAATTTCTAAACTGAAATAGACCAAAGATGGAAAAACAAGAAGCATGGAAGTACTAGAAAGACAGAGTTTTCTGGGGAAAACATAGATAGATAATGATTGATACCAGTGTAGAAGCAGAGTTTGGAGGCCTAAGATGCAGGCATGGAATGTAGACATGGGATGGATGGTTTGAAGATCATGTTTGTATAGCAGTGAGGTTGAGCTGCCCAGTAGACCAGGGTCAAGCCATTGAGGACTCTGGTGAAAACACCAGTATGGGTGTTACTATTCCAAAGAAATTTGTGCTGCCATCCAACAGCTATCCTATTGGTCAAACTTTCCATTGCTGCTGTGAAGGGATGCTATGGGGAAATAAGGCCACTGATACGGGACTAGATGGAGCTTGCCAATCTTATTTCCCCACTGTGCCTCATCCTCAAGCTGAAAGACGCTGGTATCATCGACCTCCTCTGTTCTAGGAGAAACTGCTGACATTGTTGTGGAATTCAAAAAGCTGCCACTATAAGAAATTTCTCCTAAATGTTCTTGGATTATATCTATATAACCATTAGTCACCTGACCCCAAAAGAGAGAGCTTGTTCAAAACAAATTTAACAAAATTTTATGGGCCAACTTATAAAACCCACCACCAGTGACCATGCATATGTTACACGCTCCAGCTGTGGTTACTGCATAATATATTTATATAAGAAAGATAAAATGAATTAAAAGCATAAAATAATATATGCATTTTAGAAACATCAAAATAAGGAGAATGGAGAGCAGATGAATTGCAATAATAAGAGCCAAGAGTTTATCAAAATGAATTACAGGCATAAAATGAACGATCCTGGAGGCCCAAAGAACTATAACAAAGAAAAATAAAAACTATGACATATCTAATGCAAAAAAAAGAAGAAAAATATTACACAGAAAGGATGAAGGATAAGAATTACATTAAAATTGTTTCAATTTTGCAAGGAATACAGAAAAGAAAAAAGAATATACAATGAGTTAAGTATTAAAGAAAAATAAAATTAAGATTTCCATATTCAAAAAACTCTCTCTAATAAGTGAAAGAGACATACTTTGTAAAAGAAAGATTTTAAAACATTCTTCAAGAAAAATTCAAATAAGGGAATACAACAATTTACATTTTAAATAGAGGGAAAGGAAAATTTAAGAAGATAAACATGGCAAAATATTTCTGGTTTATATTTAGGCTTATTTATTTATTTTAGGATATGTGTATGTGTCTGAGTGTATTATGTGCACTGAACGCATGTTTGTATATACAGCATCTAGAAGTGGACATTGGAGCTCCTAGAATTAGCATTCAGGCATCTGAAATTGTGCTAAAAATCAAACCTGGGCGTTTTGCAAAAGCTACAAGAAGATTTAAATACTTAACCGTCTCTCCACCCACTACTTTCACTTTCATATCTTGAGTTGAATGAGATGAATAATGTGTTGTACATAGATTAAGAAAAAAATGAAATAAAGAAAAAGTGTAATTTGTTCAAGGGTTCCTCTCACTTTCTCTTCTAAGAGGTTCAGTGTGGCTGGATTTATGTTGAGGTCTTTCATCTATTTGGATTTCAGTTTTGTGCAGGATAGATATGGATCTATTTGCAGCCTGCTACATGCCACCATCCAGTTATACCAGCACCAATTGTTGAAGATGCTTTCTTTTTTTGATTGTATAATTTTAGCTTCTTTGTCAAAAAATCAGGTGTTCATAGGTTTGTGGGTTAATATCGGGGTCCTCAATTTAATTCCATTGGTCTACCCCTGTGTGTTTTTATGCCAATACCAAGCTGTTTTAGGACTATAGCTCTATAGCAGATTTGAAGTCAGGGATGGTGATGCCTCCTGAAGTTCCTTTATTATACAGGGTTGTTTTGGCTATGCTGGGTCTTTTGTTTTTCCATATAAACTGATTATTATTCTTCCAAGGTCTGTGAAGAATTGTGTCAATATTTTGATGGGGATTGCATTGAATCTGTAGATTGCTCTTGGTAAGATTGACACTTTTACTATGTTGATCCTACTCATCCAAAAGCATGGGAGATCTTTCTATTTTGTGTTTACTTCTTTGATTTCTTTCTTTAATGACTCAAAGTTCTTGTCATGCAGGTCTTTCACCTGTTTGGTTAGAGTTACCCAAAGATATTTTATGTTGTTTGTGGCTATTGTAAAGTGGGATGTTTTACTGATTTCTTTCTCAGCCTCTTTATTGTCTATATATAGTAAGACTACTGATTTTTTTAGTTAATCATGAATCCTGCCACTTTTCTGAAGGTGTTTATCACTTGTAGGAGTTCCCTGGTAGAATTCTTCAGGTCACTTATGTAAACTATCATATCATCTGCAAATAGTGAAAGTTTTACTTCTTCCTTTCCAATTTGTATCCCCTTGTTCTCCTTTTGTTGTCTTATTGCTCTAGCAGGAACTTCAAGTACAATATTGAGGAGATATGGAGAGTAGACAACCTTGTCTTGTTCCTGATTGTAGAGAAATCACTTTTGAGTTTCCCTCCATTTAATGTGATGTTGGCTGTCAGTTTGCTGTATTTTGCCTTTATTGTGTTTAGGTATGTCCCTGTTATCCCTGATCTCTCCAAGACCTTTATTGGCACAGGAGACAACTTTCTGAATATAACACCAATAGCACAGACACTGAGATGGACAATTAATAAATGGGATCTCCTGAAACTAAGAAGCTTCTGTAAGGCAAAGGACACAGTCAACAAGACAAAATGGCAGCCCACAGAATGGGAAAAGATCTTCACTAACCCCACATCAGACAGAGGGCTGATTTCCAAAATATACAAAGAACTCAAAAAGCTAAGCACCAAAGCACCAAATAATTCAATTAAAAAGTGGGTTACAGAGCTAAACAGAGAATTATCAATAGAAGAATCCAAAATGGTTAAAAGACACTTAAGAAATTGCTTAACATCCTTAGCCATCAGGGAAATGCAAATCAAAACAACTCTGAGCTATCATCTTACACCCATCAGAATGGCTAAAATAAAAAACACCAATGACAATTTATGCTGGAGAGGATGTGGAGAAAGAGGGATGTTTCTGCATTGCTGGTGGGAGTACAAACTTGTACAGACATATTGAAAACCAGTATGGTGGTTTCTCTGGAAAATGGGAACCAGTCTAGCTCAAGATCCAGCAATTCTACTCTTAGGCATATACCCAAATGATGAACATTCATACAAGGACATCTGTTCAACTATATTCATAGTAGTCTTATTTGTAATAGCCAAAACCTGGAAGCAACCTAGATGCCCATCAACTGAAGAATTGATACAGAAAATATGATACATTTAGACAATGGAGTACTACTCAGCAGAAAAAGAAAATGGAATCTTGAAATTCACAGGCATGTGGATGGAACTAGAAGAAACCATCCTAAGTGAGGTAAACCAGTCCCAGAAAGACAAACATGGTTTGCACTCACTCATATATGCATATTAGACATTGAGAAAAGGATTACCAGTCTATAATCCACACCTCCAGAGAAGCTAGGATACAAGGAGGACAGTACGAGAGACAAACACAGTCCCCCAGTGAAGCAGAAAGGGACAAGAGCCCCTGAACAAATTGGGAGCATGGGCAGGTGGGAAGGGAAGTAGGAGAAAGAGGAGGAGAAAAGAGGACGGGGAGAACATTAGGAATCAGGAAGATTGAGTGGGGAGAGGAATAGAGGAGAGCAAGAGACACATCGATAGAGGATTCACTATAGGTTTCAAGAGAAATCTGTCACTAGGGAATTGTACAGAGATCCACAAGGATGACCCCAACTAGGAACCTAAGCCATAGTGGAGAGGCTGCCTTAAATGCCCTTCCCCTAAAATGAAAATGATGACTACCTTAAATGCCATCCTAGAACCTGCATCCAGTAGCTGATGGAATCAGAAGCAGAAATCCACATCTAAGCACTGAGCCAAACTCTTGGAATCCAGTTTCAGAAATGGAGGAATGATTAACAAAGGGGTCAAGACCACGATGGGAAAACCCACAGAAACACCTAACCTGAGCAAGTGGGAACTCATGGACCCCATTATGATAGCTGGGGAACCAACCTAGCACCAAACCAGGCCCCCTGAACTCGTGTATCAGCGTGTATCAGCTAGAGCTCTGGGCAGTCTATGGGGCCTCTGGCAGTGGAACCAGGATGTACCCCTAGTGCACGAATGGACTTTGGAAGCCCATTTTCTATGTATGGATACTCTCTTAGCCTAGATACACAGGGGAGGGCCTAGGCCCCTCCCCAAATGTCTTAAAAGATTTTGATCATTCTCCCTAATTGTGTGGATGGGGGATGGGATGGGGGCATGGGAGAATGGGAGGGAGAGAGAACTGGAATTTATATGTAAAATAAGATTGTTTCTAATTTTTAAAAATTACAAAAAAAAGAAAAGAAGTGTTATAAGAACTGAGGGCTGTGGATATGTGGTAACTGCACCATTTGTGAATTAGTGCAGTATTATTTGTATTAAATTAGTTGAAAAGACATACAAGATTAACTTTTGAGCTACTACTCAGACAATTGAAAGAATAATAATTTATGGTTTTCAAAATGAAAGGAAAAGATAATTATAATTATGACCAATTAATAATGAGTAATGAGAAAAAGATCATGTGAGCATAAAAACAGACACAACTCACAAGCACACAACAATTCCAGATGTGGCAGATATTGACCCAAATACAGCAACAATCATTTTAAACAAGGAAAAAATATGCAGTAATTAAAACATGTACTTGACACATATATCTTGTGTCATATATATATGTGTACATATAAATATGTGTACATATAAAATGTACAACACTTTATATCTCTTGATACACATTTGAAATGTATATAGAGAAGTCAATGTAAAGGGACCTAAACATACATGTCATAGTAGCATGGGTCAAAGGGAAGCTGTTGTATTTATGAATTTTGCTTTTATCTAACACAAAACATAGAAGGTGACAGAGGATAAAGAGAAGTATTGCAGGCTGATAAAGTTATATATTTCTCAAAATTATTCAATAGCTTACATTTCTAGTGACCTAGAAACAGAGAAAGTAACAAAATTTACAAGTTAAAAATCTGTTGGAATTCAAATGGAAAATTAAGAAGATATATTGCTATAGCTGATGATGTCAAGTCTCTGAAACATATGCATGAGCAGGAAAAATCAGACCAATATTGATATGAAGAGCTCTACTAATAAAGATTATATAGTTGACATCCATAGAATATTATTTCCAACCTCAGCAAAATGTACAAGACTTTCAAGTTCACATTGATCACTCAACAAGATGAACCTAGCCAGGGTCATCAAGTTCATCTTGAGTCCATTCCTGAGAAGAATCTCAAGTGGCCTTGAAATCCTAACTGGATGGGAATGAAAATCCATCAACCATGGGGGAGGGGGGTAGCAAGAGCAGTGTGTTGAAGGAAGTTGATAACATGGAATACACATGGTGTTTTAGAAAATAAGGAAGGCCCGAAACTGTCAGGCTCGTCTTCCACTTTAAAAAACTAGAGGAGGTAGATAGAAAGCCTAAAGCAAACAGACTTTAATGCAAAATTAAAGCAGATGTCAGTGAAATGAAAAACATAAACATAATAAAGACAATAAAATTCTATTCTTTGCAAAGATTATAAAATGTATTTATATTTAGTTAGACTGGTTATGAAAATGAGAAGAAAGACACAAACTACCATTATCAGAAATGAAAAAGTTGCCATTACCATGGATCTCATAAACATTAAAATGCTGATGAAGAATTATGATAAAACCTTTGTCTATGAAATCATGATTACAAACCTGTGGTTCAGGTTAACAAATGGCCTTTTCAAAAATGTGGATATAAACTATGTCCCTGACTTGGAGTGACATGTGCTATTCTATGTTCTTTGAGTAGGCAGATAGGAAGGGTTCACTTAAATGACTGTCATTGCTTGCTTTTGCTAACTGCTATAATTCACTTTTCATTTTACTACCCATCTTACTTGCCATCTTCGTACTAGTAACAGTGCAAATGTTTGCTGTCCTCATGTTTCTTGCAGCTAGAGTATGGCCGTACTCTCTATGCTAATGATCAGTAGGCCAACTTTAATTTTTGAAAGAAAAGCTGATGGCTCAAAACCATACAGTAGGTTTGTTGACGATAGTGGCTATCTTAATTATTTTCCTTATCCCTAGAACAAAATAAATGATCAAGGAAACTTAAGGAAGAAAATATTTATTTTTGGCTCACAGCTTGAGGGTACACAATCCATCATGGCTGGAAATTTATGGTGGCAAGATCTTGAGGTGACTAGTCACATTATATCCATAGTCAGGAAACAGAAAAAAAATGCAGATGTTCAATTAAGTTTCTTCTTTTTATTCAGTCTAAGGCTCAACCAAGGAAAAGGTGCCATACAGCCACCTCATAGTAAAAAAAGAACCTACGACTTCAGTTAACTACTTCTAGATACTCTCTCCCAGGAATGGCAGAAGCTTGTCTACTAGGTGGTTCTAGATCCTGTTGACTTGCCTCCAGAGAAACAAAAGAGAAAACTTGTTCTAGGTCCTAGGCAATCAGCTGTGGTTTCATCCTTAACCTGGATTCATGGAATCTGTTTCATGATGTACCTAAGATATAGTTATGATTTTCTGCATCCTAGGCCCCTGTCTTAGTCCCAGTGATTTTGTGACCTCTTATCTATTCTTTAATGAAACACTTTGATGTCTAAATGACATCATCTTGCTTTCTGTTGCTCACATATAAGTTTCCCAGGACACCCAGAAGCTTTTTAACACATATAATATGAAATATATGGTTGACAGATATTATATATTTTAGGCGGATGGGAGTGTTCATGTGGATATGTGTACCTGTAAATGTAGATGTATTTGCATGTATATGCATGCAGAAGCTAGAGGGCCCAATCCTCAACCACTATTTATTTTATCATTTGAGACAAGAACTCACCAATTCATCTAGGATGACTAGCCATTGAGCTTATGTACTCCCTTGTCTTTGCTCCCTCAGCCCTGGAGTTACAGAAACATTCCATCATGTCCATCTCTTATGTGGATTCTGGAGATCTGGACTCAAGGCCCCATGCTGTGTGGCTGGTGCTTTACCAACTGAGGCATCAGCCTAACCCACCTAAAATATATGGATTTTAATAGTTAACTCAGTGCTTTTTCTATACAGCAATCCTAGAATATGTAAAGTTTGTAACCTAACCTGGACACCATTATGCTTTTAATTTAACAGATCTGATAAAAGTTAAATGAAACAATAATAAATGATTGTGGTGTTACTTTATTTAATATACAAAATGTAATTTCTTATCTAAGATTTAAGAGAGGAAGTCAACGAAAATAACTTTCATATTCATAAAGCTAGCATGGTGTTTGAATGATTTGAAAAAATATCAAACTAGCTTTTTCATGCTTTTTTTTTTCTTTCTATCTGGAACATATATTTCTCATAAATATTTTGTATGGTCAAAGAACAATTATGAAAAATGAAAATTAAAGATTTTCATTCTTAATTTTTCCTGTAGCACCCTTAGTCCAACACATATACATACTAGTAAATGCTAAGTCACTAAAGAAGAAACCTGGGCCAAGTCACACTTTATCACATATGATAATATTTCCCATACAGAGGAGATTCCCATATAAAGAATTCAAGCAACTCCAGAGGCCACATGGCTTTTCTTTGACTTTTCATATTTTATACCAAATAAATTTTGAACATGCAAATGCCTCTTTCAGAACTCAGTGTGCTACTGCAGAACTTTTGGGAAAGAGGAGGAGGTTTAGATCAAATAGATTCCATGCATTTCTGTGCTAATTCGGCTTGACAGCTCAATGATTGCTGTATACACAAAGTTAAAATAGCAGAAATAAAGGCAGCTGCGTGCACCAAGTACATGGAAAAGCTCTTTGCTGCCCTCTGCTGGTATTATGGGACCTTCCTGCATCCTTTAATTCTTTATCTTACAATGTTGTAAGAAAGATTTCCTTTGTGTCTTTCATTGTATAGTTAGTTTAGATGGGGAAATATTAACAATAATATTTCAGTGTATTACATATACAAATGAGGACAATCAGTAATTTTTAAGTTTCAAAACTGCTAAAGATAGTCTTTGTCTTAGATATATTATCTATAGTTGTGATAAAAACAGGGTGGGGACAACGTCAAGGAGAAAGAGTTTAATTGGACTCCGACTTTGAGGACACAGGCCTCAGACAACAACATGACAGGGATGTCCCGGTGATGGGAGCTTGGGTCGGCTGGTCAGGTTGTATGTGAAGGAGGCAATAACTGTTCCTGTTTCGGCAGCTCCCTCCTGTATATGCAGCGCAGGACTCAAGCCCAGGAATGCTGCTTCCTTCCCAGGAAGAACCACACCAGTCCCTGCAGCTTGTCTGCTGAGAGATTCCAGAGCCTGTCAAGATGACAGCCAGCACTAACCCTCACATATCTTTGTCCACACTGTGTTTTGGAAAAAATAAACAGAAACAGTGATGGAGGCAGAGGGCTGCACTACTTCTTTAGAATTCTCATCCTTACCTTCTTTTGCCTGTCTTGTGTTTAAAAGTAGGATAAGTTTCGTTTATTTCTGAGTAATAAAACCCTTTGTCAGTCCCATTTGGCTGTTCTTCTCTGCGTAACAACATTCTTACTGCATGATGAAATGATGAGGCAGACATTCTTAAGGAAGAGAAAAGAAGTTAAGAGTGAGAAATGAATGTCGGTTTGCTAGGAGGCCTTGGAAAGGTGAAATGAAAACAAACTTTATTGGGCTGGAGGGGTAGCTCAGTGGTGAAGTGCTTGTTGATCTTCCCCTGGACCTAAGTTCAGATCCCAGAACTCCCAACTGCTTCTACCTCCAGCTTCCAGGGACCTAACGCCCTCTGCTGGTCTCCAGACTCATCCATACCCATGCCTCTATGGCTCTCTCTCTCTCTCTCTCTCTCTCTCTCTCTCTCTCTCTCTCTCTCTCTCTCTCTCTCCCTCTCTCTTTCTTTCTCTCTCTCACACACACACAATGAAATAAAATACATCTTTTAAAAATCACTTTTATCAATGTGTAGAAATGTTTACTGAATTCCATTTAGCTGAAGACATGTTGAAATAGATGTTGTGGATGGCATGCAATAAAAATATTCACATAAATTTGGAGAAAACTCAAGTTTTCTTCTCCCCCACCACCCTCCAACCAGTCTCCAACAATCCCCTTCCCTCCCTTCTGTTTCTTTATTTCACTTTATTCTCCCATTTCCTAATAATGGTATATGGTAAAAACACAGTATGAAAAGTTAAGAACTATTGAAGTTTAAAAAAACAGCTATTATTCGAGTTATCTGCTTATTGTTCAGCACATATAAAATCCAAGCATGTATAGCACAGAAAATCAAAATCTGACAATTCAATAAAGTAAAATTTTCGAGATCTGTGGTTTGGTGAGCCAAGTAATTAACATTCCCAGGGAGAGGCATTGAAAGGAGTCAAGCTGTCTTTGAATATTATTCTGAAAATAAAAGTCTGATGTCACTAGGGATAACAAGGGGCTGGGGATAAGGCTGGAAGTGGAGGTGTGGGTGGAATTAGTCATCCTGCTTGGCAGAAAATGAGGGAAAGCAGAGTGGATGGAGGACCCTCCCAAGTGCCATTTCCCATCGTGGGACGAAGCTTTAATAAGAGAAAGGATCAAAGCTGGCTCCTGTCTACCTTTAGAGACATCGCATTGGAAACAGGATCAGTATAGCGACTATCATGAGGGTTTTTGTTTTGTTTTGTTTTGTTTTGTTTTTATAGGTGAGTTATTAGTTAAAGCTATTTATTGTTTATCCTTTAGATTTTGGGGGGTTTGTTTCTATTTAAATTAGAAACAATCTCATTTGATATATCAATCCAAGCTTCCTCTTCCTCCTATCCTCCCATGCCCCCCACAGACCCGTATCCCATCCCTCTTCTGCTCCATAGAAAGGATGAAGCCTTCTATGGGGAATGAGAAAAGTCTGTCATATCATTTGGGGCAGGGCCTAGGCCCTCCCCTGTGTGTCTAGGCTGAGAGAGTATCCCTCTATGAGGAATGGACTCCCAATGTCCATTCATACACTAGGGATAAATACTATAACTCACACCTTCAGAGAAGCTAGGAAACAAAGAGGATCCTAAGAGACATACATGGTCCCCCAGAGAAGGGGAAAGGGACAAGATCTCCTGGGCAACTGGGAAGCATGGGGGAGGGGAGAGGGTGTTAAGATAAAGAAAAGGAGAGAAGGTGAAGAGGGAGGAAGACATGAGGGACCAGGAAGATTGAGTCAGGAGAAGGATAGAGGAGAGCAAGAAAAGAGATGCCCTAATAGAAGGAGCCGTTATAGGTTTAAAGAGGAATCTGGCACTAGGGAGGTAGATATATAAGGATCCAGAGATATATAAGCATGACCCCAACTAAGATTCTAAGCAATAGTGAAGAGGCTATCCTAAATACCCATCCCCTATAATGAGATTGATGACTACCTTATATTCCATCCTAGAGCCTTCATCCAGTATTGATGGAAGCAGAAGCAGATACCCACAGCTAAGCACTATCATGAATTTTAAGACGGTATGAATACCCACCTCAAGGATGGGAGATCAGGGATTACTGAAGCCAGAAGCTTCACAAACTGTCAATGGTTTAAGGTTTCAGCCAGTTAAGGAAATCACTCCATGGGAAAATAATAACTAATGATGCAAATCAGTATGCCAACAGTGCTCAGAATTTTTGAAAGTAGCATCTGAGAGTCTATGAATGAGCCTCTATAGACAAAGCTAATAGGTCAGTGGGCTCATCAGGGTCATGCCTGAATGGCATCATTAAATGATTAAAACATGATTAGAAGCATCTGATGACAGTTAACTGTGGAAGTCTGAGAAATTCCAGGTACTCTTGACTTTGATACAAATCTCTCTCTCTCTCTCTCTCTCTCTCTCTCTCTCTCTCTCTCTCTCTCTCTCTCTCTCTCTCTCTCTCTCCTCTCCTCTCCTCTCCTCTCCCTTCTTGCTCTTTCTAGTCTCTCTCAGTGTTTGTCTCATGTGTTTTAATAGGGGTTGAACTAGGGCCTCATAGATAGGATTCCAGTGCCCTGATGCTGCTGCTGAGAAACTGCCTGAGCCCCTTTCTCACTTTTATTTTGAAACACTATCTCAGCTTCCCATGCTGGCCTTGAACTCACTTTGTGCCTCAAGATGGCCTTGAATATACATTCCCCTGCTTCAGTCTCCCAAGTAACTGATATTCCAGACCTACACCACCAGGCCTGGCATTATGAGATGTTTTACAAACAATATATGGCATCATAGACATTGGCCCACCCCAACATCTACCTCATCTATAACCTTCGAGGATGCAGGAATCTTGATATTCTGCTGTTATTTCTTATGGCTATGTATTCAGAGGATGGATTGCTGCAACATATGGTAGTGTTTTCAGTTCTTTTGAGGAATGTCCATGTCATTTTCCATAACTGCTGTACTAATTTTCATCCTTGACAGCCATGTACAAAGGTTTCCTTTTCTCCAAGTCCTGAGCCACACCTGTTGTCTTTTGTCATTAAGTCTTAATCTGTCTTAAATTCTTAACTTGTTGTTTAGATGGTTCCCTGGAACCTCAAATTCATCATGCTCATTGACATTGCTTTCCAGATTGCCTACCACCTGTTCCTTCTCTTATGTTCCCCACACAGTCAATGATACCTCCTCCTGAGCAGTCTGCATAGCAAACCTCGGAGGCTGAGACTAGAGTCCCACTTGCTTTCTCTCATATTTCGTATTTAATGAGTCACCAACTTTACCCAATTCTACTTGTGTTACTTCTCCAGTCAGGTGGATTTATGCCCCATATTTTAACTCAAGTCTGCACCTTTTCTCCCGTCAAGTATTGTAACAATATTGAAATTGAACAGCTGACTATCAGCAAGATCCACAACTTTATTCTGAAAAGTTCCATTAAGGCTGTAGTCTGTGGGCTACTGAAGAAACCCCATAAAGTGCATTGCTCAGGAACAGGAACTTGCTCAGTCTGGAGACTAGAAGTTGGAGGTGGGTGTGCCGGCATGATTTGTTGTGAGGTGCACTTCCAGGCTGAATTGCCAACTTAGATTTTTTTTTTCAGAGGGAAGAATGGGAAAGGAGGTGAGATTGATGCAGCTGCTTTTATTGTTCCTTCTTCCTCATGGAGCTCACACTATGAGGTCCTCAGCTCCATTGAAATGACTGCCTCCCCAGAATCCCCTCCAAACCACCAATCATATTGGGGATTATATTTGAACATATTAAGTTTCAAGAGAGACATTCAGTCCATTATATTACCTTGAGGAAATGTAATATGATGATGACACTTCTCTATGGGCAGTTCTTCAGTACTTCATTGTTGGAAACATAGTATGAAAAGCCTGACATTAATTGAATCTTTGTTTGTTTGATCTCATTTTCATATCTGTATATCACTGCTACCCATCCTGCAGCAGCCACTAGTCTTTCTTCATTGTGAGTCTTCACAGCTGTTTTGTGTCTATGTGAGTGAACTTAAGATTTCTCCCCATCCTCACTTCTTATAGCCCATCAAAACTGCTCAGGTGTCATTTCTTTCCCAGCAAGTCTCTTACAAAACCATACCCATAACTCACACACATATTACTCCCCAAATCTCCCAAACCATGAGATTTGCATAGTGCTTTCAAACTGTCTGTTCTTAGGTCTCCATCCCCCCTCAGCTTTGTCTTCAATATGTATCTTCTGCATCTTTGTTATTTCAGCAGAAAATGTTATCTAAATTGGCATATTAAATGTTATGTTTTTGTTAACCAATTACTTTTTTAGATAAAGGAAACTAGCTTCATTTTTCTCAGAGATTTTAAACATAAAAAATTAAAAAAGAAAAAAAAACTTTTACTGATCTTCCAGAGGTCCTGAGTTCAATTCCCAGCAACCACATGGTGGCTCACAACTACCTTGAATGAGATCTGGTGCCCTCTGCTGGCATGCAGGCAGAAGACTGTATAGACTGTATACATAATAAATAAAATTAAAAAAAAAAAAAAACACCAATGGAATGTGGAGAAAAAGGAACACTCTGCTGGTGGGAGTGCAAACTTGTAAGACCACTTAGGAAATCAGTATGGCAGTTGCTCAGGATAATGGGAATCACTCTACCTCAAGATCCAGTAATTCCTTTCTTGGGCATATACCCAAATAATTCACGTTCATACAACATGGACATATTTTCAACCATGTTCATAGCAGCATTGTTTGTAATAGCCAGAACCTGGAAGCAAACTAGATACCCATCAACTGAAGGATGGATAGAGAAAATGTGGTACATCTATACAATGGAGTACTACTCAGCAGAAAAAAGCAATGGAATCTTGAAATTCGCAGGCAAATGGATGGAACTAGAAGAAACCATCTTGAGTGAGGTAACCCAGTCACAAAAAGACAAACATGGTATGTACTCACTCGTATATGAATTTTAGACATAGAGCAAAGGATTACCAGCCTACAGTCCTCTTCACCAAAGAAACTAGGAAACAAGAAGGACTCTAAGGGAAAAGTGCATGGACCCCTGAGAATGGAAAGGGGCAGGATCTCCTGAGCTAATTGGGAGCATGAGGGTAGGGGAGAGGGAGCTGTCAGAATGGGAGGAGGAGAAGAGGAGGGGAGAGGAGGAAATGGAGGAGCAGAAATGTTGATTTGGGGGAAGAATAGAGGAGAACAGGATGAGAGATATCATAACAGAGGGAGCCGTTATAGGTCCGAGGAGAGATCTGGCACTAGGGAGATCTCCAGAGACCTACAAGGATGACACGAACTGACAATCTAGGCAATGGTGGAGAGGATAGCCTAAATGCCCTCCCCTATGATGAGATTGATGACTGCCTTATATGCTATCCTAGAGCCCTCATCCAGTGGCCGATGGAAGCAGAGGAAGACACCCACAGATATACTCTGAACTGAACTCTGGAACCTAGTTGCAGAGAAGGAGGAATGAAGACCAAAGGGGTCGGTACCAGGCTGGTGAAACCCACAGAAACAGCTGGCGTGAACATGGACCCCAGACTGCTGTCTGGGAGACCAGCACACGACTGATCCAGACCCCTCAACATGGATGTCAATGAGGAGGCCTCTGCACTCTAGGGGGCCCCTGGTAGTGGATTAGTATTTTTCCCTGGTGTAAGAAGGGACTTTGAGAGCCCATCCCACATCTCGGCCTGGACAGCTGGGGGAGGGCCTAGGCCTGGCCCAGGATGATTTGGTGGACTTTGGGGAGCCCTCATCGAGGGCCCTACCCAGCCTGAAAAGTGGAGGGTGGATGGGGTGGGGGGTAGGTGGAAGGTTGTGGGGGAAGGGTTGGGGGGAGCGGAGGGGAGGGAGGAGGGATTGACATGTGAAGCAAGCTTGTTCCTAATTTGAACTAATAAAAAAATACAAAAAAACTTTTACTAATTTTAACCAGTTTTACTTTCCTTATTACTAAGCATTCCTCATATGGAAAACGAGAGATAAAACATGAATGAATTGACAAAAATCTTCAAAACTGGGAACATGAAAAACCATTTGTAATTATTCTGAAAATTGAGTACTAATATTACTATATTTCATTTAATGTAACAGGAACGAAATTGTAAGTTAATAAAATTTATAGGCCATATGCTCCATCAGTTTATATGAATTTATATTTTCATGCTTAAGGCTTAGAGATAAATTCCCTACATCTTATTTACAATTCTACTCCCTAGCTGTGTAAAGCTGCCCATTAGTTTATTATCTTTAAAATTATAATGATAGATTGATATAATTAGTACAATAATAACATAAACTCTACTAATAGCATAATGAAGTTTACTAGAAATTTTGAAACTCACATTCTCAATCAAAGAAGCTTTCAGAGATTGGCTTTTAAAATATGATTTTATACTAAATTGTAATGCATACACTGCCAAGCATATAGGATATGTTTTCAATGATGGTTAACACTCAGGACTCTGAGTTCAGCATCGAGCATTTTTAATTCTATTGTTTGAAGTCTGTGTTTGGAATTGACTATATCTCCAAGAACACACAACTGATGAGAATCCAGAATCCAACACTGTTGTCCTCTCTCTGTAATTCAAAGGAACCCATACTGTGCCTCCAGAAGGCTTTGGCAAAGAACCCGAATCATCCTTTATTTTCCAGGTGCACAGGATGAGAAAATGAGGGGAAAAGGACTGAGCAGGTGAGACATCCTCACACTAATCACACCTGTGGCAAAGAAAAACCTGACCCTGAGCATTCTAACACACAATGGTCCCCAACACTGAATATTGAATCGCACAGTGTCCCCCATGCTGAGCATTCTAACACACAACAGACCCCAAAACTGAACATTCAATCACACCATGGCCCCCCTATCCTGAGCATTCTATCACAAAAGGAATAGATGCTTGAGTTGCTAGGAAGGCAATACAAAGTGGTTGCAAAGAGGGCTTGAGGAAAACAGTCTAAAGTTAGAGAAGGATGACTGTTGTATAACTCTGTGTATACCAAACCCCACCTAGCTGCACCCTTGAGTTTATGGAATTACAATGTGTAATTTATATATCAGTAATGTAAAAGCAAAACTGTGGGTATCTCAAAACATACTTTTAACAACTGAATGAATGGATTTCAGACTAAAGAGATACCTTGGTATTTTTCTGGTGTAAACAGATTTATTCTTAAACTCTTTTACATTCCACTTTCTGGCTCACAGAAGGCCACTTTAAACATGCTTAATTTTACATTTATTTTTAGGAATTTATTAATAAAAACAGCATTTGGTAAGCAAGTTATACTTGACTGCCATCTGGTGGTTGACAATGTGCCCACTCTGTTTTGGGGACCTTTAAACATTAGACTAGTTTCATGGGATATGATGCATTGGAAATTTTTTTTCACTCTTTAAATTATGTGCATGTGTGGCTATGTACATGTATATGAGGGTGCCCACAGACATCAGAAGAGGGTGCCAGCATTGGTGAACTACTGCATTTGGGTTCTGTGACCCAGTGCAGTCCTCAGCAAAACAGTTGGTGTTCATAACAGCTGATCCATTTTCCAGCCTGCATTGTAGGTTTTATAGCACTCACAGCTCTGCCTTACTTGTCTTTTATACCGGCTGTATGTGCAATTGTGATTGTGCAATGAACAAATGTGTGCAATATCATGTGTTTTTCTGACTCTCAACGTATTTAGTTGCCTACTTTGTGCTCTTTATGCTCATGGCATAATGCTGTCCTCTGACCACCTACATTTACCCCGTATTACTTGATCCTCCTTGTACATGAATGGCAAGAGTTTATGAGATATGATGTGACCCTCTAGGGTCTGAACAGAAGGTCACAGAAGATTTTTAAACAGAGGTAAAGGAAGGCTTTGACATGGTTGAGGAATGGGAATGGTGACAGAAAGAGGAGACTATAGTAATTTATGGGGTTAATGTGATCAAAGTATGTAATATTTATGTGTGCAAATATGCAATACTCTAAAAAGCTATTTAAAATAGAATATAAATGTAAACAATCTACAAGAAATTCTGGCAGAGATGTGAACAGAAAGAAAACTTCTACACTGCTGTTGAGAAGGTAAAGAATTCCAACCGCTATGGAAATCAATATGAACACTTTGCAATGAAAAGATCTACCATATGACATCTTTATCCCACTCCCAGAGTTATACCCAAAATACCTAAATTCAACATCTTAGACTGAGGATTGTACAACAAACAGCATTTATTGCAGCTATCATCACAATAGCTATGTCATGGAACCAAATAAGGCATCCACCAACAAATAAGTGGCTAAGGAAACATAATGAGATTATCTTTCAGTCATGAATGCTGAGATGATATTGTTTGAGGAAAATAGATGGAAATGGAGATATTCATAAGAAGCAAATTAAGAGAGTCCCAGAAAAAATACTTTTACATTTTCTCCTGGTTCCCAGATCTTACACAACCACATAAAATGGTTAAAAAAGAGAAGTGTACTTAGATGGGGGAAGAAATATGGGCTAGGAAGGGAGAAGAGAGAGAAAAAAGGATACTGGGTAGAGTGTGGAGTGGAATATACTCAGTATACTGTGTTACTGCTGCAAAGTTTTAAAAGTTCATAAATGAAAAGAAAGAAGAGTGTGTGTGTGTGTGTGTGTGTGTGTGTGTGTGTGTGTGTAGAAGCACATGAGTGAGAACTGCCCATAATCTTGCTGTGGTTTCAATGACAGAGAATAACAGTGCCCTGTGCCCTGCTGTGAAAATTACAGAAAACAAAAGCCTAGCAGAGAGACCCACAGAATCCAATTTAATATCTCACCATCACCCAAGAGGAAATACTAAACTTAACTTTCATAGTGTGGTTCACGGGTCAATATGTTAATGCCTTTGAACTTGGTACAAGTTCACATAACAAAGCCCAGAGAGCAGACTTTATATTTCAGTATTGTATTTTTTTGCTGCTAATAAAGGTTTAGGAATCATTTGGGGTCAGTTTTCCATTCAGACAGATTTTTTTCTAGGTATATTTCTCCTTGCTTTTCAGCTGTTTCAATAACTGGGGTCCATGGCATGCAATCAAATAATTCCTTCATATCCAAGGAGGGGGAAAATAGTCTCTGTGCTATCATAGGAACACAGGAGACATGAGGTTAGTACAAACAAGCAACTGTCTTGTTCTTGTTCATTTGTTTTGTTGCACTGGGAATCAAATTCAGTGCACTGAACAGGCTATACAAGCATTCCACCATGGAGGCACAGTCCCAGCCCTGGAAAACAGCAGTATTTTATGACAAGTTCTGAACCATCTCTTCAAACCACAGTCTCTTGAAAGTATGTTAACATATTTAAAAGAGGTTGTTGACAGCAGAAACAAACCAACATCATGCAATAAGCTGAACATGTTTAAAATTTCACAGCAAAATAAAGCCTAAGACCAAATATATTCACTGCTGAGATGTTCCAAATGTACAATAGAGCTCTAACATCAATTCTGCTGAAATTATTCCATAAAATAGAAAGGGGAGAATGCTGCCAAAGCTACCTACAAAACTAGATTTACTCTGGTACCAAAATACAAAGGAAAAGAAAGTACAGGAAAGAAAATAAGTAAAATAACGGAACAATTTCCCCAGGAAATAGACAAAAGTGCCTCTCAATAAAATACTGAGAAACTGAATCTAAGCACATCTTAAGAAAATCATATGTTGCAACTAATTTGCATCCATTTCATTTTATATTTATCTCAGCAATGCAAGCTTGGTTCAAACCAGTATCCAAACCAATAAATGCAATACAGCATGTGAACCAACTTAAAGATGGCAACCACATGATCATATTTAGAGATGCAAGAGAGACACTTGACAATGTTGAGCATTTCTTCATAATGGATGTTCTAAAGAAACAAGGTCTTAAAGGAACATACCTTAAAATATTAAGGGTATGTAATGCAAAGCTTTAACAAAATTATACGAAGTAGGGAAAATGAAACATTTTTTCATGAAAATCTGAAATGTGACAAGGGTATACCATCTCTACTCATATTAAATATTGTTCTTGTAGTCTGAGTTAGAGCAATAAGAGACAAAGTTAAAAGGGGGTCACAAAAGAAAGGAAGGATCCAGTTTCCCTATTTTAAGTTGACATGATCTCATGCTTAAAAGACCCTAAGCACTTGAGCAGAATACTCTTAGACCTGATCAGAAAAAAAACTGTCAGTAAAAAACAAAATAAACATAGAAAAATGAATATGCTTTCTATACATCAATAACAAATTCGCCAAGAAACAAGCAAACAAACATGGTAAGAATGGAATCCTATTCACAATCTAAGATGATACAAACAAACAAACAAACAAAAATCAACCTAAAAATAAACCCAAACAAGGAGGTTTAAGACCTTTCAGACAAAATGAAATTGAAAAAGATACCAGAAAATGATGGAAAATATTCCCACACATAGATTTGAAAAACTAGTACTTGTGAACATTGTATTACCAAAAGTGGGCAATAGATTCATTGTTGATCTCCATTAAACTTGCAAAAACATTCTTCACATCAATATTTAAAAACAATCCTAAAATTCATATAAAAATAGATAAAATATTTTGGATATGCAAAGCAATCCTAATATTAAAGCAACCCTTGAGATACCTCAATACCAAAACTTAAATTATGCTACAGAAAAGTAATGACAAAGACATAATAGTAGATAATATTGGCACAATAACAGATACACAAACCATTTGAAATAGAATAGAGAACCTTGAAGTGGTTGCAAACACCTACATTTGAAAAAAAATCTGATACATACATTGGATTGGATAAATGACAGCTACTTCAAAAACAAGTTGTATGTTCACTCGTGGAAGAATAGAACTACATCCATATATCTTACATTGAACAAAATATGTCCAAAATTGATTAAAGACTGTGGTGACTTGAAAGAAATTGGCACCCCAAAGATAGTGGCACTATTAGGAGTTGTGATCTTATTGGGGTAGGTATGGTCTTGTTAGAAAAAGTGAATCACTATGGAATCAGGCCTTGAGGTTTCATATAAACTCAAGCAAGCCCAATAAGATAGTTTACATCCTGTTGACTGCAAAGATGTAGGACTCTCAGTTACTTCAAGACAGTGCCTGCCTGCATGCTGCCATGTCTCACCATTATTATAATGGATGTAACCTCTGAACTGTAATCGAGTTACCCCAGTTAAGTATTTTCCTTTATAAGAGTTGCCATGGTCACAGTATCTCTTCTTAGCCAGAGAAACCCTAAGACAAAGACTTTAAAATATGATGCAATGCACTGAGACTGCTTTAGTAAAACATAGAACACGTCAAGATATAGGTCCAAGCAAGGAACTTCTGAAAAGGACTTCAAGGGTACAGAAAATAGTGCCAGTAACTGAATAAAGCAAACTTGTGAAATTCAAAAGCACTTCGAAGCAAAAGAAACCGTTATTACAGTGCAGAGACAGTCTGCAGAAAGGATAAAAAGCTTTAAATAATTAAATATCAAATGGGTGGTTATGAGCCAAGCTATGGAAAGAACTGTAAAAAATTAAAGACCGTAAAACCCAATGTCTTCCCATCAATAAATGGGCTAATGAACTGAATAGTCAGTTCCTAAAAGAGAAAATGCATATGGGCAATGAATATTTGCACAAATGTTCAACATTCTTAACCATCAAGGAAATACAAATCAAATCTGCTCCGAGGTTCTATCTTACTTTGAATAGTTAATATCAATAAAGCAAATAACAACCTTTGCTGAGGATGTTTGGAAATGCCTACTGCTCACAGATGGGAACTCTGAAAACTGGTTCAGCCACTGTAGAAACCAGTGTGGCAGTTTCTTATAAAACTAAAACCAGAACTGCCTTATGACACTGTCATACAACTGCTGGGTACATACCCCAAAAGCTTTAAGTTCAGCACAACAGAGGAATTAGTCCACAATTATCACTTCATAATATCCACAAAATAGGACCAGCCTTGAAATCTCTTACAGATGAACAAAATGGAGTCCTTTTACACAATGGAATTTTATTCACCCATAAAGAAAGATGAAAACCAGGAATTTTCAAGAAAATTAATGTTACTGAAAATAGTTCTGATTAGTACAACAAGCCAGACTTGGAGAAATATCTTGTTGTTTCCTCATATGTAGAACCTGAGTTTTCATGTGCCTGTGTGCCTCTCCCTCTCCCCCTCCCTCCGTCCCCCTCCCTCCCTCCATCCCTCCTTCCCTCCCTCCTTCCCTCCCTCTAAGTTTGAAACTGGGAAACTTGAGGAAAGGAAGGGGACAGGCAACCAGGCTACATACAAGGATGAGGAGGGCAGCTAGGGAGGAGGGTGAGGAATAGCAAAACGTGTGAGAAAATGCCATAATGGAACCCAGCATTTTGTAGGCTATTTTAAAATCTACTCCAAAACTAAATAACTGATTACAGCAGAAGATATGTTAACAGTATGTGGTTTGTTGTGCAGCCCATAAAATGCAAGACTTTTAAATTTAGCAAAACATATCCAGGTATGTAATATTTGCTAAAACCATTCAAAGTGGGTTTAAATATTTAAAATTAACACAGTCAATTAAGGCATGCAATGCCTTAGAGACACATAAATTTTGAATATGGCTAATTAAGCACAAGAATTAAAGCATAAATATATCAGTTTTTAACTCAAATTATAAGGAAAAATTGTATCAAATTTGCAAATTGCATAGCTGATGATAAAAGGTGACACATTGGATTTTATAACTCAAAGTTATTATTTAGTTAGATGATAAGGTAACACAGAATTTATAAGAATTCATAATTTTATCTTTTTTTTTTTTTGGTTTTTCGAGACAGGGTTTCTCTGTGTAGCTTTGGAGCCTATCCTGGCACTCGCTCTGCAGACCCAGCTGGCCTTGAACTCACAGAGATCCGCCTGCCTCTGCCTCCCAAGCACTGGGATTAGAGGCGTGCACCACCAATGCCTGGCTTCATAATTTTATCTTTAATAAAACTTTAATAAAAGAAAATATCAAAAATTCATAGGAGTCCAGGTTAACCTTTGACAGAGAAACTTGCAAATCAATGTTTATTGCAGGACTAAGTTCAGAACCAATTGTGTGTCCTGTAGCTGAATAATGGCTAAACCAAAGGTGGCATGTATATACAAGGGGCTAATTTTTCAGCATAAAGAAAAATAGAAATATACATTATTTGTAAGAAAATAGATTATACTGGAGATAATCATCGTGAGTGAATTAAACCAGTATCAAAAAGACAAATGTCTTTTTCTTTAAATTTTGGTTTCAGGATGTTTTACAGTTATGTAAAATCATTCGTGTGTGTGTGTGTGTGTGTGTGTGTGTGTGTGTGTGTGTGTGTGTGTGTTGTATATGATATATGTAACTAAAGAAAGTAGAAAAGATACTAACTAGGTGGACAAACAGGGAGGGGAGGAACATACAGAGAGGAGTATGATGGTGGGTGTAGGGGTAAATATGCTCAACAAACATAATGCATATAAAAATTTAAAGCATGAACTTGAAATTTAAAAAATCACATCAAAGAAACTATTTGTTGCACCAAAATGAAATATCACAGAGTGGAGCTATGGAGGAAGAATGATGAGCCAATAAACAGTCAAACTAGTTTTTAGATGCCAAGATAGCTTTCTGTGAGATGACTAGTGAAGCTTCTCAGATGGGACTATATTCAATGCAGAATGGAATTATCTGCAAGCAGAATCCTATACATAAAACCAAATCATGATTAGTGGGAATTGTATTGAAAAATAGTCAAGTATTCTGAATTTCTCAACTAGTTTAGGTCATTGCTTTACTACATTGTTTGGAAAATATAGTATGTTTGGCTAAACTCTACTTGTGATGATTAAATCTATAACCCAAACACTTAAGGAAAATAAAGGAATGGCATCCCCTTTTTATCTGACAGCTGAATGTCTCTATTATGTTCCAAGCACTGCTAATTTAATACTTTAAGTCCTTATACAATATGGTTGAACATACATATAGTTCTAAGGATTTGAATTCAGGTCTACATGCTTGCTCAACGAGTATTCTTATCAGTGAGCCATATCCCTAACCCCCTTCCAAATATTTGTTAGTAACTGAAAGGCTTTAAAATTAGATTCCTAATCAGCATTTTATTATAAAATAAGCTTTTAATTTTGACATTCCATCCACAGTTTGCTTGCAACTTTTCTGCTATAGTTCTTTGAAGTTAGTAAATATGTAAATTTTTTTCTAAGGTAAATGATGACAAACTCACACCAAAATCTATGAAAGTTGCCAGATGTGTTGACACACACCTCTAATCGATGCACTCAGGAGGCAGCAGCAGGTGGTCTCTGGGAGTTCAAAGTCACTCTATTGTACTTCGTAAGTTCCAGGACAGAAAGTGCTGCACAGTGAATGATATCTCATCAACATTAAGATTCAGCTGTTTTTTTTCTCTAGCTTTTATTTAAATTAGAAACAAACTTCTTTTGCATGTCAATCCAATTCCCTCTCCCTCCCCTCCTCCCCAGCCCCCCCCCAACCCGCTATCCTAACCCCTTTCTGAGTCCCAGGGAGGGTGAGGTCTTCAGTTATGGATCTTCAAAGTCTGTCCTGTCATTTGGAGCAGGGCCTAGAGACTCCCCGTAACAATAACTCTTTCTGCCAGCTGCCTGAATTCCACTGTCAAGTTAGGGCCCCAAACTAACGCACAGAGTCTTAAATTATTTACAATGCTGATGACCAATGATTAGGATTTCTTAGTTGCTACCTCTGTCTTAAGTATCAAACATAACCATTAATCTATATATTTTATAAAGACTTATCTTATCGAGGACACCAGCCTTATGTATCCTGTCTTCCTGGCGATCACATGGAGACCCCCTACTACATTTCCCAGAATCCTCCTTCTCTCCTAGTCCGGCCTATCTTGCTTCCCTATTGGCCAACAGTGTTTTATTTATCAACCAATAAGACATATGCACAGAAGGACTTCACGTATCACTCCCCAGTGTGTCTAGGCTGAGAGAGTATCCCTTTATGTGGAGAGGGATACCAAAGTCCATTTGTGTGCTAGGGATAAATACTGATCCTCTACTAGTGGCCCCATAGATTGTCCAGACCTGGACAATCCTCCTCATTCAGGGGTTCAGGAACACTCCTATGCTGCTTTCCAAGCTATCAGTCTGGGGTCCATGAGCAACCAGTTGCTCAGGTCAGCTGTTTCTGTGGGTTTGTCCAGCCTGGTCTTTCCCCATTTGCTCATCACTCCTCCCTCTCTGCAACTGGATTCCAGAGTTCAGCTCAAGGTTTAGCTGTGGGTGTCTGCTTCTGCTTCCATCAGCTACTAGATGAAGGCTCTAGGATGGCATATAAGGGAGTCATCAATCTCATTATCAGAGAATGGCATTTAAGGTAGCCTCTTGACTATTGCTTTGAGTGTTAGTTGGGGTCAAACTTGTAGATCTCTGGACCTTTCCCTAGTGCCAGAAATATCTTTAAACCTACAATGGCTCCCTCTATTATGGTATCTCTTTTTTTGTTCTCCTCTATTCTTCCCCTGACTAGATCTTCCTGCTCCCTCATGTCTTCTCCCATCTTCTTCTCCCCTTTTCTTTCTTCTAACTCCCTCTCCTTTCTCCCCATGCTCCCAATTATCTTAGGAGATCTTGTCTTCCCCCTTCTCTAGGGGACTATGTATCTCTCCGGGTTCCACTTGTTTCCTATCTTCTCTGGAGGTGTGGATTGTAGGCTGCTACTTCGTTGCTCTAGATCTAAAATCCATATGAGTGAGTACATACCATTTTTGTCTTTTTGTGACTGGTTTTCCTCGCTCAGGATGATTTCTTTTAGTTCCTTCCATTTGCCTGTAAATTTTAAGATTTCATTGTATCCCTTCTCCCCCGACTGAGTAATACTCCATTGTGTAAATGTACTACATTTTCTCCATTCATTATTCATTTGAGGGGCATCTAGGTTGCTTCCAGGTTCTGGGTATTACAAACAATGCTGCTATGAACATGGCTGAAAAGATATCCTTGTATGAATGTGCATCTTTTGGATATATGCCTAAGAAGTGGAATTGCTGGATCTTGTGGTAGTTTGATTACCACTTTAATGAGGAATCACCATACTGATGTATTTACAAAGTGGCTGCACATGTTGGCTCTCCCACCAGCAGTGGAGGAGTGATCCCATTTCACCACATCCTGTCCAGCATAAATTGTCATTGGTGTTTTTGATTTTAGCAATTCTGACAGGAGTAAGATGGTATCTCAGTATTGTTTTGATTTGCATTTCCCTTATGGCCAATGATGCTGAGCACTTTCATATGTGTCTTTCAGCCATTTTATATTCCTCTATTGAGAATTCTCTATTTAGTTCTGTTCTCCACTTTTTAATTGGATTAGTTGTTATTTTGGAGACTGGCTTCTTGAGTTCTTTGTACATTTTGGAAATCAGCTCTCTGTCAGATGTGGGGTTGCTAAAGATCTTTTCCCATCTTGTGGGCTGCCTTTTTGTCTTATTGACTGTGTCCTTTGCCTTACATAAGCTTCTCAGTTTCAGGAGGTCCCATTCATTAATTGTAGATCTCAGTGTCTGTAGTACTGGCGTTATGTTCAGGAATCAGTCTTCTATACCAATGCATTCAAGGGTACCGCCTAACTTCTCTTCTAAGAGGTTCAGTGTGGCTACATTTATGTTGAGGTCTTTCATCCATTTGGGTTTAAGTTTTGCGCATGGCAATAGATATGGATCTATCTGCAGTCTTCTACATGCCAGCATCCAGTTATGCCAGCACCATTTGTTAAAGATTATTTCTTTTTTCCATTGTATATTTTTAGCTTCTTTGTCAAAAGTCAGATGTTTGTAGGTGTGTGGGTTATTATCAGGGTTTTCAGTTTGGTTCCATTGATCTTCCTGTCTATTTTTGTGACAATACCAAGCTGTTTTCAGGACTATAGTTCTATAATAGAGCTTGAAGTCAAAAACGGTGATGCCTCTAGAAGTTCCTTTATCTATCAGGGTTGTTTTGACTATCCTGGGTCTTTTGTTTTTCCATATAAAGTTGAGAATTATTTTTTCAAGGTCTGTGAAGAATTGTGCTTGGATTTTGATGGGGATTGCATGGAATCTGTACATTGCTTTTGGCAAGATTGCTATTTTTACTATGTTGATCCTACCTATCCAAGAGCATGGGAGATCTTTCCATTTTCTGGTATCTTCTTTAATTTCTTCCTTTAAAGACTCAAAGTTCTTGCATTACAGGTCTTTCACTTGTTTGATTAGTGTTACCCCCAGGTATTTTATGTAGTTTGTGGCAATTGTAAAAGGAGATGTTTCTCTCATTTGTTTCTTAGCACATTTATCATCTGTATATAGTAGGACCCACTGATATTTTTTAAATTAATCTTATATCCTACCACTTTGCTGAAGGTGTTTATCAGCTGTAGGAGTTCCCTGGTTAGAGTTTTTAGGGTCACTTATGTAAACTATCATATCATCTGCAAATAGTGAAAATTGACTTCTTCCTTTCCAATTGGTATCCCCTTGATCTTTGTTTGTTGTCTTATTGCTCTAGTTAGAACTTCAAGGACAATATTGAAGAGGTACAGAAAGAGTGGACAGCCTTGTCTTGCCCTTGATTTTAGAGGAATCACTTTGAGTTTCTCTCCATTTTGTTTGATGTTGACTGTTGGCTTGCTGTATATTGCTTTTATTATGTTTAGGTATGATTCAGTTATCCCTGATCTCTCCAAGACCTTTATCATGAATGGGTGTTAGATTTTGTCAAAGTCTTTTTCAGAATCTAGTGATATGATCATGTGGTTTTCTTTCTCAGTTTATTTATATGGTGGATTACATTGATGGATTTTCAAATGTTGAATCATCCTTGCATCCCTGGGATGAAGCCTACTTGATCGTGGTAGATGATTTCTCTGATGTGTTCTTGGATTCGATTTGCCAGTATTTTATTTATTTCATTGAGTATTTTTGCATCAGTGTTCATGAGGGATATTGGTCTGTAGTTCTCTTTCTTTCTTTTTTTTTTTTTTTTGGTTTCTCTGTGGCTTTGGAGGCTGTTCTGGAACTAGCTCTGTAGACCAGGCTGGTCTCAAACTCACAAAGATCTGCCTGCCCCTACCTCCCAAGTTCTGGGATTAAAGGCGTGTGCCACCACTGCCAGGCTATGCAGTTCTCTTTCTTAATTGTGTCTTTGGGTGGCTTGGGTACCAAGGTTATTGAAGCCTAGTAAAAAGAGTTTGACAATGATCCTTCTGCTTCTATTGTGTGGAATATTTTGAGGAGCATTGGTAGTAGCTGTTCTTTGAATTTCTGTTATAATTGTGCACTGAAACCATCTGGCCTGGTCTATTATCGGTTGGGAGAGTTTTGATGGCTGCTTCTATTTTATTAGTTTTTATAGGTCTATTTAAATTGCTTATCTGTTCTTGATTTAATTTTGGTAAGTGATATCTATCCAGAAAATTGCTCATTTCCTTTAGATTTTTGTATTTTGAGGAATACAGGTTTTCAAAGTATGACTTGAGGATTATCTGGACATTATTTTGTCCCCCTTTTCATTTCTAATTTTGGTAATTTGCATGTTCACTCTCTGATATTTGGTAAGTTTGGATAAGTGTTTGTCTATCTTGTTGATTTTCTGGAAGAACCAACTCTATGTTACATTGATTTATTGTATTGTTTTCCTAGTTTTGACATTCTTGATTTCATTCTTCAATTTTATTATTTCCTAGTATCTACTCCTCCAGGGTAAGTTTGCTTCTTTTTGTTCTAGAGCTTTCAGTTGTGCTCTTAATTTTCTAGTGTGACTATTCTGCTGTTTCTTCATGTGGTGCTTAGTGCTATGAACTTTCGTCTTAGAGATGCTTTCAAAGTATCCCATAAGTTTGGGTATGTTGTGTCCACATTCTAAATGAATTCTAGGAAATCTTTAATTTCTTTTTTTTTTTCATTTCTTCCTTGACCCAGGAATGGTGCAATTGGGCATTATTCAATTTCCATGAGTTTGTAGGTTTTCTGCAATTTGTGTTATTGTTGAATTCTAACTTTAAAGCATGGTGGTCTGATAAGATACAGGGGGTTATTTTAATTTTTTTGTACCTGTTGAGGTTTGCTATGTTGCCAAGTATGTGGTCGATTTTAGAGGAGGTTCATGTGGCACTCAGAAGAAAGTATATTATTTTGTGTTTGGATGGAATGTTCTATAGATGTCTGTTAATTCCAATTGGGCCATGACTTCTATTAGGTCCTTTGTGTATTTGTTAAATTTCTGTCTGCTGGTCCTGTCTAGTGGTGAAAGTGGGATGTTGAAGTCTCCCACTATAAGTGTGTGAGTGTGTGAGGTCTTATGTGTGATTTGAGTTTTAGTAATGTCTTTTATGAATGTGGATGCCTTTATATTTGGGGCATAAATGGTCAGAATTGAGACATCATCTTGGTGGATTTCTCCTGTTATGAGTATGAAATGACCTCCTTCAACTCTTTTGATTGATTTTAGTTTGAACTCTAGTTTGTTAGTTATTAGGATGGCTACCCCCACTTGTTTCTTGGGTCCATTTGGTTGGGAAATCTTTTCCCAACCCTCAACTCTGAAGTATTTTTGGTCTTTGAAGTTGAGGTGTGTTTCTTGTATGCAGCAGAGGGATGGATTCTGTCTTCGTATCCATTCTGCTAGCCTGTGTCTATTTATAGGTGAGTTAAGACCATTAATAGTGAAGGATATAAATGACCGTTGATTGTTCATTCTTGTTTGATTTGGATTTGTTGATAGTGGTGGAATTGTATGTGGATTTCTACCCCATTTTTCTTTTGGCTATTGGTAAAGTGGGATTATCTATTGCCAATATTTTTCTGGTTGTAGTTAACTTCCTTGGGTTGGAGGTTTTCTTCCAGAACTTTCTGTATGGCTAGATTAGTGGATATGTATTGTTTAAATCTGGTTTTGTCATAGAATATCTTGTTTTCTCCATTGATATTGAGTGGAAGCTTCCTGGGGAAAGTAGTCGGGGCTGGCATCTGTGGTCTCTTAGTGTTGGTAATATATCTATCCTGGACCTTCTGGCTTTCAGAGTTTCCATGGAAAAGTCAGGTGTAATTCTGATAGGTTTGCCTTTATATGTTACTTCACCTTGTTCCTTAGCTGTTCTTAATTTTCTTTCTTTTTTCCTCTATGTTTAGGGTTTTGATTATTATATGGTGAGGGGACTTTTTGTGGTCTACTCTATTTTGGTGTTCTATAGGCTTCTTGTACTTTCATTGGCATATGTTTCTTTAGGTTAGGAAAGTTTTCTTCTATGATTTTGTTGAATATGTTTTCTGTACATTTGAGTTGGGTTTCTTCACCTTCTTCTATACCTATTATTCTTAGGTTTGGTCTTTTCATGGTGTGCCATATTTCCTGGATATTTTGTGTTAGGGATTTGTTGGATTTAAGATTTTCTTTGTTTATGAGCCTATTTCTCCTAGTGTATCTTCAATGTCTGAGATTCTCTCTTCCATCTCTTGTATTCTGTTGGTTATGCTTGCATCCGTAGTTCCTGATCATTTACCCAGCTTTTCTATTTCGAGCATTCCCTCAGATTGTGTTTTCTTTATTGACTCTATTTCAGTTTTTATGTCTTGAACTGTTTCCTTAAGAGATTTGTTGATTTCTTTATTTTTATTTGTTTTTTCTTCCCTTTCTTAAGGGATTTTCTCATACCCTCTTTGAAGGCCTTTATTGTTTTCATGAAGTTGTTTTTAAGGTCATTCTCCTCTGATTAATCTGCATTGTGATGTTCAGGTATTATTGGTGTAGAGTCCTTAGACTCCAGTGTTGGTTTTTCTGTTGTAGAATATGTTTTTATATTGTCTTCTTCTCATCCCTTCTTCTGGTGTATATAGAAGGGGTCTCTTCCTCTCCTGGTGGGTACAGGACCAAGGTTCCCTTCTGGTATGTGCAAACAGGTCCAACACTCTGATGTCTCTGTTACAGGGGCCTTGGCAGTCTCTGGTTGGGCTGGATCCTACTGAGATGGGATCCGCAGTGCACAGTCCCAGGCCTCAGGTTTCTACAAGCATGGCAGAGGAAGTTGGGCCAGAAACCAAGATTCAGCTCTGACATTTTTATGCCTTTCTTTACAGAAACAATAATGCAGTCCTTATATTAAGAATCTCTTAGTTCTAGGCATTCCAAAAGCAAAAAGGACAAAAAAGCAAACAAACAAAAACAAAACACAGTCATGAAGGGGAATTCTATGCATTCATTGTAGAAAAAAATTCAGTCAGCTGAGGCTTGTAATGGTAAGATAATTTTAAAAGGTGTTGAATTTTTGGTTTCATAATTTTGTTATTTCTTGCTTATCAAAAAGAAGAAAGACTTAAAATAGTTTCCAATTATTTTTAAGACTTATTGCTGTTTTCATAGACAATGATACTAGGGAAAATAATGAAAAGGGGCTTGAAAAGTATTGCAATATATAATGAATTTTATGTCATGACCTTTATCATCACATCAGAAAACTGTATTTTTTCTACTTACTTTGCTTGATTGTGAATCTGAAATTCATTTAAAGCACTAACAAGTGACACAGTGTTGCAAAGGGTGAAGTGCCATTATGAGGATTTCATGTTCTTTGGTAAAATTCTGTGTAATTTTGAAAATGTTAGATAAAATTTTCATATTGAAAAACGAAAATATAGAAATGGTTATGGAAGTTGTTAATTACTCTTGTTTACTGATTCCTAAGCAGTATGTAGTCAGAAAGACATATCAGTAAGGGAAAAAAATTATATACACTTTAAGATATTGGCCATGGTGAAATCTACTAAATTATTAGCACTCAATAGGTGGAGGCAAAAGGATCATGAGCTCAACAGTCCTTGCAAGATATGACGGTGTATTGTTCCAGAAATGGACCTGAGTTCAATTACCACCACTCACATCAAATGACCCACAACCATCTGTAACTCCTGCTCCAGGGCTTCTGATGCCTTCTAAACTCCGTGATTGCTTCATTCACACATGCATATATCCAGACACAGCACAAAAGCACATGCACCCACAATCAGAAATTTTAAAGTATTTTAAAATAATAATTAATTTATTCATGCACAACAGTACATTATATTTAAGAAAAACAGAATTGTTGGTGAGAGATTTAAACATTGGCCTTCAGTGTATCACAGTATTATGGTTTGGAAATGGCCACCACAGACAAATTTATTTGAATGCTTGGTCACCAAGGAGTGGAATTGTTTGGAAAGTTTAGAAGGATTAGAAGATTTGGAGGAAATGTGTCATTTTGAGGTTTCAAAAACCCATGCCAGGTCTAGTCTCTCTCTCTCTCTCTCTCTCTCTCTCTCTCTCTCTCTCTCTCTCTCTCTCTCTCCCTCTCCTTCTTCCTCTCCCCCCTCACACTCTTCCTCTCCCCCCTCACACTCTTCCTCTCCCCCTCCCTCTCTTGCCCTCCCTCTCCCTCCCCTTCTCCCTCTCCCTCTCTTCCTGTAGCTCCCAGCTACTGCTCCAGAGCCCTATTCCTGCCATGATGATAATGGACTAACCTCTGGAACTGTAATCAAGCCCCAATTAAATGATTTCTGTTATAAAAGTTGCCTTGGTCATGGTGTCTCTTCACAGCAACAGAAAAGTGACTGAGACACACAAAATCAGCAGTGGCCCATCACTATCATTATAACCCCAACATTGAGTTGTTTTATTTACTTTATTTCAATAAAGCTGATAACTCTGTAAACTTAAGCCTGGAATTTTCCAGCCCTCTGAAAACGTCATTATTGAATATTAGCATTTAATTTTCACTTAATTAAAGGAAGGCTACTATGCTTCAGATGCTTGAAATCATTCATTTAGAACCTGAGCCCAGCTAATGACTCTTGGTTATTCTTTTTGTGAGAAAATAGTGTTGACAAGTGTGCACTCCCTGATCAACCTGGTTCATAGCAGGAGACTGAATGCCCTTGTAAACTTCACTGGGGTAGGACACAGTTAGTTTTCTTTGTATAGTGGTTTGTTATGCAGTGACTTAAATAATATATTCTCAGAAATGAGAAGGAATTTGGTTTAGAAAGCCTTCTACTTAAGGAACTGATTGATCTCATGTCACAAGCTGGACATGAATAAGACACAGATTGTTTACTTAAAGAAAAGAATGAGAGAGAGAGAGTAGTGATTGAGAGAAATGAAGATGATGCCCCAGTTTCTGTATTTTTGAGAAATACAGACAATAATAAAGTTGTGGAATTTTGAGGATATTAAGGATCTCTTCAGCCTTTATTTTTATGAAATGCTCCTTACTAAGCACATTGATGCCTAATGAATATCAGGCTTGTTTTCACTCCTTGCAGAAGAATTTCTTGCAAGATTGTCAGATGTCCATGTCATAATGAGTAAGTAAGTGAGGTATGTCCACACCCTCCAGATTACTACTTTAATTCTGTAACTATATTCACAAATAGAGTATATCTTTTCCAAATGGAACATTTGTTTAAATGGCTATGGACTGAACATGTTGGATGTGAAAGAAGCTGATAATGGTGGAGATAAATGTGTGTGTGTGTGTGTGTGTGTGTGTGTGTGTGTGTGTGTGTGGTGTGTAATACAAAGCTTTATTCTTCTGAATGCTTTTGTATGTATGATATGTGTGGTGGGTATTTGTGTGTCCTTGTATGTGTCATTGCAGTCATGTGTGTGCCACAGCACATGTGAGAATTGTCCATACCTTCTACTTGGTCTGAGCCATGGTATCTTTGTTGACTTTTGCCAATGACTGTTCTCAGCTCACTGACTCTTGAGCTCATGGAGATTGTCCTCCTCTTATCTTGCCGTAGAGGACTGAAAATACATACCTGCATTGCTATGCCTGGTTTTATTTGAATTCTAGGGATTTGGACTCACATACCATCACTTGCATAGCAAATACTTTACCCACTAAACCATCTCCTCAATACTAAAGTTTTGTTCTTAATGGTGTAAAATATCTCTTTGCAACTGCAAGAAGGAAAAATAGGCACATCATTGATTTACGATAATTTATTCATTAAGAACTTTACTAGTGAGATCTATACACGTTTCTGAAATAGTGTATTTCTTCCCCCCAGAAAACCTACTTATCTTCCCTCATGGATTTTCTGGCTTAATCTTTGCTTGACCTAACTGTCACCATAGCACAAGGAACTGAATAATAGTGTCCCAACATTAGAATGGTTGAGAGCCATTGATCTAACACATAGTATACATGTTTCCAAGGTTATAATTCACTGCTGTATACATGATTTACAATCTGGTTGTAAGCCACGCTCCATATGTCTTAAAACTTTACTAGGGAGCTATTATACAGATTCAAGTGGCCACTGTGTGCAGTCTGGTTTCATAAAGTGTATACCCTTCCAGAAGGTTTATAATACTTTCAACTCCTGTTCTACGCCACTTCATCTTTCCACCACCCTCAAATGATCACAGAAATTTGAATATATAGTGTGTTCATAAAAATTTTGTGTTCTGTCACATTTTCTCAAGTTTAATACTGCCAGTTTCTGTGTCCTGAATTCTTTTATTAAAGTTGATATTAAGCTGAGTTTTGACTTTGTCTTATCTCCCTTAAACCAAGCTTGTTGGCAAAATGTGTTGCTGTTTTATGCTAAGCTTCACCTTTCTTAACAAAACTCCAGAACATAAATATTTAAATAGAATACTTGTGGTTTTTAAATACTCTATTCCATAAAATATATACACCATATACTTCAGTCCTTTGTAGGTTTTAGTGAGTATGGAAAGTCGTGGTAATATCACTTGAATCAAACTTCATCACTTTATCAGCCTAAAATTCATGTGAGTCCATCCCAATATCTAGTTTTAGGAACCCATTGTCTATAAAATTTTCTTCTCTACATTTTTCACATAAATATGGTCTTAGATAATGCAGCCATTTTTTGCTTCTTTAAGCCTCATCCATATCATAGCATGATTGCATAGTTTGTTTCTTTTCTCCCTCAATCGTCCACTCTAGGTACACTGCAGCTACAAACCCCACTTGCCTGTGCATTTAATCTCTTCCTTCAGCTGCATCTGAACAATGATTCCAAATGTATTAAGTGGGATTTTGGAAAAATTATCAGTAACATATTTCAATTATCTGCTATTTTGAATAGCCTAATTAAAACATGTGCTTTCCTACTTTGTCCTGGCCAGGACATAAGTCAACCATCTATTAAATATTTCTAGCCTGTATATGCTGCCATTATTAAGTTACTCACCTGTTCTCTGTATTATTTGTGTATCTACACCCTTTCTTGGATCAAAACAACAGTGTCTTGATATTGGCAGATTTGAAATTACATTAATATTCATTCTTAAAATATAACCTTTTAGAAAATGGGCTGGAGTCTTTGCAAACATTTGTATATTCATATACATTTCAGATTGGTTATCAATTTGCATAAAAAGCCCTGGTGTGATTTTAATGGGGATTGTGTTAAATCAA
The DNA here is from genome assembly GCF_003668045.3 of Cricetulus griseus. Classification (NCBI taxonomy): domain Eukaryota; kingdom Metazoa; phylum Chordata; class Mammalia; order Rodentia; family Cricetidae; genus Cricetulus; species Cricetulus griseus. The sequence continues at coordinate 225,662,183 of NC_048596.1, forward strand.
TAAAAATTACTATAGGATGAATCAACATTATAAAAATCCATAGACATCCATTTACTCTAATATTATTTAATATCTCTCAGGGACACTTAAATTTCAATGCACAAATCAACACATTTTGTTCATCTTTTTCCAATTTTATTATTTATAATGCTACTTTAAATTGAATAAATATCTTTATTTGACTTGGATTGATAATTATGTATGACCTATATATTGTTTAATAGGTATTTACTTTAAAATACTTTTAGATTCTGAAAAATTTGTGTATTAGTAAAAATAAAACTTTTATATTTTCAATCCAGAATCACTAATATAAGCATTTTATATTAGTGTCCTGTGTATACTATAGTTAATAACTTAATAATGTCTCATATCCAGCCTACTGTTTCATTCATATTTTCTTTTTTAACCAATTGTTTTATGTCAGAATCCCAATCAATATGGCAAATCACATTTTGTCTTGCCATTTCTGTTTCTGTAGGATGTTATTTCCTTAGCCCTCTTTCTTTGCGATGACTTTAATATCTCAAGAATTTTTCACAGACATTTTCACAGTCAAATTCAATTAAAATTTGTCTTATTATGTGACAGTTGTGTAACTTGGTCTTCTTGTGGGACTCCTGACAATGAAATCAGTTCTCGGATTCTTTCGCTGGCTTTTGGGACCCTTTTTCTCCTACTGAGTTAGCTTGTCCAGCTTTAATAAAAGGTGAGGCACTTAATATGTGAGGTTTTATGGATATACAGGGGAGGTCTGCCCTTTTCTGAATAGATACAGAGGAGGACTGTGTGGTGGGGTAGATGGGAGGTTGGAGAGAGACTGGGAAGAGAGGAGGGAAGAGAAGCTGCAATCTGGATGTAAAATAAAATAAATAAATATTTATAAAAAGAATTTGCCTTATCATTAGATCTTTGATTAGACTGGATTTGTGGGTTAGCATAGTATCATCACAGAGGTAGAGTTTTGTTCATATAAAGATCACATATAAATAAAACTAGTCTAATCCAACTCTGTTAGGACTAAGTATAGCTAATTCCCCATCACTCTTCTTTCCACACTCTGCCTTTTGAAAGTACACACCACAGTAAAGAGCAGGACTTGTACTTTATGTTATTAGGGACAGGGCATCTATAAATTTCCTGCTAACCATCTAGTACATAAAAGATTTGTCTATTCTCCCATACATATTTATTCTCGCTCCATCATCGTCAGACTTCAGGGTGCTCCTTTTATACTGTAAATGCAAATTTAATATTGCTTTTAATTGCTGCTCAAAGTTCTGGTTTGTAATTTTAAAATCTATATTAGTTAGCATTTTATGCCCTGGATACAGCTCTTTATCTCTGTGAATCTCTGATTTTCTGAAGGAGTCATGGATCCTCGTTTGGAGAATGTGTACAAGACACTACAATGTGAAAACGGAATGTTATTGATTCTAGGCTCTTTAGCTAACAGAATAAAACTAATATATATGTATTTTAATCAGCATGTAGGTTAGATATATGTGTAGTTATAAATAGCTGTATATATAGCTAACTAGTTTAACTTATCTAAATCCACTCAAATAATTACTTACTCATACAAGTGCATCTAAATAAAAATATGCTTAATATGTAGCATAATAACATATCACATAGTACCATATCACATAGTATAATAATATACTTATATGTATAAATATACTTAAAGATGCACCTCAATTGTATCATACATGTATGATAGATATATAATACATATATTGGTGCAAGTATAAGCTGCTGTATTGGAAGGGTTTTATCTTTTCCTAACCACTATCCATATTTATTCCCATTTACAGATCTGGAAACTATTGATAAAAACCGGGTCTATGGTGATGATAAAAGTTATCGTAAATTTCTTTGTTCTTTAATATTCCCAATCTCTAATCCATAGATTTAGATTAATGTTACAAAATAATCATGCAAAGTAAATTTGAGAATAACCAAAATTTTAGGGAATATTAAATATAGCACTTGTGTTGAATGGACAGGAAGTTGTCAAAACAATAATCAGGGGAATTAAGAAATTGTTCAAGACAAATCTTACCCCAATATTTGTCCATTAGGTCCACAAACCTGCCTTTGTCTCTTTCTTCTTGACCCAAATATATAACTGGGAAAGAAATACTCAGCCTCAGAACTGAAGCCTGTAGTTTTCTAAGTTCATAAAAGGTAAAGTTCCCATCATTGGTGAAGTAAGAATCAATATTTTAATAGGTTCAATAGAAACTCATAACCAGGTTCGACTATATCAGTTAAATAGTAGGTCAAAAATATTACATCCAAAAAATGTATGTGATGCAGAGACTGGCGGTGTCCAAAAAGAATAGATGGGTCTGGGGTTGTGAGCCTTACAATGTCTTCACATACTACTCCCATCAGAACTCTTGAAAGAAAGTCACACAGGTGGAACATAGCATCTGTCAACTAATGCAGGAAGTTGCCCTCACTGCCATTGATCATAAATGCTAATCATCATGGTTTACATACTTCATGTGCTACTAGCCAGTGAATTAATTATTCCTTTCTTCAAGAAAGATAGAAAGTTACACTCAGAACCATGTAAATTCCCTTTCTCACACTTGCCATGGTACTGTGACTTTTAGGAGCTCAACACTGTGCAGATCATAACATTGGTCCACTAGGACCATGCTGACATGTTCATCAGACTTGGTGAATACAGATTGTGAATATCTGGGAAGAAATGGTGTTGCAGGTGTCTCTCCTGAGGTAGACTCCTAATCTACAAACTCCTAAGGTGTTGATGGCACATAGAGCCAGAATAACAACTCCAAGTTAAGGGAAATATAATAGTAACTCTGTCACTAAACAAATATACATCAAAGAGTTTTGGTAGCTGAATATGCCACAAACAGAATGTAGTTCCAATCCATTCACCACTAACTTGGAAAGCTACAAGCTTGTGCATAAACAAGAACAAAGGACAGTTTTGTAAGAGTTCCCAGATCACTTATTACTTACTGTAGGAGGAATATGTGATTTTAAATATTTAACATGCTGTTTTTTTCTGGAGAAGATACAGATAGTTCATTTAAGTGACCAATGTAAATGCAATATGATAAGATTAGGGTTCAAAGAAAATGGCAAAAATGTCTCTGTTGCTTTTGAGAATCTGAATATAAAACATTTTTTTGTTTAGTATAGTAAAAAGAATCTATCCAGCTAGCTCAAAATGTATGACACAACTCATAGAACATTTTGGGATTTTTTTTATTTGCTTATTTTTGTTTTTTTCCAAGACAGGGATTTTACTACATAGATCTCATTCTCTTGGAACTCACTCTGTGTTTGAACACAGAGAGATCTGTCTGCATTTATCTTCCACATGCTAGAATTAAAGGTGTATGCTACCACATTCTGTTACAATTATTCACTTTTAGTTAGATTTTGGTCTTCAACAGCAATAATTTGTGTGTTTGGCTGGGTGGGCATATGTGTGTGTGTGAGTGTCAGGTGTGTGTGAGTGTGCGGTGTATGTTCATGACCTGTGGATACTTGTGTGGATGCAAAGGCCAGAGGATGGCATCCTGCATCTTGATTCATCACTCTTTTATACTTTGGGGCCAGTGTCCCTCATTGAATCTGATACTAAGCTAGTGTCTTAGTTAGGGTTTCTATTGCTATGAAGAGAAACGTGACCATAACAACTCTTATAAAGGAAAACATTTAATGATGTGGCTTACAATTTTAGAGGTTTAGTCCATTATCATCATGGTGCGACATGGTGGCATATATGCAGCCATAGTGCTAGAGAAGGGGCTGAGAGTCCTACGGCTTGACCCACAGTTGACAGGAAGTAAACTGTCTCACTGGGCATGGCTTGAGACCTCAAAGCTCACCTTTGTATTTACACACTTCCTCCAACAAACCATAACTTCTCCAATAAAGTCATACTTTCTATCAATGCCATTCCTTTTGGGGCCATTTTCTTTCAATCCACCACAGATAGAAATAAGCGAAACCAGTAATCCTTCTTCTGATCCCCAAAGCACCAAGGTTTAAAGTTTACATGACCATGCTCAGCTTTTTTTGTGGGTGTGCAGGTATTCAAACTCAGTACTTTAAGCTTGTGCAGTACATGCTCCTACCCACTGAGCCACCTCTCCAGCCCAGAAAAATTCTGCCTTTTATTCTTGCTTTGGGTTAGCACACATAAAGTGAGCATTATCAAAGTACCTTTACTCTATGTGCCATTGCATATTGTTCTCATTTGTTCCCCTCCTCAACTGTCCTTTCATGCCCTGTCTCTTGAAATCCATTCAGTTTCTTCCTCTAGCCATTCCCTCATTCTGCTTTGGTAATCCATGAACCAATTATAACAGTTTTAGAGGAGAATTAATATGCCCTCTGTTGTATAAAATAAAATATGTAGTTGGAAATTAGAATAAATGACACAAGCTAAACATATAGATGCATCATTCCTCAGAATAGGAAGGAGTGCTTATTCCCTGTAAAGAACTATTGTAACCAATTTATATAAATGAAAAATGCAAATCCAAAATTCCCTTCTCTTTTTTTTTTCCAGCACAAAGCTTAGATTTTAACAAAGGAAATTCGATGTACTTGAGGGAAGCAAAGTTATTGCTAGTCATTTCTTTCTATCTCTGCTAACCTCAGCTTTGACTAACAATTGAAATGCATGGACTCATATGGAAAGGAAGAAAGAGCTAAAAAAGGATGATTATTAAGTTTTCTCTGTGAAGGAGTTTTTTTTCAATGGTGAAAAATAATCCATTGATTTCCTTTCAATATGCTTTTTATAACTATCTTTATTACATAAAAGTCAGTGAAAGATATAGTTATAGGAAGATCTTTGGCAGGATTGCACCAGTGCTTCTGAAAGAGTCACCATGCAAATTCTCTAAACTTGACTCAAAGAGAGGTGAAAGCCATTTTCAATGGAGATATGCTCATGGTTACAATATAGTCACTGGCAAAAGTGCCAGGGAGAATATTAAGGAGAAATTTGATTCAAGATGTTTTTAAATTTCAAGAATGATTATCAGATTATTATCAACATTAAATAAATAGGATATCAAAATGATATGAAGTTTCTGATTTCTTTATTCATTATTCAAATCCCTTATTTGTTAAATCAAATGGATTAAACTAAAGGCTCACAGTGAATGTATTCCTTAGTTTAATTAGCAATGTCTGTATTTGACAAGTGGCTTTGTTGACATGCTTATTTCCTGACTAGACAATTTGTTTTAAATTCATGGAACTTCTAGGGTAAAGGCTCTGCCTTAGATATTTAAAGGTCCTTACAGTAAATTTTAGACAATAAAATACATTTCTAAAGAACTGAAAAAGATGGTCTGTGCAGATCTCCCAGTTAATAAAATGCCTGCCATGCAGGGATGAGGATCTGAGTTTGGATTCCTGACATCACATAAAAGTGTAATGTGGGGACAGGCATCTGTAACCAGTAATGGGATCAGGGGAAGTTCTATGCAAGCCAATCTAGTAGAACCAGTGAGCTCTGTTCAGTACTAAATCTTCTCTCAGAAGGATAAGACAGAGAATGATCCAGGAGACACAGAACATCTGCCTCTGGCCTCCACATTTACATACTCACATTTGCACACACACACACACACACACACACACACACACACACACACACACACACACACGCGTGTGCGCGCGCGCGCGCGCATGTGAGAGAGAGAGAGAGGGGGGGAGGGAGAGAGAGAGAGAGAAAGGGAGGGAGAGAAAGGGAAGGAGAGAGAGAAAGGGAGAGAGAGAGAGAAAGGGAGGGAGAGAAAGAAAGGGAAGGAGAGAGAGAGAAAGGGAGAGAGAGAGAGGGAGAGAGAAAAAGAGGGAGAGAGAGAGAGATCTGCTAAACTGCTAAATGTGTTGGGTTGTCTCACCTATTAAGCTTTACTGGCTATCTCAGTATGCTTGTGTTAATTTTCTTTCTAAAGTTCTCTCCATCTTCTCTAATTCAGATGTCAAGAATTAGAGAAGAAATGTGAGGGTTTCAATAGAAACTAAGTTTCTCCCCATTACACAAATACACAATGAAGTAGCTAACTTCAGCTTTTTCCCAGTACCAGAAAGGAAAGCCATCTAATTGTTTTCAGAGATGCCTCTACTCTCCCATGCTTGGATTCCTTTTCCTGTACTCTGTGTAACCTTGGTGGAGGGAGGGAGTGGCTTCTATCAGGTGAATAACTCTGGTTCTCTCATTCCTCTTCAGGATTGTGAGACAAGGAATGTGGCATAGCTAAAACATCTCCCCTCCCCCTTCCCCATTCCACCCGTTCTCAGTAAGTTCATCTACCTGTTACCGTCACCTAGGGGTTGTCAAGTCTAGAGGCATCCTGCCTGGTTTATACTAAGTAAGAAACCCCTCCATTGTTATGTACAGACACTGTGAGCCCAGGATTGTCTCATATGTCAGCCACATTCTTCACATCTTTATTAGTAATAAGGGCCATATATTGTTGCCTCTTGCCAAGTAATCTTGTATTTAAAGTGGTTGAGCATTTGAGTGTAGCAAAGGTATATTGATTATTAGCTTTTTGACATCCTGGTTGCTTGATGTAGTGCTTACTACTGTATCTTTTATCCATGCCTTCAACCTGTTATATTTTCATTAAACTTATATTTACCTAAACTTAAATGAATTTAAAGGATTAATGTTATTTAATGACCAAATAACATCACAAATTTTATTTTAATCTCCTATTTTCCATATCTGTAAGCAATCTCTATTGATAGTTAGACCCTGACTTCAATTACTTTCAATTCAAATATGTATTTAATCAACCCCACATTTCATACTTTGAGGGGCAACCAATAGGAAATTTTCTTGTATGATCTATGATAAGCACAAGTACCTGTGTGTGTGTATATACAAACATGTGTGTTAACATGGGTGTGCATGTGAAATTGAAAAGGCAGAATGATGGGGAATGTAATGTGTATGTTTATCTTATTGATTGTTAAATAAAATACTGTTTGGTCAATGAGACAGCAAGTAGACGGGACTAGTTGTCAAAGAGGATTCTGGGAAATGTAGTAGAGAAGTGATGATCCAGGCAGGAAGTGACATAGCAAGGAGTCTAATATTTAAGCGAAGGAGAAACAGGAAGGCCTTCTCTTTTCCCCTCCACTCCTTCTCCAGCAGCATGATGTGATCCACCGACAAGGAGGGACGCCAATAAGGAGTCCGATAAGATAAGTCTTATAAAATATATAGATGTATGATAGTTAAGACTGAGCTAACAGATGAGAATCCTAGTCATTGGCCAAGCAGCTTTGAACCTAATACAAGTTTCTGTGTATTCATTTGGGCCCTAACTCGGGCAGGCAGCTTGCGTAAAACTCACACGTGACGGTGGGGCTCGGGCGGCCTTTGGCAGAAATATTTATTGTAACAGCAGAACTGTTTTTATATGTATATGTTTGCACATGTGTGTGCTTATGTTTCAATTTTATGATTAACATTATTGAAAAAGTAAATTATTAATAACTTGTCACCTTAATTTTTAACCATTATTTTTTTAATTTCATTCCCAGTGAATATACAAGCAAAACACTAGCTGCAGCTACCTTTTATGAACAGTGCTTAACTTGAACTTGGCATTGGACCATTCTCTCTCAACCTCAGCAACAATTCAAAATGGTGTGTTATTATGTTAAAACCCAAAGGACTGCTTTGTAAGTACCACCTAAGCCTTTGGAAATGTAGAAGCTTCTTTCCTTGTTTGACTAGGCAGTTGCTATTGAAGACCATTGAAAACAGGGAAACCAAATTCTAATGAAAGTAATCAAGCTTTGACAAATAGACCAGAGTGTGTCCTTTCTCCCTGAAGTATACACTTTTAGCTACAAGGTCTCTGAAATTATACTTTCTGACAGCATCCAAGTGTCCTGTCTAATGTGAATATGAGTAACTGTTTCCCCAAGATCTGTGGATGAGTGAAATGCTTCTGTAAGATAATGTGCTTTAATCTCATGTCTTTGACTTTTATATACAGATGGTATTTAAACCTGGTCTCTTACCATTACCCTCTTATCACCAACTAAACCTTGAAGTGATTTAGTTTTTATGCTCTTCAATGGAATGTCAGACTGTGGAGGGCACCTACATTGGATTATAATGACAACACCATCTTGGTTTATGGTTATTGACACTTAGCTTCAGGGTGATATATTTAATAAACAGCAAGCATCAGGGGCCTCCTTAGCAGAGTGGACAGCTCATACATCTCATGTAATAAGCAGCAAATAGCAAGCACAGTGTGGATGGACACTCCTGAATTCTAGCAGGAATAACAGTAGTTTTATATCCATTATGTGAACACATTACATGGAATTGAGCATTTCTACCAAAAGCAACCAATGTTCTAACTCTGTATTAGTGGAAGGAACAAACCCCCAAGTCATAGTTCTTTATAATATTGTCTACTAATAATCTGGGGCAAGTTGTGTAGGCCATTTCCAGTGTGATCTCATTCAACCTCAAATGGGTTAAACATGTCAAAAGCATGACACCACTCTCCCCCTCCAAGATTGTGAGGTTTGAACAGTAAAATACCTCAATATTAGAGAACATTGATGTCTTCAAATAATCTTTTGAGTTTCTTTTGCAGGTTCTATCTCAGCTGCCATAAAGGAGACAGTATGAAGAAGAGAAACCCATGCAATGAGCCACCCAGAAAACAACCTGTGATGGCTTGTCTGGGGCAGAAAGATGAAAGTTACTCTCCTGCATCTCACAAGTATAAGACTGGTCCAAATCCTCCCTGATAAGCATCAAACAGAGACAAGCAGTTACAAGAAATTCCTCCAGCAGCCAAATAAATATTGGCACACTAAGAAATAATCTGCTGATGGAAATAGAGGCACTGAAAATCATCCCACAACTTGTCAATCCCAAATCCAGTGCAAATCCCCATCATGACAGAATCAGGAAGATGTCCAAGCAAGTCACTTCTAGCCAACATAAAAACAGTTATTCCAGCTTTTATTTCCTCCTCTTGGCAGCTCTGTACATTCCCATCCACCCCACAAAGCTTTCCTTGCTGTGTATTTACTTTGGTAGCAAAGGCAGTTTAACTGAGAAATTCACTGAGCATTTATATTTATTGATTTGCCAATAGAGTACCCTCAACAGCCCCCTGCCCCTGCCCAACACTGAGTAGAAAAACTATTTTAAAGGTCCCTGGTTCCCTATCTGTTTAAAATACTCCTTTGTCTCTTGAGCAAAACACTGTGGTATGACAGAGAGAGGATAGAACAGGAAATGCTCTTAATCTAGTCCCAGAATATTTATGGGGGTAATTTGGTGATAATTTTCTTATATAAAGTCATAGGCTTTTTATGTTAGTAGGATATTATACTTCATGCAATGCTCTTTGAAACATTATATTTATATGGGAATAAGTAAAGCTATTAATATAAACAATGTGATATAAAAGGACTGACTTTTTAGGAACAACACATTATTGCTGTCTGTACACATGTATGGCATAAACATGTCATAGCAGCCAAGTTTAGTTCTATAATGATTTCTATAATGATTTCTTTTGAGTTGGTTCTCTCCTTATACCTTCATGTGAGTTCCAGGAATCAAACTCGGGTCTTCAGGCTTACACAGCAATCATCTCAATTATCCATTGAGCCACCTTTCTAGTCCATGAGCAGATACTTCAAATGATCTTTTGATGACATTTCTTATTGAAGTAGGTTACTGTCATCTGCATTATTGTCTCAGTCACTGAAAGGTAGAGCCTTCAGTAAGGTTCCCCTGGAGTTTGTGATTGTCAAGTACTGTTAGCTACTCGGCAATTTGCTTTTCTTCAAAGACATCTTCAGATTTTTGGAATTAATATTACCAGTCAGTGTGATTTAAATTTGACCTTGCAATACTGTACAAGTAACCAAACAATGGGGAAATAGTGGAAATAAGTGGTTTGTTTTTTACTTGAAATCACAACTATTGTTCAAGTAAATAATTTAATGTCTTGTAATTATCAAAAGTGGCATGTGTATCTCCTGATCTTGTGCTGAATAATACTCAGATATGATTGAAGTGTGAATATAGGCTTTGAGAATAATTTTAATAGCTGAAAATTAACATTCCTTCTTCCCCATGCTCTGTGTCTTACTGTTCATATACTTGTGATATACAGGAGGACTACTATCACTATGCAGCCAAGCTGTGTAGTAAGTATGAAGTAGAGCTCGGAACAATATCCAAACACATGCTTACGACATTACAAAGCACAGCTTTCAAAATCATCCATTGACAGGGATGATAGCACAACAGCCTTTTCAGCCACCTGCCATTGAGAATTGTACTCCATCATACAGTAAATGGGTCCTGGGTCCTGTGCTATAATGGAACTTCTTCTCAAAACATTATTTTGTTATTACAGCTAATAATAAAATCTAACTGAATATTTTAAGTCATGGATAGAGACACTGAATAAAAACTACTGGAGTAAGTAAGGCTGAAGAAGTCTTGTTCTCTGATCCCAAGCATGTGCTAGGATGGGAACTTCTGGAAATTTCCAGACAAATAAACAAAAAAACCTAATGTAGAAAGAAGAATGTGATTATTTAACATCTGACTATGGAACATAAAATGGAGGGATCACCAACTAAATGAGACGATATTCTCTCACCACAGAGCTTTAGAGATACACCCTCAACTTGAAACTCATTCTTTGCCTAGTAAGAAACTTCATTTTTTTCTCCCTGTAGTTTCTGAAGTGTCTTTCCAACAACATATTGTCTTTTTTTTTTTTGGTTGTTTGAGACAGGGTTTTTCTGTGTAGCTTTGGAGCCTATCTTGGCACTCGCTCTGGAGACCAAGCTGGCCTTGAACTCACAGAGATCTGCCTGCCTCTGCCTCCCGAGTTCTGGGATTAAAGGTGTGCAGCACCAATGCCCTGCAACATATTGTCATATTACCCACTCTGTTCATATCAAAGTCAGATATTTTTATGTGTCTAAGCATTGCTTCATTTTCTTCCTTTTATTGTTTTTCTGTCGGTAGATGTATCTGAGGAAAGATCTCAGCTTACTGGAAGAGCCAAGCAGCCCTACTTAACAGATATACAATTTATTCATAGAAGCTACTTACTGTGTGCAATTCATGGGCTATCTTTGTTCAGGGGTTAAAATTTTGTTGCACTGAAGAACAAAAGGTAAGCACGTGATCCAAGTGATAACTGCATTTATCCATTTAGTCATTTTCTCTCTCTTCTTTCTCCCTTCCTTCCTTCATTCCCCCCTCCCTCCCTCTCTCTCTTTCTTTCTTCCTACAGTGTCTCATATAACCAAGGATGCTACTGTATCCACTATGAAGGTGAAGATGATTTTGAGCTTCTCTTTGGTTTTTTGAGACAGGCTTTCTCTGTGGCTTTGGAGGCTGTCCTGGAACTAGCTCTTGTAGACCAGGCTGGTCTCGAACTCATTGAGATCCACCTGCCTCCGCCTCCCGAGTGCTGGGATTAAAGGCGTGAGCCATCACCACACAGCTGATTTTGAACTTTTTGTGATCCTCCTGCCTCTTCCTCCCAAGAGCTAAGATTATAACCATGTGCTACTACACTGGGTTTTATACAGTGCATGGTGAAAAACAAACACACAAAAAAGCAAGCTTTCATGCAAACTAGGCAGGCACACTGGAGCTGAGATATGTCTCTAGCTCAGTAAAGCTATTTTCTACTTTACATCAACATATGCTAGAACCAGCTACCATCCCTGACTTGTCCCTTTATAAGAGGATATTTGTTTTCTTCTTATTTTTCTCGAAAAACATCAGCTTATCTATTATCTATTCTTTGATTGCCTGTTTCTTAGCAGTGGAAATTTACTTCTGCTGTTTGCATGTAAAGTTCTCCTTTCCATAAGATCTTACCTAATTCTGCCTTTGCACCAATGAAGCCCTTGATCTTGCTCAGCTGTGCATACTAATGAGTAGAAAAGGCAGTAAAGAAATTCAACCAATTCAGCCAGTAGAGGGCGCAGATGCTCCGTGTAAATATTCTTCATTAGTTAAAAATGAAGCAAAGCAAATCAGAACCATATGCTTTCCAATGAATTTTATTAGGCAAATAACAATCTCATCATCCCTCATGAGTCTGTCAGATGAGGAAAATATATCTTTTAATGATGACAGAAGGGAAATGTCAGTGAAAGGAGAGCTTGTGGGTGATGCTGGGGTGGTGGAAGAGGACAATGGAAAGGCCTATATGAAATCCAGTCTCATTGCACTTCACCAGGTGGTGTGAAGTCAGGCTCTTTCGGTGAATATCTGAGGTCAAATGGCACAGTGCATTAAGTCAATGGGATATCTGACTTAAAAACGATTCAGACCGAATGAGCCAGAGTCAGGGAGAGGATGCCTGCGCCAGGTTTTAAAGTTAAAAGGACCCCCGTGCTGGAATTAGCTGGCTATAATTTTGGATTAATGATCAAGTAATAGCAGCATTAAAAAGTGCAGAGTCGCAGCATTTGATGAATGGATATCACAATGCATCACGATGGGCATTAAGGTAAGAGCTAATAGCAGCTTAAACAGCACCCAAGATCCATAAAGAGTAGGTTACAGCTAAATATAGAGGACAGAGAACCTGGATTTACCTGCAATGTGAGCCAGCAGCTGAACCAGATGAATGCCAAATGTTGCCCTCTTTATGATAATCACAGAGATTTAAAGCATATAGATGGTCTGTGGCCACAGATAGATGACATATTGTCCCAGGTGTCCAAGCTGCTGCATTTAGGCAAATAATTATGGCCAGAATTAAATATGACTATAGATGGTCTTCCATTGATTTTTGTTCTGTCTATAAAGTCTGTCATATAAGGAAAGGGAAGAAGCAGGTTTAGGCACAGGGTGACAATGTACCATGAGGCAAATTCAACAAAGCTGTAGCTAGCCAAGACGACAGTTTTAGAAAGAGTCATGTGCCTACTCTTACTGTTGACATGAATTAAATAAAAATACCCAGAAAAGTTGCAACACTAGCCCCCATTGAGCTACAATATTGGGATAATTAGCAAAGGCATGACCCTAGAGACCTGTTATGTAGAAAAGTAAAAACCACTTGTTAAAGGCTAGCATGGTTTAAGAGAGAGACAGAATACTGCAAAGTCTTGGACAGGAATGATGGATTCACAGTCAGGACAAAGGTAGCAGATACACAATGAGATTTGGAAAAAGAAAGGCATAAGAATAAAATATAATCCAGTTGGCATTGAAGGGAAGCTTGTTAGCATGTGTGTTTCCTGTTTTACTTGTATCAGACCAGGAAACTACTAGTGTAAAAAACCTCCCTCTTCATGTTCACTGACCAAGTCTTTAGAGTGGAGTTGTGTCTTATTTACAGAATGTAATTTGAGACACTTGGAGAACTAAATAAATGTGGAGTAAAAATAACTTGTGCCATTTCTGGTGAGGTGAGGTCTCAATTGATGCCTATTAAATACAATAAATCATGAGGACCTACAGTTGCTTCTATTGAATCTCTTTATTCCCCTGCATTAGAGCTTCCAATTTATGAGCCCATCAACTGTAATGGAGAATTGGAAATAATGTCTCAACTTTAGTAGACATAATGAGAAATCTGGGATCTCTCCACTTTGTAGGTAATCTCAGGGTAGTATGAGGAAACACTCCTCATGATTATACTGGAGAACCCGAATTCCCTTGTCTCAAAGCAGCATCACTCTTCATGGAATATAACCATGTATTATCAAAATATCCCTGGATGTGATGTTCATTAGGAAGTAGGATATGACTGAAAGATCCTGGCTGTGAATATGAGATGTCTGTCAGATATCATTATATACCTACCTTACAATATCATTATAGAGGTCAGTAAGGCTCTTTATTCAGTCTCCTCATTTGTCACATGATGGAGTTACAATCATTTGCTAATGTGCCTCTGAGCTCTAAAATCCCAGAATTATGAATGGTAACCATAGTCCCCTTGTGCGTTTGAACTTTGTAATCTTCTAGCAATCAACTTCTACATATCTTATCATCTTCATATACACACAATATTCAGAATCCTAAACAACCAATTTAAAAGATAATGCAGCCCACCTAAGCTATGCTTATATTAAATTCATGGTCAGTTTATCCACAAGATGTCACTGTCTGCCATCATTTGTATTATCATCAACTTGACTTTTCCTCTGGGGCTTTTGCTACATTTAAATAGAGTCAAGCACATCGAGTGTGAAATCAGTCACGATGGTTTGATAAACAACATTTCATTCAAAATTATTAGACTTCAAAAATTATATCCATATATGTTTTGATAGCCTCCCAATGCTTTTCACATTATCCACTGAAGTTTAACATAAAAAACGAAAGTTAGAGGCATACAATATTTTGGAAAGATCTTGTTGCAAGAGAATACGTGGAACAATGAGATGAATATCATCATGAATGAACATCATCTTGGAGGAGTGTTGGCTCTGTCTTATGAAATGGAAAAACAGAAAGTTCTGACAGAACCTGACAATCCCTGAGGGGATGGAGAGCACCTGGTATTTGGATCCACCACCCTGATATTGAAAGTAGGGCACAATTATCCTTTTCTGCTGAGTTCTATCACCACCAGTGGTCTTTATCACAGTTCATCCTCATTAGCAACACCACAGCTAGATTGAACCATGCTTTCTAGCTCAAGCCACCCAAATGGCAGCAGTAACACCTCCCTAGAGCCAATGGTGTGCTTGTGTCCTGCAAGGTGAAACATGGGAACATAAAGTTCAGACACAGGGATGATAAAATGCTTTTTCGACTACTTATTCCCTGTAATCTTCCCTCAGCATAGACTTGGGAGCTACTGGTAGAAAATAGATCTTACATTTAATTGCCCGGATAAACTCAAATCACAACTATCAGCACAATCTGATTGCTGCAAGATTCAACATGTGATCTTTAGGACTCCTGCCACAGTGAGCAGACTCTAAGAAGCATTTCCCAATGTTACTTGGAGAACTGGCAATTTGAGCATTATAATCTAATGATAAATCTCCATTTCCTAGTAGAACTGTAGTATTCTAGAAGGCCACTGGATGTCACACTCCATTCTAAAACAGTGAAGTAAAGTGTGTTGCATGTATTATCTCCCACCTCCCTGACTTTGGAGTTTGGATAGGTAAGTCAATTTTACATTCTGTTATCTTGTGTAGGGCTGTTAATTCTATCTGAGTCTAATTATATTTTCAATGAATATACAAATTAAAAAGAACACAGATTTTGTTTTCTTATTTGATAGGTCCACATATCTTCCTTCTTTCTTCCTCATGACTTTTCTGTTAATGTAGGATTTCCATATTAGAGAAAATGTGTTCATGTAACATTTCTGTTATTTTCAGATTCTCTCTAAGGTGCCCAAGATTTTGGGTTCACCAATACTGTGTTCATTAATTAGTCTTGACCAGATGCTGGGAAATCTGGTAGACATCTAAAACTAAGAACAAAAGTAGTCAGGTTCAAACACTTATTCTACCATGTATTATTTGAATGACTTTGATAAAGTCATATATTCAACCTTGGCCTCAATTCTCAGGTATTTAATAAAAATATTAACATGACCAAAATGAATGTTCATGAGGACAGAAAGAACAATTCAGTAATTCTTATGATGGCCAGGTTGGTAGATTTGTGTTAAAATTTTAGGAACATCTATTTTATTGCCCCACCAGCTAGATTTTGAAGCTCACCCCAGAGCAGCTTCATTTAAGAAAAGTTGCTGTTAACAACACGGTCTGTTTGCTCCAGAGAGGAGACAGGGGAGAAATTGTATGAAAAGCCAGGAGTAACCAATTGCTAGGCACAGCTCACTCCACCAGACAGAAAGTTGGGCATTAACATGGAGCCCTGGAGCATGTATTGAGCATGCATTGTTGGTTTACTGGCCTGGGGTCATCTTTTAACATGGTTTCCAGGCTAGCAGACAGCTCACAGGCTATGTCTCGGGTTAGTATAGATGTCCATCTTCGGTGCTGGTAGAAATTGAATAGGGTTTGCTCAATCTCACCATGGTCTTTAGAGTCGGTCTACACAAAGATGGAGAATACTTTGTGCGGAAAATGGTGACATCTCCTTGCTCATGTATACTTAGGGAAGTTGGACACCAAGCTCTGCACAGGTCAAACTTCTCCAGAAATCGGACAGTGTAGCTTCAGCACTATCTTTCAGATTTCTTTTTCTCATTATCTATACTTGTTTCCAAAATTAGAGCAAAATAAAATTTGTTTTACCACATTTGATAAGGTGGCCAGATTCAACATCAAAGAAACCACCACGCAGCTTGCCAAATTTGACCAGGCTTTCATGGCAGAAAGACAAGGAAGCTATGACATTTCCCATGCCACCTCATATCCATGGCTTGTGAGGTAGTCAGGGCTTCTCAGCATGTGAACCACTTTTCTCTTAGGTGTTAGTAGTGTTTCTGTGGACCTTTCCATCTCTCCTTTCCTAGCAGCTACCATTCACCTCATCATGCATACTCTGCTATTCTCGGCTCAAGTGTGGCCAGTCCATATAAGCTGGAAGTCTTGTCTTTGGTACATTGGATGCCCATAACGTTTAGTGGGTGGCCATTTGTGTGTTAGTAAATTAGGATTTATGAAAAGGGGTTGAAATGCATGACATAAATATTGTTGTCTGTCATTAACAGTTTTTCCAAAAGATATACAATACAGATTATTCAAGAGAGCATGGGCTATTTTAATTATTTTACTGAGTAATAATTAACTCACTATAGAATACAAATATGATGTTATGATATGACAACATTATAACTTCTTTAATATATTTCAACCAACATTTGATTGAAGAGATATATTTTAATGTGTAGAGATCTCTTGCAGGGATATGGTTTCTTTCCCTACATGAATTCCATTATGTTAACATGTGCTTTATGGCCAGACTGGAATTAATCTATTGATTTGGACTCACAATACCTATTTTCATTCGTCACAATTCAGTTCTTCATTTGTAGGGCTGATTCACAGAGACTAAAAAGAAACAAAATTAAAAGAAAAAAATCCTTGCTACTATAGCACCGGGTATCAGAGAAAGAATCTTCCCATTATAATTGTTCAAGGCAATGTTTGCTCATCTGCTGGAAGGCTTGGTTTCCAAGAGCCCATTGTTTTATTTTCTCTATGTCTGTTTACCAGTGGCAGATTCTACCTATGCTATGTTCATTTGTCTGTTGAGCTTAAAGAAAGACTGTTGAATTAATTTACTTGGATAAAGAAGCCCAGCGATATAATAGATATAATAAAGAAATGCTTCATGTCAATTTGGAACGAAAACCAAATCCTTTGTCTTTAAAAATTATCTGTCTTATGAAAAGAAAGAAAAGCTTTTAAAGTTATGTCTGATGTATTTGATGTATATTTTTTGCTTAGAAACAAATACTATTCTAGCAATCAGGCATCATTTCATTACAAATCAAGCTTCCTTTAAAATCAGGATTGTGTAAAGTGGTCTTCAGCCAGCTCACTTTCTTCTGGCCCACAACTCAGAGGAGTTTTTATCTTGTTACAAAGAACTCATCAACCAGCTTTCACATGTGATCTCCTATTTTTTTTCTTTTTTTTTCTTCTTTATTTTTGTTAAGGGTGCAGTTAGGGGTGCATAAAGATTGCAGGATGAATTGAGGAAAAAAAAAAAAAAAACCTTAGACCCATAAGCAGTGAATGGTGACTTCAAGCATCAAGTTTGAATTAGATTCATGGTACTGTAAAATAGTAACCTCACTGAGGATCAAAGTCATAGGGTTTTTTTATTTTTTTTTTATCCAGTGCCTCTTTGTGACAAACACATTATGTCAGCTCCAGTAGCTCATTTGTCTGCTGCAGTTCCACTTTATCAGGCTGAAGTAAAAAGAATTGATGTGTCTGGATAGATAAAGTAAATGGAAACTCAGGACCCATTCCAATATGCTGTACTTTGATATATTTTGCAAACCTGAGAGCAGCTGGTGTAACACTAGTTACTGTTTGTATTTAAATATCGTACATTAGGACCTTTGAAAAGGTGTTTTATAATGTTCCATCTTTTTTTTTATCTCTGTAGCACCTACTGGCTTGCAGATTGGTCTCTTTGCTTTTGTTTCCTTTGTGTCTACAAATATTTTTACAGCTTGTGCTTTCAAAAACTTTTGTCTTCTATTAGCAAGCCAGTAAGACAAGTTAAGATTCTTTGCAAATGCTGATTGAAAAAAAGAACAAATTTTAATACTCACTTGAATTTGCTTTATTAATTTATGATGCCAGACTGGTGCTTTTGTGAATTAGTGAGATTTATGTGTCTTCAATATCTATCCTTGCTGAATAAATTCCTACCAAATTTAGCATAACAAATATATCTTCTTCAACATTTGATCAGGGACAACAGAAAAATACTTTCTTTTAAAATTACGTCTTGACTTAAATTATGTTCATCACCATAAAAAATCCTTACTTTGATTCAAGATGGACATCAGTGGAACAAAGACTGCTACCAAAAGTATGAGAAAAGTAGAAACATATTAGTCTTAAACCCAAATAAGTTTACACTACAGATGCTTACCCTAAAACTGCTGGTGTTTTCATAGTTTCAGGTAAGGGATGGGCTTGCAAATCAGGCTTTTCAGAGAATATGGGGAAATAATCCATTTTGAATAGTAATCAATGAGCCTCTTTCATGTGCCCTTCTTTGCTTCTTAAAGCATATTTATGAGCTCCAAATAAAACCAATTACTGAAAGTGGGAGATCAGCAGCTGAAGCTTAAAGTGCTCCCAATTCATTAGCTAAATGTCTGAATTAATGTTTTTGGAATTCTCTTTTGATTTATCTTCAACATCTACTTTTATCTACTTGTTGTATACTTTTGTTCCATGCAGTCACTATCATGATTTAGAATTAGATGTTATGAATATGATTCTGAAGCCTCTCAAGAGGTGGCACCAGATATCATGCATATTAATTCCTTAGCCCTTAGAGGTGGGGGAGGGAACTTCTGTGACAGGAAAGCATGGGCATGAGTGTTGAGGTGACCCGCAGATCTTTCTTTTACCAATACATTTAGCAGGAACTAAATCAGTCTCTGATCCCTCTGCTGATTATGTGCTTTCTCAAGCTGCCGTTATGAGGAACAGGAAGACAAGATGATCGGCTCTTATCCTTAAAGAGGAACTTGATCCTGATGGAAACATCCTAATGGAAAATGTGGCTTGGGATGAGGGGAGCCTGTGATGCAGTGGCAGCTTGGCCATGCCACAAGTCATCTGATACCAGCTGCCTAACTTCTTATTCAAACTTTCAAAAAGATCTTTTGCATGTGGAAAAAACACACAGGAACATAAAATGGTAATCTAGGGTCTGCATTGCTACTGATGCTAAATATTGGTGAATCACCAATATTTAAAATACAGGAACCCTTTTAGAAACATAAATAACAATGGGAGGTGTGTATGGTTGCTGCTTCAATTTTATTGGCATGTGATTGCCAGAACATTTTAATCCCAGACTAAAATCCAGTGTGAAATGGTAGAAAATAATGAATTGTTGCATAAAGTATATCTATGTAAAAATAAATGGATTTTAAAAGCATCCTTGAGAATTAGCCTTTTCAATTAGTATGGACCATGAAGGTTAAGAATTTAATTAAATTTTGTTTTTTGTTAATAAAGAGATGAGTAAATTCAGCATTGATTCTAAAACTCTTACTTGTAGGTTTGTTCCTTGGCATGTAGAAGTTATAGTAGACATGAAATGGCATTTATGGTATATATGAAATGGCAAAATGTCATATATGATAAATACTTTTTGCATTCAAATGAAATAACAAGTACTCTCATCTTACTAAGCAAATAGTTCTATAGTTTGCGGGGCTATTTTAAAAACCTATTGGTTCCTAGATATTTGTTTATAAGACAAATGCACACGAAAATCAAATAATCCAAATCTACGGCATGTGTGTTCACAATGCTATAAATACCTGGATCATGTGTTTAAGTTAATGCTGCTCCAGAAAAGTCAAGTTTATTAAGGGACAAAGTTGAGAATTTGATTAGTATTACAGATCATAAGGAGAGGAATTCCAAAGGGAAAGGAAGGGCAATACAAGAGAGTGGTATTATTTGGAATATGTGCAGTGTAGACACCATGTAGCTTTGCTTTCAGCAGCTCAAAATGTCAAGCCATTGTTCAATGTGTGCAAAAGGCCATATAAGCCTTCTGGTGATTGCATTGACATTTTCTAAGTTATATCAGTAGGAATGAGCAGTGTGTAGCACCCTGGGTCCTACAGGGTGTGATCTGAAGGAATGCAGGTGGTGCCCATGCTCAGTGGGGTCACTGAAACCCTACCCTCAGCAATGAATGTAAGCCAGTCTCTCCTCTGCATGCCTCACTTGATATGCTGAAGGTGCAATAGGAAACCCTTCCCACTTGGCTGAATGTCCTTCTCTGTGGTTGGCCAGAGCCAATTCCTTTGCAGTACAAGCAGGTGAAGTAATTTTGAATTTGCTAACTATAGCATGTGTAACCAGCTGGGCCAAATAAGGCAGGGCATGCTTCAATACTTCCTTAGTGTGCAAACCACTCTAGTGAGGTGGTGTCATGCTGCTGTATGAAAACACTGCATAAAGAATGGGATCAGAGAGTCCTAGTATGAACCCTTCCCTGAGTGGCTGAGTGACTTTGGGCATGTCATTTAATCAGGGAGAGTCTCACTCCTTATCTGTAAAATGAGTATGATGGACTCCTCTTGACAGTCGGTTTCAGTTCTGAAGTTCTATGAAAAGAGGCACCTGGATTCTTTTACTGGGGGTCTAATTTCTAGCAAAGGATTTTGGAAATTCTGAAGCCCCCTTCTCGTCGTGATTCTGAGGACAAGCAATATTGGGGACTTATTTGATTTCTGGGGTATGGGATTTTCAAAAGCCCTTACAGAAGGGTGGAAAGAGCTAATGATTTCACCTATTCTGTAAGAAACTTTTCATGCTTTGTCATATTTGTAGAAACACCCTCAGTGAAAATGAAGGCTAGCCCCATTTTACAAATGAGAAATATGAAACTCAGAGAACTGCATGGCCATCAATCACAGCCAGAGCAAAAACAGGTTTGGAGATTTAGCACCATGTTGTTTCTATTGCACCTCAGCTACTGGGACGGAAAGGGCGTCTCTTATATTTTAGATGGGATGTTGCTTCAATTCCTCCTCCTTCTGACTGATGCAAATCATTCACTAGATTATCGAGTTTGAACTTAAGATTGGCTTATGGGATCAATCTGACAGTCCAGATTTGTATTATGCTGAAGTTTGTAAATAAAGGTTTATTGAAACTCATCCTTGAACATTTCCATATTGTTGCTTCTCCTTTCATTCTACTGCAGCAGAACTGAGCCACTTTGGCATGACAATATGACATGCAGCTGCATCGCTTACAGTATTTATCACTTGGACTTATTCAGAAAAGTGTTCAGCAACCAACTTAAATTCATTCTTAGGAGACTAAGGACATGTTTGCATTTGTCAGACATGGCCTCACTGGGGGTAAACATAGGCCTGAGTATCATTTGTACATCTTAGGATCATCTTGAACTTAGAATCCTGCTGCCTTATTCTTCCACATACTGGGATTCCAGGAGTGGCCACCATGTTTGGCTGGTTTTTCACGGGTGTAAAAGGCTATAATTTGATAGCTAGGATTCTAACATTCAAACAATAGAAAAGGAGAAACTAATTTATGAGTGAAAACTCAAGTAAGTGTTGAGTGTAAAAGATTTTTTTTTACTTACCTAACAGCTAAAGTTGTAGATACTCATAATATATAAAATGATAGTTTGTGCATGAGAATGCCCAAGACACACAGCAAAAACATTGTCTTAATTTTTGTCCCAACAGTGATTCAAGTCAGTTCTCTTAGTATATATAACTATCATGATGCAGAATTATTTCTCTTCTCTGGCCTCCCAGTCTTTGGTTATCATCCTTTTATTCTCCGGTTATATGAATTAAACATTTTTTAGATACCACATATAAAAAATCATTCAATAGTTTTATTTCTCTGCCTGGCTTATTTCACTTAGTATATGTGTTCTTGGTTCATCTATGTTGCAAATAAGTGGCAATTAAATATATATAGTCAGGCTCCCTTCATTAGTTTATTCATTGATTGAAGTTTAGGTTAATTTTGTGTCTTGGATATTAAGAATGATATTGCAATCAATTTAAACTTTGTAGCTGTTTAATCTACAAACCATCATTATCATTGCTAATAACAATATCAATGATTTAATTGTGTATCTTCAAACTGATTATGAAGGCATTTTTGGACAAAATTTCCAAGAACAGTTTGAACACTCACAGCATGGTTAGAATAAATGAATTGGCTGTTGATTCTATTCTTTATTTCTTATAAGTTTATAAGCTTACTATCTCATTATTGATATGAGTGTTTCCTTGGAGAAGTGTACAAACTTAACATATTTATATATACTTATACATTTATATGTAATATACACACATTTATTTATTTGTTTGTTTGAGACAGGGTTTCTCTGTGTAACTGTCCTAGAATTAATTGTGTTGACTAGGCTGGCCTCAAACTCACAGAAATCTGCCTGCCCCTGCCTCTGAAGTGCTGGGGTAAAAGGCATGCCACTCCCTGTAGGGAAAAATGCTGACCATGCCCACTAGGGGGCTGGCAAGGCGATGTTGACCATGCACACTTGGGCATGGTCAGAGTGACGTAGCAAGTTGTGTCACCTGTGCCAGCCCCCAAGTGGGCGAGGTCAGCATCTTCCCCTACAACTCCTCCTGGCCTTATTAATATCTTTGAGTTTATTTGGAAACCACAAACCATTTTTCACCTTCTTTATCAGAATTATTCTCGGTGAGACATGATATGATAAAATTGAAAAGAGAATATATAAAGAAATACAGATATATTGATATTACCAAATGGTTTCAAACTTTAAAAGCATTGTCATTATATCTTGATATAGTCTCTATTGTTTTGTATGGGAACTGAGGAACAATAATGTGTGACAGCTTTGTGCAAACTTGCTATGCCAATGCCTCACTCAAGTCTCTGTTAGAAGACGTGGTCCAAATCTTCTCTCTCTCTCTTTTTCATACCATTTTTTCTTGTCCAGTGTAGGTCCAGAACATTCCACTTATTGGCTTGGCTCAGGCTTACATTTTATGTCTTAGTTGTATTCCCTTCAAATCTATTCTATGACAGTTTTGGGGTACCGTGTCAACTTTACAAGAACCAATGAAGTCTGGTTCTTCTAAGAATTTCTCTGCAATTGTTAAGCTTTTATCTTCTAAAATGCTCCCCACATAGGCACTGATATCTGTTACTGTCACTTACACTGTTATCAAGCAGTTTTGTGCCATTTTGCTGGTGATATGGATGAACAATCAGCAGAGACTTAGTGGGACCTTAGCCCAGGCATTTTGGTTTCTATTACCATAACTCTTTCTGCCCCTATGTTAGCCTCGGTAGCCCTGTGAGAAAGACGAATGAACAAATAGGCTTCCTGTCCATATACTGGAAAAGGGTCAAGGTGATTGCATGTGCTTCTGGTAGAAGATGACATCTTAGAATGGGGCTTAAATTCTTCTGCATTCTAAAAACATCTTCAAATTCCATAAAGCCACTACATCTAAATAGTAATCTGAAATAAATATTTGCTTGATATGACAGAATATATATATTGCTAGTATTTTTTTACAATTATTTTAGTTCATTTTTATAAGTTGATAACTGGAAAAGGGGACCTTTTACTTAATAGTAGCAAATCTTACAACATGACTCATTCAGTGAGGAGCAAAAGCTTTGGTACTGGGGATCTGCACACCTCCTCCAGTTAAAGTAAAAATCACATGTTTATCTCAGCCTTCAAGGGTCATTTATAAACCAACTGTAAATAGTCATATGGTGTCACATCAGGCTCTTTCATAATTTGTGGACTCATCCCTTTCCTATGCTGGAAGGTACTGACACCCATCCGCTCAACTCAATCCCAAGATTGCTGGAGTTGTAATTAACTGAGGGGTATAAAAAGCCACTGACGAAGAGCATTGCTTCAAGATGCCAGAAGTCAATGGAAGCTGACATCTACAGAAGCTGTCTTCAATTAATCAAAAGACTTTATCAGTGACTTGCTATCACGATTTAGAAATGTGGACAGTGTATTGAGACCTAAATGATGTAACAATTGTGCTACACAGAGAAATACAAGGACAACTGGTGAGACTGAGTCAAAGAGTAAGTACTTTCTTTTCTGCCTCACACCAACTTTTAAAATATCATTTATTTAAGGCCCTAAGAGGACTAAGAAGAAATGGAGTTACAGTTAGAAGAAATTTTCATTAGCTGCCCAAAGTACATCAAAACACAAGAAGTTAATATGGATAGAACAAATGCATTGGCTGTGTTCAGATTTTAAATTCTGTGTTTGAAATAGTTAGGAAACATCTAGAAAATTATTGATAGAAGTAGTCATGGATGCTGACAAAAGTAGTCATGATAATGACTGGAGAGACAACCAGTGTGATGGCCCCATAAAACCTGTAAAGATGGGACAAATGGCAGAAAATGACCATGCTGTGATAGCAGTTGAATTTTTCCCTCCTTGCTCTATTTTTTTCTTCTAGAAAGGGAAAGTCAAATATATTCCTAGTTTTGAACAGGAAATACATATCTGATTTAAGAAAGACAAGTGGTAGGGTTACTTAATACATGAACAAAATAAGACAATGGACAAATAAAAAATTCTCTTTTTATTACCACCATTTTAAAAATGAAGCTTAAATGTGTTGGGTTTTATGCTATCGTTGTATAAACAAATTATTAGTTTAGGACCCCAAAAGATGGCTCAGCAGTTAAGAAAATAGGCTGTTTTTAAAGAGGACTGGAAATACGTTCCTAGCATCCATTCTGAACTGTTCACAACTTCCTGTAATTCAGATCTAGGGGATTCAATTCCTTCTTGTGTCTTCTGTTCGTATCCTGACACATGTGTCATAAACACACACACACATACAACACACACACACACACACACACACACACACACACACACACACACACACACAGTCTTAAAAATATTTTGTTTAAAAGACATTGTACAACTAAAGTATTGAATTTCCCTGTGAGACATAATTATTACATCTTTTAGGTTTCAATAATAGAAAAATTTCTGGCATGTTCAGGTCTCAAAAATTGTTTTTTTTTATCATCAATCTTCATAAGAGAAAATTGAGTTTCAAAGTGGTAGGAGAGATGGGTAGATGAGTGTGCAATTGCTCTTGATCAACAAAAGATTTCCAAAATTCTACAAAGTCTATTCTTTCAAGGGACTGAATAAAAATGACTGAAACTCATACTATTATGAGTTTGATAGTTTTAGCATTTAGTGTTCTTATTAAATTACATTACAATGAAAGAGCTCGCTGTACTCTGATTCGTATGTGGCTAGCTCTGCAAGGCAATTTTATCAGTCTGTTTTGAAGACTTTGCTACATTTGAAATCTCATTTCAGGTATTGTATCTTGTTTATCTGCCTCACCATTACCTACTACTGAATTTGCCCTATAGTGGCTACTAAGTGAGATTTTGTAAAATAAATAAATCTCTTTCATTTATTATCAATAGAAAGCACACTCATGCATTGGCACAAAAAATACAAACCTTGCACAGTAGATTGAAATTATTCAGCTGCTTTAGTGACAAAGTTTAAAACACTAATTAAACACATGGTTTTCTGGCATCCGGCTCCACTATTCCTATTAATCAACTACAGAAAACTTACTTTAGCATCATTTTGTGCTTTAAATCACTTCTTGAGATAAGTATTGGTGCCCAGATGCTGTATATTGTCAGAAAGTATATTGTCAGAAAGAGTATCAAGGGCATAGACTGCCTGGTGGATTTTCTGGCTCCTCATGCATAATTATTGC
This sequence comes from Cricetulus griseus, assembly GCF_003668045.3. Lineage (NCBI taxonomy): Eukaryota > Metazoa > Chordata > Mammalia > Rodentia > Cricetidae > Cricetulus > Cricetulus griseus. The sequence goes on from NC_048596.1 coordinate 225,688,183, forward strand.
ATGTGTTTTGTTACTTTCCTGTCACAGGACTAACATATTCTGTAGAAGCAGCTTTAGTTCACTGTAGTGGGGTAGTCATGCAGCAGCTCCATGACAATGTATGCTCTGTATACCTGCTCACATGATGACTGTATACCCAGAACCAGAACATCAAGACCAGAACTACGGGCACTGTAACCTCCATCTCCATATTTAGTGCCTTTTTTCATTATCTCAATTCCATGACTCAAAGGTACTATATCCTCTCAATCAGTGCCAGCTCGGACTGCATATTGGAATGCGTGAGCCTATTGGAGACATTCTCATTCAAAATGTGAAAAAAATACATCTTATAGTTTACCATCCATAATGAAATGGTGTGCTCAGTCACTGTAGACAGTGTGGAGGCATCTATGTCTGGGATGCCTTATTCACAAACGTTAGGACCACTCTTAATGACTAGGATGGGTCCTGCATGTGTTTCCCCCTTTTCATCTCCCAGACACTGTTTTTTCAGTACCGCATTTCCCCCCAAAGCCTTCATGTGTAGAACTTTTAGACTTTCATACATGTGACATTCTTGAGGAAGATGACTATAATTGCTTCAGGTGGAAAGCATCTCTTTCCATCTTGAGCTGAATGTCCTCATAATTTTCTTCTTATATTAGATTATTCTTCAATGATTTTTGACTTATTCCTGCCCCTGGCAAGGGCATGCCTTGCTATCTGTCTGACATCCTGAAAAGATTCTTCATGTCTTTTCAACGTCTAACACTTCTCTTGCTCTGGATCTTAACTTGAAGACTATCTCCTTAGAGATATGGTCCATGGCACTACTGCATCTTTCCCAAACTAGGTTGAAATTTCCTTGCACAATTTCTCCTCTGCCTGGCCTCCATGTCAATTCTACCTGTGACATGATCAGCTTTACCAGAGCCAGAACGATGAATAGTTAAAATTTGGCAATAATTGTATTGTGCATTGAGAAAGGTAGAAGGAAGAAACATGCACGATTCCTTCCAGACAGACACACTAATTCATGTATTTTGGAGTATTCATGAGACCTAGACTTAACTTAAAGACAATCATACAACAGAAAGCATGCATGATGTAATTCAGCCTGGTAGACACCTAAAATTTTAAAATAGAAATGTGTGAATGAATAATAAAAGATTCACCATTTCAGTTAAACCTTTGTAACATATTCAATTTTTCTGTCTATATTTATTTTGAAGATACCTATCTTAATATAAACTAAAAATGTCTTATTTCTAATACTAATACAGATATACAAGTGACAGAGACAGGCAGCCTGACAGAAAACATTCCAGAAAATTCTCAATCCTCTTTTATTATCTTGCAAAAATTCCAAATTATTAAATAAGAGATTTAGGGTTTAAGGGTTCCTTAAGGTTCATCCTTTTATCAAGTCCTCTCTCTCTCTCTCTCTCTCTCTCTCTCTCTCTCTCTCTCTCTCTGTGTGTGTGTGTGTGTGTATGTGTGTGTGTGTACATGTGTATGTGTGGGAGGGTATGCATGTGTACAGTGCACATGTGGAAGTCAGAGAACAAACTTCAGTCCTGAAGCACTTCCACTGTTGTTTGAGATAAGGTCTCCCACTAGCCTGGAATTCACACATAGACTAGGTTAGCTGTCCCATGAAATCCCAGGAGTGTCTTTTCTCTGCCTCCCATTTCTCAGAGATGCTATTAAACACAGTCACTTCTCATCGTGTGGGTTCTGGGGTTCTGAACTCATGCTTAACAGACAAGTCTTTATAGACTGAGCTGTCCCCATCAACATTCCTTCTTTCACTGAGTTTTGATGCCAAAGACACAGGGAACTTGAATATATAGTAATTCTCATAGCAGCTTTCAGTTTTCAGGTCCAAAGTTGTGTTTCTTGAGGATGCATTGTATCATTTCTGAACTGAAGAGTTGGGAATCTCTGGTGTCTGAAAGCTATAAAATTTCTAATTAAAATCTCACCATTTCTGTATTTACCAGGGAGTCTGTGTAAGTGAAGCTACTCTTCGATTTATTTTCAAACTCATTAGATGTATGTAAATCATAATTACTGCATTGCTTCTTTTCTTCATTATATAGAACCTTTATCTGTGTTTGATATATAAGCACAGTCATTCAGTTAAGCATGTTGTGATGCTGTACACAAGCTACAAGCCTCAAAGAAGCATAAATGGAAATCAGATGTCCAAACTAACTCTTCTATATCTATAGCTTCTGGCACACACCAGCCACTTACCTGATAAAGCATAAGGGAAATTGCTACTCATTTGGAATTTTGTTTTGTTTTAAGTAGGTTTAGGATCTAGCTTTTTATTCTCTCCCTGGCCATTGTTGTAGGTGTTTTGTCTTGCTCTGTTTCATCATACATCAGCTTTGCTGTTTATTGCTCTAGTGATAAATTTTAATTTATATTTATTTTTCTGTTCCTAGGTTATTTATTTTATTTGTGCCCACTGACTTGCAGGCCAGGATGGCAATTGTTATATAGTAGTTTACTTTTAAAAGAAATAGGACTGCTCAAGCAGCTAATACGGGAAGATGTATCACCAGCCTGAATAATTGTGACAACCATAGACCGTATCAGGGCCTGTTTGTTTGCACAATACCCTCCTGCATTAAGAAAGCCGTCCCAGCTGTCTTGGGCTCTGGAGTCACCCATTTCATCACTTGACACTGCAGCAGATGTTATGGATTGATAACAGACTTCACTTCATTCACTCCCCATCTAAGATTACCTCTGGAAAAAAAATCTAATACATTATAACCCTCCCAGCCATTTGTTAAAAAAAAAATCAGCAATTTATTCTCCTCTTTAACATTAAATGATGTTTTTTTTTTCTTTCTCTTTAGATGCATACACTATTTAAACATGAACATTTAACACATTTGTTGCATGGTTTTCTGTGGGCAAGAAAATCAGTGAAAGACAAGAATGTAATGATTTAATTGAATTACGAGCAGATCAGATTTAGAGTTGATGACTCCTCTTTCCATTATATTTGAAAGATTCTGTTTGCCTTTGGTGACAGACAGATGCCCTGTGTGCACAAGCTTGTTAGAAATGAGGGTTTCTTTAATTCTGAAAAATTCAAAAACGGAGAGCTCAGTCAAGGGATGGAAGTGGAAAATAAAATCCGAATTAAGTTGAATAAATTTCTTAACTAATCATCAGATTGTCTTCTTTAGTTTGGAACTGGGGGATTTCTGTACATTTAACACAAAGAGGACTGAACACTGTTTCAAGATTACACAAGGGACAGTGAGGACTGGCCGGACATTGCTTAAATATCATGCAGGAGAAGAGTGAGGACTGACCATTGATTAAAAATCATACAGGGGGACATTGAGGACTTGTCATTGCTTAAGTAAGGGGAAGGGAGACGTTCCATTGCTTAAAGATCATGGGGGTGACAGTGAGAAATGGCCATTGCTTAAAGAACATGCAGGGACAGTGAGGACTGTCATTGCTTAAACGTCCCGCAGGGGAACAGTCTGAAAAGTAGGAAAATCCTCCAACCGAAATGCCTTACGGGAAAATGAGGATTAAAAAATAAACAAAAATATACAGACAACTTGTTTGTTAGATAAAAAAAAATTTGTTCACTAAAATAGTGATTCTGATGCTCGTGCTGTAGAAAAGCAAGGGGTGGAAACACATCTTGGAAGTGACGCTACAGGGGTAGAGTGTACAGATCATCAGGGGTATTTCTCCAGGAGTCAGTGTTCCAGACCTTCAAGCTTGCTTCTGCATTCAGTCATTTCTACCATTTTATCCATCCATTTGACATAAAGCCACACCCTCAGTGACAACTGTCTTCCATAGTATGTAGTATGTGCATACAGACAATATCTAGCCACAAACCCCAAAGCCAATGAGATGCTCATGGTTTTGGTCCAGGATAGAAAAGTGAGTTGTTTTAAATCTAGATAACACAGCCTGATGTTATAATTTGCCTCTAAAATGTCCTGCATGTGCAAGTGATTTTGGTCATTTGGTCCCTCAGCTTGTGACTGCTTTGGCAATTTAGATCATCTTTGGGAAGTCAAGTCTAGCTAGCAGAGGTAGGTCACCATGGGTGGGCCTTTAAAGGCTTTGCCTGATTCTGGTTCCCTTCCCAGCTCTCTGCTGTTCACTGTGATGTCTGGCACAAGCTACCAGGCTCACTCTCCTATGGGGAAATCCTCTGACAGACAAAATACAGCTTTCTTAAATGATTGCATCTTGCTGGGTATTTTGGTAACTAGAATACACTTGGTTTTGTGGGAGTCTCAAGACTTGAGAAGAGTTGATCCTGGGGATGCTTTTTCCTGAAGAACACATTAGGCACTGGTACCTCCTGTCAGAATCCTATTGTAGCAACCACTGACTTCTGAGGGTAAAAATGAGAACAGTGCTTAGAAGAAACAAGATGATGCATGGTTCTTTGAGAGCACCATGGACACATGACACAGAACAGAATTCTTTCTGATTCCCATGCTGGAAAAACTAGAAATAACTGCAGAAGTTCCAGACATCTGGTGAAAAATGGCTAGACGACACAGTCTCCAAGTCTGGGAAGAAGCTGTCCAATGAACTGAGAAAAGAAAGGTGAAGGTGTGCAGGAGAAACCAGGATGGCATGATCTAGCTTAAAAACTTAAAAATCTCAGAATGGACCTGCTCTGGAGAGCCTGGTTTGCTGGAGTATCACAAATTTGTGAAGGCAGGACACTCTGAAATTTTGATAAAGAAAGAAGAAAATATCCAATTGCTGAATAATTTGATGCACAACTGATATAAATGATTCTTTGGTTTGCACTGTAAGTGAAAAAGTATTTTTCTGTTTCTTTACACTGACACTATCAGTTTAACATTCTTGAAATCGGGGCATATCATACACATGATTTTTTTCTTAGTAATATAATGTTGCTAGTTCAACTTTAATTAAGACTTTTAGTGTTAAAGAACATGTTTTACTTTAATTTCAATTAATACTGAAAATAAAGAATACTTATGAAATATGAGACCAGATCATAGACCCAGGGTGTTGGTTTTGATGAGAGAAACTTCACAATCCATTAAAATCCATTTCAATATAAGATTGAAAATATTTTAATACTGTATTTATACTGCATTTTCAAATTTATAAAAATACATGTTTCTGAGAAGTTCTATACTACATTGATTTTAAAAAATGTATAATTTAGTTCTGGTGAGATGAATTGGTAGGTAAAGCCACTTGCCACTATTCCTGAACACATGAATTCAACCCCCATGACACACATGATAAGAGGCTAGAACTGGTTTCTTCAGGCTATCCCTTAACTTCAAATTCATGTACAATACACACACACACACACACACACACACACACACACACACACACACACACACACACAAATAATGTAGTTAACAATCACCATTAGATTGAAAGAACTCTAGTCAGACATTTTGTATGTATGTGAGCTGTATATTTGCATATGTTAATATGTGTGCTCATGCATTTGCTTGTGAAGATCAGAAGATCATATCACATGTGTTCCTTTATCACATTTTTTTTTCACATTTTGTGAGTCGGAGTCTCTAAATAGAACCGGGAGCTTGTCCTTTCTTCTATACTGGCTGGCCAATGAGCTCCACTGATCTTCCTGTTCACACTCCCTTTGGGAGAATTACAACACATGTGGCCATCCCTAGTATTTTTTATCATTTATCGAAATGAACCCAGGTCATCATGGCTGTGTGGCAAGCGCTTTGTCCATGGAGCCATATCTCTAGCTCTCCAAACTTCCTTTTTTAAATAAACAAAAACTGCTTGTCTTCCCTATGTATCTGAAAGGTCCGGTCAGCATAATCCTGATCATAAGGTAGTAAGGAACATGATGATGTAAAACCACTAACTGGCTCTCTATGATCTTCCTTTTAGTCTCATAAGATGTAATGCCTGTGAAGTGGAACTGAAACTCTTTTTCTTAATTAGAAAGCATGGGTATTAATAATATTCCCCATCTGTTTCATGAAAATCTAGTGTCATTTTACCCTTCCCAACCAGCCTCCCAGGTTGGTCATGACACCCTTTGGGAGCACTGTTCTCTTTCCACCTGTCTGTTGGCAAGGTCAAAAGATGGACACGTGGTAGCAAAGGCTACTTTCTCTGGAATTTGAGGGCTATTCATAGTTGTTGTTCCCTTTGAGTAAAAACCTCATCTATTCCCCTGCCCTGAATGTGACTTTAGGGTCATTGTGCTCTCAGCAAAACCACCAAGAACAGCACTGGAGGAGTGAAGCAAAAATCATCTTCCTTTCAACTTGAAGGCAGACAATTCATCAAGGGGAAATTGGTAACTGAAACCCTTGTTTCCTTATTATAACACAGACAAAATGGGAAAGTTTGGCTGCTTAGTTCCTCCTCAATCTACAGAGAGCAAAAATGTTATGCTTTCTACCAGTTGATGCTCCAATTCCAGAGAAACACAAACAACCTAATTTATATGGGTTATGAGGGAGCTGAAAATAATTGACTGAGGCAAAGGAAAACAACCTAGTAGACTACTTCAATCAAATATAACTGAATCCATCCATCATAAAGTGTCCAAGGGTATATATTTAAAAAATATGCAAAACAAAATATGCCTTGAAAAAAGGAGGTGACTGTCCTTCAGTCCTCCAGTGGAGCTTGAAGCTGGCATGAGGTTGTCCTTTTGACCTTCTCTCTCTCTCTCTCTCTCTCTCTCTCTCTCTCTCTCTCTCTCTCTGTCTCTCTCTCTCTCTGTCTCTCTCTCTCTGTCTCTCTCTGTCTCTCTCTCTCTCTCTCTCACACACACACATACAGAGAGAGAGACAGAGAGAGACAGAGAGAGACAGAAAGAGAGAGAGAGAACATGGAGATGAATTGAATTCTAGTCAATATTACTAAAAGAAAATAGGCATGCGCAATCTCCATCTATGAGCCCACATCCCAGGATAGCTGATATGTGGCCCACCACCTATGTAGAGAGGGTGTCAAAAGGTTGGGTACCCTAATCTGGAATCAAGTTCAAGAGGTCATCTTACTGGACATGCTGCCACTCAGTGTCAAGAAGAGATGTGAAGATGATTTGGGAAGGAGAAACTAGAATCCTTGAGGTCACCTTGAAAATGTGGTTGCATTGACATGTCACAATGAAATGTAAGCTTCCAGAATCCTTGCACAGCAGAAAAAATTGGTGCATGCGCAAGGCCTGTGTTATCTCTGCATCTGCTGATGGCTGATGGGGGCGTTTCTAAAACCCCCAGAGCATGACCACCAAGTAGCCGAATATGCACATTCTCCACCCTTCTCTCTCCTTTTCTCCTCTTCTCTTCTCTGACTTTATAGACAGTTAACTGGGAAAAACACAAACTTAAAACCAAACCCCAAAACCCAAAGGTGCTTTTAATGGTAAGTAGTCGAAGCAGAAAGGACAGAGTGCTTGAGTGTCTCTGAAAACAGACGTTCCCTCCCTTGTTGAACACTGCTGTTGAAGCCACACTTTGAAAAGAAGCTCTACTTTGGTTGCGAAGCTGCAGCAGTTTCTTCGCTGACCTAACTATGCCGCGGTGCATTGTCAAGCCTGACAAAAGGTTGTTATTGGAACAAAAAATGTGTTTTCCCTTCCCATGTAATATGTAATAAAACTATTCTATGAAGTCTCAATGAACTCTCTCAATTGAGAAAAATACAGACAATTTTCATTATAAGTGAATGTCTCCAATTCATTCCCTTTCTATGGAAGGAAGACATGCTACAGTAACTTACTGTAGGCCACATTTCAGAAGATATAATCTATTCCATTATTCTTGTGTATGTTTCATATGAAAAATGTTATGAAGTTTTCTTCTCCTCGAAGAAAAATACATATTCCCTTATCTCATTAAGTCCCTATCTCATGCAGCACCCATCCCTGTGCTGTCATCAGCTCCCTTGCTTCCCCCGCCAGGGTCTCCCCAGACTCAATTGCTATTTCAAAAGTATAAAAGAAAGGCACACACAGCATTCACACACAGTCAGTCCATTATTCAATTTAAAATCTCTGGCAAATGTAGATGGCTTTCTGAGAATGAAATGAGTCTGGCTTTGGTTGACTGCGCCTGATGAGATCCACTATTATCTAGAAGATGCTATGACTTACAGTTTTTGTTATACATAGAATGTGATATTTGTTTCCATAATTTGTAGTGTTTCAGCCTCACGGTTACCTCGGACTGGTCAAAGGTACCCATGTGGGAAAGTTAATCTCAGTCACTGCAATAGCTCTGAATGCCTCCTTTTATCTAAGGAATTTAATATTTGACATCCTTAAATATTGTTTTGCTTGTTTGATTAGAAAATTGACATATACTATTTTTTATTTCCATACACCATGGCACATTTAAACTAAAAACTATAAAGTTTTCTAATTTTTCACTTTTCTGACCAGGTAGTGTACCTCTGGATATGCATTGTCTTTCAGACACACAATCACATAACACACTCATAAGGATCTATGTGCAATTTAGGATCATCCTAATTCCATCAATAGTATCTATAAACTTGGCTCTGATATAATTTTTACATTTGTGTTTATATGTACAAAATAAAATTGGAGCCCTTTGTTTGAATAATTAACTTGACCAAAAACCTCATTAGTCCAAGATGTACCACATACAATTGTGAAGAAACCCAGCATGTTTAGGAGGCCCTTTAATACTTGCATGATTGTAATAACAAATATAGCATACAATTCTCTCAAATCAAGCCAAACAAGAGGCCATTAAGCATCAGCAATTTACTCAGTGTTGCTAGATTTCTATATTGGAAGTTAAAGATTCATTTTCTTATCATCTCCCACTTACAAATGTATTAGTGTTGTAAAATACACTATCAGTATCAATTTACTTTTGTGGTACTAGGAGTTGAATCCAGGATATCATGAATGCCACGTGATGCTGTGTCACCAAGCTATATCCTCATTCTGAAAATGTTTTACTGAGTCATCATGTTGATTAAAGTAGCCAAAGTGTTCTCCTGTCATATACTATGAGCCAGTCATTAACATAAGCCATGTACATCACATACATTAATTCATGTTATATGTTCAACAACTTTTTTTATTTCTTTTTTTTGTTTTGTTTTTCGAATTTCGAAACAGGTTTTCTGTGGCTTTGGAGGCTGTCCTGGAACTCCCTCTTGTAGACCAGGCTGGTCTCAAACTCACAGAGATCCACCTGCCTCTGCTTCCCTGGTGCTGGGATTAAAGGTGCATGCCACCAATGCCCGACCCTCAACTTAGTGCTTATAAGTTTTGGTGAAATGAGACAAAGAGACTAAGAAATCTGCCTAATATCATCAGCAAGTGGCAGAATTTGTATTGCACCTGGAGAAGATGCTGAAATCCCATTTACTAAGAAAGAAATTGTGGTTACTTTGGAATAAAGTTCTGGATTGAATTAGAGACGAAAAGAAAAATACAGCTTGGGATCTCAAGGTTTTAGTAATCTACTTGAAGAGATACTTCTTTTGTTTTGGTTTTGTTTTTTTCGAGACAGGGTTTCTATGTATTGTTTTGGAGGCTGTCCTGGAACTCACTCTGTAGACCAGGCTGGCCTAGAACTCACAGAGATCCGCCTGCCTCTGCCTCTCGAGTGCTGGGATTAAAGGTGTGAACCACCAATGCCCAGCTTGAAAAGATACTTTTAATGTGCATAAAATGAGAAATAATTGTCAATTATCATCACCTCTGATAGCACCTATGAATGTACAACATGAAGAAATAATAAGAACTAGAATAGGTATATGTCACACTCAGAAAGCAATTTACATCTCATATTTAAAGTAATATAAGTACTTGCAATGACAGCACCATGAGAAGAGTGGGGGGAACCCAGGAAGGTATTTGAGCAGTAAGTCCATTAAGTTGTGCCTAGTTAAGTCTGGGTTTGTGAATCTCAGATCTCTATGACAGATAAGAAAGACACTATTAAGATGATTTTTTCCAAATTACTTCCTCTCTGAAAGTCAAAACAAAACATAACAAAAGCAATAAACAATGAGCAGTTTAGATTTGAATTCTTGAATCTTCCTTCTTTTAGAATCTAGTTGAGTGGAGAGATAGGAAGGCTGATGGGGATCAGGTAGGATGCAATGTTTGGCAGCATCAGCTTCCCTATCTCCCCACTCAACTGGTGTTCTGTTTCCTCCAACTCTGTGTACATACCATGTATTTATTTAAGTCAGATCATAACTCTCCTTTTCTCCTCTTGCTTAATATGAAACATAAATCATACTCACACCTTCACATATCCTGGGGAACAATTACACCAAGGAAGTCCTCTCTCTCTCTCTCTCTCTCTCTCTCTCTCTCTCTCTCTCTCTCTCTTCTCTCTCTTCCTCATGGGATTTGGAATTGAATCCCGTGAATTATGCTTATAGATTTTACAGGAATCATTTCTCAATATCTGATTTCATATTTTCAAGCACCCATGGCTACACATATATACTTTCCCCTGATCTTGCAATTCCTAATTTTAGACATTTTTTCTGCACATATAAGTTGCTTTACAGTTACCACCCATATTATTGGTAGGATTTATTGTCTTATTTTACTATCAAACAAAGGCCCAGAAAGAATGAATTGCATTCAGCAGAAGATTGCTCTTCTCCAACCATTGAACACTTTCCAATTTAACCCTTATTATCACTTCCAGGTAATTTCTGTGGTCATCTTAGATAACACCATAAAAGTTATTAGTTCTTTTTTTCAATGATTTTTTTCCATTCATTTATTTAGTTCATAAATAAAGTCATGCACAATTATGATACAAAATACAGTATGTGCACAATGGTATGGCTAAATTAAACCAATTAACATATATCACACATATTCATCATTTTTGTTTTGAGAACACTTAAAGTATACTATCTCACAACTTTTAAAATATAGCATATTGTTATCAACCATATTTATCATACTCTCAGTAGACCTCAAGACTTCAGAGAGTCCATGCCTCTTGTCCAACTGCAGTTTTATATCCTTAAACCAATCGTTTCCCCATTGTTAAAAGACCCACATTGAAGCCTAATAGCCACAATTCTGCTCTCTGTTCCCATAAGTTCATCATTTCTAGGTTACACATAAAATTGAAATTGTGTGACATTTGTCTTCCAGTGTGTCACTTATTTACTTTATTACTTACTAAAGATGAAATCAAATTTGCATGCACATGTGAGCACTCACTGAAACACCTTGGATTCATCACAAATTTGAGTTTCAATGAGCATATATATATATATATATATATATATATATATATATATATAATGACAATATGTTATGCATCAATAGCAGCAACAGCTTTTTTTTATTTTTTAAAGTTATTAGTTCTTAGAACCATCATTTAATTCTCCCCCCACAAAAGAAAAGTATCCCATGAGGCCAAAAGTTTTTCCACATGCAGGAAACATAGGCTGAAACTATAGTGTTTCTGGGACCTCTTCCCCAGCCCTTGAATGTAGCAAAGATAATTGTTAGGTAAGTGAATAGAAGGATCTAATGCACTCTGCAGAACATAGAAATGAGACTAAACAATGATTTCTATGCATTTCTGCCCACTGTCATGCTTCAGGGTGCTTGGGAATCAGAGTTTAATAAGAGCTTGATGTGCTTTTGACTGCATGTTCTTGCATGGGTGGCTTTGCTCATACCCTCATAGTTTCCAGTGCCAGAAGGAAGAACAAAGCTAAGCAGTGACCTCATATCAAACCACTTCTCCAACTCTTAACTAAACTTCCCCAGATGTGCTGTAAACCCAAGATTCTGATCATCTGAGGCAACAACCCTGTTATGATCCAAAGAGTTCTCTTCTCTTTCCTCTTATGAAAGTGGATGCCTGCTTTTCTATACTTTGACTTTTATAATTCAGGATAGTAAAGTCATTAAAGCCAATGAACTGTTGCCTGTGGATTATAGGGAAGGTAATAAAAACAGTAAAATAGGCTAAATGTCATGGAGTTTTCCATAGGATATTAGTATATATGCTATTAACATCCATATAGTTCATTCAGTGGTCATAAGCAAAAGTTAGTACCATCAAAGCATTTGAAGGGTCTCTGGCGTACTTCCTTGTGTATAATATTCCCTTTCTTTTTTCTGATAATCACAAGGGAAAGATCCTAAATTGTACTAGAGCAAAACCATAAGAAAAAATATTCAGGGTCATTAATCAAGTTGAAATTATAATTTTTCAAAAGTTTGGTGATGTTTCAATATGATAAATTAACATTCAATAATACATAGTACAATCAGGTTTTTAATGCTCATCTCTCTTAAATAACTAAATAAGTAAAGTTTATTTTGCAAAGGAGTGCACTGTCTTATGAACGACCAAAGACATTCTTATATATACCTAATTTCTATCAAGAAAAACAGTATTTTAAATGGTTCCAAGTAAACCATTCAAGCATTCAATAATGAAGTTATATCAAATTTTATAAAGTGTTAGATACAAAATATCCTGGTTCTCATGTATTTGTCTAGTCTATATTTTTCATTATGAGTGAATTCCCTGTTTATTTTAGTGCCACACAAAAATAATTATTTAATTCTTGTGCAGTATCAAATTTATGATCTGACATAATGTAATTTTAGGAAAGAAGTCAATAATTTTATCATCATTTCTGAAGAATTAATAGCCAAATTATTCAAATTTTTAGACCAATTACCAACTTTCTGCTTTTTAGATGATAATAGGCCTCAGCTTATCTATCATAACAGTATATTTTTTACAAAACCATGATTTACTGTAGTATTATTTAAATAGTTTATGAAGTTTTAAAACATTTTCTATGGGAAGACATTAATTTTGCTTCTTATGACACTAGATAAGTATGTTTATTAAGAGCATTCACTTTTGCGTCTCTGTAGGAACATATTTAGATCTTGGTTACATAACCAGCATTTCTTCTGTACCCTTCTGAGTTGTCTAAGCATGGTTGTGTTTTCTGTAAAATTGTCTTTAAGTTGTTGACTTTCCTTGCTCACTATCTTATAATCTCATTTCCTTCTTAGGCAGGAAATCTATTTTAGTAGTTGGTCATAGTTTGACATATAAAAAGTACTCTATAAGTAACTTTAATTGACTATTTTTCCTTTTCTTCAATATATTTTTAGTCATAAATAGAAACCATACTACAGTGAAAAAGTTAACTATCATGGAACTAAGTAAATGAATGAAGCTGTATTTACAGAATGAGATGTAATGAGGTGATTACAATTCTCAGTAGAAGGCAGGAATCAAATACAGAAAGAAATAAGGAGAAAGTTCTGCCTTTGAGAATTATTTCTCAAATTCTAAATTCCTTTATATACATATCCTTTTTGTGTCACCATGTTTGATAACCAAATGTTTATTAATCAAATCATTCTTGAGTCTGGATAAGTCCTGCTGGTGGTGGGACTCCTATGCAAGTATTAAAGAGAGGGAGGGACCACTTTAAACACCAGCAGAAATTGCTTACTTTCCATTAAACTTTTCTGGGCATCTTCATTACTTGACATTACATGAGGAATAATGCTGTTCTGGTCAATGATAAATTTGTCATCTTCCTGAATTCATAGGTGTTTCTACCCTAGAGTTCTGGTATCAAAAATATGTTGGTATTCCAAGATTTTAATTTCTGTGTTAGTCTTAAATTTTTCTCCTCCAATAATGTGAAGATATAGGTTCCTTTATTCCATAGATATTTGTCATAACAGATATATGGATACCATATTTTTCACTTTGACTCCATATTTAAGCATTCTACTTTAGAAAGCAATGAGATGATTCAGAACTCTTTATGGCTTTCCCTAAGCTTAGGTGTCAGGAAGATATTCTGAAAGTTTGGTTGGAGTTAACAATGGAACCTTGAACAATGCTGTACACAATCAGGAGCCTATGGAATGATTTGCCCACTCAGAAGGATTATATTGTGACAAGGAGCAAAGAAATGTCCTCTCATTCTCTTTTAAAAGAAGAAAAGGGGCTGGCAAGGTTGTGTACCTGGACCCAAACACAAATATTATACGCATACACAAACACACACACACACACACACACACACAGTAAAAAAATAAAAAATTACAATAAGCAAAAGATAATAAGTAGAATTTATCCATGTAGGGATATTGAAGAATTAGATAAAAAGTAGATAAAATGGGAGGAACTATGGGCTTGCAAATTTAAATAGTGTAGCTAGACATTTTTAACAGAAGAATATGGGTCCTATCTAAAGAGAGAACAAATGAAGTGACATGCCTCTAGTTCATTCTCACTTTGGGCAGCTACTTGTATTTTGGTGGTTGGGATACAATTTATTTCATATGGTTCTGCACATAGTGCTTATGTCCATGATGTGCAATGACTTCAATTTCCTCTCAGTGACAAAGCTAAAATCATGGGAATGTTAATAATTCAAAGCTCAGTGTTGATGCATAGTAATAGTTTGGTCAAGCCTCCAGCATTTGGTATGGCTGCAAAAGTGTATCAAATTATATCTAGGCACTTTGCCCTACAAGTTTGCCTTTAAATCTTGATGGAGCAATCATTCTAGAAGATTTTTGTTTCCTTTCTGACGTGCACAACAAATATTTACTCTGAGAATGCCCTTTCACTTAATATTTTGTTACATCTACCTCTAAAACTGGGGAATGCATAGCGCATAGGAAGATCTTTCCCCTAAATAAAAATCTGGTGTTATTTAAAATTCAGAATGAGAGCATCAAGTAGCCCATTCTATAGCTCATATCTGTTTATCCACTCAATGGTACAGGAACATTTACTACACGGTACAGGATGGTAGAAATATGTATCTATAAGAAAATATTCCCAACTTCAAGAAGGTCAAGTATTATTGAAAAACACAAAGTAAACTACTATAATAACTGTGCTACAACAGATACTTGACATGAGCCCAAAGTGACTAGCTCCTGTCTCTCTAAATATAACCCTGAATAACCTCCTAGAAAGTTATCAATAATATTAATCACATAAATCAGTTAATGCCGTCACAAAATACCCTTTCTGTCATTGTGTTACCAAGCAACACCAATGTACTTGATAATCTTGATGCTTTAATGCTCTTTCTGATACACTTTAGAGTTAAATTTGATTTGATTTGAAGTAAAATCATACTTGCCGAGCTCAGTCCCCACATCTTCTCCATAAATGAGATTATATACACTGGGTGGTCTGTGGCTTGTTATAACTAAGTTATGATGAACATAGGAAGGATTGGAGTCTTGGTTTTTCAAGTCTGCTTTAGTAATTGGGACAAACAGTGTTGATAGTTTGGAAGCTGTAGTTTATTTAGCTGTTATTCCACATGTATGGTAAATTTAGCATAATTTATTATGTTTTCTTTTTTACTGATTAATTTCATTAGTAGGAAATTTCAAACTTACTTTACTGTTTGAGGCTTCACAGAGTCTCCAAATAGGAAATAGAAAGTTGTAAGAATGTGAATGATCTACTTATGTCAAAAATTGTTGTTTATAAGGGTGAAATTCAAAATCTTAAGTCCTCTGAAAATTAAGTGAAAATTCACAAATTCAAAAGGCTTTTTGCAAATCTGTTTTCATGTAGTTATTTTATTTTCTCCAATTTTACTAAAATTTTTAAATAATTTAGTAGAATCTGTGTTCCTGGATTTGGCAAATTCCTAATGTTATGATTTTCTGCTCACTTGCTGTCCTGATGTGGGTCTAAACACCCCTTTCCTCAGTTATAAAGATAACAGAGCCCTAGAAGCTGACACGCAGGCTTGGGGTGATCTTTATCTCTGCAGTGGTAATATGACTCTGCTGTGAGACCAAGACCCAGGGAACCTTACCTCAAACCCACATATCAACAAGATACTCGATCTTGAAAAACAAATTAGGGGAATGCGAGTGAAGAGCAGAGAAAGCCTCGCTTCAATTACAGAAAGAACTAAGTTGAGATGGGTCTCTGGACATGGCACTCCTCTATAGAACATCCTGTGTATCTTGAAAAAAAAATGAGTAGATCACTTATCTGAGAAACAACATCCTTCTATATTTTTTTGCAATTTTAATTTTACACACATATACAACGACTTTCGATCGTGTCCTCCTCCTTCTCTAGCTATTCTCACTCTATCACGCCTCTTCATGTGTTTGTCTGTCTGTATGTGCGTGCGTCCGTGCGTGCGTGCGTGCGTGCGTGCGTGCGTGCGTGCGTGTGTCCCACTGTGTTTAATCAGCATTGCTGCCTAGCTTAGGCACAGATAGGAGACATTTTACAAGAGTTTGGGCAACTTTCCAGAAACATTTCAGGCTGAGCTAGGAGGGTCACAACTTGAAGGCTGTCTGGGCTACAAAGTGAGTTCAATATTGGCACAAGCAATTCAGTCGGAGCCTGTCTAAAAGTGGAAACAAAACCAAAACAAAAACTCAGTGGTAAAGTGTTTAATACGTGTACGGCCCTCGGTAAATCCCAAACTAAAAACAAACAAACAAGAAAAGCATTTTAGTGTTCAAAGATGAAGATTATGGAAAACAAGTTGAAGACCTGAAATACGTAGACTTTACATATATAGGTAGAGTCAGGAATGAAGGTTTCTATGTAATACTTTGGTCTCTGTGCTTTTATTTATTTATTCCTGATAAACAAAGCAATCCCATTAAATGAAAGAGTAGAATAAAAACCAAGAGGACATACCATGAATGTTTACATTGATCAGTGGTCAGGAGTGTGACTTTGACATCATAGTTTTCTGAGAAATCATTGTGGAATGACAGTGCTTGACATAGCACACAGGTGCACACATACACATATACCTCATAGTACTGCGGAACGTATATGTAGTAATAGTTTTGTGATTTCAACTGTATAAAATGCAACCAGAAAGAAGAAAATAATGATACCAAAGAATAGATTAAAATGTTAACTTTTAATGTAGCACTGGAAAGTTAATGTTTCCTCTGCAATTCTGAATATGATACAATTATCCGAAAAATACAGCCTTTGTTTACCACACATTTTTAATTTTAATCTCCTTTTTTTAAATATTTATACCCAGAATAATTAGAATCTAGCAGACTAGGCCCATTAACTTCACATAAGTTTTCTGAAAAAGATTTTTCTCCTACCAACAATAATTTGCAAGAACAATTGTGTCCTCAAAATGAACTTTTCTCTATTTCTTTCTATTACATCAATAAGTGAAAGCAATCAAGATGTTCATCAACAGATGAGTAACTGAGTAATTTGTGGTATATTCACATAACGCTATATGTGCATCAAGTTAAAATCTAAGCTCCAAAAGCAATTGTTTAAGTGGAGTGTTGTTGCAAAGTCCTTCTGTACTACTTGCTATGCATCACTACAGTCTTAGAAGATACATTTGTCAACTCTCAGAATATTACCACTCTCCCACATGACATTTAATGACTCCTTATGGACTGAACACTAGGATCCAGTCTACTCACATGAGTACACCTGCAGGCAGAGAAGCAAGTTTGAGATGTAACTCAATAATTGCTATAAATTTGTTTTCTGGATATTTTTAAAATCTTTTTTCAATTATTCAAGAATGAGTTAAAAAATAATCTTAGAGCTTTATAGGTGTTTTTCAAAGACAAAACAAGTGACACTTTCTTACTCCAGAAGATCTGAGAGTTTGCAATAATACATGTTGTAAATATCTTATTTGTTCCTTTTTTTGTTCAAGAATATCTTTAGACAGTCAACCACATGCCAGGGTATTTCACTGAACATATTTTTCTGTGTTACTCTTAACTGATTAAAGAATGGAATAGACATAGAATTAGCCATTACTGAAGGAGAGTTTTGTATATAAATAATGAAGAAAAATTAAGAACTCTTAATCCTGTCCCTCCCCCAGGTTTTTCTTGGTCAATAAGGGGCAATCCAAAAGATCTGCCAAGAGAGTGGGACCATCCTACCCCACACACGACTTTATAGAGGTGACTCCCATAAATGCCTTCTCATTGAGATCTCTTACATTAGCTCCAGCTTCCAAGGACCTATTCTAACACAACACCTGTCCAAATGGGCAACAGAGTTTTACAATAGCTCCCTTCTCAAAAAAGAAAGTCTTCCATTCCTCTTCATTTTATTCATCCCCAGGGACAAAAACCATGAGGATTCATGTCTGGCCTCATATCAATAATAGCCAGCACTTAAAATTTTCATTTTGCTTCTTTGCTCTCTTGTTGCATAAGAAATATTGCAGAGAGATAACAATACTCCTAAATTCCCTGTTTGGTTGGGGGATAAGACCCCTTGCATGTCCTTTATTCAATCTTCCATCTCAAAATATGTATATCTCTTCTCAGACTAAATACTTGCTCATTAAGGTCTGTGAGTTTATTGACATTTTGGAGAATAAGAGCCTAGAGCACAAGGTGGAACTCTTTCACAAACTGATCTCTGAAAATTCTGAAAGAGAGAGATAGGTGGGAGCAAGAAGAGAGAGAGAGAGAGAGAGAGAGAGAGAGAGAGAGAGAGAGAGAGAAAGAGAGAGCCCATTAAAATGATATAGTGTGGTGTGTTTAGGCAAGTCTTAATGTTGCAGCAAAGCTTACTGGGTTTAAGGTTATATAAACAAACTGGAGCCAAAGTCAAGAGATGTGATTGGGAATAGATTTTTTTAATATCATATTATTATTTTTATTCCAGACTCTACCATGTGGATTGAATCATTGGAATCATCATGACTCAGAAAATGATCACAAATGGAGAGTAAGTTTCTTAGATGAGTTTTCTTTAACCCATTTTAAGACGTTAAAGTATTTCATAGCTGCCTTGTAATTGAGTACATCTGGATTTGCAAATGCTAAGTAATCAGGTTTGAAAATCTGACACACAAAATAAGCTGGTTCGACTCCTCAATTAATGGCTATAGATAGCATATGTGGCCTTATATCTGGAGGCTGAACACATGATATGAGAGCCACTCACATGAAACACAATCTCTGACCCTTCCTTCTGATGGTAGTAGGCATCCTAAGAATTTGTTATGGTATTTACATTGAGTTTTTTAACATAGGAAATAATTAACAGAAAATCTGACAATGCCAGATTCTCACTTTATTATTAGTTTTTATTACAAAAACATTTCATCAACATTCCTGAGTCTACTTTTTGATGTGGGCCCAAGTAGAATCTGCCTTTCATTTTTTGCTTTTTTCTACGTACACTATCCCTCCCTGACCTACTTATTGCCTTGCTTTCTCACATTCCTTTCTTTTAAAACGTCATCATCAAATTTTAGGTGTCCTTTGTCCTCTTAATAGTTGAGATTTTCCAAAGAAAAGATAATCTAATTCAGACACTTCTGTCTTTTTTTGATAATAAATTATAATTTTATTTTGGAGAAATTATAAATAAATAACCATAACATCTTACAAATACTAGTAAATTATAAATTACTCTAAGAATCAGAAATCTCAAATAAGTGAAATTATTTTCGTCGACAACTTTTGTCAATCCAACTAGACAGTTAATCTTAGAAACAGAAGGTCTGATGCACAAATGGACTCACAGAGACTGTGGCAACTTGGACAGTACCTGCACAGGTTCAGGCCAGAAGAATCTCCAATGGAATCTCACTGGGTATCTTAACCACATTTAAGGTTAGGACCCATGCCCAGCACTATATGGTTAACACAAAATAAACTCAATGGTATTTTTGTACACATGTTGTAGCATTTGTTGGGCATTTTTATTTTGAGTTTTTGTGATTGGTTTTGTTTTAGTGTTTTATTTATGTATTTATTTATTTATTTATTTATTTATTGGCTGACTGATCTTTTGATTACTTGGTTTCCAATTTTATACTTTTATGGATTGTGTATGTATGTGTTATGGTTTTCCCCCTCTTTTTTAAAATTGTGGTTTGCTTGTTTGTTTTTGTTTTTTCTGTTTGTTTCTAAAGAGAGAGAGAAGGAGTGGGATGGGAGGACATAAGAGGATTTGGAGGAAGGTAACCTGACCAGAATATATTGTATACAGTATTTTTCAATAAAAATATAAAATATAAATATTGTCAAACCTTTTACTTCAGCATTTGTCAAATTTACTATAGGATCAACTATTTTGCTGCCTTTTTCATTTCTTCCCTTATTTTGTAAGTTTATTGATATTATGTTGCCATTGCTGTCAGTCAGTGTTTTTGGTCCTAGGGGTTTAATCCAAGACTCAAGCATGATAAGCAAGCACTCTACAACACACAATTGTGTGTATTCATAGCACATAGTGAAACACAAGGTCATTTCATACCAGTATATACCCTATTTGAGCATATTTCACTCAAGAGTTCTTTAAATCTATTCTTTTGTGAAAATAAATTTTTCTGTTTAATAGTAAAATTTCTTAATAATAAGCAAAATAAGAAATACATTATATTTCCTAAAGTATCACAATTAATCTGATTTATTTCAGTTTAAATCCAGAGCCACTTTAATTGTTAGATCTACGTTTTAACAGGAAACACCCCACATAGACCCACATAGAAAATGGGGCATATCAATCCTTCAGTACTTGTAGCTTTATGTTTGTAAATTAACTTATTGAAATATGTTAATATTTCAATATTAAATATAAACATTTTAAAGATATCTGTCTATTTCTATAACTATTTGAACACAAAATGCAAATGAAAATGTCTTGATTTCTCTTTATCAGTCTGTGCTAAGCAAAATAGTATTAATTTCTATCAAAAAAAGCCCACTTGGGAGACAGCCATAAATGTGTGTTTGTTAAATTTGCATGTGTATGCCATGTATAATGCTTTTTCTGAGATTGCCTTTTAAAAATATAAAAAGAATGTAGCCCTGAGTTTTGAGAAAGTCCAGCTTTATAAATTAAAAAGGCTGTTTCTCCAAATCCAAGCTCTGCTCTTTATTTCTACCTTCGAGCCAGTGGAGAGAGTGACTCAAAGTAAATGTTTATCAGTGCTCTAAGCGCCTTTGGCAAAACTCCAGCATCAGATTCCATAATAACAGAGAGATGGGAGGAAGGAGGTCAATGTGGTGTTGGGGGGGTTAAATTCACAAAGCCCCAATGAGAATCACAAGTTGACATTACAACATTTTGGAATGACTCCGTACTTACATCTAATATACTTGTACATTAAGCACAAACAATATTTGATTTATTGTTAATTGTTTTATATGCCAGTTTTATTTGTTCCTTGATCTTGTTTTGTTTTGCTCTGCTTTGGCTTTTGAGGCAGGGTCTCAAGCAGTCAACTCTGGTCTTCAAATAACCATACAGCTTCCACCTCCCAAGTGTTGGTGTTTTGGGCATGTGCCACCAAGGCCTGCTTATTATGAAAATTGTCATCAACAGGTATTTAGATTATTGACTTAAAAAACAGCAGTGCTGTTGATGCATAGATATGATTTCATGTATTGCATGGGTCTGAAGGGTAGGAACATCTTTTTTAGAGCATCCCTTAGTCTACTTATTTGCTTAAGAAAACCATAGATTCATTTCAAATCCTATTGAATTGAAGGGTTAGCACCATATTTCTTTCATATGCCTTTTTGCTCATCTGAGAAACTGGTAACTTTCCTTCATATAATTCTCGTGAAAAATGGAAGCTATTATCTGTGGCAAATGATTGAAAAACTGCTACCTATTTACACTGAAGAAAATTAGAGTTATTTAAAATGATTAAGACACTGTAGCATCCTTCTTACTAATATGCAAATGAATTAACCTTACTACACTTATATTTGTTTTCGAATTATTTAGCCACAATCTCTCATTATTTTTGTTACCATTTCTTTCCTTCTCTGTATCTTTTATCCTGTTCTTTTTTATATTAACTAATCATGACTCACTTTACCTTCCTAACTAGCTTACCAACTTTAGCATTGTTATTTTGTTACAGAATACTTGGTTTGTGGTTACAGAATACTTGTTAAATTAATTGCAGTTTTACTTCAAGAAAATTATATCAGTTAATATATAATGGTCTTATAAAGTACATATTCATTCCTTTGTAATTCATTAAATCAGTATCATACAGTGGGGCCTATATTTGTATGTCACATACTTGCATTTTAATTACTTTCATTAGAAGTAGCCAGCTGATTTTTAAAAATAAGGAATCTCTTTGAATGGGTTTCTTTTTCTTCTCCACTTTCTAAGGACCATGTACAAATCAAGGATGTTGGCTTACTGTCTTCCTGAAGGACATAGAAACTTCCTTCATAGGTGTGTTTTCTTTCTGTTTTCCTCTGTCACTTTTAATGACAGTTCAGATTTCATAATGCACAGAAAAACACTCCAGAATTACACACAAAAATAGTCCAGAAGTATGCCCCTATATCCAGACTTTAACTTATTTCATCTGCATAACTTCTTTCCAAATGCAGGGCAACATAGCCATAGTTCTGAGAATAAAAATACAGATCTTTGGGAAGCTAGAATTTATAGGCTAATTATGACATCTAGTATATTTCATCACTTGTATCATTTATCTCTCAAAGTTTGATTTGGACTTTTCTGTGCCAATTGCATCATTATTAAACATGATATCAAATCTTTCTTAATCCTCTTAAACACTTGGAATCTAGTTATACTGTTGGAAAATATGCATTCATAATTAATTTTGCATTAATATCTTTTTGTATTTTTTGTTTATTTTTCCCTTGCCTTGCCTTGTATTCCATCCCTCTTCTTCCATGTGATTGATAGTCTTTCATTAGCTTAAGGATGAAGACAAATGCTGTGTGTGATTTCAGAACACTCTTGCTGTAGGGCTCTCTTCTCTACTCTTCCTAACAAACAAAGAATGCCTTGCCCTCATGGTTTCCTAATTTGCCCTGCTCCCTGAAGAAGTCCATCTGAGCCACCAGGGTTGCTCCTGCTGCAATCTGGAAACACTACTGAAATGGTAAACTGAGGAAGTAATCTTGGGCTTACTTTATTTTGTTGCCTTTCTCTTCAGTTATTGCCCAATTTGGCCATATACTCAATGTGTGAAACACTACTTCTTAGGTTCTTTATTTTGTTATACTTTATACGCAAAACACCCAAACAGGTACTTGTCCTGGGAAACTTTAAAGCCAGATGGTGGAGTT
Organism: Cricetulus griseus; assembly: GCF_003668045.3. Classification (NCBI taxonomy): domain Eukaryota; kingdom Metazoa; phylum Chordata; class Mammalia; order Rodentia; family Cricetidae; genus Cricetulus; species Cricetulus griseus. The sequence goes on from NC_048596.1 coordinate 225,711,278, forward strand.
ATCTGGGGAGTAGCAGAACCTTTGTTACACAAAGCCTTAGTGTCAGAGGAGGGTCACTAAGGACAGCCCTTTGAGTTTTGTAGTTTCTCCCGGGTCCTACCTCAACTCTCTCATTCCAGCATGCTGGAGCAATGTGACAAAACTCCTCCTATGCCACCTGCCATGGATCTGGTTAATCCAGCTGCTTTATCTTTCCCTCCATGATTTGCTGTAGACCTTTAAGCGACAAGCCAAAATAAAATCCCTCTTCTTTAATTTGCTTCTGTCGGTTATTTTGCACAGTGACAAGAAAGGTAACAAAAATGATTTTCTAATCTTAGTATTTAAGGCAGAAAGATAAATTTAGTCTGTGATTCCATCTTGTATGGAAATGGTGATCTTTCCTTTAATTCCAGTATGAGGGAGCTAATTATAAATACCACCGACAGATCACATCCTAGGTGCACTCTGAGGAAAGGAATAGAAATATAATTTATTATATTAGGTATCATAGAAAGATTTCATTCCCTCCATAGTATAAATTTAATAACTTCACATGTTGATAGACACCACTTGATTAAGAGTTGAATTCCCTCTTGAAATTTGCAGGCAAATGGATGGAACTAGAAGAAACCATCCTGACTGAGGTAACCAAGTCACAAAAAGACAAACATGACCCTTCCTCCAGTAGCTGATGGAAACAGCAGACACGCACAGCTAAACACTGAGCCAAACTCCTGGAATCCAGTTGCAGAGAGGGAGGTGTGATGAGCAAAGGGGTCAAGACCAAGCTAGAGAAACATTCAGAAACAGCTGACCTGAGCAAGAGGGAGCTCATGGACCCCAGACTGATATTTAAGAAACCAGCATAGGAACAACCAAGACCCCGGATCATGGGTGTCAGTTAAGAGGCCTGGGCAGTCTATGGGGCCTCTGGTAGTGGATCAGTATTTATCCCTAGTACAAGAATGAATTTGGGAGACCATTCCACTTAGAGGGATACTCTCTCAGCCTAGACACACAGGGGAGGCCCTAGGCCCTGCTCCACATGATATGACAGATCTCCCACGGAAAGCCTCACCCTCACTGGGGAACAGAAAGAGGATGGGATGGAGGTTAGTAGGGGGCAGGGGAGGAGGGTAGTTAGAGGGAACCTGTCTTGACATGCAAAACAAGCTTGTTTCTAATTTAAATTAAAAAAGGGAAAAGTTATATTCTTCATTAAAAATATATTAATTGTTTTAAAGAGTTGAATTCCCATGCTAGGGTAGCCTATGAGGAGAGTAAGGGCATGGGAATAATGTGTGAATGGGAACTGTTTCTGTTGGATGCTTTAATGCTTTCACATTAAAGGGAAGCAAAGTAGTTGACCTGGTTGGCACTGGGGAAACAGGAAGGAGGTTTGCTGGAAGAGCAGAGCCAATGAGCTGGGAATAGGACAGCTGCTCTCTTTGTTCATGCTGCCACTGGCCTTTCCAATGCATGAGACCCTCTCACAAATCATGCAGATTTCACGGTCGCTATGATCCAACCAGTGATTCACCCAGGCAGGGAGGTTGAAAGAGAACACACTCATGGATGTGTGTGCCTAAAGACACACATGCACACAGTGCTACAAGGTTTGGCCAGGATTGTGTAGCTGCTAAGTCATGTGAAAAAAAGAACATAGCTGATCTCACACACCACTGAGCCTTGTGGCCTAAGGGAAACGGACAGTATCAATTTCCCAGAAGAATTAGGGAAATGTATCACCTACGACAACCAGCTGCTTTGCCCCTGAGAGGTCTCATAGGCTGTGACTTTCCCCAACCAAACCATAATGTGTGAAAGCTCATTGATTTTCTCCCTTTAGTCACTATAGCTCTCCCGTCCCTCCCCCACAACGTTCAGCATAACTGATTGTTTGCTAGCTTTCTCCACCCCTTTGTTTCTTTTCCTTCCTCTCTTTCTCTTTCTCTTTTCCACTTCTCACCCTTGGTATTTCCTGTTGAGAAGTGTTATCTGCTCAGTCAAATCAATTGCTCCATGAAGGAAAGGGTTGTGTGTGACACATACTGGATGCCACCTGATTTTGACTATCCCTGATCCTGTGCATGCCCCTTCAATATCAGGTTGCTGGCTGTGGCCCAGGAGACTATCTTCTTTCCCTGATTTTTTTCTTTTTTGTGTGTGTATGTGTGTGTGTGTGTGTATGGTAGTAACCCTTTCCAGGTATCATCATCATTATAACAGTTAGGATGCTGGGGTCAAAGCTAAGAAGTGATGGAGAGCCGCAAACAAACAAACTCCTGACCTTCTGCTGCTGTCAGGCTATGCATGAATCAGACTTAGATGATGAAAAAACTCAACTCCAACGTACTCTTTCCATTTGTTTCTGCTACATCCTCTTTTAAGCCAGGTATCATCTTTTCAAAACTGGAAAGAGGAAGAATTTTACACACACACACACACACACACACACACACACACACACACACACACACACAGAAAGGGAGAGGAAGGGAGGGAGAGAGAAAGACAGAGAAAGTGTTTAATAAATATAGAATTTGAGTTAGGCCAGATGAATAAATTCTTTCAGTCTACAACATGGTACAGCATCTGTGGGTAGCAATACTATACTGTTTACTTAAAAAGTTTACTAACTAAAGTTTATTGTTATAGTATGTTCTCCCCATACACACACAAGACACATAAAAGCTTTGAAGATCATAGACATTTCTATTTAAGTGGTTGTTTATCTACATATGTACAAGTCCAAACATCAAATTCTATCCACTGCATCCATGCAATGCTTTATATCTCAATTATAACTACATAAGCTGCTAGTATATGAGCATGTGAATATACATATGGAAGATTGTGAAAGTAATTTTATCTCCAAAGAAGTTAGTATAGAATATTTAGAAAATTTAGAAAAACAATAATATTTGGCATAGCGATAATGAAAAAGCCCACGGTCTAAAAGCATCAACCTATGTCATTTTCAAAGGTTTATTTTTGAGAGTTACCTTATTTTATTTGTGTATATATGCATATCTCTTTGTGTGTGTGTGTGTGTGTGTGTGTGTGTGTGTGTGTGTGTGTGTATGTATGTACATGTTCACATGCCTAGAACTGTGTTTGGGTGCCTGTAGAGTTCAGAACATGGTGTTGCATCTTCTAGAGCTGGAATTGCTGGTGCTTGTGGGCTGCTCTAAATGTTGTTGGGAACTGCATTTTTTTCCCTCTGAAAGAACAGCTAGTGCTCTTAAAGGCCAAAGCATCCTTCTGAATTCCTTAACCTTTGAGGGTTACTTATTTGTCATGCAACATCTAATGTGAACTGCCTTTACCTCAACAGTGCTTTTCCTATTTGGAAGTTTGGGAACGTATCTTCTATGCATGCCTGATGGTGTCATGACAAGGTACTTTTAGTAACATGCAAACTTTACACGATGTGAAGAGAAACTAAAGTAACTTTGAAATGCTGAAATATTTTTTTTTTGTTTTACAAACTTGTTTCTGAGATGAAACTGAGCTGCCTTTCTTATCCATAACCTAACAGAGCTTTTCTGTAAGCCTCTAGTGCCAGTACTAACTTCTCAGCCCTTTACCTGTTGCTCATCTGTGCTAGCATATTTAACTAGATCTCCCCTCTTCAGAAGTATGTTGGATTCACCAGTGGTCATCCACACATCACCTTCAACATGCAACACAAATAGTAAGATGTTGTCACTTTCCTCACCAGTGTTTACACACATCTATGAAGAAAAACATCTGCAGATGACACCAACTAACAATCTAAGTGTCAGAGGAGAGACTACCTTAAATGGCCTCCCCTGATAATGAGATTGATGACTGACTTATATGCCGTCCTATAGCCTTCACCCAGCAGCTGGTGGAAGTAGAAGCAGACACCCATAGCTAAACACTGAACTGAACTGAAATTCAGTTGCAGAGAAGGAGGAGTGATGAGCAAAGGGGTCCAGACAAATCTGGTGAAACCCACAGAAACAGCTGACCTGAACAAGGGGGAGCTCTTGGTTCCCAGACTGATAGCTGGGAAACCAGTATGGGACTGATCCAGATCCCCTAAATGTGGGAGTCAGTGATGAGACCTCAGAAATCTATGGGGCCCCTTGTAGTGGATCAGTACGTATCCCTAGCATAGGAATGGATTTTGGGAGCTGATCCCACATGGAGGGATACTCCCTGAGCCTAGTCACAAAGGGGTAGGCCTAGGCCCTATCCCAAAGGATATGACACACTCTTATGATCCTCTTCGGAAGGTCTCACCCTCCCTGGGGAGCAGAAAGGGTATGGGATAAGTAGGGTATTAGTTGGCGGGGAGGGCAGAGTAGGAGGGAAGGGAGAGGGCCTTGGAATTGACATGTAAAATAATCTTTTTTCTAATTAAAAAACAAAACAAAACAAAAAACTTCTGAAGATAGCAGAGCCTCAAAAGTCACTGTGTTTTGTCCTGAATCCAAGAAAACCATAATGTGATTTTCTAAAATCATTAACTTATGAGCTCATTTTGCTAGCTAAAGAAAGAAAAACTCTGTGAAAGCTCCAGGTTCAGTTTGAGACCTTATATGGACAATGAATGAGGAGGATACATAGGCCAGTCTCTGGAATGCACATGCGTGTGAACACAAACAGGTATGAGCACCACTCACATAAAGGGGACCCTTCAAAAGTAAAAGTAAACTTATAAGCAAAAGCTTCATACATAGATTAAGAAAATAAATACAAGGGAATAACGTTATGGAGCAGAATCTAAAACTACAAGGTGAAGCTTGAGAACCGTAGTTTACTCCTCTCCTTAGGAAATTCAACATTTGACTAACAGAAATCTGAGGAAGAAATCAGAAGAAATGGATTGGATCAAGCTGTCAGGGAAGTGACAAATATTAACCAAAGCAGTGTAATATCAGTTGGGTGAAGTCAAAAGCTTGCTTTTTTTTAAAGTTTAATTTTATATTTATTTACGTTTATGGGTGTCTGTCTCTGTTATGTCGTAATTGTATAAGTACACACAGAGACCAGAAGATGGCATCCAATTCCCTAGAGCTAGAGTTATAGGTGGCTATGAGCCTCCTGACATGGTTATTAGGAACTGAGCTTGGGTCCTCTAAAAAAGCAGGAAGTGCTCTAAACCACCAGACCTCTGCAGTGAAACAGTTACTTATCAAGGCACTCTACTAGGAACCTATCCCAGAAAAATAAGTGGTGCCTCCTGTTATGTAATCATGTATTCCCCAATAAAGGGATAATTAAATGCATAAGAAATGAAGGTCTGTGCTCACATATTACACAGGAAAACATAGGATAATTTTAGGATGTAATGTGTTTCAAAATGATAATACAAGTAAATGTCTATGATCATTTTTGCTTCAATAGGAAAGACTCACCCAGTCTTAGGTAGTCATTAATAATGTGATGTCAAAATACTTACAGGTATGAATAAAATAAACCAGTGGCTCCTCTTTCTCATTTACAATCACTGATTTTTTTATACACATGCATTTTATTCAAAAGAAGAAAAGGCCATTTAAATACCATTTGTCACATACATTAGTAGAATATACATTACACTTTATAGATCAAAATAGATTTTAAGTAATTGGTTTCTTTGTTTCCTTTTTAGACTTATTCATTTTCACTTTTATGTGTACTAATGCTTTATCTGCACACATGTCTAATAACCACACACATGCCTGGTGCACATGTAGGCCACAAAGGGGCATCAGATCTTCTGGAACTGTAGTTACAGCTGGTTGTGAGATACCCTGTGAGTTCTGGAATCAAACCAAGGTCCTCTGGAAGAGCAACAAGTATTCTTAACTGCCGACTCATCTCTGCAACCCCAATTTTAAGCTCAGTTTCTTCTGTAAAATGGAATAAATGATAACCCCCATTTTCATCTGGTGACTTTAGAAACAAATAGGCTAAACATATACAAATATTTGGATAATTTCAGCCACAGTGTAACTACTTATTCAGTGTTAAATATTATTGTTTGGACATTAAAATGGGTCAGAAAACATGGCTCTGGAGCTGGGTGGTGGTGGCACACGCCTTTAATCCCAGCATTCCAGAGGCAGAGGCAGGTAGATCTCTTTGAGTTCAAGGCCAGCCTGGTCTACAAGAGCTAGTTCCAGGACAGGCACCAAAGCCACAGAGAAACCCTGTCTTGAAAAACAAAAACAAAATGAAACTAATGGCTCAGGGCATGAGTGTCTGCCATATCAACAGCAATATGCACAGTATGGCCATATGTGAGCCTATTAGCTCAGTTTTGTGGAAGAGAGAGACTGGAGAATCATTGGAGCTTGCTGGCTGCATGTATGGCTCCAAACTCAGTGAGTAGCCCTGTCTCAGAGAATCTAGACAACAGTGATAAAGCAGTAGAGCAGGACACACACCATCCTCCTCTGGTTTATTTTCTGTTCACAGACACCCCTCACCCCCAACACACATACACGGGGTGCCGGGGCAGAGGCGAGGAGAGGTGTCGCTATTTTAGAGGATACGTGGTGATAAAAAAAACAAAATTAACCCAGAATAAGTAGATTTTTTATCCTTTCTTTTTTGCTTGCTCATTTGATTTCTTTTTCTCGAGTGCGAAAGTGTGTGTGTGTGTGTGTGTGTGTGTACATTCCAAAGAACAGCTGTCATTGGTTCAGTTAGGTCTCTTTTCCCATCTTGTAAGTTTCAGGATTCGTCTAAGGTTGCCAGGCTAGATGAAAATCACTTTAGCTGCTGAGCCACCTCACTGGCCCATAAAATAAAACTTTAAAGTTTATACGGAGACATATATTTGCAATGGCTGAAACTGTTTGCTTCTACAGCTTAGGGTTGTGGGTACCACTGGGCAGAGTGGTTTTACTTTTTTTGATTTAAGTCTTTTTTCACTAGTATTCAATTTAAAACCTACAGATGTATGGATAAAATTACTTCCTTGACAGTATGCTCTTTGTGGGGATTTCTTGGTTGTGAATACAATAGGCACTGACTAAACACTTGTGTGATAGCTTACTATGCAGGCATACATAGAATCTTAATGACCTATTTCACTAATTGACCACTGGCTTTGAAAAGGCATTTCCACCTGTGTAGCAAGATCGGATTAGTGGGATTTGTATACTGTAGCAACAACTTGTTTTCTTTTTCATTTCAACCATCAAAACACTGTCTAGGAGTAATGAAAATATTGGCTCACTTCAGTCAACACATTTTGTTCTGTTTCTGAGTCGAAATTCCCCAGCAGGTTTGTTATATCTCTTAGGAATCTTTGTGAGAAAGAAGTGGAGTCCATGATTGGCAGCTTGGAAGCTCTGCCAAACCCTGGCCCTGGCTTTCTAGTTTATCATTATGTCACTCACCAGTTTCTGCACATGACTGGGAAAGGACAGTGGTCACTCCTCTGACGATTCATCTTATAATAGAAGAATGAAACTATAGACAAGCCTTCTTGTAAGAATCACCTAGGTAAATATTGCCTCTATCTCTCACCCAATTGTCTACAAGTTATATGAACAATCTAAGATCTAGTATCTCCTTTTTTAAATTGGTGCAGATACAAGTAATAGATTTGCTATAAAATTGTATCATGACACTTACATGAAATAAATATGTACAAGCATATTGGAAACTGCTCAGTAGAAGATTGTCCTGGCATTTGTAGCAGGCTGGGAAGCAATGCTGATTATTATTGTGCTAATGGGTTCTTGCTTTGTTTTGTTTTCAATTAATTTTTGAGGGGGTTTCTTTTGTGGGGAGGAATGCTGCAGTAGTGATAGGTGGAAATGCAGGAACGGGAAGGTGAGTGGGATTAGTGTTCATGATGTGAAATTGCCAAGAATCAATAAAGAATTTTGTTATATAAAGTTATAAATAATAATCACAAACACTAAGCAATGTCATTCCTAGAATACATCATATGACATCTTGTCATATTAACTATGGGCATATAAAGTACCTTTAAAGTTGATATTTCAAAGTTATATCAAACTTGTTTAAGTTTCTAATGTCATATGTTTGATCGCCTATAATAATTCTTTCCAGGAAAACAAAAAGATGTTATTAGACAAGATTGGGAAGAAACTATTGAACATGAAATAAACCTGTATTGATACACATTTAGTGTTCCTTGTGTTATACAGGAAACTTAGGAAATAAACTTCAATGGTGTGTGTGTGTGTGTGTGTGTGTGTGTGTGTGTGTGTGTGTGTGTGTTATTTTCAGATTTCCGTGTGTCAGACAGCTCCTTAATGAAATGCATCTTTGAAAATGGCAGTCTGTAGAGATAAAATAAACCATTCCAGCAACCTTAATCAGGATATATTTTAACAGAAGGCCTAGAAGAATAATTTTCAAAGATAAAATGAAAAAAAGTGCATTAAAAAAATCACAGCATGCTGCTTCTCTTGTCCCAATGAGAAGGGAAATTCTCTGCTGTATGTAAACTATATTTGAGATTCTTTTCCTGAATGATACCCTGGCTTTTGCTGTAAAACCCTTCAAAGCAAGCTTTAACTATTTATACTCTCCTTTGCAATAGAAATAACAACTCTTTTCCTGGGGGGTAGGAGAGAGGAGTTTGACTATAAAAGCTATCTTCAAAATGAACATTTTATTTATGCTACTATTCTTGAGCCCAGGAAAGGTTGGAAGTGTTGAAAACTATTCAGGACTTTGTGCAATCTGCCCTGATTTCATATGTTCCCTCGTATGAGTTGGAACAAAGAGGTGGGCTGGATGGAATTAAAGAATATATATATATATATATATATAATATATATATATATATATATATATATATAGTGGTGATCAAAAGCTGCTGATAAGGGAAGCCAGTGTGCTCCCGGGTGATGTGTGTATTCAACTCCAGGCTGACTCCTCTTATGCTAATACAGCCAATTTCCTCTTTTATTTCATTTCTGGAGCCTGAATCTACGATCTCTGATAAGGTTCCCAAGGATACCGCCTTCACTCACAAATGGGGAGGTGGAAGGGGGAGTTCGTGATGGAGATGTGTAACTCTGAGAGAGCACTAGAGGATGAATAATTTAAAACTCCGCCCGGAGATTTGAGGCAAAATGCAGAGATAAGAGACACCAGAGGGTGTTCTCTGTTTATTCAGAGCTTCATCTTCCAATGACAGCTGACCTCCAAGGTCAAGGGCATGATGGGAAATAGAACTGGCAGTGAGAAAGGTAGAGCAATCCACAAGAAAGTAATGATTTACTTTGTGTCAAATGACACATTGATCTTTTTTTTTATTTAACTACTCCTTTCTGTGTGGGGTTCTCCCTCAATGGAAAACCTGTGATGGGGGCAAGTTTGCATAAGCCTTAATCTATTCTCATGATTGAGAATTTCTCATAAGCTTTTTCTTAGCAACTTGATCTTGGCATATTTTATAATACTTTTCTTAAGGAAATGAAGGTCAAAATTCATTGTGATTGAGCACCGGAAGTATGCATGGCTTCAGACCTCAAGGTATCTGGTTGAAAGGCACAGAGGTCTTTAGTTTCTCTAAGCAAAGGCTGTGTGCTGCTTCTGCTTCCTGACTTTAAATCTGTACAGAGAAAGCTTTTCATTCGCCCCTCAGTAAATTTTTCTGGAGCCTTCTCTAATCCCCTTTATAACAAAACACGAAATTAGCTAAGTTTACCCTAATCAAATTTTTGTGTTTTCACTGGTTGACGGTCTCAATCCTGGAACACAGCTCTTTGCCTCAGAGACTTCGAAGCCATTTGTCGCTCATAGAAGCATGATGTTAGTTTAAGGAACTTACAAATTCTGACAGTAAGACATACACCTAGGATAGCTTTGGTTCCCATGATCAAAACCTTCTGCTGGGGCGATCCTATTTGTTTCAACAGAGTATAACCATGACCTCTGCAGAGAGAGAGGCAATGTCAAATGCTTCTCAAGGCTGGTTTACATTTCCCTCATCGTCTTCAACTGCTGTTTCTGCTTTCCTCTGTCTGAATGTTAACCCTGTTTTCATTCCTGAGCAATCATACCTTTTATCTTTCTTTAGATAAACATGAAAACATACGAAGGTCACTGCCGGGTGAGAGGTAAGATGTGCGTGACTGCCACCCGGCCTTAACCAGTCCATTTCTTCCTCCTCTCTTCCTTGACAAACAATTCTTGCCGGTTTTAGTGGAGTGAGACGCTATAAAAGCGTGATTCACAAGCTCGCCACTCAGAGTGCCCATACAGGTTGTCCCTCCAAGGGTCCGATTCCCATGGCACTAGCTTGCTTGGGTTTTAGCTTACACTTGCACGCTGTGTACCCCCCTTTCTCACCCACCCAACATTCCTGTTCTCATCTTCATAATTTGTCAAAGCAAATACGAGGTACACTGCATTTATTCTTTTCTGAGTATATAGAATACAATTTGTCCAGATTTAAAACAAACTCATCTTGTGATTATTGGTCTGTCCTTTGCTAATTACTGATTTTTTTTTTTTCTGAGTAGTAAGAGTACAAATGGGAGAAGGATAGATGGAGGGAGGGGAAAGGAGAGAGGGAGGGAAGAAGAGAGAGAGAGAGAGAGAGAGAAAGAGAGAGAGAGAAAGAGAGAGAGAGAGAGAGAGAGAGAGAGAGAGAGAGAGAGAGAGAGAGAGAGAGAAGATACAGAACCAAAAGTTTGTAGATAAAAACAGCCAAGTGACTGTAAAAGTAAAATAAAACATTAACTCTTGGGTAGTATTGAAATGTGCAATTACTAAAACTTTCTTTAATAACTCAGAAACCAGACAGTTTAATTCTGACATTGAAGACTGTTTTCTAAACAACACACTGCATGTCTGTTTGACTGCTACTGGGAAGGCACTAGTGTCATAGAAGTCACCTCCTCCATAAAAACTATAGTTTGCCCTGTTTTTCATTGCTATGAATTGCCTTATCCTGAGGTTGGTTTTAAATCAATGAGAAGTGTGCCTATTTGGTTAAATGATGTCTACTAAATTTAAATTATGCTTTTAAACATAGAGTTCAATATCAGAATAGGCTGAATATCACACACATAAATGACAAGAACATTCTTTAGTTAAAAGAGAATATTGATATTTAAATTGTTGTCAGTCCCTTTCTGAAAAATTACTATTGCATACAATTTCTTTCATTTTTATTCTTTCTTTCCCTCCCCCAACATTTTCAGATTATTTTTGGTGATGTGAAAAAATGTAGCATGCCTATCATCACTTATGACAATTATGTAGGGCCAGAATACATTCATGTTAAATCTCCAAACTTTGAATTCCTTTTTTTCTATGTCATACTGAAAGGTTAACTTCAAGATTCAATTTAACCCTCATCAAATCTTTATGTTTCCACTACTTAGGTGCAGAGACATTAACTCACTCAAGTATTAAATTCAAATATTTAGCTATTCCTTCTGCCACAACAGAAATCCATATTGCTTATGACTGTGAAAACAACCATGTATGGACAGATAGATGAGTAGTCACATCAGCAATTAACAGATACTGTGGTTTCCTATAGAAACTCCTAATTCAAAATAATTCATTGACAAACTACTAAATCAAATGATAAGACATGGCCAAAGATATTCTTACAGAAAATCATGGAAATGAATTCTGCATGGAATAACTCACTTTAAAAGGATGAATTAGAATGTTGGACATGTAGAGAAAATTGAGTCCATGAATGTCATTTGAAACTTCAGATGTCCTGGGGTGATTTCCCTAAGTCACTAGAGTAAGACTAAAAGAAACTGACTTCTTCCCTTTCTAAGACAAACCCTGAGAATGGAGAACTGTAGGGACAGGTCTCCTTTAGATCTTGCTTTCTATACCAGTCTCTTTTAATATGGAAATGGACAAACTTTTCAACAATCACTTAAAGGCCCTTTTTCTCTGTTACATTTTTTATTATTAATTTATTTTTTACATTCCAATCCCATCCCCCTCCCCCTCCTCGCACTCCACCCCCCATACACACCTCCCATCTGCTCCTGGGAAAAGGTAAGACCTCCTCCAGGAAGTCTACTAACTCTGACCCATCATCTCATTGAGGCAGGACCAAGGCACCTCTCTCCACCCTCCACACTCCTGTATCTAGGCTGGGCATGGTATCTCGCCATGTAGAATGGGCTCCACTAAGTCAGTTTGTGCATTAGTGTTAGATCTTGGTCCCATTGCCAGTGGCCTCAGGTCACACCATTGACACCTATATTAAGAGAGTCTAGTTCAGTCTTATACAGGTTCCTCATTTGTTAGACCAGAGTCAGTAATCTCTCACTAGCTAGGGTCAGCTGATTCTGTGGGTTTCCTCATCATAGTCTGGACTCCTTTGTTCATATTTTTGCTCCTCTCTCACTTCGATTGTACTCCAGGAGCTTGGCCCATTGGTTAGTTGTGAATTTCTTCATCTGCTTCCATCTGTTTCTGAAAGAGGGTTCTAGCTTCTCTGGGGTTATGGATTGTAGGCTGGGTATCTTTTGTTTTATGTCTGGTATCCACTTAGGAGTAAGTACATACAATATTTGTCTTTCTGGTTTTGGGTTACCTAACTCAGGATGTTTTTTTTTTCTAGTTCTGTCCATTTGCTTGCAATTTTAATTGTTTCTTACTGCTGAGCAGTACTCCATTGTGTAAATATACACATTTTCTTTATCCATTCTTCTGTTGAGGGGCATGTAGGTTGTTTCAAAGATCTGGCTATTACAAATAATGTTGCTATGAACATAGTTGAGCAAAAGTCCTTGTAGTATGACTGTGTCTCTTTTGGGTATATGCCTTTTCTTGAAATGTATACTCAGAGCCCATCAGATCTGGTTATAAGTGTGTGACTCCAATTTTTACCTTCTCATCTTCAATCTCAGGTCAGTGATTTCAGAAGCATGATAAGACAGGACTTTCCATCGAGGTGCATTTTCCCCAGTAGAAGAACATGAGAAAGGCTTACAGAGCCTGTGGGTTCATTTGTGGTGTGCTTTGGTTAAATCTTCATTTTAAAGCAATGAAAGTAAAGTGTGTGAGCATGCAAGGGGTTGAGTATTCGCTACTGGAGATATGTGTCTACTTTCGTGTATGCACCCCTGTGTTAACTAACGACATAATGCCATGCTTCAAACTTGGGTTTAGACTTACTTAGTATTACAGCTGGATGAGTAGAAGATTCTCAGCATCTAGGGACTACAAAGATTTAAGAACTGGAAGAAAGGAAGAGTTCTATGGAAAGAGATCTTTTGGAACTAGAGAATAGTTCAGTGGCTAAGAGCTCTAGTTGCTCTTTCAGAGGACCTGGGTTCAATTCTCAACACCCACATGAAAGCTCACAATTGTCTATAACTCAAGTCACAAGGAACCTAACACACACATAGTGTACAGACACACATGTAGGCAAAAATATACCTTCACATAAAATAAAATATAGGTTAAAAACATTTTTTACCCTGAGTGACATAACCCAGACATAGAAAAAAACATGGTATATACTCACATGTAAGTGGATATTAGACACAGAGCAAAGGATAACCAACCTAAAATTCACAACTCCAGAAAAACTAAGAAACAAGGCGGACCCTAAGAAAGACATACATGGACCCCCGGAGAAGGGGAAGGGGATGAGATCTCCTGAGTAAATTGGAAGCATGGGGTGAGTTAGGAGAAAGAGAAAGGGGAAAAGAGGAGAGAGGGAGAAGAACATGAGGGATCAGGAAGGTTGAGTTGGGGGGAAGAACAAAGAAGGAGAGCAAAGAAAGAGATACCTGAATAGAGGAAGCCATTATGGGCATAAAGAGAAATCTGGCACAAGGGAAATTCCCAGAAATCCACAAGGATGACCCCAGCTAAGAATTTAAGTAATAGTGGAGAGGCTACCTTAAATACCCTTCCCCTATAATGAGATTAATGACTACCTTAAATGCCATTATAGAGCCCTCATACAGGAGCTGATGGAAGCAGAAGCAGAGATTCACAGCTAAGCACTGAGTCAAACTCTTGGAGTCCAGTTGTAGAAAGGGAGGATTGATGAGCATAGGGTTCAAGACCATGATGGGAAAACCCACAGAAACAGCTGACCTGAGCAAGTGGTAGCTCACAGACCCCAGTCTAACAGCTGGGGAACTAGCACAGGACCTAACCAGGCTCCCTGAAAGTGGGTATTTGTTGGCCCCTGGCAGTGGAACCACTATTTATCCCTAGTGTATGAATGGACTTTGGGAGCCCATTCCCTATGGCGGGCTATTCTCTCAGCCTAGATACATGGGTGAGGGTCTAGATCCTGCCCCAAATAATGTGACAGACTTTGATGATCCTTCATGGGAGGCCTTACCATTCCTAAGGAGTGGATTGCAGGTGGGATAGAGAGTTTGTGGGGAGGCAGGGTGGGGGGAATGGGAAGACAGGAGGAAGATGAAACTGGGATTGGTATGGAAAATAAGACTGCCTTTAATTTAAATAAAAATTAATTTAACAGAAAGGCAAAGAGATTTTTGGCTTACATATATCATGAACATTTATCAACTATGGCTCCCTGAATATGATAGGCATGTTTACACAGAGTAATTTTACTGAGCTCTTTCTGCCTGTGTTGCAGTTAAGATTTAGTTAGTAAATTCAGGAGACCCACATTCCTATTGACTCTCTCCTATAAAAATCAACATACTCAGGTCTGATACTCTGCTTATATCCTGGGGTGAAATAAACTACATAAAAATCAAAGTCTGTAGGTGGTTTTCCTCTTAAGACTACAATTTCACTTTTGTTTCATAATTAGAAAGTTTATTTGATCTTACAGTTTACTTTTAAAGGCTATTTTTCTTTTGTAACCTTCAGCGCTATTAAAATACTGTATCTGTTGAAATTTTATAGTTCATTTTCAATATCAATGCATATCAATGGTATGTTGTATCATGGCATTGCAAAGTAATATTGCATATAACCTTATCATGCGAACTATAAAAATTTACTATTGAACTAATAGCCTAGTTAATTTCTTTGGTACAGTAAATAAAAATATTCCTCACAACTTTATTCTCCTTAACTGACATCTATACTTTGTTCTCCTTAACTGACATGCACTTATTTGGTACCCCCTACTCAAAGCATTCATGTTAAAGTCAGTGAATCTGAAAAATAATATACAATATTAAAATATTTTGTTTTGATTCTTATGTTTTAGTTAGTTTATTCTCACTTAGTTCAACTCTTACATTTAGCTCTTAAGTATTCCTTGTTATAGAAAAATGTATTTCTATTTAATGTAATAATTTTCTTTCTGTTTGACTAACATAATTTAACTAGTATTTTTATAATATTTACTTACAAAGCAGAGAGATTGTACATGTTTCATAGTTTCACTGCTTAAAATCCTCAAAATAACTTAACTTACTCCAAATGCAAAAATCTATACCACATTTTTTTAGAATGATGTTTTTGTAATTTAAGTCAGGTTATTAACTAAAACAATGGTTTAGCCTTCACTGAAGAGATGTTTCCAATCTTAATCTTTTTCTCCTATATTTGGGATAGCATGACTTTTGAATAAATGTTTTTAATCAGCCTTTAAAAATTAAATTCAGGTATGTATACTTTAACCATTTTTGAATAATATATTTTTCCTCCTAGTTGTAAGCAAGCCAACAAAATCAAGCCCTCAATTGGTATGAACCATGATCTTAGTAGAACCTACTTCTATTTGTTGTTATATTTCTAACTATGTGAGTCCCATGATTGTCACTGATATTATATTATCCCAGCATAGAATGTATTGGTGAGTGAAGGTTTACAACTGGAGGGCATTTTTTATTAGCCCTCTGTCTCAAAAGCTCACCTGTGCTTCCCACTAATGTTCATATGTCTTGGCCTGCACATCTTTTCACACAATATCCCAAACATTTAAATAATGTTCAGGTACACAGTGGAGCTTGCAAAGTCTTACAAATTGTTGGTTTCCTCATTATCTATGAAAGCACTTGTTAGATTTAGGGAAGTTGTAAATTCAGTGTGGAGTTTACTGGTGATATAAATACTACTCATTTCTAAATTATTTTTAATACGTGTTCAAACCTACCATTCGTAGAAAGCAGAAAGTGATTTGTAAAACTGGATAGTATTGTTTGCCTTAAGAAAGTTAAGGCTTAGCTAAAAAGAAAATATAAGCTTTTGGAAGTGAGATGTCCATAAAGATGGCAAATTCTGAAACAGTAAATACTGTTGTGGTAGTTCCACTTATAGAATGGCCATAGTATTGCCTTGAAAGATTGGAGATGAGTTCATGCAACAACTACTTTAACAAATGAAAACTATTTTATAACATCTTTCAAATGTTCTATTATTTATCTGTGTGAACCTGATGCCTCCAATTTTGGCCAGGAAAAAAAAACATGAAAATTTCAAGTGACATATTTATGAACAGTGAAGCTGCAAAAGAAGAAAAACACTAAGCCACACAGTGAAACAATTGCTTTCACTCTAAAATTAAAAACTAAAATATTTTGCAGTACTGAAATTTAACACAGTGACAAAAATTATTTTGAATGCACTAAAAAATAAATATAAAATAAAGTAACATTATGGCATTGAGTTTTGCATAAAAATATAGAATTTACTGAGAGATATCCCAGCCTGTGCTTTCAGAGCCAGACACAGGCAGCTAAAGCAATGTGCTTTTATTTGATGTATCTTCTTTAGAAAAAAAGGCAATCAACATCAAATTATATACTTAGGCAAATAATCCATGGAAGAGAAAAGTTGATGATAAACAAATTAAAAGTTAACATTTAAATTACACTGTGAGTTTCTAATTCAGGGTACTTTTAAATTTTACTAGTCATGAGATGTTGAATGAACATAAGGTGGTATAAAATGTTTTATATTGAAAAGAACACTAATAACAAGAAAATGTTAGCCAATATTACTTTCCTTCTTTTTTTCCTTTACAGTGATTTTTTTCCACACTCCAGTGCCTTATTGAGTCAGTGTCATATCCTGTCTAACTGCAGGATACATTTATTTTTATTTGGTTCCTTGGAACGCAAGACTGACATTCTGATTTTACAGAGAAGATACGGATTCATAACAAAGGGCTTAAAATTAGGGTGTCTCTCCCCCTATCTGTGTTGCAATTACAGATGACACTCCATTTCCAGAACAAAATTATCTTTACTTTAATTTGATTTTGTAACAGGTTTGGAGGTTTGAAATTTAAGTTCACCTGATAAAGTAACTTCTCATGGATGAAACTTCAAAGATGAAGAGACAGATAAAGTAGCCAGGGCAATATCAATAGGGAGCAGGTACAAACAGTACAGATATCAGGATGGAACTGAGGAAAGGACAAGGAGTTGTCCTCAACAGTCACTCTCCCACACAAGCTACACTTTGGCATTATAATGTATAAGGTGATATATTTTCTTTTGCAGAATCTTTTTCTGGTGAGGATAGAACAGATTTTTTTTTGTCTAACTGATCAAGAAAAGATGGGGATTAAAAGAGGGAAGGAATAGTGGTTTAATGAGTAGTTAATAGAGTGGTTTAATGAGTCATTACTAATTGCATGGCCAAGCCCTAGTCTTCAGATAGGTCAGAGAAGAGCAAAATGGCATGTGGGCTTAATGAAGGCCCTGAAGAACCAGAGTGTGGCATCTCTTCCCTCAGTCACCAGAGGGCTGATGGAATGTCAGAGAGGAGAATGACCCAAAAGGGTGCTTCTCACAGGTTTCAGTCTGTAGTCTATCGGTACTCTTGGAATTATGTGCTCAGCTTGTCACCTTGAATACATCAAACTGGCATATTTAGGAGAAGAGTAGCACTTCTTACAGTCATGCTGAACATTCTCTCTTGTATCACTGATATTCTTGTGTTTTTTCTTTCCTCTAAAATGATTTCTTCAGGTTTAAACAGCACTGTGGAGCATCCCAACATGCTCCTCTTCACAACTATGTCATCATTACAGTTTCAAAATCCTTGAAAGATGGAAAAGATGTTCTCAATTTCTCACTTACACAATGAATAGAAGCTTAGACAGTTTTGTACTGTTCTCAACAAATCTTTATCCCCTCAGCAACAGGCATTCTCATAAGCATTCTTGGATATACAGTTTTCAGGCTTTCATTGTTTTCTTCCTTACTTTATGTTCTATTATCTCCATAAAGAGATACTTTGGACAATACGTTTCATTGTTTAATTAGTTAACCTCCCATGCCCCTGCATCTGGCAGTTACATTTACCAAAACAAACATAGAATTACGTATTATATAATTTCTGCACTTTATAAATATCAGGTACTGAATTTAAGTACTGGCGTGCATATTTGCTCTTCTTGATGGTCATATGCACTCAATGTTGTCTAAAGGTTCAATTCAAAAACTATAAATGGGTTTTATTGTAAACAGAATGTGTTTTCTTTCCAATGCACTGGTGAATGTAGAGGGAGAGGCTATTCTCAGACCCAAGATGCAGTGAAACTGTATTTCTAAGTAAGCCATACTTAGGGTGAATAATACAAGTAAATAAAAACAAAAACTTTCTGGCATCAGAAAAATCTTGCAAAATTTTAGAAAAATGACATGCACTTGATACTAAAGTTAGAAAGAGAGAGAGTGACAGAGAGAAAGGCCATTGAACTTTGTAAAAGAAATGTAACTTACCACATAGGGGGGATTATTATCCAAAAGCCTGTATCACTTGCACTCTACTGTCTCAGCTTCCTAAACAAGCAATGCTATTACACCCGTTTCAATCAGTTTATTTTTTATTAACTCACATAATTTCTTTTGGTTTCTATGTTTTTGTTTATTCTGCCACTCATTTTAAATTGCAATTCAATATAAATTAATCTCCTCCAAGAGACTGCTTTGTTCTCAGATAAAGCTCATAGACAAAAGTTCTCACTTTGCCTTCCCATAGCATGGATGTAAACCATTTACATTATGTTGTTGACTGAGTGTGTCTCTATCTGTCTAAAGCCAACATGCATTGTCTTTGCCCCAGTATGATGTGCTTTCCCAAGATCTGCCTTCCTGTCTGCTTCCCTCTCTCCTTCTCTCCATCCTTCTTTCCCTCCTTCCTTTCCTCCTTTCTTCTTTTCATTTTCTCTTCTGTACTCTTCCCCCTCCTAATGTCTCTTATCACCCCCCCTTTCCTGTTCTGCCTCTTTCTCTTCCTTCTTCATTCCCGAAGACTTGGTTCATCTTAATGGCAGGAGAAAGTAGCAAATACTTACTGGATATATAAACATGCAAATAAAGGAACAAATAAGGAGTAACTGGATTTAAGATTATTTGCATGCAGAAAAATATGTAGCAACCTTAGTCTATGTAGGATCCGCGAGTGTTGTTAATTATCTCAGCCCTGACTGGCTTGCATTAGGATGAGGAGCTGGTATGTGTTAGCATCTAGTAAAAGGTTGTTTCCTAATTCAATATGCACAACAGCAAACAAGGAAGGAGGCTGCTTAATTTGTGATGAAGTATTGAAAGGGACATTAATGGATGTCTAAAGATAGGGAAAGCCTAGTATATGAACTTGAAAAAAATGCTTTCTTTGTTTTCTTATAGATGATCATTTCTGTGGGGGAAGAGATGTAGAGGGTGATGACCTTTCTACACACATGGAGAAACTAAGTTTAAAAATAAAACAATATATTACAGCCAAATGAAGACTTTTTAATCTCCTTATTTCCACAAGTTAATTTTTAATTGAAAGATGCCTGCAAATCACTCCTATTTTTTTTTTTACTCCTGACCTACCACCATAAATGCATGTATCATCTGACTAAGGAAGCCAGATCATAGATGTAAGAGACTGCTAACTGGAAAAACCATGTGTTAACCATGAGAACTGAAATATTACTGAGAACATCAGCCCACTTCAATGGTGTCCTCAAATATTCATCTGTTGGCACCCCTGCATCAGATAATCTGCAAAGTCAGTTATGAGGCCATGTACTCCAACTTGGAATTAGTTTAAACCCCAACTTCCGGGATGGGAAGATAGCTCAGCTACCTGAAAGTGCTTGACATGCAAACATGAAGACCTGGATCTAGTTCATGTACATGTTTATAATATCCTGAGAGGAAGAAGAGACAGGTAGCATCCCGAGGCTTGCCTGATAGCTGGCTTAGCCTTGTTGCAGAGCCGAGTTCAGTAAATGACTCTGTCTTAAAAACAATGACAGTTTATGCTGGAGAGAAGGTGGAGAAAGGGGAACACTCCTCCACTGCTGGTGGGAGTGCCAACTTGTACAGTATGGTAACTCCTCAGGAAAATGGGAATCAATCTACCACAAGATGCAGCAATTCCATTCTTAGGCATATACCCAAAAGAAGCACATTCATACATCAAGGACATATGTTCACTGATGTTCATAGCAGCGTTGTTTGTAATAGCCAGAACCTGGAAGCATCCTGGATGCCTTCAACTGAAGAATGGATAGAGAAAATGTGGTACATTTACACAATGGAGTACTACTCATCAGAAAAAAAAAATGGAAACTTGAAATTTGCAAGAAAATGGATGGAACCAGAAGAAACCATTCTGAGCAAGGTAATCGAGTCACAAAAAAGACAAACATAGTATGAACTCACTCATATGTGGATTTTAGACATAGAGCAAAGATTACCAGCCTACAATCCACACTGTCTGAGAAGCTAGTAAACAAGGAGAACCCTAAGAGAAGGGGAAAGGGACAAGATCTCCTGAGCAAATTGAGAGCATGGGGGGAGGGAGAGGGAGCTAGGAGAATGATAAGGGGAGAAGAGGAGGGGTGAGGAGGACATGAGGGAGCACAAAGGTTGACTTGGGGGAAGAATAGAAGATAGCAAGAATGGAGATACCATAATAGAGGGAGACATTTTAGGTTTATAGAGAAATCAGGCACTAGGGAAATGTCTGGAGCTCTACAAAGATGACACCAGCTAACAATCTAAGCAACAGAGGAGGGACTACCTTAAATGCCCTCTTCTGATAATGAGATTGATGACTAATTCCTATGCTATCGCATAGCCTTCATCCAGCAGCTGGTGGAAGTAGAAGCAGACACCCACAGCTAAACCTTGAACTGAACTGAAATCCTGTTGCAGAGAAGGACGAGTGATGAGCAAAGGGGTTCAGACCAGGATGATGAAAACCACAGAAACAGCTGACCTGAACAAGGGAAAACTCTTGGTCCCCAGACTGATAGCTGGGAAACCAGCATGGAACTGATCCAGACCCCAGGAATGTGGGTGTCAGTGAGGAGACCTTGGAAATCTATGGGGCCTCCTGTAGTAGATCAGTACTTATGCCTAGCATAAGTGTGGACTTTGGAAGCCCATTCCACATGCAGGGATACTCCCTGAGCCAAGACACACAGGGGTGGACCTAGGCCCTATCCCAAAGGATACAGATAGATTCTGATGACCTCCTATGGAAGGCCTCACACTCCCTGGGGAGCAGAAAGGATATCTGATAGGTAGGGTTTTATTTGAGGGGTGGTAGGGGAAGAGGAGAGGGAGAAAGAACTGTGATTGACATGTAGAACAATCTTGTTTCTAATTCAAATAAAGAAGTCTGCAAAAAAATAAAAAAGCTGGATACTGTATGAGGAGTATCAAAGCTCTGGGCTGTCCTCTGGTCTCCACACACATGTACCCTCATGATCACTCACATAATCACAAAAATTTCTGCTAACCAAGTATAGGAAATGATGAAGGAATCCAAAGGTCAAACAATTTCAATGGGTTAGTGCCCTTGGAAGAATTACAATACATACAGGATCATCTGTATTTTTAGTTGGTAGGGTCAAGTAGAAATCATTACCTTTGCCCTCAGAAGTCAAGAAAAGTTTTACTTGTGGTTTGCCATTTGTTTCTGCCAGACATCTAAGTAACTTCATGTGATAATGAAAAATAACTCCTTAATCTAAATCCTGAAAACCCATGGATCACAAGTATCAATGAAGTCCAAACTTCCAGCTGGTGAAGATTCTGTGAAAGCTGGAAGCCTGAAGATTCAACCTGACAGGTGGTCACTCCATAGCCCACAAAGGAATCTTCCACATGGTTGCATGTTCATCAGTGTAATTTCTTTTCAAAATATGCTGTTACATCAACTTCATTTCTGAAGAATACATAGCAATGGATAGACAAGTATAGTACATGTTCTTTTTTAAGTTGACCAAACCCATTTGTAAGTGAAATACAATATCTGCTTCATGTACATAGTCGAGATCTTCCTATGCTTTACCCAACTGTGTCATCAGTCAGTCCTAGTTTATTTTATCTGCACAAGACAAATTTCATGTGAAACTAGATGTGATAGCACATTATTCTATGAAAGACATGGGGATGATTCCAGTTTTTACAGAAGATTCAATTCAAATCTAAAATATTTGTTTTTAACTATTAGTCAAGAAAACACCAAAGTCTAAAATCATGCCTTAGAATTTAGTGAGTAAAAGCATAATTTCTCATAGAAACACCAGTTCTCCCTCTTAGTTCAGATGTTACAACCACTTATTTTGTTCCAGATGGTGTAAAAAAAAATTAAAGAGGCAGACCAGGAAGAAACCGTATCAGTACAAATAGATGCCATGGATATCTGCAGATAAAAAACAATCAAGGATATTAAATTCATTAAAGTAGATCAAAGAGAGTCAAAGTAAAAAGGGATCAAGAAAAATAATATTCCCAAGGACAAATAAGTTTGGAGTGAGTCATGTTAACCCCTGAGGGAGACAAGTGGGCAGCTCTATGATAGCAAACTTCAACATTGCCAAGTCTCACATAAATTTGTATCAGATATTTCTACATAAAATCTTGCTGTTTTTGATGTTGCTTGTTTCCCATAACACGTGCGCACCCACGCGCACGCGCACTCACACGTTTCTCCAACACAAGAAAATAAAAAAAAATAAGTGTGACAGGAGTTAGACCTAAAATCTACTTGTTAGGGGGCTGGAGTTGGAAAATGGTTCACAATTTAGGACTACTGGCTTCTCTTCCAGAGGAGCCAGGTTCAATTCCCAGAACCCACATGGCGGCTCAAGGCTGCCTGTAACTCTAGTGCATCGATGGGCAATGCATTCATGTGGTGCACAAATTTAAATGCAGGCAGAATACTTGAAACAAACACACATAGAAACAAAAACTTTAAAATTAAAACTAAAACCTATATCTAAGAAAATTTGAGCAAATTCTGCTTGTTATTGATTGATTCTATTATTTTAAGTGGATTCAAAATAGAGTTTCTCTTTATAAACCCAGCTGTACTGGAACTCCCTCTGTAGACAAGGCTGGCTTCAAATTTACAGAGAACTTCCTGTTGCTGCCTTCCAAGTGCTGGGACTAACTGTTCTTTTGGTTTTACTTATTTATTTATTTATTTACTTATTTATTTATCTTTAGTGTCATGGCTACATATAAATTTTTACATTGATATGTTTGGAAAGTGACAACTAGAAGACAGGGCAACCATTGACCCTCTATCTTAATTCTTATTGGAAGTCTCCAACTATCATTAGAGGTATTTTAATTACCCAAAAAACATAAAGTTAGGGAATTACAGGCTCTTACTATGGGGTTGGACATACTTGCTTTGTTTTGCTCTATGTAAGTGGTGGTTTGAAAGAAAATAGTCCCCCAAAGGGATTTGTGGTCTTGTTGGGGTGGACATGGCTGTGGAGGTGGACTTTGAGGTCTCATATATGCTCAAGTCACATCCAATGAGAGCGTTCACTTCCTGTCAACTGTGCAAGGTGTAGAACTCTCAGATACCTCTTGAGCACCATGTCTGCCTGTGTGCTGCATTGCTTCCCTCCATGGCAATAATGGACTAACCCTCTGAACTGTAAGCAAGCCACCTCATTAAGTGTTTCTCTTTATAAGAGTTGTTTCTCAGCAATAGAAAGCCTAAATAAGATAAAAGCACATAATACTAAAATGCTTTCAATAGTATGCCATTGTGTAGGGCTGATTCTCCTTTGATAGAAAAGATTCTTCTTTCAGTAGATGACAGTTTTTACAGACTCCTAACTAGTCAAAAGGCTGAGAATAAAAGACTCATATACTTAACCCTAAGTGAATATAGTAACTGGAAATACTATAAGAGTATGGGATAGGGGGAGACCAAACTGTCTTCTAGTTATGACATGGCCATTAC
The DNA here is from genome assembly GCF_003668045.3 of Cricetulus griseus. Classification (NCBI taxonomy): domain Eukaryota; kingdom Metazoa; phylum Chordata; class Mammalia; order Rodentia; family Cricetidae; genus Cricetulus; species Cricetulus griseus. The sequence goes on from NC_048596.1 coordinate 225,735,368, forward strand.
AATCTTGAACACACAGCAACTTTGTACAGCTGCATGAAACCAACCAACAAAAACAAAACAAAAACTAGAGAGCAGAAGGATGATTTGGCAAGCATAATGGGTCATTAGATGTGAGAGTGGAGATTAAGAGATGGTAACAGATGTGAAAATAATCGCAACAAATTCTGATACATTTGTGTTCATGTACAAAATTGTCAAAATTTTATAAAATGCAAAAAAACAAGTACATCAATTTTTATTTTTATTGTTATTTACTAAGGTAACCATTGCAGGCTAATGACTCAATTCTGAGAACATGTACTGAACAACAAAGGTAAGCTGTGTGAAAGGGGACAATGTTAGACTCAAGGATCTGTGCCTGTATGATAATTCTCTACTTTATCTATTCTTTGTTCTCCATGCAGAGGCCCTCAGGCACCTAGTGCTGTGACCTCATGGTTGGGAAATCTGGTTTATGGCATTCATATTCACTGCCTATATAGAGCTGTCATGCGCACTACATGTTTTAAATTTGGTTTAATATTTTTATGAGACTCAGAGTAAATTCTAGATGCTAGGGCTTGTACTCAGATGAATGAAGGATACAGGATGGGAACTGCCACTCTACTTGGTGGAGCATGATTGAGTGGCTGGTCAAAGCATGGCAGGTATGACTTAGGCATAAACAATACATTGCAAAGAGAAATAAATTTAGAGTCTGTGTTTTCTATTATCCCTCTCTTCTAAAAGTACATTTCTTTGGAAAAAATAGATATCATCAGTGTCCAGGATAGAGATAGAAAAATAGGGTGAGTTCAAGTTAGTCTTGATTAATTACATCATAACTTTTGAACACTTTGTCCTAAGGTATAGCTCTAGATATGTCAAAACTATTTTCAATTACTTATCCAACACAGGTATCAGTATTTTAAAAAGATTTTCTTTTCTGGACCTGGAAGTAGCTTAGTTTGAACAGTGCTTGCCTTGCATCCATGAGGGTCAGAGTTAAATCCTGAGCACCTCAGGAAAACTGTATGTGAGGGGATATGTTGGAAATCCCAGAACTCCATAGGAGAAGTCAGCAAGATTGGAAGTTCAAAGCCAAAACCTTGTACTGAAAACAAAACAAACCTTTACTCTTTCTACATTGTGCTATATTTTGTTATTTTGTCAGAATTTTTTTCTACAACTTATTTATTGACAAGAAAAATACAAAAGCTTGAAAAGACACAACACAGAATTAAAAAGTCAAGATGCAAACTCAGTTTTATTTTATTCAGGCTTAAGGCAAACAAAAACCCTGCCTTTGATTGAGTGATGGTGTGAAGGACTACATCAGAAATGCCAGACTGAGTTATTTTTGCATTATTAAATTCTCCTCTTTTAGTTTAAAAGAACAAATCACACATCCCCACCTCTTTTCATGGTACCCTTCTTCATGATACAAGCTAGCTACCCTTACTGTTTTCTTCCATATTCCTTTCCCCATTTTTTTCTCAAAGTATTTCTCTACATTTGCCTTTATCTTTAGTCATCAAAATCTTTTGGCATTTAGATTCGCCAAAAATGGTGGTAGATCTAGGAATGGGATACTGTTTTGGTAGCTTCTGTGAGTTGATATTTGAGTTTGCAGATAGACATTAAAGCCCCTGTGTCTTGTATCATTTATCTATAATATCCATAATGGCACCAATAATCAGCATTTGTATCTTGTACTTTTTGGCAAGATCTGGCATTAAATTCCAATCCTCCAATTTGGTGGCAATAGCCTTACCTGCCCAGACATCTTGCTGGCCTTACACTTGCTTTTATGACTCCTATAGGTGGGTCTGTATCTATTATATTTCATGAGCCATAGCGACAAAGAATTACCTGAGTCTCTGGAAATGAAGTTCTTAATTAGTCTAGATAATAAAAAGCTGAAGTCAGATATGGAAGGAAATGTTGAGAGATCAGAGAGAAGGAGCAAGCCACAGCGCACCTTAGCATCTTCGTAGAGAAGAAAGAAATTTCCTGTTTCTCCATGCTTATATCCTGTTTCTGCCCAGCTACCTCACTTCCTGTCTGTCTGTACAGAACTCCAGACCTCTATGCTTAGACTGTGGCAAGCTCTATTCTCTGACCTCAGACCGGCTTTATTCGTTCAAGCAAGATATCACAGTAAGTCTCTTATCACTGTATCCACAATGTCTAACACAGCTGATGATACATCTTGAATTTTCAATGACTAACTAAATGTGTAATATGAGAATGAATGAATGCATGAATAACTTTTGGATGTTCAAGAGGTTGCTCAAATGAGTTGGCAAAATTTAGTATAACATGTTTCTTTTTAATTTTGTTATATAATAATTATCTTCACTTGCTGTATCACAGAAATATGTACTAAATGGTGAATTATTCATATAAATGATTAAACAATAACAAAATTTTAGACTGAAATAACATGAAATATTTTCTACTGCTGTAAGATAATTTTGGTAAGGCCATACTGGTGAATACAGCTAGTTTCTACCTCAGCCATCTCTCCATCACCTAGTGAGAGAATAGTGAATTTATTAGGGAGGCAGAGTTGTAATTCTTAAATACCCAAATTATAAAGTCAGTGAGCATTGTGAAGACAAATCCTCTTGCCCAAAATGACATGAATAGACATGTATGGAAAGATCATTGCTCTATGAATAAGAAACCCAAGCATTAGAAGTAATCTTTCCTATCATTTGACTGTACAGCCATGATGTGGAGGTACAGAGGACTATCACCATATATGGAGCAAATTAGAGGTGGAAGTTGGAAAACTCCTGGGTGTCTGGTATTCAATGGTTGGATCATTGAATAAACTTTTGACTCTGGCTCCCACACTTCTTGTCTTTGACATTATAACTCTTTCTCTGAATATTATTGTTACTGAATTTTGTGTAGTTAAAAGAAAAAGCAATCAACATGATAGGCTTGGAATTTATTACAAAGGTATTAATTATAAGCAATGTCATTTACTTAAATAAGTATTAAATTAATAAAATAATCCTTTTTCAGGGCTAATTTAAAAATATTTGTTATCATATATGCATATAATGTGTTTTAATCTAAACCTCCAATTAATATTCTTGTTTTCCTCAATACTTTTTCTATCACTGCCATATAGTCTGTCTTTCTCTGAATATTCACCAAGCTCATTTAGTGCGGACCTCACTTTTCATGGTAATTCTAAAGAAATTTAGACTTAGAAACTTTTTCAAAATAAATGTGCAGGAAGATTTTTGAAGTATATATGCTTTAAAATACTGTTTCCAATTTCTCTTTGGGCTACTTATTCAAATACCATTTTAGTAACAGATATAATGTTCACTTTATATTTTTAACTGTAGGATCTAGCAATCTACAAACTTCAGATGCAATACATTACACAAGCAAACTCTGACAGCTTTATAAATGCATATATATATGGAAGAAGGTATGCTTGCTGGATGTCCCTGTAGATATGAATTTACAAAAGAGCTATCTCTATAATTATAAAGCACCAATGAGGACTGGTGCTTTCCATCAGTAAGTTTCATTTGTATGAAGAAACTTTAGACATTTGAGATAACCAAATCTGGATCAGAAATGAAAGGAAACACATGAACTGCACTCTTATCTGAAACAGGATATAGACAGCTACAAAGTGCACAATCAGATTAGCAATAATCTCTAGGAAAGAGATGAGGAAGCCTATAAAACACTGGAAACACAGTGATTTCTCTACTTGCCCACACTTATTTCCTTGTCACCTTCACCCACTCAGATTGCCCCTATCTTTTCCACATTCCCAACACAATGCCCAGCTCCACTCTCCAGAGTGTAGAGATGATGCCCAGTGTATAAATCTGAAGCATGTCTGGCTGTGAGAAGGCCAAAGTTGGGGTCAGAACCCATAGTGATTCATAAAATTAGAGTAGTCCCTGGAATGCAGTGTCAACTTCTCCGAATTCCACATCACCTTGAGACAGGCCTTTGGTCATACTTGTAGGGGATTGTCTTGACTGTGTTTACTGATGAAAAAAGGCTCAGATTTACTGTGGTCGAGTGTGTGTGTGTGTGTGTGTGTGTGTGTGTACATCCAGGTCTTTTGATTTTTTTAAACTCATATATGTTTTGTACAATATAGTTCTTCTTTATTACTGCTAGGAACTTCCTTCCATTGCTGCTCTATAATTTTGGAATTTGAAAAATTGAGAAAAGAAGGGCCATGACTTTAGGAGTATGTAGAAGTTCAGATAAACCACTGCATTGTGGTATTAAATACATTGTCTTTAGTGCTGACCAACAGAAATGTTCCCTATATAGGAACCCACTGTACAGAGCAAGAATTGGGAACTGATTCCAAGGCCTTATCCTGGCCCAGGTGACAAAGCACTCCTGAGCAGGACCTCTGTCTCTTTAACCCAGTACAGAAACTATTCTGAATACTTGGTAGACAAATACTTCAGGTAATAAATGAGATTGCTCTGCTAATCACTAAGAGATGGGACCCTAGCATGGCAAGAGGTGAAGCTGCCATTGTTAAGTTCTGGAAAATTTCTGGCTATCCATCTAAGTAGTTGACCGTGATGGTTTTTCTTTATTGCCAGGGGAAAAAATCATTTTCAACATTGCTTTTTTTGAGTATTTTGATCCAGCCACCTGTATTCAGCATCTCTACTTAATTCTGACTTCCATATCTTCTCCAGGCTAGAAATGGGCAGGGCATTTTTCATTAAGAGATGAAACCTCCTGGTTATTGAAATTGTGCAAATCATTCCATAGATTTGTCACTTCAACAGGGTTTTACTTGAAAATACCTGCAGTTTGGTTTCCACTGTCTTGTTTGTTCCCTAATTAGTGGAGTTTTCCTGCAGGCAAACACCTGTGTGAGCTCAGCTGCTGGCCCAGGCACGTGAGGGAACCTCCTGGTCCTCTGCAGGGAGACCTTCAAACCCTTTGTTATTGTTTTAGAAGCTCCAAGCCCAAGTTTGTTATTCACCTAAAGTGAAAATGGAAATCAAGCTTTCTCATGCACTTCTTTCTGCAAGGTCTAAAAACCCAAATGCATTTCCAGAAAATTAAAAACACAAAAGAAAACAAAACAGTTATTTGAAGAAATGAATGGGATGTTCTCGTTTGTCAGTTTATCAAGCATTGACATTTGAATAAAAATTTTGACAATGTCATATATATATATATGACATTTGAATATATATATTTGACATTTGCCTATATATATTCAAATATAGGAGTATAGCTCAGCAATGATAACCATGTATAATTCATATAGGAAAATAGATTTAAATAAGCCTGCTCAGTAGCTCAGTGTGTGGAAATTCAACACACTAGTTCTTTTCCCACGGAGCCTGCAGCCATTTTTCTGTCTCCAACTCCTCCATTCTACACTGTATTTATTTCTTTTTGTACTTTGAATCATGATATAATTTGTTTCCAAATGTATATCTAAAGAAGTCTATTCTGAGGGATACAGAGCAGTACCATAAGTGAACCATAGTACAGCATTTTCATGTAAATCATGTTCAATAAATATTTAAATTACTCTTTTGCAGAATGAAAGTGTATGAATATCCTTTACATTTAAATCTCAAATTATACCAAAGGAGTATTTCTTCTAGAGTTATTGCCCACAACAATGTATATTAATTTTTCTATTCTTACATAATTCTTCAAGACATTTTACTGGCTAAGGTCAGTACAAATTCATCTGAACTTGGTTAGAATATCATTGCACTCAGAAGATACACAACCTTTCATTCACCCTCAAAAATTTAAAAATTTGATGCAGAGAGAGTATCAATGCTCCTTTTAATTTGAACACTACTGTTGTGTGTTTCTGACATATAATTTAATCTCATTAGTTCTGATCCTGATAAGTCAGATTTTAGAGTTGTTCAAAATAGTGAAGGTAGCATTTTGAATTCAAGAATGCTGTCCTGATCACCTAAACCAAATCTGAACTGTGTGTCACTTGTTAAGATGTGAATAAAGTTAGGATGTTGTTTCTATTACTGTTAGCTGTGTTAAGCTGGGTAAAGTGGCACACCTGTAATCTTAGCACTTGGGAGGCAGAGGCAGGAAGATCAGGAGGCCAAGGCCTGCATGAGACTACATGGGAAGCCATTAAAATACAGAAACATGCATTCTCACACAAGAAAAACAAATGTTTATGACAGTGATCATATTCAAACATTTAAAAAGTATGAGGCTGAAGCCTAAGGAACTTAGCTGATGTTTCCATAAGTGTAAAGCTAGCAATCAAATCAAGATCTGTTGTAAAAATAAAATTATTTTCAGCATTTTAAATATCTTTTGCTATTATATTGTAATTCCACAATTTCCCCTTCCCTTTCTTCTCTCCAAACCGTCCCATATACCCCTCCATTCTTTCTTTCACATTCATGGGCTCTTTTCTCGTTATTTTTTCATATATAAATTTAAGTGAGAGAATTAGTCTTCCCCAGTGAAGAGCATGCTGATTGTTTATCCAATACCAAATGGTCAGCCCTGAAATATATACACAAGTAGTAGAATACAGATGGAGAAGGTAGTGTTTACGTATTTAGGAACATAGATGTATATGCTTACATGTATGCAGCAAATAAAAGCTATTAGACTGTTCTTTTACCTTCTGCTTTGAACAACTAAACTTCCTTATGGAAGGTGAATTGTATTAGCACTGTACTAATGGATATAGCTGTAATTGCAAGTATCATTTTCCATTACTGAAGTGTATTTTTATATATTCTTTGGCAATATAAAGTTTCTTAAAACTTAACAATTCTTGTCATTTTCCTTATGCATTTAATGACTAAGTTCTTAGAAACACATTGAAGTTGTATTTCTAAACCTTGTTTAAGATGCAGGACAATTACTTAGTAATTTTCATAATGTATCATCCTAAAAAAGCTCCCCTACACTAGTACCTAAAATAAGGTAAATCTGTATTAAATTAGGAAAATATTTTTAAAAGGACATTTCATTAATTCATGTAAGCATAAGACTTGTCTCTGTGAGGTATATAGCAAGTTACCTTTAAATGATAAAATAAGTACATTTAGGCAGATTAATTGTCACACATCTTTGGAATGATTAATATCTAGTTTGTAAATAAATAAACCTTTAGAATTTTATCCTTTCTTATTTTTCCAATTAAAAATAATGTTTTACTGCATGTTCTCTGGATACTGATTTTTAATTCTGATTTTACTAATAATCTCTTTTGACTTCTGTCTGGATAAGTTGGGCAAAACTTTTAATAATAAAATAAATTGTAAACTTTTTCTAATCAAGGAAGAGCTTCTATACATTTAACAATATTTAGGTGACATGTTTAGGTAACATCAAATATATGAAGCATTTGTCTAACATATATAGAGACAGGCAATGAACAATCATATTTGGAATGTGTATTTAAGTAATTAACTGCTTGATAAATTTTCATATATTTGATTTCATATTGATTTCATCTTAAAATTAAAAAGTACAATAAATAAAAGTCTTCACATTAAAAAAAAACTAATCAAAAATCAAAAGTCTATAAATAAGCCTAAGATTCTAAGATTTGTGGAGGGTACTTTTTGCCAATATTTGAGATTTGCTTTAGTTATTAAACACTAAAGAATTCATGACAATCTAATTCACTACAGAAGAATATATTATGCCTCAAACTCAACTTACTGACATGTTAATAATCTAATCATTCTATCTGTAAAAAGTAGGTATATAAGGTAAACTAATTCACAAGTCAATTTGGAATTCTAAATATTATTTTTAAGACATTTAGCTAAATACATGACACTAGCCTTTCAAAAAGGTCTAGACACACAAGAGTGGGCCTAGGCCCTATTCCAAAGGATAGGATAGACTCTGATGACCAGCTATGGAAGGCCTCACCCTCCCTGGGGAGCAGAAAGGATAGGTAATAAGTAGAATTTTAGTTGTTGGGGAGGGAGTGGTAGGGGAGAAGGAGAGGGAATGGGAACCGGGAGTGACATGTAAAACAATCTTGTTTCTAATTAAAATTAAAAAAGATGGGGAAAAAAGGTGTAGAGATTGGCTCCAAGGATAGCTTGCTTCTACTCTGTTTTCTGATTAATAAGAATTCAGCTCAGGATCCCATGTAAGTATTTTATGAAATGAAAATTAGCAATCAGGTAGTGTGTTAGCAATTACTTTTGTACTTTGTAGGTGAAGGGTAGGAAGCAGTACTACACCGGCACATGACAAAAGTATCATGCAGTTGTCACAGGGAAGGCCATATTTTCCAGAGAGCCTTCCCTGGATGTCCCTTATAAGTAAGTGGTCAAGAGGCCTGGATCTTTGTATCCTCGTCACCATGTTATAGCACTTCCATGAAGGGATGCAATCTCCTACAGAAAAGAGGATGCCAGCTGAGACCACTTTCTCCACAGGACTCAGCTGGAAGCCCAGCTGTTGTAATCCTTAGCTCTTTATCCTAAGTGGGAGACTTAGTAGAGACACACAGAGACAAGGGCATGTAGTTTTCTATGGATAAACCAAAATTTTAAGATGAGAGAACATAGCTTTCCACATATAACTGCAGCCTAACAAATCTGCTTTTGAACCTTGTGCCTTCTTCAAAAACAGATGTTGAGGCCAGCAAAGCAGCCTTCAAACATGACAATATAGTGAAATACTTTGACAAACATGGCTTTCTTTTGGACATTCATAGGTTTTGTGCACAGTGAAAACTATTTTTTCAGAAAATAAGCATAATTTTAATAAGAAAATCCAAAAAATGATTAATTTACACATAATAAAATCCCTTGCATTAAAAATCTATGGGTTTCTAAGTTGTTAAATTTTTTCATTGGAAAGCTTTTGAGAAACTAATATGTCTTTGTTTCTTCATATTTAACCAACTCACTATTTTCTTGTAAATCATATTTTGGTGATGAGATATGAGCAACTAAACAATATTAGGAAAAATACTCCTTAATAACAGCTTTTAAAATCAGTAGGACTTTATGTATCTTGCATATTAATTCATTGGCTTGTTCATGTGGTTCAGTGCCAAGTCTATTACCAACCCCTAAGTTGGGAAAAGCAGTCACTGTGTTCTTCCTTAACTGGTAGAGGCTGTACCTATAGCTACTTCAGAAATCCTATTGATTAGCACAGAGTCCTAAGACAACCTCAATGAGAGTTTGTGGAATGCCTTAAAATGTGTATCCCATGTCTAACCAGTATTGTTATTATAAAGGAAAGGTTAATGTATCAGTTAATTTTTGACTACTTTCTGCCCTGCACAGTATTTTTAGTGAACAAAGAACAAAAGCATTTGGAATCTGCATTATCTATTGCTTTGTGGCAGTATAAGCATCTTGTGAAAAAGCCCATTGATTATAATTTTTATACTAGCTTAGTTTAAAATTTTCCAAATTGTTTTCTGTCCAATATAAAGAAGTTCATAGTACCTTGGTTATCCATCAATGTTGCCCATGAAAATATTAAATTCTTTTTTCAGAGTGCATGATAGAACACGGAAAATAAAGGGAATTTTCACTCTGGGTCCAACTGTTCTGTCATTGCCAACTGCTGAAATTCCCTTGAGCTCAACCTCCAATAATACCCCACAAAAAGCTCTTGAGCATATCATCCACACTAACAAATTCCAATGAGTTATCTGGAAGCTACTTTGTGAATCATTCTTCCTTGGCCTCTCAGTAGGCAGTATTTAAATGATGCTTACTACCATGGCAACACAACCAATTCCTCCATTCATTGGACCACTCTGATACCCTCTCATCAGTGAGGTTTAGATCTCACTTCTTGGGATAATTATCCTCTCCCATATGCGTTCTTTTCTTGGGTGCATGACATTAGCCTTAGAAACAGTACTGCTCTTCCATCTTCTTTGGAGTTATCATCTCAATATCAAAAAATCACTTATTTAAATGAGAAAAAATGAAGTTACTGACTTAGGGACTAACAAACTCCATGAACAAACACACATATATGAGCATATATGTATATAGGTGTTATTTCCCAATAAAATCATATAAAGAAATTTCATATGGTCTTCAAGAGCTACTTTAACTAAGTCAATAAAATATATTTTATTTACATAAAGCCAAAAATCCCATAGATAAAAAATGTATTTTAAACTCTTATTGCATCAACAACATAAATGCTTTCATTATTTTATTCATCTATCCTGTTTTTTATAACTAGTTATTAGTTGAATATATAACCACAAATGAGTAATAAGACTTCAACTGGAACAATAAAGTCATCATATAAACTGTTACTTCCTTGAGATATTAGAGCTTTTAGGAGATGGGTCTACATTGTGTTCTTTAGGTGACTGAAAGATGTCTTTGAAGGGAGTTATGGGACCCTGGTCTTCTCTTGGTCTTTTGAAAATTTCTTCCTGACCATGAGATGAACAATTTTGCTTCCCGATGGTGCTTCCACCGTGGTGTGGTGTACATCTTTGCCATGAGTCCCAAAACAAGGGAGCCAGTTGATCACAGACTACACCCTCCAAACCAATGAACCTCAAATATCTTCATTTTTCTCTTAAAAACATTTATTCCACTTTATGTTATATGTTTTGTTGAATTTACTGGAAAGTTATTTCATTTTGGGGCCCTGTCTGATATAATAGGTGGGGTTGGTCATAATAAGCCAGTCATAAAGGCTTCACCATCTACTAAAATAGAGGTAATTTGTGGTGCCTTCCTGCACCATTTTTGACATCTAGTGCTAATGTTAAGGTTTCATTGCCCTAAGGGTAGCTTGAACAGTGTTGCACACATCAAACAGATAACCATTAATTGCCTTTGTTGGACAACTTTTCATGTTTGAAGTATTGAGAATTCATGGGAATAGAATTTCTGTGGGTGTTTAAAATGATTCAGTCATTATTATGCTTGGGGATTCTCATTCTTTATCAACATCAGATAAAAAAAAAGCCTTTAGAGTCTCTCCAAATGTTCTGATTTTCTTTACTGTCTGCTTTTAGGAAAGAATATTCGCATTACATAGAAGAAAAGATGTTTGGCTTCTGATAGGAAATTGAATTATGTTCTGGATGCTACTCATGCACTGGTGTACAGCCTTTTCTCTGCTGTCCAAATTTCAAAAATTATGGTCTGGAAATTTAGTTTCTTTTAAGTCATATGTTTGAAAAATAATACTTTTTAACTGAACTTTAATGCAAAGAAATTATGACAATATTAGAGTAGGAATTTGTAATTTAACTAATGAGACAGATCAGATATGGAAAGTGCTGGAAGGGAGGTGCACACTTGAAGACAGTAGCTTCTTCTATGCACAATTACCAGTGTTCTTGTTAATACCTGTGGGGTTCAACACACTTTAAAAAAACTCATTATTTGTATATTATTTAAAATAATTTTGAAACAAATTACTGCAAATAAAATAGCACTTAAATAAGAAATAATATTGGCTTTAAGAGTAAATCTTGTTGATTTTGTTTTTGACAATTTTCACTTTTGATTACTTTATATACAACGAGGAATATTATTTTGGAGACTTTGTAAATCTTGGTAATAGCTGTTTAAAAGTTCAAGTTGAGAAAATATTTTAATCACAATGTGGTCTGTTTTCCTGATGGTACAAAGTCATTAATTTTGATATTTTCTCCATTTTGGAGCAGGTGCCTTTTGAAGTTCTTAACGGTTTCTTTTATCCTTTCTACTGGGATCAAGTTTACCAACAGAAAACATTGTATAAATTCAGGTAAGTGATGTTCAACTGCCATCCAGTCTTGGCACAATGATATTCCACCGACAGGTACAGTACAATGGTAACCCCTGAAGCAAATGGAAGGGAGTATCAGTATACTTATAATATCTTAATAAGATGAAGATTTTTTTCCTGAATTTTCTCCTCTGTACATTTTGTCTTAATTGAGTATAAATTTGTATTGTGAATTCTTCTTCTGTAGATAATTAATAAAAATCTTCAAGTTATTTCTACTGTATACACTTTACTTCAGCCAATGAAGTGAATATTACCATAAACAAGGGTAAGATCCAGCTATGAGTTTGAGGAAACTGCTGCCTCAAATGGAGTTATAAATTGAGAATTAATGAATAGATGCCTATCTATCTCCAATTAGAAATCCCTCCATTTGTGGAGTGTTATTTCTAAGGAGACTTATTTTATATATTTTTTTACATATGATCATGCAATTAGTATGTTTTTACATGTAAATTCAAGTTGAAAACAATGTACATTCAAAGCTATTTTGTCTCTACTGGTGTTGCAAATGGGAGTAGGTGGGAAGAAAAGGTGATTTACAGTGAAATGAAGGAGGTTATTAAAGGCCATGGAGGTGTCAAAAAGTAAAGAGAATGACAAAATAAATAAAAATAGAATACTAGACTGTCCTAAGTATAGACTGTCAAGGTGCCAGACCTTGAAGAAATTTTCAACAGTGAAAGCTTAGAATGGCTTATTTCAACACTTAACATTTAGGTTAGTGTTATGTAAAATTTCTGGTAAAAAAATTATTAAGTGTAAGAGAACAGTTCTTGGTGCATGCGGTTGACATCTCTCTTGCTCTCCAATCCTTATTTACTTCTTGTCCTTACCCTGTCACTCCTCTATCTGTCTACTGGTGGCAAAAATGTAATGGAATTTATTCTGACTGTGACATCAATCTGTAATAAGAACACTAGTATCTCACTTTGTAAATTCAAATATTCCCTCCAAAGCTTCTGAAGAAGAGAATTGTAAATGACAAAGTTGCATGTTAAAAAGATTACCATTAAAGCAATCAAGTCATTAAGGTGGCTGCATAGATGGTTGTATACAAAAAAAAAAAAAAGAAAGAAAGAAAGAAAAAAAAAACTCATTCAGGCTCAAAGCCCAATGAGCAAGTGATAACACACAAAATCCAAACAGGCGGTAAGAGGAGGCTGAACTACACTCCTATGAATACCTAACAATGTGATGACTATAATTTGGATGGACTTCCTTTCAGATAGAAACCTTTGTCTGTAAGTCAAGCAAATCTATAAGAAAAATGGAAAGGTGGAGAAAAGACTTCCTTTTTAAAGGAAAATGTTCCGAGTGTTTTACCTGATGAATATGCATGAAGATGTTCCACTCATGCCTACGTTCCATTTCATTCTGTTCAATGAAAGTGCTTTTAAAATAAAGGTGTCATTGTGTGTTAGGCAGTTAATGTACACATTCCTTATGCATACCTCTGTTATATATTTTTACTTTTCTTTGAAGCTTGTTGGCAGATCCTGGTTTGTTGAAAATGGCTTAGATCCACTGAATCCAAAGTAAATGAACAGTTATTTATGTTCCAAAGAAAGCCTATTGACTGATGAGCTGGGACATGGAAAAAAAATGAATCTCAGGTTAACTCACTTTCCATGTTAGCTGTCGATTGCCTTTAATGTTATATACATATGTGTCTACATTGAAAATATAAATGCGTGTTCCACTTAATAAAGCAATTCACTCTCTTAGTTAAAACATCATTCATACAAAGCACCCTAAGACAATCTTTCTCATATGATCTCATTTCTCTTTGTAGCCTCCCCCTGTGAATGGAAAAGAAACAGTAGTTCTGCTTGAAGACTCAAGGCTTAAATAAGTCTGCAGAGTTTAGAACAATAGAGCAGGAGTTCTTCTTACAGAATGGAAGCAAAGGTGAAGAACTATGAAAATGTACTGTCCAGGTGAAGATTTTTCTTTATTAAATTAATTTTTATTTAAATAAAAACTATCTTACTTTACATACCAATCCCAGATCCCTCTCCCTCCTGTTCTCCCATGCCCTCCCCCACAACCCCCCCCATCCCACCCCATCCAACACTCAGGGAGGAAGAAGACTTAAAGTCTCTTGGAAATAAGATGGCTGGCAGCTGGACAGTCTAGCTCTTGGAAAGATGTGTGCTTCACAGCACAAAACAAACATTTAATAAAAATTGCTAAAAGAAAAAAAAAGGACCATTGAAACTGATAGTGAATTCCAAGCCTGGCTGAGACTGGCATTAAATTTTACCCAGAAAGTCTCAGAAGCATTCCTCTTTCTTTAAGATATTTACTGAAGACAGCACGGGAGCTAAAATTTCAGAACAGGCCTGATAAGATGGCTCCATGGGAGAAGGTAGGGATGCAATGACTATTCATGAATTGGGACCTGAGTTTAGTTAGGAAAAGAGAACTGATCCCACAAAGTTTTATCCTCTGAAGTCCATATATAAGCCATGACGTGACCCCCCCCACACACAAGCATACACACACACACACACACACACACACACACACACACACACACTAATAATAATAAATAAATAAAACATGATTACAAGATTGAAGCAATTATAAATGTCTCCTATTCCGTGTGCTTACCAGTATGCATCAGTAAACATGCACGGTTAATGTATCTCCTGTAAATTGGAGAATTATGTCAATGTGATCAAAACCTTAGCAAAAAGAGACTTTTATCATCTGAAGCATACTATTGAAAGCTACATGATACTATTAATATATATTTATTTGTGGTCCATTTAAACTAGTTCACTTAATTCCAAAATATTGATAGATACCTGTCTAGAAGATTGATTCTTTTAAATATAGAGAAAAGTTTCCTTTAAAACTGGAAAGAAAAGAGAACTCAGACAAAATGAAATATCATCGAACTGATTTTCTTTTACATATTATGCACCCTGAACTAAGACACAGTGATATAAACAGTTACATTGTATTTTATATCCTATTAAAAACGCAGTACACCTTGTCAGTCTCTGTTTGGGTCTGAGGCAAAACAGGGTTTAGGTGAACATGCAATAACTCGCGTTGCCACTGGATGGCAATGACAGCTTTTCTCTCCAAAATAAGCATGGTGCCTTTAAAGCAATTTAGTGCCTAGACCCTTGGTCCCTGAGTTTCTCAAGATAACCAGGCACAAACTACACTTGGATTTCTCTCCAAGACACATTTCATGTCCTCTTTGCATCGCTTGCCTTTGGACCCACTCCACATGAAGACAGCGAGTAAAGCTCCCTTATATCTGGTCACTCTTCATGAGCTTGATGGTACCAAATAAATACTAAATCGACAAAACAACAAAACAAAAACAAACAAACAAACAAAAATAAAAACACCGGGTGCATAAGGAAGAGAAGATTAAGGAAGAAATGTAAGAAAAGAAAGAAAGGAGGAGAAAATAAAGCAGGCCACCAGCAGAAATGGTCTTATTGCCTTCTCTACTGAATGATACTGACCTTGAGACAATCTAAATACCCATTCTGTTGCTTCCTGTTACATAGCAGTGATACCCTTCGCTCTCTTTAGAATCTCATCACCCAAACTGTATCTTCCCAAGGCCTATAGATGTACTTGCATCAATACACATTTCAGTTCAGTTGAGACAACAATCTAAGAATGCTTTGATTTTTCCAGGGTGATTATATATATATATATATATATATATATATATATATATATATGGACAAAGCAAAAGGAAAAGACTTTGAAAAATTTTAGATCTACATATGGTAGGTCTAAACCTTTTTTGCAATAAATTTTGTGTGGAGATAGAATGTATAGACATTTACATTCTTACACTTTGAAAGATTAAGAGTATTAATGAAGCTGTGAGATATTATCACAGGTTAAAATAATAAGATTTTTCATGGAAATATGGTTTTATGTATATTCACATCTGATTGTGCATAGCTTTTCTGGTTCATATGAAGGATGAAGATCTTAGATTATTATTTTGATTAATACAATAAGGTGATTTATCAAAAACTAAAATTAAAATACTATTTTTATAAATATTTAGAATGAATCAATGAATGTGCATTTCTTATCTTTCAGAAAATTTATTCCTACTTTAACTTACAGATACCTTGGTCTGTTTCATGGGCTTTTCTTAGCAAATAGAATTTAAATACAAAATTGATAATTAATGGCTATCTAACTATAGTATCTTCCTATTGCCCTAGGCTTCTGACAGAAGATACATACACAAAGATACAGTTTTAGATCTACAGACAAACTAGACAAGAGAAAACCAAGTCTTGGATCTTTGCTTGTGTTTTCTTTCTACAAACAAGCCATACACATAAATTGCTTTAATCATATATATACATTTGGAAGAAGAAGTCCTTAGTAACCAAAGAGGACACATTCCCTCCCTACCTATGGGACTTTGTCTAATATCTTTAAGGGCTGTACTGACCTGAAATCTTGAAAGCAAAAGATTGGTAGCTTATTCACTGCTACCTACTCTCTATTTCTCTAGTATTTGAGACCGTTAGGTCAAATAAAATATTTACAGATACAACTAGGAATTTGTCTACTAATTAGAGATATGAGAGATCAAAAATTATTTCAAAATCTTTAAATATCTATGTATGATTTGAAGACACAAAGGAATATAAAATTAATGTGATTTTGTGTGCAGGCACATGATCATATACAAATATACAGAGAAACACTCAAGAAGGGCATGGAATGCCAGATCAATTAATCAGAGAAGAGCTTGATGTATTTTTAACCTGGAAGAAAATGGGAGATGGTGCTGTGTGCATGATTATTAAAATTGCACATGGAATAGAGCTTTCCTTAGATCTTATTTTTGCAAATTAATATACAACAGTGAATGGTAGTTGTGCTTCATGTAATTCATTTAGAGAACAGAAAAATACAAGCATGTGAGCACAACCAGACCTAGCAGTACACTCCTCTCATCCTAGCACCCAAGAAGTGAGTCAGGGGTATTAGAAATTCCAATTCATCCTCAGCAACATAGAAAGATACAGGCTATCTTTGGTCTATGTTTAAAACTTAAACTCAAGAACACAAACAAGTAGAAAACATAAATAGGGAATTTTGTGGAGTGTCCACATGTCTTGGTAGCCTGTTCATGGTTTATGTGACAAGAACACTCGCTGCCAGTAAGGTATGTACACTAGGGAATGATACAGTGAAGCTCTTTTAGAGAGAAGATACAAGTGGTCCAACATTCAGGTTGCATTTATTGAATTTTAACTTAAAGTGCATGGATATATTCATGCATTAATTGCATAAAGAATTCCAATGCTGATATAGGTGGTAAAGTTATGCTGTGTCTTCGAGACATTAATACAAAAATAAAAATACTTGACATATGTCTCTCTACATGATGGTTGTGAACGCTTCTGGCTATCTTCTCCTTTTCTACTGTGTTCTTCTCCTGTGTGCTTCCCAGGGCATTATTTATCAAAGGGAAATTGTCAGTTTAATAAAATATATGCACTCTATAACCTGCCTTTGCTTCTACTCTGGTTCCGGCAGGCCTCCTTCACTTGGTTAATGTTTGTTCTTAGTTGCTTCCTCATTCTCTTTGCTGAGCCAGCCTTCCTGGAAGTCTGTGTTCCTCATGGCTCTTGAAGCTACATAAATAAAAATGTTTTTAGCAGAGGTCATTAAAAGGTTCACAGGATTTCTTTTTTATGATTTAAAGAGTAGCTGAGGATGCAGGCTTTAAAACCAACAGGACAGAACTTTCAAGTGGAAATGCCAGGTCCCCAGGAACACTTTCTTCTCTCTCCTGTGGGCTAATATGCTCTGGTAGACCCCAAAGAAATACATCTGACATCCAAAGCCTAAAAGGAGACAGAATACTGGGAAAATATTAATAAAAATCCATGAGTTCATGATAAATATCTTGCAGACAAATATATGGACTCTTTGAGCGACACCTTTTAGATGAAACTTGAAATTTCCCATTTTGAAAATACAAGCAAAGTTTTTTAAAATATAGTTCACGTATAATGAGGGGAAAGACAGGAGAATAAAAGTGGGTACAGTAAGAAATACAGCTTTTCAAAAAGTTTATCCATGGCAGCTAACATGCTGTTCCTGGACAAGATGTGATGTGACATTTAAAATCATGTATCATATTAGGAGCTTCTGCTCCACTGTCTGTACTGCATAGTAAATTCTCTGGGGCAGCAATTTTTTTTAAAAGTCATCCTTACACTTATTTATTAATTGATTGATTAACTCTTGTTTCTATCTCTCTCTGTCTCTCTGTCTCTTTGTCTCTCTTTCTGTGTATGTATGTATGTATGTATGTATGTATGTATGTATGTATGTATGTACACATGCATGTGGAGATCAGAGGATAACTTTTGTCAGTCAATTCTTTTTTTCTACCATGTAATTTTCAGGGATGGATCTCAGATCATCAGGCCTGGCCTCAAGCACCTCTGCCTCCTAAACTTACTTCTTGGCCCAATTCTGTTTGTTTTATTACTATTGCATTTCTTAGATCCTGATGCAATGTATTATCAGCAAATAATCAGGCATCTGACAATGGTTTATTTAGTGCTTAGTCTAAGCCAGTGATGCCAACTCAAAGAGAAACAGACAAGAGCAAATCTGACCCAAATCCTTGCCATTTGATTCCTGCGATAGAGCAATCTGGAGAGCAACTTGAATGGATTTAGTAGTCCAGCTTTCATTTGGTCTGAGTTTAACTCTTGCTACATGTCCAGTAATGTCATTAAGCAACTGAACTTCTTACTATAATTTATTCTTCTGTGATGGAAGTCACCATAGGAGATACAGACAGTACCACACCTGATCTTTTAAGTAAAATTTAATGTTACTGTGCTGGGACTGTACAGTATTTATAATAATGCCAGCTATTAGTTATTATTTGTTAAACTGTGCCCTCTACAAGGTATCAGCCACTTCTTACAAGTTCATGCTTAAACTGGGATGGCACTAATTCATGTTTAAAATGTTTAGTAAATCATTTGTCTCATTAGTTTAAACAGGACTATGCTTCTGCTTACTGATCATTGGGAAAGAAGATGTCTTATTTTATGAAATAACATTGCTTTTTGAATTTTGAGTGATCCAAGATCAGATATTGTCATTTTATCTTCAATCTCTTCCTAA
This sequence comes from Cricetulus griseus, assembly GCF_003668045.3. Classification (NCBI taxonomy): domain Eukaryota; kingdom Metazoa; phylum Chordata; class Mammalia; order Rodentia; family Cricetidae; genus Cricetulus; species Cricetulus griseus. The sequence continues at coordinate 225,754,283 of NC_048596.1, forward strand.
GAGTATTTGTTTAAAGATTTTTACTGTTAAATTTTACTTTAAGTTTATATGAACTAAAATGCAAGACAAAGTTCTATTTTGTGAATTTTTTCCAATGAGTGTTATATTTGTTATAATTTTTAGAAAGCAATACACAAGAGAAAGATGTGTGATGGGACTTGGGGTGGAGGGGGTTCCTACTGGGGGACAGTGAATGGGAAAAGGGGGAGGGTAGAGGGAAGACCCACCACTGGAGACAGGAGCAGCAGAAGAGAAGAGACTGGCGGGGGGGGGGGATGAGAAACAGAGAGACAGGCAGGGAGAGAAAAGAGAAAGATGGGAGCTGGGCAGGGCCCTTTAAAAAGGGAATGTAGTGAATGTGCACAGGTGGTGCTCTTAGTGGTTGCAGCTGAGGGAATATCCTGTTAGAACCTCGAGGACAGACCAGCACAGATGCCTGAATGCTAACAGTATTTTCTTGTTTGAAATTTGTAATATATTCACAATTCCATTTCACATTTTATACCTACCAAACATAGGAATGATACAGCTACTTAAGTATTCTCTGTCACATATTACTTGTGTTATTTTCATATATTCATGTATAAATTTAATTATGTCTTTCCGTGTAAGCAATTCTTTCTGTCTTTGCTTTACTTTGCTTTTTTCTTCTATTTCTTTGCTCTGTAGGATTCTTTCCACTGGCTTTCAAAGGACCTGTTATTTTAGGTTAATTTACAATTATTTTAAATTAGCATACTTAAATATCAGAGTAATGTCAAATATCCTCTTTTTTCATATCTTTACATAATTAAACTTTTGGTCAACTCAAAGACATCTATAGGTTCAAATTTCAAAACATCTCTAAATAGTTTAATTTATGACTACTCCATATCTGAGCTTATGGGTTATTATTTTATTTTAGCATAAACATCAGTTTAATCATGGTAAAAATATTCTTGATTTGCATATAGTTATGTCAAAACAGCATTTTATTTCTAACAATATGCTTTGGCATTTTATATTATTTGAAATTTGAAAAGGATAACTACAAATTTATTTGTAGTTTAAAATTGAAAGTCAAAGTTTTAACTTTATTTCAAATTATGTCAGTTTGTAAGAATTACTGAAACCGTTAACCTTCATTCTCAAACAATGCTTTTTTTTGTTTTCTTAAAAAAGTGTTATCATTGCAGGGGCATTGGTGGCTCACGCCTTTAATCCCAGCACTTGGGAAGCAGAGGCAGGCAGATCTCTGTGAGTTCAAAACTAGCCTGGTCTCCAGAGTGAGCGCCAGGATAGCCTCCAAAGCTACACAGAGAAACCCTGTCTCAACCCCCCCCCCCCAAAAAAGTGTTGTCATTTATACATAATCTTTGACTTAATTTTTTTTGCTCAACTGAAGATGATTATTTATGTTTTCCTATTCTTTTATAGGACATCTTTATTGTCACTATGATTACATCCATTTTTGATGCCTAAGAAACAACTCTACTGTTGATTTTTTTTCTACAATGTTGTTTATGGGTTTTATTACAGTTGAAACCAATTTTAGTATTTCTAGTACAGTATCCTTTCACTCATATTATTTTTATATTCTGACAACATCAATTATAACTTTTTCTATTTCTTATCTTATTTCTCTCACATTGCATTGATTTAACAAATCTATGAACAATGTTATCCCTTAAATACTGAGTAGACTTTCTTTTTGGTAACTTATCTCATTACTATGACCAAATGTCTGACAGGAAGCAAGTTAACTGAGGAAGGGATAATATCCACTTAGAGTTTGAGGGGACAGACCATCATGATGAGGATGGCATGGTGGCAGGGAATTCATGGTGGCTGGGATTTGCATCTATCTGGGACTCTTCACTTCACATGTGGGTGAGACAGAAAGCACCGAGGTCTCAGAAGTTGTGTGAGCCATTTACCCTCATGACTTTCTGCCAGTAAGTCACTTCCTTCCGCAATGCTTCACCTTGTGGAACTTCTCCATCCTTCCGACTTGGGGCCACCATCTGGGGACCTAGTGCTTAAAAATAGGGGCCAATGGAGATATTTAATATTCAAGTATAATTCATTGACTCACTGACAATTTTGTTTGCTTTCATTTTTGGGACCTAAAACAAGGTACTCTAAAACACCCCATCACTGAACAGCAGTCATTAATTTTCAGGTCTTCCTGTTTCAGGTTTGGATCTAGTATTTCAAACACAGTAATCACATTCTCTATTACCAAGTTATGTCTTTGTCTCCCTGTTTAGGAAAAAAAGAAAGAAAGCATGTTTAGTTGGTTGATTTTTTGATACTAGGTCTTTCTTTGTAGCATTGCCTGGATTGGAACTTGCTGTGTAGACCATGTTTCAAAGTCACAGATGAAGTAAAATGTCACACTAAAGATCTTTCAGCTAGTTTATTATCCTTGTCTTCCAACCCTATGTGCTTCCTCTTCACTGATGAGTAGCTTCCAAAACTCAATAGCAGAAAGAAACAGTTTGAAAAATGTACTGGATAGATTTATCTCCCACAGTATTGTGTTAGAGAAGGATTTTTTTACACTAGAGTATATTGCACACTAGCATATGCTCCTGTACTGCCCTTTATCAATCCTCAATCACAATGAACAATTAACAACCTTTGTTTCCATAAGCAATTTTGTGTCTAGTTCATGAACCACATAAAAAAGACATGGTATCTTTCTTTCTAAGACTGACTTAATTTGGTTAGTACGATGTCTCCCTCCATAAACAACTTGGTTCTACCAAGTTAAGCCAAATATCAGTCCACCTCTGCTGGGTACTTGAGTGTAAGTCAAATATGTTTCTAGATAATTTGAACAGAATAGATGGTTTTCTTGCTTGTAACATGTCTAGCACTAAAGTTCTGTCTCACTCAATCTCGTACAGTTCTGTCTAAGAAGAGTTTGTGGACTTCCAAAGTAGCTTATAAGATATTACTAAGATTGGGGGTAAATTCTCCTAACCTGTTCAAACTGAGAGTTAAAAATGACCTCAAGTATTCTCATTGGTGACTTGAACTATAATCTATACTGGGTAAGCTTTTGATATAGAGGTATTTTAAATTTCTTTTTATTATAGTATACCACTTGCGGTTATCCAGAAATGGATTGACTGCTAATAACTTATTAAATAACATTATATATTTTCAAGTCTTGAGACTTAGAAATCTTTTATCATTCTTGGCTTCACCTGAGGTTATAATTTACTTTGCTGTATTTCCATTGCTATTTCAAATGTCTGGCATGGCCATGTAGTTATTATCACAACCAGAAAGTTACACCATTACCTTGGAACATGAACTTGAATACTTTAATTATAGTTGGTAATGATCTTTGCTGCCTGTTGATACTTTTGCTTTTGTGATTAAGGTTTATCGTGATATAAAACTCTCAAATAATGAAAATTTTAATGAAATCATCTTTTTGGAAAGTTCACATGAGTTGAATAGTTGATCATACGCCTTTAAAAAATGTCTGAGGAAATATTTTTTCTTGAACTTTGGAAAAGAGTCATTTGAAGGAAAAGTAGACTTTTGTTTTAAAATTCATATTTTTATAATTATGGTACAAATTTTGTGCAACTATATAGAAAAATAGGAAATTCCAATTTAGAATTCCATCATGAAACTACACCATTCTAATTTCTCCAGGCCACGGTTTGTTAATATTCCACAGAGTCCCAGGATGCAACTCTAAGACTGCATTCAAATCTATGAACACGAGGTAATCATGCTCAGCAGAGTATAACAATAATTATAATAGAGATTAAATAAAAATAATTAGAAAAAGTTCATCTAGTTTTGATGTATTAATTATTCTGACCCTGTTCTATTCAGAGTCTAATTATCTGGTTCAGTGAAAATGCTGAGATTTCTACGACTCATAAAAATTACATTCAAGTAATTATGTCAGCAAACTAAACAGTATTCATTTACCATGCCTTTTTATGCACACATTTGAATATGCTTTTTTAACTGTTTTGGCTCTTTGTTCCTATTCATGGGAAATAATACCTGTAGAGAAATTTGAAAGTCAGTTGCACTCTGAGTGTCGTGTGCAATTCTTGCTGATATTCGTCTTTTGTAAGGCTGCTGTAAGTCTCATATAACCTTTGTTTAAAAAACATGAATTAAAGTTCACTCTTCAGTTGTTTCAAAGAAATCTTCAAAACCTTTAGCTGTAGTTAAAAAAAGTTTAAAGCCGTCATACAAAGCATCTTTTAGAAAGTTTTTTACTTCAAGCAACTCAGGCTAAGAAGTCTCTTCGTAGTTATTTCAGATGGGCATGTTTCCCTGAAAGACATATTATGGCATCATCTTTAAGAAAGACTAGACTTAGAGGATATATACATATATATGCTCCTCTGAATACAGACTATTGAAGCTCTTTAAAAGTGATGGCAGGACTTAAGAGTTTAAGATACAGAAAATTTAAAGCATGAGCAGTTTGAAATTCTTGTGACATAGTAAGATCATTGGTGTTAGAAAGTAACTCCTGAAACAATTGGCAGAGTGACACTCTTGAAGAATTCAAATCTGTTTTAAATGTAAATTTACAATACATTTTATTTTATCTTTATATGAAAATTTAATGTTTGTATTAGGCCACAGTTGGTTACCTTAATTATTCAGATTGCAGCTTTAATCACTTTCATCTTTCTGTGGATAAATATGCATAATCCTAACTGAAATTATACACATAATTATCCTTAGATGAAATTATAACTTAATTTATTCTTACCTGGGAAAGCTGCAAGAAAAGTTATTTTTAACTCCTTCATTGAGGTTTCAGTTGTAAGGTGTTTATATATAGAAATATGGGTGTAGCTATAACTTTTTCATTAAAAGTTTTCCTTTTCCTTTTGAAATTTCCTTTTGAAATTTCCTTTCAATTTTGCTTACCTTTCTCAAACTTTATCCAAATTTGTAGAAGAGGAATCAGAGAAAGCTGTTAAAAATTGATGGAATTAAAAGGAGGTGGGTAAGAGGAGGAGTGTGAAAAGTTTAAAATGTATCCCAAACCATATCAAGTAAGTAAGCATTCATCATGGAGGCCACGGTTTTATGTTCACATAATATTCTTCTCTCCTAACAAAATGGAGGTGAGACTGCTGATGGGGTTTTGAGATGAGATGTGTGGCCCTGATGGTAATATCTTTGTTTTTTAAAATCCATAGAAATAACATAAGTGTGATTTCTACTTCATCTCTACTTCTACTTTGCGCTGAGGCATCCATCAAATTTAATTAAGTCAAAGTATCTGTGGACAAATAGTGTGTTTGGATTACCCAGCAGTATTTATTATAGTTTAATCTCTTTAAACATCAGATGTTGGGACCAAAACACTATCATTTTATGAGTAGCCACCTGAATGCAAGTTTAATGCAGAACAAGAGGCTTAGGCCTTTTCAAAAACTCCTGTGACTGTGTACAGAGAAGAACCCAGAGTAGATCTCCCTGATAGGGGAGGGGATACTTGTAAATAATTCTGTTTGTATTTGTCACATTATCTCATTTTGATGTCTGTTCTGTAGGCCTTTTGTATTCACTCTGCTTTTGTTTCCTATTGATGATATACTAAACCAGACCATAGGAACACATGCTCATGGCTCATCATCCAAACAAATGGCATTGTCCTGCAAGGTTGTGAAGATGACTTGACAATGGCTTCAGTGGGGTCAAATGTGCCATTTTGCTTTAACACCATTTAGAACTGATATTGTCATTCATGGACTAGCCATGAGAGAGTAAGATAAAGGCACTTTGCCAATACCAAAAGTGAATCTCTTTTTGTGCAACAGTTTAAACAACCTGATGAAATCCACACTTCAAATAGATACCCTGGAAGACGCCTTTCCTTTTAGTCTTAGTGTGAAACAAAGGAAAGGCAGGATACTGAATTGTAAGATGCTTTGTATGTCTGTTAAAATAGCCACAATGGAACTTCTCTGAGATCTGTTTTCTGAGTAGAATTTCAAATTACCTTTCCAAGAACTGGCAAACACAGGGAGCCCATTGAAACCATTGAAGAATATTTTGTTTTGTTTTGTTCTTTATTTTGTTTTGTTTTTAACACTAAAACACTTGATGAATCAATTGGAGACATTAAATTAAAATTATTTTTCTTAGTCCATAACAGGAATATCACTAATATACTCTGTCACTCAAATGGATACCATATGTAGATTTTGGTTAGCTCAAAAATGTTTTGATTCCTTTAAGAAAAGAAGTGACTTAATAGATGGCATGTATTACAAGAGAATTCATTTTATGCAGTCTTCTAAACAGTTCCCACAATGCCCTGTCTACTGATGTATAACTAGTATTTACCCACAACAGTATTTGCATTTTAAATTACTTTGTGTGCAGTGGATATTTGCTCTGAATCAGATCATAAGAACTATATTGCCTTGGGCAGGGTGGGGGAGCAATTATTTTGCAGTCCTAATTAAGTCATGATTAAAAATTGTACATGATCTTAGAAAATAAACTTTGTTGGTCAGGCTTTATTTTCAAAAGACAGTAGAAAATTCTTGGAAAAAATCATTGTTTTAAAAATATTTTCTACAACTTTCTAAAACCAATGATTTTGTTGTTGTTGAATATTCTCAGTTATGACACTGACTTTGTGGCTTTGTGATCATAGACATGGGGGACTTGATGGTTTTTTGGGAATAATTCAACTATTGCCTATCTTGGTCGCAATATTGTAACACTTAAAGCCTACAGTTAAGGTAGTAGGTTCCAGTATGACCTGCTATTTCTGTAATCACCATCTTTTATTCTAAGACAAGGTTTTGCTAGGTAGATTGATCTAAGATTGTCTGGAATGCTCACTGTGATTCCACTTTTGAACTTACACTCTCGCAGTGTCAGCATCCCTAATGTTGGCATTACAATCATAGACTAACACAGCAAGTTTTAAACTATTGTTAATACTCCGCTGCTACAATTTTCTCCCTGGAAAGAAGATATTTTAGGTTGTAAATTATTCAGTTCTCCACTATCAGTTTCTTGCTAATCGATATATAATAGAAAAGTTCATGAAATAAAAATACCTGTCTTATGTTGTATAATAGATTCTAGAAAGACGAGCATTATTTTTTTTTTTATTTTCAAAAGAGTTACCTATGATGGTGAATGCTGACTGGCCTCTGACAAGACATGATGTACACCTGTGGAGAATTTTCATGATTGGGTTGCTGGAAGTGAAGAGTCTCATCTTAAACATGGGTGGCATTTTCTGCCAGCAGCCCAGATATGAAGAAGTCCAAGAGGAAAGTTTTTGACATTTGCTAGCCTTTACATCTAACCCAGTGGTTCTTCCTAATGCTGCAACCCTTTAAAACAGTTCCTCATGTGTGGTGACGCACAACTATAAAATTATAACATTGCTACTTCCTAACTGTAATTTTGTTATTGTAATGAACCATAATGTAAATATCAGAAAAGCAGGATATTTAATATGCAACTCCCCACAAAGAGTGGCCCACAGAGAATTTCTAAATTTATCTAGTGGGTTCATCTGTTCTGTTGTTGTCTCTTCTGCTGTACCTTTTGCTGCTGTTGTCATCCTTTGTTGATACAGAACATAGATTCTTCTACTTTCCTAGGTGGACTGCAGACCAGTCACTGTCCAGAATCCTCCACGGTGTCAGTACCATACAGGGACAGCTGAAACATCAGGAATCAGGGATCTAGTTGCACCTGGTTCTAAGCTCTTAGGGGTAAAGCAGCCTTTGTTGGGCTCCCCATATCATAGCAGGTGAACTGAGATAGTAAATCTTATTTTAAGATATGATTTTCTATCTCTTCTTTTACTCTAGAGAGTCGCCAAAATACAGTTCTCTATAGTGAGGATCATAATTTTTTTTGAAATACATTAACCAGTTTATTACAGGACAGAACAGAAGAGTGGGAGAGGGAGAGATAGAAAGAGAGGGTAAGAGGGAAGAGCACAGAGCAAAAAGGAAGAGGAAGGGTAAGAGAGAGCAATTTTTAAAAACAAAACTATAAATGCATATATATGTACATTTAAATAATGGAAATAATTTTATAAGCATGAATGAAATAGTTTTGTGTAAATATGACAAAGTATTCATATTGTGACAGATAAAATAATTGTTTTGTATTTGGGCACATATTTAAAAAGATATAATTTAATATGATGGGGAAACACCACTACAATTTATGTTCTTCATAGTGTCAAGATAAAAAAAAAAAAAACTCAGTGCAGTTTGCTTTTGTGATTAATTTTTCCATTTATACAGTTAATGTACAAGCAAATATAAATTCATATCATAGCCTATAACAAGAGACTATCCTCTTCAATAATAAAGTTTTAAAATTAACTTAGTTATGCTTCACATTCATTTTGAATCAATTTTTTTCTGCCCTGTATATAACACAAGCTATCAAGTCAGTTCTGTTGCTATACTCCTAGTATTCCAGCAAAAGTAATTAGGTATCTTTTATAAATGTGTGTGTGTGTGTGTGTGTGTGTGTGTGTGTGTGTGTGTGTGTGTGTGTATTATGGGGGGGTGTCACAAGTGTGTTTGTGTCTTAATGTGCACATATGTGCCTATGTTTGCTTTCAGAATTTGTAGCCTATCTTTGCCAGTTTTATTCTTCATTTAAGTTCTCCTCTCATCGGTCTGTAATTATCTAGCTAACTTGGGTGATAGCATGAATCAATCTGCCTTGGCCTCTCCAGGAGCTTTCACTCTTGCCTGGCTGTTCCTTTTTCTTTTAACATGGGTTCTGTCGATTGAACCTAGGAGCTTTCAAGACCATCTGAACTATCTTCCCAGCCCAATATGAAATTTCAAGCCAGTTGAACTGTGAAGATGCCTGTTTTTCTTGATATAGTCAAAGGACTATGTGTTTTTCCGATGGCTAATGAATATGCTGATAGAAGAAATTTAAACACATACTTTTTTGAAGAACTGTTTTGTCTATATACATGCAACAATACATATTTTCTTTGGGGTAAGGTCATGATGTACATTTCTTGTAGAATCTTGGTGCAAATATATCCCAGTTCATGTTTATGTATGTCCCCAATATAGGCCTTGGGGAAATTCTTAATCAGTGATTGAATGCCTAAAGTCTTGGGTCACAGTAACTTGAATACATTATAATACAGAGACCTGTTGCTTTAGAAGTGAATTGCTATGGTCTGTAAAGATGGCCCTGTCAGGAAAATCCTCACCATGCAAACATGAGAATTGGAGTATAGTTTCCAACGGCAATAAAGTGCCAGACATGGCACAGCACACTGGCAATCTCAGTAATGAGGAAGCAGATACAGGCATGTCCTTGGGCTTGGAGATGAGCCAGCCTATCTAAATGGGTGAGATAGAAATAGTAAAGAGAGAGACATCAAGCCAATAAATAAGGAAGAGGCCAACTGATGAAAACACTTAAAGTTTATCTTTTGCCTCTGTATATACATACATTAACAAACACATGCACAGACCACACACACACACACACACACACTCACACCCACACACACACACTCATTCACACAGGCACACACACATGCATTCAGACAACATGCTAGGTATTATGTAGAATCAAAAGTGAGAACCCATCATAAGTGTAGTGATATTTTCTAATCCCCTCAAATACAGATAAAATTGATAAGCATTGAGAGGAAGTGCAACCTTGCATACAAAGGCATGCACACAGTGGCCTGATAAGAAAGAGGTATAGCCATCAGAAGTCACACAGAGAAAGTAATTCAGAACTCTTTGACTAAGTCAATTTACTTGTTATAGGATTAGGGATTGAATCTGAAATAAACCTTACCTGCTCCGGTTTTGAGTCCTTGTTCCCAGAAAAATGGCAATATTTTAGGAAGTTCTGAATCATCAGAATATGGGGCACAGCTTGTAGAAATGGATTGCTGCCAAAAAGCTATTGAAGGTTCTGTCCACCACTTTTTCCAGCTGGAGTCATTTACTTCCTGGTCTGTCATGTGACCTAACACCTTGCACACCTGCCAGAATCAAGGAAGCTTCTCTCACTGCCCTGACTTCCCAGTCATAATGTCCCAACATCTTTTTGAAACTGTGAACTCTACTAAACCTTTCATTCATTAACGATTTTACTGTCTGGAATTTAATCATAGCAACACAAAGTAACCAATGAATGTAACCACATTTTTGAAAGATGTTTAACTTTGGAAGTGATTTTATATATCCCTTAATAAATACCATTATTCTTAAGTATTTTATCTTTATTACATAACTGAAAAGTTTTAGCTATATGGTAGTCAATTCTGTTGACCTATAAAACTCATTATGGGTCTATGTTACATTAGAAACTATCATTACGAGCAAGCGTTCATGTAAGCTGAATGGAATTTTTTTTTTTTTGTCAAGCAGCTATATTCACACTAATAAATAATCAGTGGATACAACAGACGGAATGTTAAAATGGTTTTTTGTGTTAGCTCATCTTTGTAGTCTGTTATACTCTAAGACAATTCCACTGATCTGTTGAATATTGCTTGCACTACTCTCATGATTGCACAGTACATTGAAACCAGTGTAGGAAGATTTTAGCATTCATTGTTCTAATCTATGTCTGGATAATTTGAGATAGCTCATTAATTTGAAGCTTTACTTATGGTATTTTCACCAGATGTCTGAGGCATCACTTGATATGTGGATAACAGTATTTCCCATAATGCATTCATTCTTCAAGATATGAGTTAATGCAAATGTGAAAATCATCATCACTGAAATTACACAGGGAAATGCCATATCCAAAACAGCTTTTTAGGTCCTGAATATTATGTGTTTCTAAAAAGGAATAATTCACATTCATATATAATTTACTAGCTTAGAGCTGAGGCTACATGTATACATTTGTAAAATTTTTCAGCAAGAATATCTTCAACATAATGTGATATAAAAGTTAGAGAAAGTTGATATGTCCTTCTTAGACTTCTGTGTATACTAAAATGGTCATGAAAAAAAAGTATGGCTAGACCTTCTAAAGGTACAGGGCTTGTGGAGAAAAATTAAAGGACTCTTCCTGTCTTGTTTGTCACCTCTGCTTTTTCTTAGAAAATAGGAATAGGAAAGACAATTTCTCTTTATTTAACAGTTTATACTGTGTCAGCTTAGGATACTAGATTTCTTGTACTCAATGATCCTTTGTATCTCACAGAGGCAAGAGGTAGAAGAACTGAAAAATACTACCAAGATCACATCCTAAGCCAGTGGTTTGCCCTTCAATATGGTGCTGTTCTACTGTTGATCTTGATTTTCCTCTTTGAATTGACCAGTATTGTTACAGACTTGGAGCCAGGGTGAAGAAGCCTGTATTCCTGATGCCTTGGCATGATCTCAGATGATATATATATATATATATATATATATATCATCTGAGATCATGCATTTACTTCCCTTTCACAAATATGGTCAGTGATTACCAATGCTCATCCTTTTGTTTCTTTCAGTAAGAATGTTACTCTTTGGGACAAAAGTTCAGAGTATCCTAATATGTATCCACATGCAAATTTTCTTATTTCCCATTATAACCCAAAAGAAAAGGAAAATCCTTAGCACTGTATAATACTGACTGATCACCATGTCTGCTAAATGAGTCTCATCTCCATGTCCAAATTCCCATTCCTCATCCACACACATTCTTGCCAGTTATGGATCATTATAGTCACAACACTAGTCTGTTTACCCAACAATGACTTGTCACCCACATGGTCTACATTATAGATATTGTAACACCTGAATTGCATTTATAATATCTCTCAGACAAGATAGCTTATAATAAAAATTAAATGAGCAGACAAGAGACTAAATAGGTATTCCCTGTTTAAATACATTATTTACTATTCTGACTAAAAGAAAAATAATAGTTCTTAATATCTACATATATTCTGATAATATTAAAATCTCATTTAAAAATTAAATATATCTGAAATCCACAGTTGTCTAAGTTATTAAAATGATTTCTCTTTTCTTTCTAGGAAGGGTCTATAATCACTTTGCAATTGCTAGGATGCTAACTTAGGACAAAAGTAGAGAATAATTTAAATGAATTATTCAAAATTGAATAATAAACGGTTTGGGAACTCCATTATGACTGATAACAAGTCATTATCCAAACTGGATGATAAGGAAGGAAATTAGACAATCACACAATGTCCTATGCCTTTCCTGTGTGGACTGTGTCTCATCACAATGTTGGGAGTGTTTACAGCTTTCTGATTTGATCATAGAAATTCTGACCAAGTTGATAGCGGTGCTTCTGTCTCCAGAAATATAATAATGGGTCTGATGCCTTTGGCAGCCTAATTTTGTTATCCATAAAAATTTCTACTCTCCCTCTGTGACTTTGTGATCCATTATTCATCATAGGAACCTGGCAGATGCTGACTACATGAACTCAAGAAGCTACATTTAATTATGTTCTACTAGAAAGCTAAGTTATTTCATACTGGCATAACAAAAACTCAATTCATATGTTTCCTTTTGGGAGGCTAGCCCTAAACAAAAGTGTCATGTTAGCTTTCCTACGACAATGACACCAAACCACCTTTAACTGAAATTCTCATTATTTGAGTCACAAAAGCATGAGATTGCAAAGCTGAGTCATTGTCTCCTAAAGCCACCATTGTGAGGTGCACACAGAAGAAATACACAGGAACTAGAAGGTTCTTGGGAAAAATGCCAGTGGGGGCTTGTTCCTGGTAAGAGACAGGACAGCCTAATCATTAGGCTGGCCACTGCAGAGGAAAGGGTAAATACTCAATTAAATCTTCTGTAGGTCAACACAAAGATCAGTTGTGTTTACAACTCCCCTGTTTTCACTTGAGACTGAAACTAAGAGTTCTCTGTGCTTTAATTTTGACCTTGCCATATTTACATCTTTCCATTATTTTAGAAGTCAATGATCATCTAATAGGGTCAATAAACAGTTGTATGACAATAGTCAATACTGAATAGTCCGCACTGTCTTCCTTGCTGTGTTCAAGGCTTAAACATTAGACACAGGATTTTGGTCATGGATTGATTTTAAGGAAAATGCTAGGGTCTTTCATGACATAGCTTAGGTAACACTTTTAACACAATTATCTTACCTTGTTAAATGCTTAGTGAGAAGGGAATGTGTAAAAAATGCAGCTCAGTTATCTATTCTACCTAAACTAACTCATGAGTGCTACATTCTAATTTCACTTAAGACTCTCGTATTTGCTTAGCTAAATTGGGAGTACTGTTATGACAATTCTACAATCAAGACTATTAAAGCTGAATTAGTATGCATATAATTTAGCTTATGATATAATGTATAATTACATCAGTTACTTCATGCAACTCCCTTGCTCTCTCTCTCTCAAATTCATGGCCTCTTTTGCTTTAATTGTTGTTACATACACACACTCATGCGCGCGCGCGCGCGCGCGCACACACACACACACACACACACACACACACACACACACAGCCATAAATACATAAATGCAACCAGTTCCTATTCAGTATATATGTTACCTGTATGTATATGTTCTCTCAGAGTTGACCACTTGCCATTGAATAAGACCATTAGGAAGGATGGTTTCTCTTACTCGCAGTATCCAGCAGGTGTTTGGAATCCTTTTTCTAGGGTTGAGGCCCTTTTAGTATTCTTCCTTCTGTGCCAGCATTTGGTTTGATGCTGTCATTGTTCAGGCAGCCATGCTGATGGAACTTCATGAATATAGCCTCTCTGACATTTCTAAGAGACACAATCTCACAGCTCTACAACTCTGCCCCTTTCTTCTTCAGTGATGCCTGAGCCTTAGATGCATCAGTTGAGGCTGGACATCACATGATTTCTTATTCTCTGCATTTGATTGGAAACAGTTTTTTTTTTTTTTTATACTGGTCTCCATTTGTTGGTAAAATACATTTCTTTGGTGAGAGTTGAGAAGTTACACTTGCATGGAGGTTAAGCATAGATATTTAGAATGCAGCTATGACTAGCTTTCAGGGTGCCAGAAAACATCATGTAGCTTAGTCACTGTTCTATTGTTATGAAGAGGCACCATGACCATGCTACCTCTTATAAAAGAAAGCATTTCATTGGGGGCTCACTTTCAGTTTCAGAGTCAGTTCATTACAATCTGGGCAGGGAGCATGGTGCCAGGCCTGGTCCTGGGCAAGTAGCTGACAGTTACATTCTAGTACTCAGGATAAGAGAGATGATCTTGTGCTTGGTTTGGCTTTTTGAAACCTCAAAACCCACCCCCCAAGCAACTCATTTCCTTCAACAAAGCCATGTCTACTCCAACAAGGCCACAGCTCTTAATCCTTTCAAACAGTGCCACTCCTTTTACTAAGCATTCGAATAAATGATACTATGGGGGTCATTCTTATTCAAACCTCCACACTATGCAAGATTTAGCTTTTAACAATTTGTATCAACTAAGAGAAAAAAGAATTGCCACTTCTAATCTTGGTGGGGTGTTTTGTTTGTTTGTTTCATCTTGAATTTGTGTCTTGCTCCTTCTAGGGGTGGGTTTGAATGCAAGACTTTTTTGTTGTTCTTTGAAGGTCAGTTGAACCATGCTAAGACTTCTTTTCCTGTAATGAATCAGGATGTTATGCCTCACAGTGGGATTGCTATGCTTCACTTTATTCCTGTACTCCCCTCTTGCTCTGAATAGACCAATTTACATCCTCTAACTTCCTTCTGATCCTCTCTTTGTAAAACAAGCTAATTTAGCTAATCACTCCAGTTTGGTTGCAGACAAAAGCTTCCATCTATCCAGATCTCCCATGATTTTTTCTGGACATACTTTCCATTCCATTTGCTAACCATTCTAATTTGGGAATTTAGGGACAAGCTAATATCACTTACATACTTTGTGAGATCAAAACAGGAAAATATACCTTGCAGGCTAAGAGTTCTGTGTGCAGTTAAGAATAAGTTCCTGTTTGTTCTGTTTGTTTAACTCATCTGCACCAAATGTGTTTCATCACATGTGGGTAGAATGTATGTGAGCTGGAAATACATCAGGATGTATCTTTGTCCCTTATGGGATATAGACAGGAGGTATGCAGACAGGAAGTATGTTAGGGTGTATGCTTGCCACTGGTTGGACCTGATGGGACATACAGTGAATTATGGGTTTTGCCTGTTTAAGCCTCTCCAAAATGTGACCCATGGCCATTTTCTGGAAACCCAGACATGGACCTCACCAGACAGTTCATCAACCTCTCAAGTATTTGATAAAAGCTTGTATCAAATTTGGCTTTAAATTGTGGTAGTGGTCTCATTCTCAACCAGTGAGATGAACAACATGTGCAGATACACACATACTATCTTGAAAAACATGTAAATATAATAAAAAGAATATTCTTTTCATTTATAACAATCTTTTTGGACTTTTCAACATATCTGAAATAAAAATTCAAATGTAGCTATCTATGTCTGCTGTGTAGATGTGGTTCTGAAACTGTATTAGCTCTGTTCATTAAGCAAAACTAAGCTTTTAATATTGCCTGGATATATATATATATATATATATATATATATATATATATCCTATAAAAACTCAGGATAAAGGATAAACTATGTTTGAAAACAATCAAAAGATTGAGTACTAACCTCAAAAATTTGAAGTGAAATTACATATAGATTTTTAAATAAATCTATACATTTGTTTAAATGTTACAATGCAGACTATGTTTTTTATAGGTATCTAGATAAAAGATTATTCTAACATCAAAATAGGCAGATGCATCCAAAACATATACAATAGTATCTTTTGTTTTAAATCATCTCATATATATGTGTGTGTGTGTGATCTCCTACATTTATTGCATTAAATGATCTCATATATATGATTTCATATATAAATGATCTCATATATGTTAGGAATAATGCAAGAGGGGAACCTTGGCCGGCAAGGGTGACTGAGGTAGAGGTACAAATATGCCGGGCTAAAGTAGAAGTTTTATTAGAAAGGGAAGTTTATTAGAAAGGGAAGGGTGGACGGAAAGAGAAAAGAGGTAAAGGGACACAGAGACACAGAGAAGAGAGAAGAAGGAGACAGGAAAAGTCCTGTCTGTCCCAGGGGAACAACAGAAAAGAGAGTGTAAGTGGGCAGGGTCTGTCTTTAAAGGCATCCTTTACACCTGAGTCCAGACTAGTACTCATGGAACCCTACGCTGACAAGAATACTGCCTGAGTGCATTCTGCCAGGTGACAGGGGCAAGCCAGCATAATGCCTGAATCCTTACAATATATTTAATATTATATAATTAAATGAGCAGAAACATACAAATCACATAGACACACACACACATTATATCTATATCTATATCTATCTATCTATCTATCTATCTATCTATATATATATATATATAGAGAGAGAGAACCTAACTCTCAAATGTCAGCTTTTTAGTACTATCATAGAATATATGTTTACAATTTTTACTCAAAACTATATGATGGTTTCACCCAAGGCAGGAGTACAAATATTATACTCTCAGGATATAATTCTGAGCGTCACGCTGATCACAGATCATAATCAAAATCAGTTTTTAACACTACCTCAATAGAAAAGCCAAGACTCTACTACAGGAAGAAATAAAATTCAGTAAGGGTCATGGTGAGACCTGTCAAGTAATTGCAGCAAAATGAAAAGGAAGTATGGATCTGATGTTTGAGGCCGTTAGGTTGAAAGAAGAGGTGACATTTGTTAGAATCTCATGAATCAGGCCTTATTTAATGTTTTAGAAAGACCTGGAGAATTTATACTGTCATAAGTTGTTGAGTTTGTTACTGTAAGTTTCTTCTGCAAAAGAAAGTCACTGCTGAATTATCAATGACTCTTGAACCTCACCAATCCCACACTTCTTATTTTTTGTTCTCTCCAACTTTTTAAAGTATTTTTTTAATTTTGAAAACAATCTTATTTTACATACTAATCCCAGTTCTCTCTCCCTCCTGTCCTCCTGCTCCCCCCCCACCATCTCCCCACCCCACCAGCCATCCACTCCTCAGAGTAGGTAAGACCTCTCATGGGGAATCAACAATGTCTGTCACCTGAGGCAGGACAAAGTGCTCCCCCCGCCCAACCCCATCTAGGCTGAGCAAGGTATTTCTCCATAGGAAATGGACACCTAAAAGCCAGTCCATGCACTAGAGATAAATACTGATTCTGCTGCTAGTGGCCCCACAAACTACCCACGCCACCCAATTGTCACCCAAATTCAGAGGGCCTAGTTCAATTTTATCAGTCGGGGGTACTTGAGCTCCCACTTGCTTGGGTCAGGTGCTTCTGTGGGTTTCCCCAATGTGGTCTTGATCCCTTTGCTTCACCCTCTCTACAACTGTTCTCCAGGAGTTCAGCACAGTGCTTAGTTGTGGATTTTTACATCTGTTTCAATCAGTAACTGGATGAAGGTTCTATGATGATAATTAAGGTAGTCATCAATCTGATTACAGAGGAAGGGCAATTAGGGTATCCTTTCCACTATTGCTTGGATTCTTCACTGGGACATCTTTGTGGATTCCTGGGAATTTCCCTAATGCCAGGTTTCTCCCTAACCCCATAATGGCTCCCTCTATCAAGGTATCTCTTTCCTTGCTTTCCCTCTCTATCTTTCCCCCAACTCTACCTTCCAGATCCCTCATGTTCTCCTCCCCTGTCCCCCTTTCCCCTCCCCACTTCCCTACCCCCCTACTCCATCTCCCCATGTTCCCAATTTACTCAGGAGATCTTGTCTATATATGTCCATGTATTTCTCTCTTAAGGTCCTCTTTATTTTCTAGCTTCTCTGGGGTTGTGGATTGTAGGCTGGTAATCCATTGCTCTATGTTTAATATCCACTTATGAGTGAGTGCACACCATGTTTGTCTTTCTGTGTCTGAGTTACCTCACTCAGGATGGTATGATAGTTTACATATAATTGACATGAAAAATTCTACCAGGAACTCCTACAGCTGATAAACACCTTCAGTAATATGGCAGGATAAAAGTTTAACTCAAAAAAATCAGTAGCCTTCTTATATATAGATGATAAATGGACTGAGAAAGAAACCAGAGAAACATGACTCTTCACAATAGCCACAAACAACATAAAATATCTTGAGGTAACTCTAACCAAACAAGTGAAAGACCTGCATGACAAGAATTTTAAGTCTTTAAAGAAAGAAATTAAAGAAGATATCAGAAAATTGAAAGATTTTCCATACTTCCGGATGGGTAGGATCAACATAGTAAAAATGGCAATATTATCAGAAGCAATCTACAGATTTAATGCAATCTCCATCAAATTCCCAGGACAATTCTTCACAGACCTTGAAAGATCAGTACTCAGCTCCATATGGAAAAGCAAAAACCCCAGGATAGCCAAAACAATAAACAAACTTCCAGAGACATCACCATCCCTGACTTCAAGCTCTACTATAGAGCTATAGCAATGAAAACATCTTGGTATTGACATAAAAACAGACAAGTAGACCAATGGAATCAAATTGAAGACCCTGATATTAATCTGATACTGCACTTTTAATAATAGATGGTTTGTTCATTGCAAAAGAGAGGATCTTTTACTTGATCCTGAACTACTTTGTCATGTGCAGGTTCATGAATTGTATACACAACCCTCATAACTCCTCAGCTCTTCTACTTCACCATGTGTGCCTCTAGAATCCCCTGGAGCTGTAACGGGAGTTACTCATGGATATAAGCCACTGTGCAGTTGCTCTAAATGGAGCCTGGGTCCTCTGTAATAGCAGCAACTTCTCTTAACCACTGAAACGTCTCCCCAGCCCCAAGAATAATTTCAATAAAAATAAATTGTCCAAAGCCAATTTTTTTGAGTGCTTCTGTTGAGTTCAATTTATGGACTTGGAGAACAGAAGTTGAGTATTATTTTCTTCCAATGTGCTAAGCCAATTTGTACCTTGACTCCTTTGGTGATTTTTAAGTTCGGGAGCTGAATGGGCAAAAATGCTCATGCTTCCTTTTAGCAGCTAGCACTCTGTGGCTTTCCCTTTTGAGTTCCCTTCACTTCTGACTAAGCACAGTGTCAGTTTCTTCCTCTTCCAACAATGCCATTTCCTCTCCTTCTGGCTCAGTTACCATTTGTGTGATCAGGTAACCTAAGATAAAAAGTTTATCACAGGCATTCTTCAAGCCCAAAGTGATTTATATGTGCATTGTTTGAAAGAGTAGACCAACCTACAGGCTGCGGGCAGAACCTCATGGGAGTTTTAACCAATGGAATCTGACAGGGAGACAATGGACAAGAAATTAATGTGAAAGTTTTCAAGAAGGATTCTAGAAGACGTAAACAGCTTTGTCAGGAGGCCACAGAAGCACAGCAGAGATTCAAATAAGAATGTTTCTGACAGACCAAAAAGGGGCATCTGTTTTTACCACGAAACAGAAGGCCTTTGTCCGAGAGAAAAAACATAAGCTCAGTTGAGAGAAGTTAAGAAACCTTCACTCCTGCTGAACTGCACTACATTTTTTTTTGCAGTTTAAAGTTCAAATACAGTCTCTCATATATCCACTAATACATAATAAATAATTATATCTTATGAGAGATCAGTATACAATGAAATGTTCCATATAGCCAGACAAGGTAGGCAGTCCTCAGTGGGTTTATAATCTAAAGGAAGTCATCTCTAATCTCTGTCGTGAATCCCCACTGGGTGAACATAGATAGTATCTATATTTGAAAGACTGTAGATGGCTGCACTGGCTACATGTATCCTTAGGCTGATGGCCTGCCATATACTGCTAGTGCCTAATGTACTGGAAGAAATTCTGACAGCAATTAACACAAGAGGAAAAGTCTAAACTAGTAAGCACAAAAGTCAGAGGTGGATAAGCCTATGCCAGACAAATTCACTTAAGATCCTGTTGCTAAAGTTCTAGAATCAAGCATGGAAGGATCTGACATTCCTGTTTATGAGTTCAACCATCCAGCAATTACTAAATAGAAGTTGAATCAAACAGTTATTTCACTTGTAAAGGAAATGTATAAAACCAGGCTCAATAATATTGAGGCCAAGAATTTTATTTTATACATTTCTAGTTTTAATATAATTAATTATATAAAAATATCTGATTAAGATGGAACTATGATTTACAGTATTTATTATTGGGAGAGATAATTAGAAAATGATTCATCTACCTCTTGAAATCTGAAGTAACAAGTGTATCTCAATCACACAAAGAAGCTGAATATAAAGTAATTTTTGCCTGTTATTATTTCAAGATTGCAGAAAAAATGAAAAAATCCTCAATCCCTGACTCTATAATAAAATTATTATATTTTGTTAATTCCCATATTTAGAAACATAACAACTTTTATATCTATGCCAAAATAATATTCCACAAGTAATAGAAATAATTCAAAAAATTCAGTCAAAGACACTAAAATTACCAAACATGTAAGAGCAATATTTAATATAATATTACTTATGTGTGTTTGTGATTTGTATCCAAATGATAATGCTTATGCTAATGTCTTAATATAAGTTATATGGCCTTTATATGGCATAATAAATGATTAAAAACCCATGTTTCATATTACATAGAATTTACAAACATCAGAGGTTGGTCATAACCCATCACTGTGACAAAATACCTACAGAAGTCAACCTAAAAAACAAAGATTTATTTCGGATCACAGGTTCAGAAGTTTCTATGCTCAATTACCTGATTCCCTTGTTTCTGGCCCAGGGTAAGGCGGGAACACATGGTAAGGAAAACAGTGGAGAAAGGTGCTCACAACATGGTGGCCAGAAAGTAGTGGGGGAGAGAAGAAAGAAGGGAGAAAAGGTTTGGTGCATAACTTGATCATGACATTCTAACCAAAAATAAATGAGAAATAATTGTACTTTAATCAGTATGTGGCTGAGAGCACTACAGTTCAACAACCACTGCTCATTCCTTGGTCACTTCTATGCTTTGTGAGATGGGTGGCTGAATTCTGCTCACAGGCAAGCGGGAAGAGGTGGATTTTCCATTATCTGCTCTGTCTCCTAAAATGTTTGGTCTTAGATGAATTCAAGTTTCTGAAGAACAATGTTTCTAACTAGCAATGAACCAACTAATTAACTTATGAGTTAAAAATTTACTTCTATAATAAGAGCCCACTAGGACCTCAGAGTTGGTAAATATGACAGCTGTCTGGTCCTGTGTGGCAAGGTGTCTTTATTCTTTTTCTTGAATATTCCATGAAAACATGAAAATATTTATTTTCTATGTGTCAGAATTAGAACAAAAGTCACACTAAATTAGTTATATTAAAGCTGGACAACAATAAAGAAAATGATTTCCCCCTATACAGGTGATATATTACTGTTAGTATTCTCTTGAACTTGAAGAGGAAAAAATGTGTTCATTCCAATTAATAGAAAATTGCTGTTCAGAATGCATTCTATAAAGTCAATTCTGGTGGCTGAAATAGATATACTAATCTTACCCTCCTAAAAACATGACACATGGGAATAATTTACCCAAAGAAACTATCACTACTGGGGGCTTACATATGGAGGACTATTTACATACTCTATTTTCTTACCGCCAACTGTTTATTAATTATTATATACTAATAAGTATAAACATAAATTGTAGGGAATTTAAATGGGCACTCATTAACTTCCTTTAGACTGAGCATGAAATGTCATTTTAGAATATATATATTACACATGGTCAAATGTTTCTTTGTGCAATTTTATGTTAATTATTAAACTTAGAATTAACCATGTTGAATAATTATTAACATATTGAATTCATTGTTAGTATCATTTATACTTTTATAGCAAGGGCTACATTACAGAGAGGAAAACCTCATTACATTAAAATGTTTATGTGCTTTAGGCTTCAAGCATTTAAAATTTCAGAAAAATAATTAACATATTCAAAAGCAATTTTAAAACTGCACTAATAAAAATAATGAGAAAAAAAGAACAAAATTTCCATAATTTTTCTTAACCAAAGTCATTTTGTATTTCAGACATTTTTAAAAAGTACATATAAAAAATAAGTGCAAAGACTATTTTTTCTATATAAGATGTAGAACATTAATTATGATAATAGTTATAAAATGAGGAACTGTTAGTGTTTTATGATGTACAGTGTATTCTCAAAGAGAAAATACTGTCTTGGTATGTTGTTTTGAAAATTAAGAAACAATTTTTGATAAACAGTATGATAAAGAATATTAAAGATATGAAACTTTACCCTGTAATTTACCATGATTACAAGCTGATTCCAGCTATTCCATTAGCTTCTAGAAAGATGACAGATGAGAAACTATGGTTTAGAAAATTATATATACATATAAACAGTTCTGGTCATTATTCAGAAGTAAAAGATAAACATTCAGGAACAATCATGAGTAATGAGGAAAATCTATGGGAAGAAATTTCTAGACAGTATAACATAGACAAAAACAATTTCAACTATTAAATCTTGATGACTTACCCCTTAATCCAGCAGGTTACATTTGCATTGAAGATGATGAAGTAGAGTACAGGTTGATGTGTTGTGAATGCAGCCCGGGTGACAGAAGACACTGAAACACACATTAGATGGCTATCAGTGCCATATCTGCTTCTTACATTTGTGTTGCTTTAAAAATCAGAAGAATTATCCATGACTTTTGAGCACAGAAAATCAATGTTAACTGTTGTCATTTGATTTATTACTGGAAATCTAGAGATGGAAATACTTATGTTTGTGGATTTGTTGAGTTAGTAACATTTTAGAGACAAGAACATGAATGCGGCTTAATGGTGTAGTTACACACTCAAATCTACCTCAAGGAACTCAGTGTCTCACAGTTAACTATATTTTAGTAGGAACTGACAGACATATGTGTGTTTATTTCTCAGTGTCCTCAGTTATAAGAAAGTACAGTAAAATAATAATTTAAAAAATTTTTTATTTAAATTAAAAACAATCTAATTTTACATATCAATCCCAGTTCCCTCTCCCTCCCTTCCTCCCATGGTCCCCACAGACCGCCCATCTCACTCACCATCCACTCCCCAGGGAGGGTGAGGCCTCTTGTGGGGATCATCAAAGCCTGCCACATCATTTGTGTTAACTTAAAAAATTTTGAGATTATAGTATAACAACATGATATCTCCCTCCCTTTCCTCACTCTGAATCCACCCATGTATCCCTTTATTTTCTCTTTCAAATACATGCCTCCTTTTTTATTAATTGTTATTGCATGCATATATGTGTATTTGTATACATATATATTGCCAAATACAACCTTCTCAGAATGCATAATGTTACTTGTATATATTTCATTCTCAGTATTCATGAACAAGGACCGCCAAAGAATTGCTAAAGTGGATGTGGTAAAGACCATAAGTCTTCCACCCTACACAAAGTAATTCTCTTTAATGCTGAAATCAGATCAATCCCTCTTCCCCTGGTTCTGTATTCTGGGTACTTTTACTGGAGAGTGTTCAGCTGCTATCCTCTTAGTGGTAAATTCATAGACCTGCCTGTCTAGCCATATTTCTCACTGATGAAGACAGACTTCCAAACACTGCAATCATTTTGTTTCAACTAGTAGGGGTATACTAATCCAAGAGCTCCTATTGTGAGTCAGATAAGTCAGGCTTTCTCCTGTCTAAGGCTATGAAAATTATGCTTTTTGGGAACTACCCCTTGCATTGCAAGGTCTTTATTAACATTTTTCTATCCAGTAGATATCTCCAGCAATCCTCTAGGCCCATCTTTTTTTTTAAAAAAAAAAGTCTCTACCTTCATTGACTCTCTGAGTATGGGTGGAGGACAAAATTACCTTAATGGAAAAAACAATGTGTTACAATTCATGAGGGAACAAATATCCCCACCATACGGTGCCTGCCAGATACTGATCCCAATAATCATTTCACTGTACTAACCCCTACATCACGTTCACAGTTAAAACAATGCTATTTAAATCTAAACCTTACTAGCCAGCTAGCTTCTCTAAGTAGACAGTTGTAATTCACACATGTGATTTCAACTTCTGATAAAAAAGCAGAAAGATTCAGAGCTAAAGAGGATATAGATAGTGCTTTAGCACATGACTCCAATGGACACAAATATGAAGATATGAGCAGAGATGGGTTTATGGGGCTCACTGGCTAGTCTGCACATCTTAAAGGATAGATTTAGAAATTATTTTAAACTTACTGCTGGTGGTGGTTTGAATGATATTGACCCCCCAGACTAAGGAAGTGGTATTATTGTAGCCTTGTTACAGTAGGTGGGTCTTATTAGAGTAACTGTATCAATGAGTCATAGCCTTTGAGGTTTCAGAAGCTCAAGCCAGACCTAGTGCCTCACTTTCTCTTCCTGCTGCCTTTAGATCTGGATGTAAAACTTTCAGCTACCTCTCCAGCACCATGTCTGTATGCATATCACCATGCTTCCTGCCATGATGACAATACAGTTTCTCTGAACTGTAAGCCAGTCACAATTTAGTGTTTACCTCTATAATAGCTGCCATGGTCACAGTGTCTCTTCACAGCAATAGGAACCCTAACTATGAGTTGGGTAGTCTTGCCCATGAGAATAAACAAGATCAGAAAAGATTGGGTCTGTAGAAGACTTACTGTACTGGATAATGGGGCAGGGGAAAGTAATAAACTTAATGGTACTATCGATTTCCCTTCAGCCTTCAATAGAAACCTGTAACTCCCATAGAAATTGTACATGTATGAGATGTGAGTATGTGTGCCTGTGAGTACATGGGTAAACATGAGGGAAAGAATAGTATCTCACTCTTTGAGAGCTTTTGAAGACAATTAGCTTCACAGCAAATAAATGCCTATCTTCCAAATGGGTACCAGAATAGCCACAAATTTAATGCTTCAGAGGGAAGACCATAAATACTCTTCTCCCAAATCTCAACAGCAACAAACAGATTGGCATGAATGGAGGCTCTGTGTAGACTTCATTTGATGAAAAATTATATAACTTTAATTACTTAGTTTGAGTTTGTATGTATGCTGTATGTGTGTTCAGGCAGGGACACATGTAGAGCACGTGTTCTGAGGTCATAGAATAACATAAGGGGTGTCAGTTCTTTTTTCCTTCTGCCTGTGGGTACCTCCAGGTGAGATGAGGGGTGTCAGTTCTTTCCTGCCACCTGTGGGTACCACATTTTGAACTCAGATTATCGGGCTGGTAGGAAACTGCCTTAACTTGCTGCATCATCTTGTGGACCTGAAATAATGAAAAACAAAAATAAAGCCCAAGTACCTGTCCTGAGGAAGCATCCGGAAATAAGGATAATATTTAATGTATCATTTCACACTTATTAAGACATTTTTACATATAACATATATATGTCAATAACATAGAAATGTGTGTGTGTGTGTGTGTGTGCATGTTGTATGGTATTTTATAGTTTTTACTGACAATAGCATTGTTACAGTATCAAAACGTAATTCTTAAGATA
The DNA here is from genome assembly GCF_003668045.3 of Cricetulus griseus. Taxonomy (NCBI): domain Eukaryota; kingdom Metazoa; phylum Chordata; class Mammalia; order Rodentia; family Cricetidae; genus Cricetulus; species Cricetulus griseus. The sequence continues at coordinate 225,779,743 of NC_048596.1, forward strand.
TGTATTTTCTTCTATCTCCACTTCCCTTGTACATATTTTTGTCAGAGCATTTAGATCAGTGATTCTCAACATGTGGGCCACAAGCCACCGGGTTGAAGGACCCTTTCACCCTAGTGGCCTAAGGTCATCAGGAAACATAGATATTTACATTATGATTCATAACAGTAGCAAAATTACAGTTATAAAGAAGCAATAAAAATGATTTTATGGTTGGGGTCACACAGCATGAAGCCGTGTATTGAAGGGCCACAGCATTCGGAAGGTTGAGAACCATGGCTTTAGGTCACCAGAATATTTAACTGCCATAAAAATTATCTCCCCTTTGTATAAAAAGTAGCCAAAGATGAGGGATAATTTTCTTGGTGAGGATTAAATCTTCCTGATTTCATGTCACTAAATGCTAGCACACTGATCAGTACACTGTTGAAATTTAGTGTATATAAAATAAAAACATAGGATGGAAGAAAGATGGCTGCTTTTTCAGTTTTCAAAATGCAAAGTACACTCATCTGCAATGTGTTTTCACTAATTTATTACACTATTTTACATTATTACACTAATTTAAAGGCTGTAGAGATTGTTATGAAAAGGCTGAAGAAATGGTTCGGTCATTAAAGGCCAAAAGATGAGGGATCATTTTAAAATATAAAGGAGACATAAGTGAATAAATCCTAGAATATTTATTAATTATATGGACCTATATTTAATATGCTTATATAACTTTAATACATTTGTGTTTAAGCTTAGGATATTATAGTTACAAATTATTCCCTTTGGCCTCTTGCATGCAATAGTAGCTGCAGATGAGAAAACATGAATATGCTTGCTAATGTTCATCCCAATATCTATGCCAAGTTTGTTAGTGTATGCTATGAGAAAAAAAAGAAGCAAAATGCATTTCCCTTATTAGTAACACCTCATAAAATGTTGTTCTGTTGCTCAGGCAAAGTGGCTTTCAAATATTTGTAGCGCCAGATCATGCCTTTCCTGTAGTTACCAGTTGTTGGCCCTGAGGTACATTTTCATGCAGTGAGTCGCATGCTTTATCTTTTATCTCTAGCCAGAACTTTCCTTCTTTAATCACTGTGGTTTTATGTGTGGGGTAGAGTGTTGTTGTTGGATTGCTGCATTTTTTAAATGTTCTTTTTTAATTGGGGGTGGTGTGGGTCACGGTTGGGATTAGTCCTCTCTGAACCTCTTCCAAACCGTCTGGGCTTAGATGGCTCAGACTTAAGTCAGGATCCAGGTGTGGGCTTCTTAGAACCTCAGAGCCCCTTTCAGTCTGTAATGAGATGAGATATGTCTTCATTTGTCACTTAGGAGAAGTTGTAGAATACATCTAACCATACCACAGTAGGTCGAAGCATGTCACCTTGACTCTGATTGTTACTTGAAGTCAAACTTCAGCTGTCGGCAAGCAAGTACATCTGTTAGTGTTAAATTGCTTTCTCATAACTGTCATTTTGCTATGTAGCTTAGTTAGTTATGGCTGTGCAATAAATAATCCTACATCTAGTTTCTTAAAATAGTCATTGTGCATGTGATTCAAAGATGGGGAATTGAATGAGAATTTGGTTTAGTGCTTGATCCTGATCCATGTTGCTCAACTGAGGGAGACCTCAACAATCCATTTTGAAGACAGTGTCTTCAGTAAAACATAGAAGCTGATATATCCCCCTCCCTGTTCTTATTTCTTATGCCATACTGCTACTTTAATGGCTTATGTTTATTACAGCTGTTCCTTCAGGGAGGGCTTAGATTCCTTTAGTCAGTAGTAACTGTGGAAAAATTACAGAGAAAGATTAGTAATTGATGCCCATTCTTCAGACTGGCACATGGCAGTCAGAGAGGCGAGATTACTCCAAACTTGACAATCTACTGTCAGCTGAACTATTGATGAAAGAAATTGGTAGGTGAAAGAAAGAACCAGGATTCTAATATTCTAATATGGAGTGAAAGATGGTTTCTTGTAAATACAATTGGTTTGATTTATTTTGCTTCCCAACAACTAGCAGTTAACAGAAAGAGGATAAATGATGGCTGAGCTAGGCATCATCTCCCTTTAGTTAAAACCCTGAGAGAAAAAAATACATTGCTTCTTTTGTTTTGCCTTTAATTTTTTCTATTGATTATTCTTTCTGTTTACCATGTAGTCATTTCCTGCTCATTTCCTTTCTGAATGTAACTGCATGCATCATACACGTGAAAAAGTTCTGCCATACTTAGAAGCTATATCAAAATCGTATTCCCTAGACACATGGTGATCTACATCTGTACTGCATCCACAGAGGAGAGTCAAGTATTGTTGATATGTGTATCCAACTAGAACTGAAAACAAAATTGTGATCTTTCCATTCAAGGAAGAAAGAATCTACCTTGAGAAGTGAGAAATCAAACATACTGGATCCTAATACCATGCTTAAGTAAGAAAGTCCCACATCAATACAACGACGACGAAAAAATGAAAAAGGATTTTACAGATGAAGCAAATGAAAATTATAATGCATCACACATGAGTGGCACACTAGAAATATCCTCTTTACTATCCTTACTATCTCATATGTATGTATCATTAAATTCATCATTATACAATTACTTTTATTAAGGAATAGCCTTAAATACTAAAGTGAAAGAAGAGGTTAAAATGTTCAATAAAACTGAACCTTCACAAAATGTAACCTATTAAGAATGAATAAAAACAATAAACAAATTTAAAGAATCTCTCAGTACATTTTTTTCTGTAAAGATCTGCTTAAACAATAAACATAGTTAAATGACAAAGCTAGAAAGATAGTTCTAAGCAAGAATTCCCAATTTTTCAGGTCTGAATTAAAACTTCAACACACAGATGCACTGATCTTCAAACAAGCTGAATATGAACTAGCAAACCTGGGAGATACAAAATGAAAGTCAAACTTGGAAGGCAAAAACAAAAATCTTGAAAGTCAGGGAAAGATTATTTTTTAAAACACAACAGTTATGTCATTGGCACAGTTAACATCAGCAAAAAGTTGCACTAATAATTTAAGAGTACCTGGAGAAAACTATATATATATTTTTTCTCTCTCTTTTTATTATTATTATTATTATTATTATTATTATTATTATTATTATTATTATTAATTCAAGTTAGGGAACAGGCTTGTTTCACATGTAATTCCCCTCTCCCTCTCCCTCCCCTCACCCCCATTCCTTCTCCCCCACCTCCAACCTACCCCCCACCCCATCCACCCACCACTCCCCAGGCAGGGTAGGGCCCCCAACCGAGGCTCCACCAAGTCCATCAAATCTTCCTGTGCTGGGCCTAGGTCCCTCCCCATGTGTTCAGAGACAGAGTGCATCCCTTCAAGTGGGATGGGCTCTCGAAGTCCCCCACACACACCAGGGCAAAACACCAGTCCACCTCCGGAGGCTCCCAGGAGTGCAGGGGCCTCCCCATTGGCATCCATGATCAGGGGGCTGGATTAGTCCCATACTGGCCTCCCAAAGAGCGTCTAGGGTCAATATGCTTTCCCTTTATCAGGCCAACTGTTTCTGTGGGTTTCTCCAACCTGGTACAGATCCCTTCGTTCTTCATTCCTCCCTCTCTTCAACTAGGTTCCAGATTTCAGCTCAGTGTATTTCTGTGGATGTCTGTCTCTGCTTCCATCAGCCACTGGATGAGGACTCTAGGATAGCATAGAGAGTAGTCATCACTCTCATTCTAGGGGAAGGGCTTCTAGGCCATCCTCTCCTCCACTGCCCGGACTGTCAGATCGTGTCATCCTTGTAGGTCTCTGGAGATCTTTCTAGTTCCAGATCTCTTCTCGGACCTATAGTGGCTCCCTCTGATATGGTATCTCTCATCCTGCTCTCTCTCCTCTATTCTTCCCCCAACTCAATATATCTGCTCCTCCATTTCTTCTCCTCTCCTCTTCTTCTTGTGCTCTTATTGTGGCAGCACCCACTCCCCTACCCTCATGCTCTCAATTAGCTCGGGAGTTCATGCCACTTCCCATTCCTGGGGTCCATTTATCCCTTAGAGTCATTCATGATTTCTAGTTTCTTTGGGGAAGAGGATTATAGGCTGGTAAACCTTTGCTCTATGTCTAAAAATCATATATGAGTGAGTACATACCATGTTTGTCTTTTTGTGATTGGGTTACCTCACTCAGGATGGTTTCTTCTAGTTCCATCCATTTGCCTGCGAATTTCAAGATTCCATTGCTTTTTTCTGCTGAGTAGTACTCCATTGTATAAATGTACCACATTTTCTCTTTCCATTCTTCAGTTGAGGGGCATCTAGGTTGCTTCCAGGTTCTGGCTATTACAAACAATGCTGCTATGAACATGGTTGAACATATGTCCTTGTTGTATGGACATGCAGTATTTGGGTATATACCCAAGAGAGGAATGGCTGGATCTTGAGGTAGATTGATTCCCATTTTTCTGAGCAACCGCCATACTGATTTCCAAAGTGGTCTTACAAGTTCACACTCCCACCAGCAATGGAGGAGTGTTCCTTCTTCTCCGCAACCTCCCCAGCATAGGTTGTCATTGGTATTTTTGATTTTAGCCATTCTGGCAGGTGTGACAGAATTTTACATTATATGTTAATTCAAATTTGAATTGAAAACATTAATAGCATTTAGCAGAAAAGTAATCTGTGGTAGTTGTAATAGCTGATTTTGGGTATGAAACCTTGATACCCCTCGGAAGAGACTAACTCAATTGATGAATTCCCTCCATCAGACAGGTCCATGCATGTGCAGGAAAGGACATTTTCTTAAGTGCTAATGGCTGTTGATGGACCCACCACCCCTAAACAGGTATATCTGAGACTTAGAGGAAAGCCACCTAAACATGAGGCGGCACAAGCAGTACACTGCTTCACTTCCAGCTTGAAAGCCCGACCTGATTTTCCTCGATGATGCAAAAATTCTTGGAAAAGACAACAGCAAAAGAATTTATTCATATGAACCTATCCTTAGTCATTGCACTTACAATGACAGTACAAGAGAGTAAGTCACACTTACAGAGAAAACAACTTGCTTAAAGTAAACATAGTAAAAGCCAAAATGTCTATATGCTCATGGCTTGGGAAAGGGACCTAGTAGGTGTTGTTGAGTAGATCAAGGTTCTTTTTTGTTTTGCTTTCATTTTCTTTGAAAATCCAGAACAATAGCATAAACTAAATCTAGAGTGTTGTTGAATTCAAGACATGAAAGAATTTTTCTGCTGAAAGATTATATAGCATTTGTTGATATTTTTTCTGCAGGTAACTGTTACCCTCCTCCAAGCAGATACAACATGGAGGAGTTCTTGTATTTTATTTACAGAAAAACCCTAATCATTTATAATGAGATTCAGCAGGAGAGGATGCAAAAATGAGGGCCTTCCTTAGGCTCTCTGCCAAACAATTAAAGCCCAATAGTCTAAAAAAGTGAGTAAATTGTTATTCAGCAACAAAACCTTGTGGCCAAAATGGAATCAAGAGCTGAGATTATTGATAGGAATAAATCCGACAAATCAGGGAGGTAGTCTCAGATGTATTATTGGTCCCTTCCTCTAGTCTTGAATACTAAAAGATATGACTCAATAATATATGGAAAACCCTAGAATGGACACAACTTTGGGAAGAAAACAATGAAGTAATTTGCAAGAAAATATTTGCTTGAAAATGATGTTGATATTTTTGGATGATTAAAATGGTATATGTAGCAGAGGTTCATTGTTCCATGGATGAGTTAATAAAGGGTCAAAGATGCTTTGCTGTGTGAATACAGGGAGTATGGGCTTTTATAAGTCTTTTCAGTCCTTTACAAATATTGTCAATCAAGTTTTCTTGCTTGTAAGGTAATATAGTCACCTAGAAACATAATAAAGGTGCTTTTGTACTTAAGCTACAAATACCAATGTAACATAATTTTGCATCTGGAAAAAAAGGAATATAGCATTACTATATGAAACTCCCAGACACATAATAAAATCGTAATTGTGGTTAAGATACAAATATCAATTCAGCATTAACTTTCTTATCTGGAAAATAGGAGTATAGCAACATTATATGAAAAAACTATCTGAAGAGAAAAAAAGAGTACATAGTGTGTATTGCATTTGTGATTGTTGTGGCACTGCCCAATAAGGACATATATAGATCCAGCCTGGAAGTTCAACTATCCATGATTGGATAAAGAATGTGTGATATACCTGATGCAATTTTATCCAACCATAATAGAAATTAAATTATGTTATTTTCAGAGGAATGGTTTCCTGCATCCCCAAAGATCACCATGGTAAACAAAAGTAATCAGTGTCAGAAAGACAAACATCACATGTTTAATTTAATGTTCAGAAATATTATATATATATATATATATATATATATATATATATCATACATATATGTGTATACACACACACACACACACACACACACATATATATATATATATATATATATATATATATATATATATCATATGTCATATAAACCAAAGGAGGAAGGATATTTGGAAGGAAGAAATTTGTGACAATAGAAGAAGAAGATAGCAAAAGTGATTATGTGCAAGGTACAAGGATGTGAATGTATGAAAATAAAGTCATAAAAGTCATAAAAACTCATTATTTTAAAAATATGTGTGTGCCTGTGTGAGTTTATGTATATTATGACCATAGATGAGCCTCATAGGAAGAAAGAAGGTTTTAAATCCCCTGGAACTGGAGTTATAGGTGGTTTTAAGCTGCCTGCAATGTGAATTCTGGGAACTAAACCTGGGTCCTATGCAGGAAGCATGTGGCTCTTAACCAGTGAGCCATCTCCAGCTCTAAGACCCATTCTGTTTTATGCCAACTAAAATATTAATTGATAAAAATAAAACTAACAAAAAGCATGAGAAAACTCAGTGTAACCCATGAGCACAATACAAATAATGCTGACCAATAATATTATCAGTATAAGCTAACATAACTCTCTCTCTCTCTCTCTCTCTCTCTCTCTCTCTCTCTCTCAGATACCCATGCACGTACCATTAGAGTCATGCCATTTTATTGCTAGAGTTTATTACAGAAATTCTCTTTTCCTCCCTCACATAATGTTATAGGTGAGGGAACCTAGTTTCAGATAAGGAATGCCTCACCTCATAAAGTTGAAAGTCAATCATCATCTAATTCTTAAATTAAGATATAATTGAGAAATAATATTCACATATATGTATATTTGTGCTGTAAAGTGGGGTGTTTGGTCAATCTATCATGGTGACATAATAAAATACTACTACCTCACACATAAATTAGCTTTCTAATATTTAAAACATGAATTCTTTTTTCTGTGTGGTTTTTAGTCATTTAGTAATCAAGCATATTTCTTGAGATTGATGGTTTCAGTCACCTTTTTATTGTGTGGTGGCTTTCAATATAAAAAGTATTCTTAAAAATAATGGAATCTATTGATACTGAGGAACATGTAAGATATGAGCAAGGTTGAAGGATTTTTGGTGGCCCTACTGGTGGTACTCAGAGGGACCTGTGCTGTGATTTATCCAACTGCCCCAGCGCTTCCAGATCTTATTGTGATAACCTATCACTCCACAATACTTATCCCAGTTGTATTTTATATATTTCTAAATAGAATTCCCTTGTGCTTCAGTTTTGTTCACTAGACAGAAGCAATTTTCTTCCTTCAAAACAAACTCTTAATTCATTGAGACCGTTGCATTTCCACGAATCCTGAGTAACTTACAATGTATTAATAATTAATATTTTCTCTTTAGGCCTAACAATTTCCTTCACAGACTCTTACTTTACTGATTTTTAAGATTCTTTTAGTTTCTTTAGATCATGGAAGAATGGGATTGTTTTCCAGCTACACATTTCTTGCCCCAATGTCTTCCCAGTTGCTAGGGATTCTTGGCCTTCTATTAAATTGATGAAAATATTTCTCACAGAGGAACTATGAACTAGGCTGTCTTTTTCTAGCTTTTCACATGGAGGGGAGGGTGCTGTGTTGACCTCTGCTCAGAAGGCTGTACTATTTCTGGACATCACATATGTGTGCTCCTCTCTATATTTTACCTGAACAACACATTTGGTGTGAAAAGGAGTTACAGAGATGGCAGTAGTTGCTTCATAATGGGATTACAGATAAACAGAGGTAGAGACATGAAAATAGGAGTGTAGGAACTATATCTGGCAGCCCCCATCAAATAACCATACATCATTAAATTGGGAAGGGGAAAATTACTATTTTTAAGCAAGTACAAAATGTATTATTGTGGAGTTTGGTAGAATATAAGCAAGCCAGCAATTCATGGCATCCCCAGGAGCTCACGCATAACTAAATCATGCTTCAGATTAATGTATTGGTCAGTTCAAAGGTTAGACAAACAGCTACTTCTCAAAGAGACAGAGTACAAAGCTTAACTGTTCATTGGAAGGTCTGTAATACTCTCGGCAGATCCCCAGAGGACTCTCTGTTATTTGTTTCTGATTGGGAGATTTCCAAAACTGACTCCATGCTACTGATGACCTTTCTAGCTAGGGCAGGGAGGGTGAAACTCTGGAGCCAGTGTGATTTCACCAGTCTCTGGGAAAGAAAGGAAAAAAAAGAAAAGCTTCTCACCCACACACATAACTTTCCTTGAGTGACTCCAAGGCTATACAGAAACTTATACTTCAGTTTAAGTTTCTGGAGGGTGCTGGAGAAGACTGGTCCATTCAGTCAGTCACTCATTTCTGCAGACATGTAAAGTATTTTAATAGAATAATCAACTAAAATTCATTGATCTAATTGAAACTATGTAACAGATTAAAATGATAGAATAAGTTGTACCGTTATTTAATATCCATTGTCCCTTTTGTGATGACTTTGAATACTTGAACTGAATCACTACTAACGAGTTAGCTCTTCTTTGTAAAAATGTTATTCATTCTTTCACAATTTCATATATGATTTCAATGTTCATTGATAAATGTCTCCTTGTTATTGTTTCTTAGTGCCTTGGAAAATGAAAACAAAGTTTTCAAAGAGAAGCACACAGACAAAGAGAGAAATTTAGTTGGAGTTGTAGATCAGGACAGGATGCATATTTGAATGTGAATGCAATCAAGTAAGAAGTATTTACATGTAGGTCACAGAAAGATCAACAAAGTATCTTCAAATGTCTAGAAAGATAGTGGTAGAGGAGAGGATGGCTGACTAACCTTATTTACTAACAAGATGCTGATGAGTAGCGATTAACTCCATTTGCATGCTTCTTTACTATGCTAAGTTGCAAGGCTCTTTTGGAGTTCTTTGCTGCGCTAAGGTTAATATAAACATTGCTGCATTTCTACACAATCATTCAGTATTAGCTGACAGCAAAGAGAAGGAATTGAGTATTTATTAGAAACAAGAGTACCCAATATTAGAAGAAAGGACACTCATTACTTAGTCAGATGTGTTCTCTGTAGAAGGAGATGAACACAGAACTCCCAATTCTCAGTAGCCTCTGCTATTGTCCTTTGTATACATTAAATATGCAGACTCATTAGTGTGGTTATTTATTTGATAAATATGGTCATGTTCTCTCTATAGAAGAGTGAGGATATTGGAATAAACACTCTTCATTTATCAGTTTATTTTTTAATCATTAGTTTCTTTCTTGTCTGTGGAAAGAGATGCAGATGTATTAAGGAGAAGTTAACTAAGACATGAGATTGACCCTCATAGAGAATTTATATTAGATGAAGGGTGGCTGTTAGCTAAAAATACCTTAAAATAGAGCTCATACAGATTAAAGAACAATGGAGTCTGTGTTAAAAACAACAAAGTGAAGATAAAATTCAATCTGAAGTGATGAGGTTAATGAACTAACAATTGTCAGTAACATTTTCACTCAGCAGAGAAAGATAAGAAATCTGAAATGTAGAAACTTACATAGACCTGGAGACACTTTTGAGATTTACAAATGGATAAAGTTAGAAAGGTACTTAAAAGTATATTGTAGGGGTTGGAGAGAGAGCTCAGTCATTAAGAATGCCTATTGCCCTGGTAGAGAACTGGAGTTCAGTTCCCAGCACCTAAGTTAAGCCATTATATCATCTCCATAAACTCCACCTGCGGGAAGATTCATTGCCTCTGGCTTCCATGAGTACATGCACTCATGTGCACACAGCACTACACAGACACAAATGCATAAACATAATTTAAAATCATAAAATCAAATATTTAACTCTTTTGGAGTGTTAAACACGGGCCAAGAGCAAAAGCTTGCATTTTTGGTGGATTGGGTTCATTTTACCAGGGCTGATTGAGGTCCAGATGGAAAGAAAACCCGTGGTCAAAATTATCTGAGTCTGAGCATAGTCACAGCAGAAGATCAAGGGATTATATTTAGTCAACATATAAACAAAAGCTGTGTGGATGACAGGGTTTCCAAAGCTAAGAAGGAAGGAAACTAAAATCAGAAGGGCATCTTATCTTTCAGAGATATGGATTGAGACCAGCAAGCAGGAAGTGCAGATCCAGTTGTGGTTGGTGAGAAAGAGGAACTCTCAAGAAGTTCAAAGAAGCATAGTAGGAAGGATACTGGGAGGGAGACCAAGACTGTGAAAGAAGGCTGATTTGGGGATGAAATGAGATAATAGAAGAAAGCCCACATCACATACATGAACGTATTCTTACTCATTAGTCTGTCGTCCAGATGACGAATGTAAATTATTGGGGTCTTCCTAAATATTTATAAAATTTATTATTGCAGTAAATTATGTTTTATTAGGGGAAGACTCTGTGCTAAGTTCTTGTAATGCAGTCATACATAAGGGCACATGCACTGGGTGTGTTCTATCTATCTGAAGATGATTGCTGCCAAATGGAAATGAATTCAGTGGAGCAGGAAACTCATCCCAAGTTTCTAGAAATGTCCTCAGGAGTAACACTCAAAGTTATAATGAAGAGTCAGACAAGATCAGCTACTGAAACAGGGTAAGGGAAGCTAACCTGGCTCTTGACTTTTTAGTTTGAATCCTTTCAGACAGTATATCCATTTTTCTTTATGTCCATACTCCACTAACACTGCCTACCCCACAGTTTACTCCAAATAAGAAGATATATTGTCCAGACCCCGAACATGGATGTCAATGAGGAGGCCTCGGCATTCTATGGGGCCACCGTAGTGGGTCAGTATTTATCCCTGGTGTAAGAAGGGACTTTGAGAGCCCATCCCACATGAAGGGATGCTCTCTCCGCCTGGACCTATGGTGGAGGGCCCAGGCCCAGCCCAGGATGATGATATGGTTTGGGGAGCCCCCACGAAGGGCTCTACCCTCCCTGGGGATCGGAGGGGAGATGGATGGGGTATGAGGAGGGGAGGGAGAAGGGATTGACATGTGAAGCAAGCTTGTACCTAATTTGAACTAATAAAAAGAAAATCAACACACTAAAAAACTTGCCAAAAACATAAAAACATACAAAAATCATAAATTGTTATCAGTGAACTTCTGTTTTGTGTGGTGTGTTCAATCAAGTACCTGACATGTCCCTCCAGTTTAATGTTGATAGTCTAGGCTTTTTTAGATAGTGACTAAAGCAAATCAGTGAAATATTGTAATTAAGAATGTTTTTGTCTCTCATATTTCTTGGTCTACATTTAATTTACATGACAATTATATGTATTCTAGTTTTTGCATCAGTATTACATGCATATAAACCATGTTTCTGTCTTATCATTTTGCAAATAATGGTTACTTTTGATGACTGAACACAAACAGCATATAGTATATTTCATTAAACTTAAATATTATTTATCTCAAAATAAAAGAAAAATGGTCTTTTTTTCTCAAACTTGCATTGCAAATACTTGTTTTTTTTATTATTATTTTGGTAAAAGAGGAATACAGTAGATAGCCTAAAACTTAGCAGGGAGATAATGAAATCTCTTGCAAATCCTCAAAAGCTTGAAAAAATGTTATCTATGATGATTAAAAATATTTGACATTTTTTGTGTTCCATCATCAATCACAAATACACTATTTTTAAATTGTCTAATTAAATTACAAATTATTTTATTAGAATATGTTTTCTTTTTCAAAAATTAACATTGAAGAGGTAATTTCCTTTTAATGCATTACACAACTCTGTTCAAATATAGGAAAAGAACAGATTTACCATAGCATAGAGAATATCAGAATAATTTGTGCAAATGTCTAAAACTACAGTTGTTAACAACATCAAAATGTAAAACAAGCTTGTTTCTAATTTAAATTTTTAAAAAGTATTAGTACTAAAAAAAAAAAGAAAGAAGAAGATATATCATGAGTGGAAACAACCAGATTCTGCTTTCTTCCAATTAATTAATTATTTATATGCTAAAATTAACTGAAGCCAAATATGTAGTAGACTTTTAGCACTGTCAATGCAAAAATGAATGAGACAAAAATATCTTTGATCAAAATAATGTGGTTGGAGAACACATGCAGTGAATATAGCTAAAGAAAAACAGAAAATATGAAGCCTGACTTAACTCACCAAACCTATTGAATCATTTCTGCAAAGTCAAGTTTAAGAAAGGGTGGAGTGATGCTGTTAGAATATGCTAAAGCAAGTTGTGAGCAGTGGTATATGGCAGCCATGATTAAATGATGCTCAAAAGACATGGTGAATTACCATAATATTAAATTAATTGAGTTGGTATGTGTGGGTTACAATGGTTTAGATAGTTTCAAACAAACAGATTGCAGGACTCCTCCATAGAAAAGCTGATGGCACAGATTTTGATAAAGTTTTGGATTATAATGACTCAGATGGAGTTGGTTCCTAGTTTTATTTTTTGTTATTTTTTTATATAATTTCACAGTAGTAGTTCCCTTTATCTGGCAGACACTGGATTGAACTGGCAATGTGGATAATGATGAGGATGACTGGTTATGTTAGTTAGACACCAGGTATGAGGGAATTTGGCTTGATAAGTTTTAGTGAAAATTATGCTCCAATTACCTGTCTTTTTCAGAATGAATAAATACATTTTTATCCATAATGTGCCTTTTTTTCTTATATTATAGTTTCCAAGTAGATCTAATAGTTGAATACAAGAAAGGGTAATGTCGTTTTATTTTGTAGAAGTCAGCAGGAAAACACTCTCAGATGAATAACTGGATGGTGCTGTTTTAAAAATTTATTGCAGGATGCAAAAGAGAAAGTTGAGTGAATCCAGTTACTGGGATCAACTATTCATGCTTTACTTTTCCCAAACATAAAGAGAAGACATCTACTTTATGTCTTATTACAGTAGTCTGTGTTCTTGGAGGCCATTTATCCCTAAAGATTTTACTTAAGATGTATAATATTAGTATAATGGTAGAGTTGAAAATAATACAGAAGTCATTTCTGGCATCTCAACTAGAAATTTATATTTCCATCATATTCTACAAACTATGATTTTTTTATAATTTTTTATTAATTCAAATTAGGAACAAGCTTGCTTCACATGTCAATCCCTTCTCCCTCTCCCTACACTCCCTTCCACCACTGCCTTCCCTACCCCTGACATACCCTCCACCCCATCCACCCTCCACTCCCCAGGCAGGGTAGGGGACTCAACAGGGGCTCCCCAAAGTCACCACATCATCCTGGGAAGGGTCTAGGCCCTCCTCCATGTGTCTAGACCAAGAGTGCATCCCTTCATGTGGGATGGGCTCTCAAAGTCCCTTTTTACACCAGGGAAAAATACTAATCCACTAACAGGGGTCCCCTAGAGTGCAGAGGCCTCCTCATTGAAATCCATGTTCAGGGGTCTGGATCAATCCTGTACTGGCCTCCCAGACAGCATCTAGGATCCATGTGCTCCCTCTTGTTCAGGCCAGCTGTTTCTGTGGGTTTCACCAGCCTGCTACCGACCCCTTTGATTTTCATTCCTCCCTCTCTGCAACTAAATTCCAGTGTATCTCTGTGTGTCTTCCTCTGCTTACATTGGCCACTGGATGAGGGCTCTAAATGCCATAAAAAGTAGTCATCACTCTCATTATAGGGGAAGGGCATTTAGGTTATCCTCTCCACCATTGCCTAGATTGTCAGTTCCTGTCATCCTTGTAGGTCTCTAGAAATCTCCCTAGTGCCAGATCTCTACTTAGACCTATAATGGCTCCCTCTAATATGATATCTCTCATCCTGCTCTCCTCTATTCTTCCCCCAACTCAATATTTCTGCTTCTCCATTTCCTCCTCTCCTCTCCTCTACTTCTCATCTTATTCCGGCAGCTCCCTCTCCCCTACCCTCATGCTCCCAATTAGCTCAGGAGTTCCTGCCACTTCCCATTCCTGGGGTCCATGAATTATTCCCTTAGAGTCCTTCTTGTGTCCTAGATTATTTGGTGAAGAGGATTGTAGGCTGGTAATCCTTTGCTCTATGTCTAAAATTCATATATGAGTGAGTACATACCATGTTTGTCTTTTTGTGATTGGGTTATCTAACTCAGGATGGTTTCTTCTTGCTCCATCCATTTGTCTGTGAATTTCAAGATTCCATTGCTTTTTTTCTGCTGAGTAGTACTCCATTATATATATATGTTCCACATTTTCTCTATCCATTCTTCAGTTGAGGGGCATCTAGTTTGCTTCCAGGTTCTGGCTTTTACAAACAATGCTGCTATGAACATGGTTGAACATATGTCCTTGTTGTATGGACATGCATTGTTTGGGTATATGCCCAAGAGAGGAATTGCTGGATCTTGAGGGAGACTGATTCCCATTTTTCTGAGCAACCGCCATACTGATTTCCAAAGTGGTCTTACAAGTTCTCACTCGCACCAGCAATGGAGGAGTGTTCCTTTTTTTCCACATCTTCTCCAGCATAGATTGTCATTTGTCTTTTTGATTTTAGCCATTCTGACTGGTGTAAGATGCTATCTCAGAGTTGTTTTGATTTGCATTTCTCTGATGGCCAAGGATTTTGAGCACTTTCTTAAATCTCTTTCAGCCATTTCAGATTCCTCTGTTGAGAATTCTCTATTTAGTTCTGCACCCCACTTTTTAATTTCATTGTTTGGTGTTTTGGTGGCTAGCTCATTAAGTTAATTGTATATTTTGGAAACCAGCCCTCTGTCAGATGTGGGGTGGGTGAAGATCTTTTCCCATTTTGTGGGCTGTTGTTTTGTTTTACTGACTGTGTCCTTTGCCTTACAGAAACTTCTCAGTATCAGGAGGTTCCATTTATTAATTGCAGACCTCAATGTTTGTGCTACTGGTGTAATGTTCAGGAAGTGGTCTTCTGTGCCAATTTGTTCAAGGGTATCTCCAACTTTCTTTTCTAGAAGATTCAGTGTGGCTGGATTTATGTTGAGATCTTTGATCCATTTGCACTTAGGTTTTATGCATGGTGATTGATATGGATCTATCTTCAATCTTCTGCATGTCCGAATCCAGTTGTGCCAGCACCATTTGTTGAAGATACTATTTTTCTTCCATTGTATAGATTTAGCATCTTTGTAAAAAATAAGGTATTCATAGGTGTGTAGGTTAATATCAGGCTTTTCATTTCTATTCCATTGGTCTATCTGTCTATTTTTGTGCCAATTCCAAACTGTTTTCAGAACTATGGCTCTATAATAGAGCTTGAAGTCAGGGTTGGTGATGCCTCCAGAAGATCCTTTATTTTACAGAGTTGTTTTGACTATCCTGGTCTTTTTGTTTTTCAATAAAAATTTGAGTAATGTTCTTTCAAGGTCTGTGAAGAATTGTGTTGGGATTTTCATGGGGATTGCTTTGAATCTGTAGATTACTTTAGGCAAGATTGCCACTTTTGCTATGTTGATTCTACCTATCCATGAGCATGGGAGATCATTCCATTTTCTGGTATCTTCTTTAATTTCTTTCTTTAAAGACTCAAAGTTCTTACTGTATAGGTCTTTCACTTGCTTGGTTAGTGTTACCCCAAGATATTTTATGTTGCTTGTGGATATTGTGAGGGGTGATGTTTCTCTGATTTCTTTCTCATTACATTTATCATCTGTGTATAGTAGATACTGATTTTTTTGAGTTAATTTTGTATCCTGCTATCTTGCTGAAGGTGTTTATCAGATGTAGGAGTTTCCTGGTAGAGTTTTTTTGGGTCACTTATGCAGACTATCATATCGTCTGCAAATAGTGAAAGTTTAACTCATTTCCAGTTTGTATCCCTTTGATCTTCTTTTCTTGTTTTATTGCTCTAGCTAGAACTTCAAATCCAATATTGAAGAGATAGAGAGAGAGTGAACAGCCTTGTCTTGTTCCTGATTTTAGAGGAATCGCGTTGAGTTTCTCTCCATTTAGTTTTATGTTGGCTGATGGTTTGGTGTATATTGCTTTTATCATGTTTAGATATGTTCCTCTTATTCCTGTTCTCTCCAAGATCTTTATCATAAAGGGATGTTGGATTTTGCCAAAGGCTTTTTCAGCATCTAGTGAGATGATCATGTAGCTTTTCTGTTTCAGTTTGTTTATATGGTGGATTACATTGATAAATTTTCATATGTTGAACCATCCTTGCATCCCTGAGATGAAACCTACTTGATCATAATGAATGATTTTTCTGATGTGTTCTTTCTGTTTCAGTTTGTTTATATGGTAGATTACATTGATAAATTTTCATATGTTGAACCATCCTTGCATCCCTGGGATGAAACCTACTTGATCATAATGAATGATTTTTCTGATGTGTTCTTTCTGTTTCAGTTTGTTTATATGGTAGATTACATTGATAAATTTTCATATGTTGAACCATCCTTGCATCCCTGGGATGAAACCTACTTGATCATAATGAATGATTTTTCTGATGTGTTCTTGGATTCAATTCGCCCATATTTTGTTGAATATTTTTGCATTGAGGTTCATGAGGCATATTGGTCTGTATTTCTCTTTTTTAGTTGTATCTTTGTGTGGATAGGGTATCAAAGAGATTGTAGCCCCTTAAAAAGAGTTTGGCAATGTCCCTTCTGCTTCTATTGTGTGGAAAATTTTGAGGAGTACTGGTATTAGCTGTTGTTTGAATTTCTGGTAGAATTCTGCAGTGAAGCCATTTGGCCCTGGGCTTTTTTTTTTTTTTTTTTTTTTTTTTTTGGTTTTGAGGCTTTGATGACTGTTTCTATTTCATTAGGAGTTATAGGTCTATTTAAACTGCTTATCTCTTCTTGGTTTAATTTTTGATAAGTGATATCTATCCAGAAAATTGATTTTGTTAATTAGTGTGCTCTCTCTCTGCCTTTTGGTTAGTTTGGCTAGAGGTTTGTCTATCTTGTTGATCTTCTCAAAGATACAACTCTTTGTTTCAATGATTCTTTGTAATGTTTTCTGAGCTTCTACTTTATTGATTTCAGCCCTCAGTTTGATTATTTCCTGACCTCTACTCCTCTGTTGTGAGTTTGCTTCTTTTTGCTCTAAAGTTTTCAGTTGTTCTGTCAATTCTCTAATGTGACAATTCTCCATTTTTTCTTCATGTGGGCACTTAGTGCAATGAACTTTCCTTTTAGCACTGCCTTCAGAGTGTTCCAGAACTTTGGGTATGTTGTGTCTACATTCTCATTAAATTCTAGGAAGTCTTTAATTTCTTTTTTATTTCTTCCTCAATACACGAATGGTGCAATTGGGTGTTATTCAATTTCTATGAGTTTGTAGGTTTTCTGCAGTTTGTAGTGCTGATGAATTCTAACTTTAAAGCATGGTAATCTGATAAGATACAGGGGTTTATATCCATTCTGTTGGATCTGTGGATGATTGCTTTGTTGCCAACTATGTGGTCAATTTTGAGAAGATGCCATGTGGCAGTGAAAAGAAGGTATATTCTTTTTTGTTTGTTCTACAGATATCTGTTAAACCCAGTTGGGTCATAACTTCTGTTAAATCTTTTGTTTCTTTGTTATGTTCTGCTGGTGGTTCTGTCTATTGGTGAAAGCAGGGTGTTGAAATCTCCTACTATAAGTGTGTGTGTTTTTTTATGTCATTTGAGCTTTAGTATTTTTTTTTTTTATTTTTTACAAAGGTGAGTGCCTTCATATTTGGGGCATAGATATTCAGGACTGAGACTTCATCTTGATGGACTTTTCCTGTGATGAGTATGAAATGCCCTTCTTCATCTTTTTAAATTGATTTTAGTATGAAATCTAATTTGTTAGATAATAGGATTTCTGCACCAGCTTGTTTCTTGGGTCCATTTGATTGGAAATTCTTTTCTCAACCCTTTACTCTGAGGTAACGCCTGTCTTTGAAGTTGAGGTGTGTTTCTTGTATACAGCAGAAGGATGGATTCTGTCTTTGTATCCATTCTGATAGCCTGTATCTTTTTAGGGGCATGTTAAGACCATTGACATTGAGGGATATTAATGTCCATTGATTGTTCGTTCTTGTTTGTTTTGGATTTATTGTTGGTGGTGTCATTGTTTGTGTTTGTCACCCTTCTGTTTCTTTTTGTGTTTGGTAGAATTGGATTATGTATTGCCTATGTTTTTGTGAGTGTAGTTATCTTCTTTGGGTTGGAGGTTTCCTTCCAGAACTTTCTGTAGTGCTGGATTCGTGGATATATATTGTTTAATTCTGGTTTTGTCATGAATATCTTGTTTTCTCCATCTATAGTGATTGAAAGTTTTTCTGCGTACAGGAGTCTGGGTTGACATCCATGCTCCCTTAGTGTTTTTAGGATATCTGCCTAGGACCTTCTGGCTTTCAAAGTTTCCATTGAGAAGTTGGGTGTGATTCTGATAGGTCTGCTTTATATGTTACTTGGCCTTTTTCCTTTACTGCTCTTAATATTTTCTCTTTATTCTGAATGTTTGGTGTTTTGATTATTATGTGTCGAGGGGACTTCTTTTTGTGGTCCAGTCTGTTTGGTGTTCTGTAAGCTTCTTACTTTCATAGGCATATCCTTCTGTAGGTTGGTGAAGTTTTCTTCTATGATTTTGTTGAGTATGTTTTCTGTACCTTTGAGCTGTATTTCTTCACCTTCTTCTATACCTATTATTCTTAGGTTTGACCTTTTCACGGTGTCCCCTATTTCCTGGATATTTTGTGTTAGGGATTTGTTGGACTTGTGGTTTTCTTTGGTTGATGACTGTATATCCTCTAGAGAGTGTCTTCAACAACTAAGATTCTCTCTTCCATCTCTTGATTTCTATTGGTTATACTCACCTCTTTAGTTCCTGATCATTTATCCAGCCTTTCTATTTCCAGCATCCCCTTGTTCTGGGTTTTCTTTATTGTGTCTTTTTCAGCTTTCATGCCTTGAACTTTTTTGAGTGCTTCCTTCACTTGTTTGGTTGTTTTTTCTTGGGTTTCTTTAGATTCTTTAAGAGATTTGTTTACTTCTTGAATTATTTGGTTTGTCTTTTCCTCCATTTCATGTAATTTTTTGCTTGTTTTTTTCTTCTATTTCTTTAAGGGATTTCCTTGTTTCCTCTTTAAAGGTCTCTATTGTCTCCCTAAAATAATTTTTGAGCTCCTTCTCTTCTTTATCCTCTGTTTGGGCTTGTCAGATCTTGCTGGTGTGGAGTCCCTAGATTCTGGTGGTGTCATATTGGTGTTTCTATTGTTGAGTGTGTTCTTACTCTGTCTTCTTCTCATCCCTTCTTCCAGTGAGTTTAGGTGGGGTCTCTCCCTCTCTCTGGTGGCAGACAGAGGGCTCAGCCTCTGGCAACTGCCGGATGGCAGAGGGCAGTGTGTGGACAAGGGTGGGGTATATCCGGACTCAGGGTGGGCCTTCCCGGTCTGGGCAGGTCCACTCTTGTTCAGGGTGGGGGGTTTCATCAGAAGTGAGCAGGGGTTGATGAGGGCGGTTGGGGGGGGGGCAGAGCAGTGCCCAGACTCACCTGATCCTTGGGCTCCCGAGGCAGGACAGAGAGTAGAGTGTAGACAGGATTGAGGTATGTCCAGAGTCTAAGAACTATATATTTTTTTAAGACAAAAAATATGACATTGAACCCAAAGACTCACTTATGTTTGACAAGCACTCCACGACTCAGCTACATCCTCAGCCTACATATTCTTTTTATTTTAATACTAGTTTACCTTTAAAAAATATTTCATGATCAATAAAAATTATAAGTATTCAATATTTTGATTTTTCAGTATCTTCTAATGTGTTTCTGTGTTACAGCAAGTAAATCTGTATTTACACAAATAAGCAATATAAGATTTAGTACAAGTAGTCAAGAAAGGACTTCTCAAATTATATATTCTCTCTCTTTTGAATAGATTAGTGTCTGCCAGAAACACTCAGATATTTTAGGGTTCCAGAATGTATTAATGATTAACTAAAGGAAGCACACAGTGAGACACATTGGAGCCAACTATACACAAAGAACTCTACTCAACTGAGTGGGACATATTGGTAAGTTTCAGAAATCTTAATAGTCTTTTAATCTGTGCTTCTATTTGTTTGTGAATTGATGGAACATGAAGTAATTGTGCTCTTATCTCTGGAGGATTTTGCTATGATCTTAAGAAGGAAAATAATGATCGGAGATTCTAAATACATCAATGAAAAAGAACAACATGAAAACCAAAAAGGGTTGTATATGCTCTTACCCTGGAGGATTGTCAGAATAGTTAAAAAAAAAAAAAAAAAAAAAACACTTCTTTAGCAATGTGGCTTGTTTCCTCTACTGTGAACAGAAAGAATTCTTAGTTTTCAAGTCAATAATGGAAAAGAAGTTGAGCATCATCCACAGAGCCACACAAGTGAGATTGATGTGTGTCATGGTGTCTGTCTAGTAGCATGAGAGCAAATTTATCTTCTAACATTCAGGTTGGAAACAGTCTAACCGAAACTAGTTTTGAATATGTTGTAGGTACAGCTCAGCTCAGCGGGAGAGTGAGTGCTTACCTAACTTAAATGAGAACTCCTGTCCCAGTTCTACTGCCAGCACAGTACAAGAGAAAGTGTCAAAGAAGTGGGAGGGAGAGGAGGAGGGAAGAAAGAAAATTTTCAATAAAAGTAGAAAGTAAGAAAATGTTTCTGTTGCAACTGGGTTTTGCCTTATTTGCATAGTAAAATGGTTTGAAGTGGAAGGCCAGCATGTGACATATGTATTCTGACCTGCATTTGAAAAATCTATTGCCTAAAACTGGGCACAATGAAGATATCATGGAGAGACTACTCCTCATTAATGCAGCTACATCACAGCTCCTTCATCTGCAGCTGAGGAAGCACAGTAGAAGGAGGGAGCAGAGTGGTTGTAAGAGACAGAATGCCCTGAAGTCTGCTCTGAAACAGTCTAGAAAGGGCTGCATAAACAAGATCTGAACAACTACACTATCAATAGACAAGCAAACATGGAAGAGAAGAATCTCACAGGGGTATATCCTTGGAAAAGGAACTATAGGCAACTGATTACTGCTGATAGAGTGATAGTTAGCATCTACTGGGGATGACTTCCGTAATTGGTTATCCAATATAATATAGTCAGTTCTGAAACCATATACACTGACAATAAAAACAAACTCAAAATGCTGTATTTATATTTGTAATTTATAAATTTGTGTATATGTAATGATAATAATTATCAGAAAGAAACCATCAATTTGAGAGTGGGTGTATGTGGAAGAGTTGAAGGAAGGTGATTTGGGAGAAAACGAAGGGGTGAGATGATGGCATTATATTTTAATTAAAATGTATAAAGTTCTATTGTAGATTTCACAGTACGCAACCTATGATTACAATTTTCTACATTTCAATTTCAAACATAGTTTCAAAAATTAATGAAACAAGTCCAGATGTGAGGATGCATGGCATTTTGAAAGCAGAAGAAGGTAGATTTCTCTGAGTTTGAGGCCAGCATTGTCTATATAATGAATTCCAGGTCAGTCAGCAATACACAGTGTGAGACCCTGTCTCAAAACTAATGAACAATACAACACACACACACACACACACACACACACACACACACACACACACAAACAGAAACACACACATAGACACATACACACACACACCCAACAAAATCATGTAACACAGAGGCAGTGATTGATACCGTAATTTATGAATCACTCTACTTTCTGTGTTATGCTAGCTTGTAAGTCTAATTTTTTAATTTTGACAAGCTAATTAGTGATTAAAGAAGCATTTCCATTTATATTAGATACTAAAACCAACCGCATGAGTAGAAGATATTTTTTGGCATCACAAAGCAAGCTTTGATTTGAGAGTACCATCAGCAGTAGAGTCAGTGCTTATTCTTCCTATGCCAGGAGATATATCTCAATTAAATCTGGAAGGTCTGATTTATACTCTGTACATTAAAAGAAAGGGAAAAAGTAATTCACTACAGGCCTCACTTTCACAGCTGATAGTAAGTTTCTTTCTTTTTTAATCTATACGGTGTCCTTTATGAAGCCTGTTTATGCTCTTGTTCTCCACATAATGAATCAAGAAATGACCTTCTTCATCAAGAATCCAAGCAATATAGAGATGCTACCTCAAATGCCTTTTCCCTATAATGAGATTGATTACTATCTTAAGTGCCATCTTAGAACTTTCATCCAGTAACTGATGGAAGCAGAGATTCACAGTTAAGCACTCAGCCAAACTCCTGGAATCCAGTTGTAGAGAGAGAGGAGTGATCAGCAAAAGGGGCAAGACCATGTTGGGGAAACCCACAGAAACAGCTGACCTCAGCAAGTGGGAACTCACAAACCCCAGACTGACAGCTGGGGAACCTACATAAGACAGATCTAGGCCCCCTGAGCAAGGGTTTCATTTGGGGAGCGTGGGCAGTCTATGGGGCTTCTGACAGTGGAACCAGTATTTATCCCTAGCCCATTCCCTATGGAAGGATATTTTCTCTGTCTAGTTACAGGGGTTCAGGCCTTGGTCCTGCTCCAAATGATGTGACAGACTTTAATAATCCCTATGGGAAGTCTCATCCTCTCTGAGGAGTAGATGGGGTTTGGGATGGGGAGATGGTGAGGGAACAGGAGGACAGGAGAGAGGGGAACAGGGATTGGAATGTATAATAAGATGGATATAATAAGATGGATTTTAATTTAAATAAAATATTAATAAAAAGAATGATTCAAGAAACAAGACTAGCTAGAGAGCTCACTCTGCTCCAAACATAAACACTGACTGTGGATAATAACCCAGCACTCAAGGCAGTGGGCTCTCTCCAACTCTCTTTGTAAGGGTCTGATGATAAGGAAAGATGTACTTCTCATCTCCCTTCCAAATACCAGAGATTAGTTCTGTTGCTGCTTGTTCTTCACAACCATAATAATGGGCAGGGCCAGTGTGATAAAACCAACAAATAAGGACAAATCCTCCAATCACATGGTTCTAACTGTAGACAATAATGACAAAGTAAGTTCAGTTTCAAAATACTGAGGGTTTTCAACTCCAAGCATATAGCAATAAAGAGAGTATATAAGTAACAAGGGCATGGAAAGCAAACCATTGAAATGTTCCCAAAGGAGAATTAGTATTGCAACCAGAATTCCAATAATTTCATTCAAACTTTTCTCCCCCAATGCCTAGTCTAAACACAAAACCTATTGGTTAGATAAGAATTAATACAGTACCCTACAAAATATTTATCGTAAAGTACTAAAGTGGCATAGGAATGATGGGCTCATTTAACGTTTGTTTTATTATTTTTTTAAATAAGATAACTCGGTGGGGCGATTAACATTCTAAAACAACAAATGATCATGTTACTGCAAGGTCCTGACTTACTGTTAAGTCTCAGAGGTAAAAACACTTTGAGCCATGCTGAAACTCCATCTTCTTGTACTTAGCTTTGGCTCCTCCTAAGGTAGAGCTTGTCTGGTGCCCTGCTGTTTGGAAATGACCCAAAGGCAGAAGTGAAAGATGAAGTTTCAGCAGGAGGGACTCAGCATCTCAGAGGATTTGCCCTGTGATGCAGAGAGACCTGCCTGGGGCTTACACTTTCCAAAGGAGACTTCCTTATTAGCCTTGAATAATCGTGACTGTTTGGAGTCTTGTGCCCTTAGATGTTGGTGGGGATTTTGACAGCAAATATAGAGTGTTGACTCTGGATAGCAACCTGGAAAATTTTAGGAGCAGGCAAAAATCATGTGGGTTCTTGAAAGACATGCTCAGACATGCAAAATATATTTTCTCTGACATTCCTTGCTCTCTCATTCTCAGAGTTTATTTATTTCTCTCTTAGAAGAAATCAGGAGTTGCACGCACTAAAATTGAGTCGCAAATGTTTATTCCCCAAATACATTTTCCTTATTTATCCTTAGCAGAAAGATGATACAAGAGGAAAGTTATGGCATGTTCACTCTTCCAAATGACTTGAGTCGGAATTTAAACATGTTTGTGCACGTATAAGGGGAAAGAAGTGGAGGAAGGAATATGGTCATGGAAGGAAGGATTATAGGATGGATAAAACAAGTGTGTGTGTGTGTGTGTGTGTGTGTGTGTGTGTGTGTGTGTGTGTGTGTGTGTATGCATGAGAGAGAGAGAGAAAGTGAGAGAGAGAGTAAATGAAAATGTTATAATGAGATCTATTTCCTTTTACACGAACTATAAGCATTAGTAATAACCACAAACTTTTTTCAAGTAGAAATTGAGCTACTCTAAATCGTGGTTGTTCTGCTTTTCCTAGCTGGTGATGTCTTTATGCTTCAGATGATCATGTAGACTTGGTAGCCTCTGAGAATGCAGGCTGTGATAATGAGACGGTGATGCCATGGTGAACTACTGCATTTGTAGTGAAAATACAGGCTTATGGTCGTGAAATAAATTTAAACGATACCTGTTTTAGAGATGCTGGTCTCTGACTGTATGCAGTACCAGTGGACTTCTCAAGAAGTAAAGTCATTTTGTACAAAATAAGGTGCCAAAGTGACCCCTCCACTGGAACACAGGATGAGAACATAGCTTTGCAGTTGGGCAATTTACTGATATTTGATCAGGTAGAGAGGCCTGTCAGCAGGGGTCTGTCATCCCCTCCCAGAGTTTGCCAAACATGAAGGAATCTATTTTCTCTTTCAGAATTTTTGTAAAAGAGATGATAGGCTATTTCGCAGACTGAAACATTGACTCAAGCCACCTTCTTTGTTTCATTTGCTATGTTTGTGGTCTTTATTCAGCATGCTTTTACCTAATCCTTGATATCTTCGTTAACTTCTACATTGGAGATACTGCTCCTGAAGTCTGGGTAGTTTCACCAGCAGATAGGATTGCTTGCATGTCTTTCCATTCTGGCTTTCTTTTTCTCTCACACTCATCCTCTTTTTCTTGCAATTATTTAAGACCCACCTTGTTTGACCTGGGATTCACACCTTAAGTCTCTCCTTTGTAGCCCTTTCTCTTTGGTAATATAGGTGAAACATCCTGTTAATTATTTAAAATCTTCCCCATGATGAAACATCACCTCCTCTCTTGTAGTGAACACTGAGTCAGCATTCCACAGAGTACCATTTCCCATCAGCAGGAACAACAAATTTCTTATTTGTAGTAATCACATCCCCCCATGTATTGTCCTTTGTAATCAACATTTAGTTTGAAAGGCACAAAACTCAAGATTGTTTTTCATTTGTAAGTTTGTTTATTTTTTGCCTTTTCTCTGTGCACATACATGGTGTGAGTATGTGGATACATGCATACATACACCCTTGACACAGCATGTATATAAATATCAGAAGACAAACTTAGGTGTCAGTCCTGACCTCCTACCTTAGACAGTATCTCTTTGCTATTTAGTACTGTCTCTGCCAGGCTAGCTGACCTGAGTGTTTTCAGAGAAATTCCTGTCTCCGATCCCCAATGTGACTGTGGGCATGCTATGATTACAGATACATAGCATCATTCCCCTCTCTCTTGAGTCCTACGGACTCAAATTCGAAGTCTTTCCAGTTAAATGGCAAGCCTGTTATCCACTCATCCACATATTCAGTTCTTCATATAACCCAATCAGTTTTTGTGCACTGATAAAAAATACTCTAAAATTCCATGGATTGTGCTTATAGTGTGTGGTTCCTGATTCTAAGGTTAAAAAATGCTTTCACTATTATAACATTTTTTTCTGATATTTGCAATGTAAACTTTTACATTTGGAGTGTGCTTATATGAAGCCATTAAAATAACATCACTGTGGGTATCAAACCTTCCAAACGTGCAGAACAAAAACACTGTAACTGAGCTCAAAATAACCAGTGCCTTTTATGTTTATTTTGAGTGGTTAGTACACATGAGAACTCTGTGGAGTATCAAAACCAGACCAGGGTTTGGAGTTCTTCCATGTTTAATATGTAATTTAAATGAGACAATAGCTGAAGAATGTCTACAATAGCATCTAGAACACTTGCCACTTAATACTGTTAACTGGGTTTCAAATTGTATGTTTAGAGGATTCAGATACAATGAGTATAATTATTACTATTAAATGCTAAAACGCTACAGATACGGAACAAATTAAAATCAGTCTATATAATTAAACATTTGCCATGAGTTTTTCAGCACAGTACTAAATTTTTTTTGAGATAAATAAGACAAAGAAAGGAGCCAAACTGCCACCAGATAGGAAAGGAAGAAACACATGATCACTGTTTAACATGAAACCCCAAAGATTTTTAAAAGGTTATTAGAATACATAAATTCAGTATTTCTAGCTTCAAAAATCAAAACACAAAATAATTTGTATTTCTACAGAGCAATAAGTAAAACTTTGTAAATGAAATTTAAAAAGAATTCAAGTAAGAATTATTTAAACTATACATGAAATGGTTGGTACACTAAGATGCTCTCTTACAACCAAAATGATGAAAGAGATTATAAGAGACTTGAACAAACTAAAAGTCATGAATTAAGATATTTTGTGTAGCACTGGCTGTCCTGGAACTTTCTCTGTGGACAAGGCTGCCCTCAAATTCACAGAGCTCCCCTGCCTCTGTTTCCCAAGTGCTAGGAGTAAAAGTGTGCACCACCACTGCCCAGAGAATATTTAATATTGATAAAATACTGTTTCTATATAAAAAGTTTTCACACAACCTCTATCAAAATTTCAATGACAGTATTTGTTTTTAGAAGGAGACATAAGTAGTATAGAAATTCATTTGTGATCTCAAGGGAATATACCAAAAATAATCTAACAAAAGATGAAGCTTCACATTTCAAGATTTCAAAACTTATTACAAAGCCAGAATAGCAAAAAACAGTATGTTGGTGACACAAAGTTGGATGTAGAGACTTAGAATCCAACACAATGTCTAGAAATAAGCCTTCAAGTATGTGGTAAAATGATTTTCAGCAAAAGTGTCGAGGGCATTCAAAGAAAAAAGAAGAGTCTCTTCAATAAGTGATGTTGAGGCAATGAGTAATTATTACCCTAATTGCAGTTCAATGCTATTAGTAGGTACTGGAAAAAAAAAAAAAAAAACAACATAGGAAAACAAGTACCACTTCTACCTAATGCAGAATTGTTGCAAATGAATGATAATGGCATATGCACATTTGAAGAAATTTGAACTGAATCCAAAGAAGTGAGTAAAATATATATGGCTTTTAAACCAAACCGTGAAAATATTAAATTGTATGCATATGTCCATCTGTGGGGATGTAGTGATGTGAGTGACGCAAGTGCCTGAAATGGGCAGACACATGTGATCTCCTTGGAGCTAGAGCTACAGGCAGTTATCAGCTACCCAGTGTGCCTGCTGGGAGCTAAACTAAAGTTCTGTGCAAGAGCATGTTCTTACTGTAGACACATCCCCAAACTACCAAACATGTTGGGGGGGAAGCGCTGATAACAGTACAAGTTTGTAGGGTGATTTTGATTGTATTTGATCAATCTACTTTCATTATGTCTTCCTGCCTGTCTGTCTATCCACACCTGTCTTTCCATCTTCATCTTGGAAGTTTTTGTTGTTGTTCTTCTTTTAAGGGCTACAGAACTCCATAGGCCCTCTGATTTAACTTTTAGTTACTGAGAACTGAGTTATATTCACCATTTTCTTTCAGAAGCTGTCTGGGAAGTTTGGGTACACAACTAGTCTTTGAAATAAGCTTTGTATATTCTTTTGTTTTTGTTTTTAAGTTAAGAGTTAGCAGATGAAGCAGGGACATTCAGCATTTCCCACACACACGTTGGACTATGAACATAGCTTCAAATGCAGATGTATGATAAAACAAAAAATTTCAAAATTAAAAAAAAAACAAATTCTAGGGTAAATGGGTGAATAGAGGAATTGGATGGTATTTTCAGAAATATTTCACCCAAAATATTAAGTACTTGTTGAAAATATTGCTTGAAGCATGTTTTGAAAACTTGAATTGTGATATTATTTTGAATGAATAGCTATCAAATTTACACTATGGTCAAATATTCTAAAACTGATTCTCTTTTGCTTTCAGCTTGGTTCACTCTAATTTTCCTCTTTTCCCTGAACAAAGTCCTCATTTACCTGTCAAGACTTATTTTCATAGATGGCACAAAATAAGAGTGCCCAGTAATGTGTCTTCCTTACGCATTTCATAGAAACTTCATGAATTGACTTGCTGTGCTGTACCCTGGGAACAGATTTACACTGAGAGTTATTGGAGTGCAATGAGATAATAAAATGAATATTCAGCAAAGAACTACTTCACATAGATCAGTTTTATTTTATTTATTTATTTTTTTGTGTGCATGTTATTTGTCATGGTGATGTATTAGGCCTAACCAGAAAAGCCATATAATGTCAAAAGATTACCATTGAAGTCCTTACAATCCTCATTGATTAAAATGAACCATTCCCCATTTCATGCACAATATGTACATGCATATAACAACATCAAAAGTCACACATACATGTATTATTCTGAAAGGTTGTCCACAAATTGACTTGCACATTAATTTCAATATCATTTGCAGAGCACTTACTTGTATCAGACACTTTGCTAGTCATAGGTTGACAACAACCAGTCTTACCATATTTGTGTTCTATTGAGAAGACAGTGACAATTTTTAAATGCACATGTCACATGTAGTAATTATAGAAAATCATAAATCAGATGGGAATAGGCACATTGGGAAAGTTGGTTGTCACTTTAACAAGAGTATCAGGAAATGTTTCCCTTCAGAAACAATACACAAACCCAGGAAGCAAGGTAGAAGGGTGGTTTCAGTGATGAGAAGGATCCTAAGGAATGTTCAGGACAAAGCTGAGAGATCAGTGTCCTTGTAACAGGTGATGGGTCAGGACAGCAGAGAATGTGATCAGAGTGACAATATCCAGGTCATATGTGAGCTTTCATAATCGTTAGTGGCAACTTTCCCTTACACCACGGAAGAATTGAATGTTTAGAAGTGTGAGAGGTATCAACAGCATCATTACTTAATTGGTTAGTTCTCTTCAGTTCCTTGTGCTTACCATTAACATTTATCCATGCAATGGTCAGAATATAAATGGCATTCTTTACTAAAATGTAGCTTGTAATCTGCTTTCCATTTTTGAATTTTTACCCACTCAAGTAAGATAACATCACAGATTCACTAAAACATCGTGCTGGAAAGTCCCATATTGAACTCAAGTGAATTGCTGTATAAAATATGCCTGATTTAGTAGGCCATAGTTTATTGTAAATTATTTACTGTTATCTTGTGACTTAATTTCTCCAAGTATTAGAGAGAGAAAATGGGTGATTTACCACAAAGGTTATGTAAAGACAATTCTGTTTCCATATGGCAAGAACCCATAACTCAGGCTGCAATGTAACAAGGTTCTACAGATGTCAATACTTTTTATTGTGTTTGCTGTTTCTTTAATAAACAAAGAGGTAATATGTATAGCATAAAACACCCACACTTTATGTTGAAGATAAGGTTATTACTAAACCCCTTTGTATTATGAGAGTGATTATGATAAATAATCTTGCAACATCTAGAATGTTTTGCTTTTTATATGTGACTAAATATCTGAAGTTGGTTTTATGAGAATAAAGCAAATTTCATAAGAATTTGTATGAATAGAATGGAGGTAAAACATCAGTTACATTTTGTGAACCAAGCATTACTTGGGGCAGAGATTTTTATCTCTTATTCTCCATTTAGTCATCCAGGGTGGTCCATTGCTTTCTTAAATGTGGCAGAAACGTCATGCTGATTGTTAATATTAAACACCACAGAATGATACCTCTTTACATAAATGATGTATTTTAGGAATAAAAAATTAACCAACTAGTGGACATTACATAAAGTGTGAAAATTAGGGAAACCATATTCAAAGACCTAGACTCCTGCTATATTTACAACTATATGTGGTAGGAACTCCACTGTTATCAACACTGTGTAAAAGACAACAAAGAAATATCTTTAGTAGAGTTATTGTCAGAGCTGATAGACTGAATGCCCTTGAAAACAAAAAGGATCCCATAGGTGAGATGGACTGAAAGACAGATGTCTAGATTACACTTGTAGCAGTACTGACACTGTTACATTAGTTTTCTTCCTAGGGCCAATGTCAAGTGCTAATAACTATCACTTATTTTTGAGAGAGTTGAGAAAATTGTGGTGCCTAAAACTTCCATAAACTGATGCTCTTTCTCAACCCTTAGAGGAAGAGGAATAATTACATTCTATTTAATAAATAAAAAGTGTAGGTAGAGTATAATTTCAATATCCAAAGTCCATAAGAGTAGCAATGCATGTTTTTACTTGTTTTCTGTGTCCTTTCTGACATGTGCCAGAGTCCTCTGTACCAACAGCAGCCTCTTGCTTTTTATAGCATGCTATTAAACATTTAATGTTAGAGGGTCACTAATCCCATTATATACTTTGATGGTCTAGGTCTGAAAAGCTATTGCTTTGAATGGGATAAGAAGCCATTAATCATTTAAAAATACCTCAAAGAGTTTGTATATTGTATACCAATTTTACCCTAATTATTCATTGTCATTGTCTAGCACCTGTTTGCCATTTTTCAAGGGATCCTATCTTACAGATGCTTTTCTAGCTGTGAAATAGTAAAGTTTTGATTCCTTATGTCTTAAAATTGTGAAAATCAAAAGCCTGTATCTTGGCCCTAATGAGCAGCCATTCCTTAAGCTTCCAGGCCTTTGCTCAGAAGTAATTTTTCTCATAATCCTTTCTGATTATGGAGTTTCTCCCTCTTATCTGCTGGTCTCACAAACCCCTGAAAATTGCATTCAATAATTCCCAATATGATGCATCACTTGTTACTACTTTATATTTTTCACAATAACACTATGAGAATAATTCAGAGATGATGTCATTGCTAATTCATTAATTAATGGTTAAAGTCATCTTGTTTTTAAATAGCCAGGACGGGCTCATAATGGACCTGAATTTCTTTTTGCCTGAAGAAGGAACTGAAAATTTCAGTAAAATCTATTCTTTGTGCCACACTGACAGTGTTCTGAGAGAAACACATTGAGCTTTCTGATCACAGCATCATTCCTTTAAAAACCAAGGCTAATATCCCAGGATCATTTTCATATATCACTTACTGTTCTATAAAAGCTATGAAGAGGATACTCTTTTGTTTCAAAAGTGATTTTTATTGATTCTTTGGGTATTTCACACCATGCACCACAATTTCAGTCATATCCCAGTCACTCTGTACCTCCCCTCCACTCTTATAATGCCCCCCCAAAGGAAAAATTAAGAAGAAACAATAAAAACAAAATGAAAATATTAAAAATACAAGTCAGAATATTAATTAAAAACAAAAGGAAACAAACAAATAAATCAAATAAACAACAAAACACTTTGCTCCTCTGTCATTTCAGCCTCTCCATCACCTCTTCATTAGTCTTAGTGGCATTGGGAGCTACTGTGTATCAAGCAGGATATATACCTTTTTGTCCAAGCAGCTTTACTTGCAAATGTTCATTGTAGTATTGGACAGGTTCGAGGCCACTTGTCCATCAATGCTGGACCTCTACTGAATCTCCTCTTGGATATCCAGCTCCAGTCCCAAGTCATGGAGATCTTGTGGCTAAGGTTCTGCAGGATCAGTCCCTTTATCCAGCAAGTCACAGATGGGCTAGATGTTGGGGAGTGCCAACTCAAAGCCTTGAGGGTGGTACCAGAATTGGTGAGTCCCAATGCCAGCTCTCCTACACCTATGGGACCAGCTTTCTCGAATGCAGGTAGTGGGCAGCTCCCCTATGAGGGGCAGGACCAGCTCTATGTTGCTGGGGTCATCGGGGTCACTATCACAGGGATGGTAAGTGGCAGGGTCAGCTCACCATGGCCCTCATACTTCAATACATGGTTCAGTACATGGTTCACATGGGCCCCTGTGGTAATGTGGGTAACGTATCTACACAGTTTCAGTCACAGTAGGGAATTGCCAGCTGCAGTGGGAAAATGGACCCATTCAGAGCTAGCAGCAGCAGCTTGTGCCCAAATGCCATCATGGTACCATGTGGACTCTCAGATCAGCATGGGTCCAGCAGCAGCATGGTCCCCAGAGTCCTAACACTCCAACATAGTCCCAAGTGGAGGCCCAGAAGCCATGCATATTCATAGCCTTCAGTGGTAATAGTCACTGACATAGACTCAGACCCTGGTTGCAGAAGGGCTACAGAAGAGGGTATTCTTATGGCTCCAATTTCTTCTGTTATTCTATACCTATTTTGTCTGAATGTGCATACCACTGCATATGTATGGAAATCACAGGCACTTTAAAAGTCAATTCTTTTTCATGATTTTCTTTTCATATCCTGCCTGCATGTATGTCTGGGTGAGTATATCAGATTCCCTGGAACTGGATATACAAAAAAGCTGTGAGCTGCCATGTGTGTGCTGGGAATCAAACTCTGGTCCTTCATAAGAACAGCCAGTGCTCTTAGTCATTGAGGCATCGTTTCAGCCAGTGGAAATCGGTTTTGACTTCCCACTCTAAGGATTCTAGATATTGAACTCAAGCTGTTGGGTTAGGCTGTGTATGCCACTAAGCCATCTCAACAACACTTTCTTTTATAATTAAAATAATGAAGAACTAGAAAGAGAACACAATCTGTTTGGTAAGAGAGAAAGAGAGATAAAGACAGATATAGTGACACACACACACACACACACACACACACACACACACAGAGAGAGAGAGAGAGAGAGAGAGAGAGAGAGAGAGAGAGAAGTAAATTACAGATTTGGGGATTTGAATATCATCTCAAGAATCCAGACTCTTCTCAATTCCATGATAGTGACTCAATTGCTGCTAAATGAGTATTTATTCCATTTCAAAGTTAATAGTGAAAAAGTGGGATTTTTTTAAAAGGGTCTATATATGCTATCTAGTTAGTTTTTCCCTATTTTTATTTGAAATAGAAACAAAATTGTTTTACATGTCTATCTCAGAGTCCTCTCCCTCCCCTCCTCTCCTACCACTCCCCCACTAACACCCTACCTATCCCATATCCTTTCTGCTCCCCAGTGAGTGTGAAGCCTTCCATAGGGGGTCTTCAGAGTCTGTCATGTCCTTTAGGGTAGGGCCTAGGTTCACCGGCATGTGTCTTGGCTCAGGGAGTATCCCTGTATGTGGAATGGGCTCCCAAAGTCCACACCTATGTTAGGGATAAGTACTGATCTACTACAGAAGGCCCCATGATTTCCCAGGCCTCCTCACTACATCTAGGTTCCTGGGGTCTGGATCAGTTCCATGCTGGTTTCCCAGTGATCAGTCTGGGGACCAAGAATTTTCCCTTGTTCAGGTCAGCTGTTTCTGTTGGTTTCAACAGCCTTGTCTGGGCCCCTTTGCTCATCACTCCTTCTCTACAACTGGATTCCAGTTTAGTTCATTATTTAATTGTGGGTGTCTGCTTCTACTTCCAACAGCTGCTGGATGAAGGCTATAGGATGGAATATAAGTCAGTCATTAATCTCATTATCATGGGAGGGCATTTAAGGTAGCCAAGGTAGCCTCTCCTCTGTTGCTTAGATTGTTAGTTGGTGTCATCTTTGTAGATCTCCAGACATTTCCCTAGTGCCTGATTCCTCTTTAAACCTAAAATGTCTCCCTCTATTATGGTATCTCTTATCTTGCTTTCCTCTATTCTTCCCCTGACTCAACCTTTCTGCTCCATCATGTCTTCCTCACCCCTCCTCTTCTCCCTTTCTCATTCTCCTATCTCCCTCTCCCCTCCCCTCATGCTCCCAATTTACTCAGGAGAACTTGTCCCTTTCCCCTTCTCCAGGGGAACATTATGTCTCTGTTAGAGTCCTCCTTGTTTACTAGTTTCTCTGGTGTTGTGGATTGTGGACTGGTAATCCTTTGCACTATGTCTAAAATCCATATATGAGTGAGTACATACCCTGTTTGTTTTTTTGTGATTGGGTTACCTCCCTCAGAATGGTTTCTTCTAGTTCCATCCATTTGCCTGTGAATTTCAAGATTCCATTGCTTTTTTCCATTGAGTAGTACTCCATTGTGTTAATGTACCACATTTTCTCTATCCATTCTTCAGTTGAGGGGCATCTAGGCTGCTTCCAGTTTCTGGCTATTATAAATAGTGCTGCTATGAACATAGTTAGTTGAACAGATGTCCTTGTTGAATGAATGCACTTCTTTTGGGTATATGCCTAAGAGTGTAATTTCTGGATCTTGTGGTAGACTGATTCCCATTTTCCAGAGTTGCCATACTGATTTCCAAAGTGCCTGTACAAGTTGGCACTAAGAAATAAAAAAAAGAAATGAAAGTTTTCCTAGAATTAAATGAGAATGTGGACACAATATACCCAAATTTATGGGACACTCTATTAGCTTTTTATTTACTTTATTTATACCTAGAACTTGTCTGAGCGCATTACTCTGCAGCACCCTTGTAGAATGGTCACAATAACACTTAACGTGCAGTATCAATTTGATAATTAAATAAACTAGTGTCCATTATGTTTCTGCCTAGAATACATGACACAATTTTAGTGTTAGGAAAATGACTGACATGAACATGCAGATTAATTTAAATCATATATCGGGGTTCCAAACTACAGTTTTCTGAGGTTCTGTGTAATTGAGATAACAAAAAGTGAAGGGATACTGATTTCATTTATTTATTCATCTGTTTATTTTCAGATACTCAAAAACATTAATGAGTAGATTTTTTTCTTTAATTACATTTTTTTCCATGTTGAAAACATTTTAACTGACATTAATGGCAAAGGCTGGGTTAAACTGTTGACACTACCAGCAACAATCAAAAGAAAATAAACTGTTCATTGAAACAGACCAGACATAATACCCTGACTTTCAGAGGAGACAGACTCCTGCATATCTGGGAAAAATTGCTCATAAGACACAGACGGGGATATGGGTTGTTTTATTCAATGTCACTTCACTCTTTAAAATGTTTCTAACCTTTCCACATAGATCTGAACCTGGAAAATAAGGGTTTGGTAAAGACTTTCAGTTCAGGGATGAGTGCTCTAAAGCCTTTAAAATCTGTGCTGATCATTATTTACTGCAAGAAGAAGCCTCTGTGGGGCAGGGCAATTGAATGATGGCTGCCCTATGGATACAACAATAATTTATTAGGAGTCATTTATTGTTCTGTTCCTTTAGCAGAATAATAGTAGCATGTTGCTCCTTAGGGCCCCTTACTTGTGCAATTCTTGTTCAGTAATGTCATGTATGGGTTCTCATGCATTAGGCCTTAAACCCAATTAAAAATGGTTAAATGCTCCCATAATGTTTTTTTCAGTATGTCTTGCAGGGAGACCAGTTTTGTAGGTCCCAGGATTTGTAGATGGGTGATATTAATGGTTACCTTCCTTTTTTCTCCAGTAGCATGCAGAATGTCTTCCAACACCATGAAGGCTATTCAGTAGAGGGTGGAGCTTCTACGTGGGCACCAGCTTGACTTTTCCATGTGTGATGACATATGTAAGTTGTATCTTCAGCAATAAGACCTTACCATTAGGTTAACTAAAAGCTTCAGGAAGGAATGCAAATGACACAGTGGCCTCCAGCCACAACAGGACTGATACACATATAAATAAGCAGAGACTGTGACTGCATACACAAGGCCTATACAGGTTCAAACCAGACAAAGTTCCAGCACAGAGAAGAATAAGGGGGCATATGATCCTTCACCTCACCTCAGCAAGAAGTTATTTTTAATTGATACCTACTGCAAAAGAAAAAGCCAGTTTTGTCCAATAGGGAACCAATGAGTATTGATATAGAAAATACAGAATGGAGGGTTCAAACTACAATGTTCTCAACTATGTACTTGGATAATAGGAGATGAGGAGGGCAGGCCCCATGCTGGGAGTAGTTGGGTAACACAAAGTGCACGCATGTTTTTTGTTTTTTGGCTTTGTGTGTGTGTGTGTGTGTGTGTGTGTTGTATTATTTTATTTTTGTTTTTGTTTTGTGTTACTGTTTGGATATTTCTCTTGTCGGCTATGTTGTTTTGTTTCTTGTTTTGTTCTTTTTGAGAGAGAGGAGGAACAGGAATTTGGTTGGGTAGGAAGGCAGAAGTAATGGGTAAGAAGTTGAAGGACAGGAAATAATATGATCAAAATATATGAAAAAAATTAAGTAATAAGATTTACAACTTTTTATTGGTGTGTGTGTATGAATACATGGATTTTATGCTTGAGTGTGCATACTGAAGTTCATACATGATGGTTTGAGAACAATTTGTTGAGCCAGCTCCCTGCCTACATTTTCATCTGGGTTCTAGGGATTGAATTTAGGTCACCAGGCTTGTATCCAGTGGTTTCTTACCCCCACCCCCCAAGCCACTTGGCAGCTTCGTCTGAACTCTAGTTATATCTTTTGCTGTTTGAAAGCATGACTACAGACGATTTATACATTTTTTGGCCAGGGTAATATGGCCAGACTTGGACTCTGTACAGGATAATGAGCTCCAAGAAGCCATTAATTTAGTCAACACATATATACTGTATGGGCACCATAATTGCTGAGATTCGGTATATTTAGAAGTGTTTTTTTTTTTTTTTTTTTTTTTTAGTTTTCCTTTCTTCCTTCTTTTCTTTCTTTTTTTTTCAAAAAAGAGGGTTGCTACCAAACTTTATAGAATTAAGAAATTAGATGCATGTTTTTGTAAGTTGGACTACTTGAAAATCAACTATTTTCAATGCACTGTCTGAGTTCGGGTGAGGCTTGCTAAATAGGCATATAGCCAATTTTAAGGAATGAACTCAGTATTTTTGACTCTTCAGAATATTGAGAACAGGTCATAAGTAAAAGAAAATAGGAAATAAAGACCGGAGGTTGGGAAGCCTGGAGTCAGTTCAGACTGTCTGAATCACTTATGCTGTGGTGGTGATTTGAGCTGACAAGATGTTTCTGGAGGGATTGTGCTCTTCAACACTGTTTGCTTTGGGAAGTCAAGCCAGGATTTATTATGGCTGAAAGCCTTTACAGCTGTCGCATGGAGTATGGGGTTCAGAGAGTTGAAAACATCAGCTGACATTAATAGTGTGAGTCGTGATTTTGAATATTTGCAACAGTTGTAATGTAGGAAAAAAGGCAGAAACCACATTTTGGGATTGCTGAGGGGAAAAACATAATATGCCCAGCACAGAAAATAGCAATTCAGTATCTACTAAATGTAGCCCATATATCTTTAAATCCTGTATAAAGCACTACTTATTAAAGAAACTGCATTCGTTATGAAGATGTCAGACTTAGGATGCAGAATCATGCATAGAAACTTTCTGAGTATGATGTCTTCCTCAAAACTTGATTACTTCACTTTGAATTGTGGTTACTACAAAGCACTGGGCTTCTGTAAAGATACCAAGCTAAATGGATTTGGAAAATGTATGCATGATAAATGTACAGATCTATCAACATAGAGTTTGGTATGCAGTTATTAAAAGTTGTCCTCTGTATCTAGGACCAAAGTCCTGCACACATTTTAAGAATTAAATACATTTAATTCCAAGTGTAATATTATGCATAATAAATGTTTATTAGGAAAATGTGTGCATGGTGTATTATATGCCACATGGTAGACTCTAAATTTACTTGATTATAGAATTCCTTTCTAGGAAGAATCACCTCAAACAGCTCTCTCTGAAAATACATATTCTGAGTGGTGAGAAATTTTTCCATTATTTATTGTGAATGATTACATGTATCAAATACATATCTTTTTATAGAGATATTCAAGTATAGTAGGAACTCAACATATTACTCAATGGATAAATGTAACTATGCCTTTTCTCTTACAGTCTGAGAAATTATCCAATTTATTTCAAATTCATAAAAGTATAGGTCGAAAGTTAGACTACAGCACCCCTCAAAGACTCTGTTATTCTAATTTTAAGATGTGTGTGTGTGTGTGTGTGTGTGTGTGTGTGTGTGTGTGTGTGTGTGTGTGTGTGTTAAGTATTGATGTTTTGACTGGATCCACATCTGGAAGTTTGGTTATGTTTTGACCAAATACTATTATCATAGATAATGAAATATTTTCTTCCCTGTCTGCTATGTCTATATCTCCTGTTTATTTTGGCTTCTTCATAATTTTGTTATCTTTTCTTATTTTCACTTGTTAAGAAACAGATCAATATGGTAATTGCATAAAGTTCAGATGAAAATTCAAACAAACCAATCTCAATTATAAACTGAGTGATTTTTACAAATAGTACTCTGTACTTATCAGAGTTGGTCATTCTACCATCACTTTTGTAAATACCCTGTATAGTCTAAGTGGTCTTAAGGAAAGAGTACCCAGTATCTGTTATTTTCCTGTCATTTTTATTTTATACATAGACCTATTTTAGTCCTTACATTTAATTCAATTTATCCTTATTTCCATTTCTTAATACTCCATGTCTTGTGTCCTTACTGTTACAGTGGAAAATGTTCTCATTCAGTTGACATAGAGGATGCCACTGACTTACAGGCCATGCCCATGGTCCAGCATAGGTCTAGAGAGGATCTTGTTGTTCTTAATTCTAAAAGACAAGTGATTACTTGATGAGTTTCCCATACACTCAAAGTTCTGTTAATGCTGTCATCAAATGTCTATCATCTTCCTTCATGGTTCTACTTAAAATTCCCATAGATACATCTGCACAGGATACTTTTCTCATACCTAAAACTACCACTGTTTCTAAAGAAAAGAGCTTCTCAAGCAAAAGGATTTTGTCTTCAAGTATTCTGTATGGGAATGTCCAACTCCTTCAAAGGTTACACAATGACACTTGGAAGCATCTCATAAATGAAGTGGAATTTATAACACATTTAAAAGACATCTACTGTTCTAAAACATATCATCATATTTTCTGTTGAAGATGAAGGCAAATGTGCTATCATCCCAACTCACAAAAGTTCACTCTATGTGGGGTGGGGGGATAAACATAGGCATGCATTTTCTTGGCCTAGTTCATTGCAGTAGGAGATGCAGGATTGAAGCTTCTTAAATCATGGTAGACCAAGAAAAAGAGTAAGAGTAAGACCAGGTCTTAGGTTAGGTATGACATTCAGAAGCCACATGTGTGTAGGTGTGCATGAGATGGCCAGAGGTTTATATCAAGTTTCTCCCTCATTCTTCAGAATATTTATTGAGTCAGGGTTGCTTTAAGAACTCAGAACTCTGCGAATAAGTTGGTGTAGGTAGTCAGATTTCTCCAGAGTTTTGTAAATGCCTTGTTTACTGGAGGCTGCCACATCTACTTGTCTATTTATGTAGGAAATGTAGACCCTAACTCTTGCCCTCATAGTTTCAATGCAAGTGCTTCATCCATGATGCCAAAGTTTAATCCTGAAAAAAGAATCTATTATCCCTATATTATGTTGCTACATTATTTATTTTAATAATTTATAACTCAGATTTTCCCAAAGTTGGATGTCAAAGGAATTAAGAATCAGTATAAACAAAGATATTCTGTATAATGTATAATTATTATGCAAATGCATATTTAGTGTATTTATGTCATATTTGATACAAGATAGAATGCAGAAACAATATTTTCAGGATAAAACAAAGAAAAAATATACATTTTAAGATGGATTTCTCTCTCTCTCTGTCTCTCTCTCTCTCTCTCTCTCTCTCTCTCTCTCTCTCTCTCTCTCTTTCTCTTTTTTGTCCTGGAACTCTCTTAGTAGATCAGGTTGGCCCTGAGCTCAAAGAGGATTAAAGTTGTGTGCCACCACTGACCAGGCCAAGATGAATTTCTTAATTAAGTGGTTGCTGCATCACTTGTAGCCCTGTTAAGTTCAAAATGTTTCAATCAGTGAAGCTGTAGATGTGATATTTCCATTACCATTCATAAATAACAGCTGAAAAAGTGAATCTGTGGGAGTCTTTCCACACAACATTAGTGGGGAATGATGCAGTATTTGGGATGGTCCATGTTTCATGGATTTAGTCCTGTCTTTAATATCAGTCATCATTAAACACATTGAAAAATACAACCAGCTGGGATCTCCTGGCTGGGGAATGCAGGCAGGTCAGCTCACCCTAGGTAGACCAAGTTACAATGAGTCTGATGACATGGGTGTTCTAGTCCTGCCCACACCCACCAGGAGAGGGAGTGTTTCAGACCTGCCTGCACCCACCATGAGACCCATCATTGTATTGGACCTGCTTAAACACTGGAAGAGAACCTTGACCTGCTTCCACCAGGAGGAGACCCCACCTGCATCCACTGGAAGAAGAAATGGGAAGATGACAATATAAGAACACATTCAACAACAGAAAAACCAATATGATGCTACCAGAATCTACGGACTCTACACCCAAAAGACCAGAACATCCCAATGCAGATGAAGCAGAAGGGAACATCCTTAAAACATAACTTCATGAGGATGATAGAGACCCTAAAAGAGGAAATGAGAAAATCCTTTAAAGAAATGGAAGAAAAAGATCAAAAAGATTCAAGAAATGGAAGAAAAGACAAGCCAAAAATTGCAAGAAAAAAGTTCAAGCGGTGCAAGGTTTGAAAGCTGAAATAGAGACAATAAAAAAAACATAGCCTGAGGGAATGCTGGAATTAGAAAAGATGGGTAAATGATCAGGAACTACAGATGCAAGAATAATCAACAGAATACAAGAGATTGAAGAGACCATCTCAGGCATTGAAAATACACAAGGAGAAATAGATGCATTGACCAAAGAAAATTGCAAGTCCAACAAATCCCTAACACAAAATGGGAAATATGGAACACTGTGAAAAGGACAAAACTAAGAGTAATAGGTATAGAAGAAGGTGAAGAAACCAAACTCAAAGGCACAAAAAACATATTAAAAAATCATAGAAGAAAACTTTCCCAATCTGAAGAAAGACATGCCAATGAAAGCACAAGAAGCTTACACAACATCAAATAGAGTGGACCACAAAAAGTCCCTCACCACATAATAATCAAAACCCCAAATGCACAGAATAAAGAAAGAATGTTAAGAGTAGCAAAGGAAAAAGACCAAGTAACATATAAAGATAAACCTATCAGAATTATACCTGACTTCTCCATGGAAATTCTGAAAGCCAGAAGGTCCTGGATAGATTTTCTACAAACACTAAGAGACCATGGATGATAGCCTAGACTACTCTACCCAGAAAAGCTTTCAAACGATATAAATGAAGAAAACAAGGTATTTCATGACTAAACCAGATTTTTTATTTATTATTTTATTTTTATAATTGTAATTATGCAAATTTTGATCTAGAAACAAGCTTCTTTTATATGCCAATTGCAGTTCTCTCTCCCTCCCCTCCTCCCATACCTCCCCCTATCCCAACTCTTTTCTGCTCCCCAGGGAGGGTGAGGCCTTCCATGGGGAATATTAAAAGTCTGTCATATCATTTGGAGCAGGGTCTAGACCCTCCCCCAAATTTCTAGGCTGAAAGAGTATTCTCCTATGTGGGATGGGCTCCCAAAGTCCATTCGTGTACTAGGGATAAATACTGATCCACTACCAGAGGCCCCATAGATTGCCCAGACCTCTAAACTGACATCCTCATTCAGGGGGTCTGGTTTCCCAGCTATCAGTCTGGGGTCCATGAGCAACCCCTTGATCAGGTCAGCTGTTTCTGTGGGTTTCTCCAGCCTGGTCTTGACCCCTTTGCTCATCATTCCTCCCTCTCTCCAACTGGATTCTGGAGTTCAACTCAGTGTTTAGCTGTGGGTGTCTTGATGAAGGTTTTAGGATGGCATAGAGTAGTCCTCAATCTCACTATAGGGGAAGGGCATTTAAGGTAGCCTCTCTACTATTGCTTAGATTGTTAGTTGGGGTCAAACTTGTAGATCTCTGGACATTTCCCTAGTTCCAGAATTCTCTTTAAAACTATAATGGCTCCCTCTATTACGGTATCTCTTTTCTTGCTCTCCTCTATTCTTCCCCTGACTAGATTTTCCTGCTCTTTCATGTCCTCCTCTACCCTCCTCTTCTCCCCTTCTCTTTCTTCTAGCTCCCAAATAAGATATAATTTAAAATGATGGGGAAACATCCCTACAATTTATGTTCTTCATAGCTTCAAGATAGAAAAACAGCAGTGCAGTTTGCTTTTGTGATTTATTTTCCATTTACACAGTTAATGTACAAGGAAATATAAATTTAAATCATAGTCTGTAACAAGAGACTATCCTCTTCAATATTAAAGTTTTAAAATTAACTTAGTTATGTGAGACTACCTTAAATGCCCTTCTCCAATAATAGATTGATGACTACCTTATATACTCAACATTTCAATCTTTCATTCATCTTAGATATGTTAATATCTGGGCCAACAAATGGTCAGTGGGCAAAGTTGCTTGCCTTCATATCGGATGAACTCAGCATTGAATCCCTAGAATGCACACGACAGAAGGAGAGAAAAGACTCTCACAAACTGTCCTCTGACAATCCCCTGCACTAACTTTATGAACAAAGATATATGCTAATATATTTAAGTTAACAATTGACAGATTCATGGATCATGCCTATAGACAAGCTATTTCCAAAGGCCTTTTTATATATCATATGATGC
Source organism: Cricetulus griseus (assembly GCF_003668045.3). NCBI lineage: Eukaryota > Metazoa > Chordata > Mammalia > Rodentia > Cricetidae > Cricetulus > Cricetulus griseus. The sequence goes on from NC_048596.1 coordinate 225,822,576, forward strand.
TTTTATTTCCTCAATTTCCTATAATAACTATCTATAGTCTTCAACTTCTTCTGCAAATTAATCTGTTTTTTGTTGTAATATTGTATATAGAGCGATCAATCACAACCTATAAATAATAACTCAAATTGTATCAAATTACGGTGCCACAGTTACTGTGGGAAATACTATTACTTCTCTAAGAAAGTTTTATCTTAAAACAACTTTTAGACTATTTGTTGCTTACTCAATTGCTTTATGTGGAGTAGCCTGAAATGTATTATGCTTAATTGGTCCCCTGGGAACCATTTCCTATTTTCAACATGATCTACACAGGAAACCTCCCCAGACACATCTCACCAAGACAAAATGTATCCTTTTAGATTGCAGATTTGGAGTGAACCATGACTGATGTGTTTTTTGAAAATAGCCAATTATTTATAGATGGATGGATTTATTACAACAACTTCCAACTTCCTACACATGACCTCTTCAAATTAACTTTTCAATTAAGAGCCATGATAAAATAATGTATTCACATTTACCACTTTACACATTATAAAACTTTCATGCAATATATAATCTTTTCTGTAACTTCCAAATGCAGAAAATAAATAAACTAAATCTAAAGAAAATTATATAATATATAATAGAACATAAGCGAGGTATAATAGAAAATAACAGTTAAAATATTTATGCTTCTTTTGAAGGTGTACTGAGAGTGGGAATCACACTTTCAGATACCTATTACAGACCCAAACTTTTCCTATAGTTCTCATAATGAGGTTGATTTCTAACACATAGAAGACTGAATTTCTAATCGTTTTAGTAGTTACTTTATTTTTTATTACATATGTGGATGTGAGTCTATTTGTGGATCCCTGCTGCTGAGTGAAGGTATGTGTGGAGACTGGAAGAGGATGCTGGATCACCTGGAGCTAGAGTTTTAGGCAGTTGTGAGTAACCCAATGTGAGTGCAAGGAAAGAAACTTGGGTCTACAGCAAAACACCAAGTTCTCTTAGTTTCTGAGCTATTTCTCTGGGCAGTCTTTTAAAAAATTTAAAGTAAGCATTGCTTAGCTGATGAGTGATGTCTCTAGTTCCCTAGCATTTCAACAAGGTTATATCACTTACACTTGCAAAATTACTTACCTTTGAAAATTACTTGGCTTTGGGCAAGTCAATTAATCTGTCCCCTCCAACAGTTTCCTCCATTATAAAGTGACAGTATTTGCATCTACCACAAAGGATTTTTGTGTGGCAACTATAGGAATTAATGTGTGGATTATATACAGAACTGGTTTCTGCAGAGTGAACAACACACAAGTGACGTAAACTGATCGTTATTCACCGAAGTCAGTAATTACTTCCTCTGGTTTTCCAGTGAGGAAAATACATTTAGACAGCAAGTTAGCATGCAATAATGCTTTCTGATGTAAAGCCAAAAATACAAACTTCCTTGTAAGCTACTGTTTGGTTTACTCCAGTGACTTTGTTTTATCATTTCATTGTTGTAGGTGAAATTTGTTTCATGCAGAAAAATAATGAAAAAAAAGTAAGTTCACTCTATTAAAGAAAATATTGACTTGTTTTCTACTATTAACTTTTTGATGGTATCCCAAACCCCTTCTCCTTTTAGACTGATTTTCTCTTTAACATGTGTGCTACTGATGTTTATTAATTTGTATCTGCTTTTCTATGCTTAGTCAAGTGCCTGGTTATTATTGACACATGCAGAATGAGCTCACTAATTTTACATTTTTTTTATTCAAAATCATGTTCTTACTTTATCTTTTTGTAAGAAAAGTGATTTTGTTTAAACATGTTAAAAACCAACAAACGTATTATTTATTTAGTTTTATGAAACCAAACATCCTATAAGAAATGGAGTATCATAGTCAAGGAAAGGATATGGACTGAAACATATGGCTAAAAGCTGTCTCATTTCAATTCAGGTAGTTTTTTTATTCTGATGTGCAGCTGGCATTTAGAATGCTATTTCTACTCTTAATGATATCTGTGATGAACTTTTGGGTCTTTGAGAAATGGAAGTCTAAGTTCATAAAATTAAAGCCTAAGTGACATTTTATTATCCAAATGTGCCTATATGAATTCTACATATCCTATGAAAATATATTCACACAAACTATTTTTCACTTCTGAATCCTCATCTGTCATTTAAATTTTTAAATAATTTTCTATGCATACAAACAGGAAAAATGACTAGAAAGGGATGTGAATTGCTGGTGTAGTCAAATATATGTAAATGACTGATCAATTAGTCCTTCCCAGTACATTTTCTGTCAAGATGCAGGCAGCCAGGTGGTGGTGGTGCACACTTTAATCCCAGCAATCTGGAGGCAGAGGCAGGCAGATCTCTGTGAGTTCAAGACCAGTCTGGTCTACAACAGCTACTTCCAGGATAAGCTCCAAATCTACACAGGGAAACTCTGACTCAAAAAAAAAAAAAAAAAAATCCCAAGAAAACCAAAAAAAGAAAGATGCTTCATCCTATGGTAGATATAATGATGTTATAAAATAACTTAGTGTGTGCTGCCCCATCGCGCCTATCTTGACCAGCAAGAAGGACACGACCATGACTCTTCTTCAAGCAGTTTATTCAGGAATCTTGTACATTAGCTTCTCCTTCTACTTCTACCTCAGCTTCTCTCTCTGCTTCTTCTATCTGCTTCTTCTATGTATCTCCCAGCCCCCTGGCAATCCCTTAAAAGCAAGCTCATTACCCACTTAGCTCATGCCACCTGGCGATCCTGGATAGGTCACAGCTGGAGGACGCACACCAGATCCACTAATTGCTTCCAAATAAGGCTTGTTTACAACTAAGCTTGGTCTCCCTGGCATTCAGCCAGGTGCCATCTTGGGGCTGTGGCTCCCCAAACTGCTCTGACCTCTTCTGAGGTGAGTGTACACTCTGGTCCTTCCCAACTCCCACCATCACCCCCTGGATCTCTCTAGACCTTCACCCAGCATAGAGTGGACCCCACCAGACAGGGAGGATCTCCCTGAGTCCAGAAACACCTCACTCTTTCTTCCCCCTCTGCCACCCCAAACCCTGCTGAGAGTGAGGAAATGACCAGGAGAGGCATGGCCATCCAGAGCTGCAGACTTTGAAGTCTTGGCCCACACACACCACCAGGTGACAAGAGGAGATAGAGAGACCCCACACACACACACTGGAAGAAGAGATGGGAAGAAGTCAGAATAAGAACACAACAACAGAAAGACCAATATGACACCACCAGAATCTAGGGACTCTACACCAGCAAGATCAGAAAAGCACAACACTGAGGAAGGAGAAGAGACAGACCTAACAATCTACTTTATGAAGATGTTTGAGACCCTTAAAGAGGAAACAAAATCTCTTAAAGAAATAGAAGAAAAAACAAACAAAAAATTCAAAAAACAACCAAACAAGTGAAGGAAGCACTTGAAACAGTTTAAGGCATGAAAGCTGAAATAGACATAAGAAAGAAAACACAGAATGAGGGGGTGGTGGAAACAGAGAGGCTGGATAAACAATCAGGAACTAAAGATGTGAGTATAACCAATAGATTTCAAGACATGGAAGAGAGAATCTCAGTTGTTGAAGACAACTGTATATCCTCTAGCAAGGATATACATTCATCAACCAAAGAAAATCTCAAGTCCAACAAATCCTTAACACAAAAAATCTAGGAATATGGGACACTGTGAAAAGGCAGAACCTAAGAATGATAGGTATAGAAGAAGGTGAAGAAATATAGCTCAAAGGTACAGAAAGCATATTCAACAAAATCATAGAAGAAAACTTCCCTAACCTACAGAAGGATATGCCTATGAAAGTACAAGAAGCTTATAGAACACCAAACAGACTGGAACACAAAAAGAAGTCCCCTTGACACATAATAATCAAAAGACCAAGCCTTCAGAATAAAGAGAAAATATTAAGAGCAGCAACAGATAAAGGTCAAGTAACATATAAAGGCAGACCTATCAGAATCACACCCTAATTCTCAATGACAACTTTGAAAGCCAGAAGGCCCTGGATAGATATCCTACAAGCACTAAGGGAGAATGGATGCCAACCCAGACTACTGTAGCCAGCAAAACTTTCAATCACTATAGATGGAGAAAGCAAGATATTCCATGACAAAACCAGACTTATACAATACATATCCACAAATCCAGAACTACAGAAAGTTCTGGAAGGAAAACTCCAACCGAGAGAAGATAATTACACTCACAAAAACATAGGCAATACATAATCCAATTTTGCCAAACACGAAAAGAAACAGGATAGCAAAATACACACACATGATACCACCAACAATAAATCCAAAACAAACAAGAAACACAATCAATGGACATTAATATCCCTCAAGGTCAATGGTCTTAACCTGCCCATAAAAAGCTAGGGCTAACAGAATGGATACAAAGACAGAATCCATCCTTCTGCTTTATACAAGAAACACACCTCAACTTCAAAGACAGGCGTTACCTCAGAGGAAAGGTTTGGGAAAAGAATTTCCAATCAAATGGGCCCAAGAAACAAGCTAGTGTAGAAATCCTAATATCTAACAAATTAGACTTCAAACTAAAATCAATTAAAAGAGATGAAGAAGGGCATTTCATATTCATCACAGGAAAACTCCATCTAGATGAAGTCTCCATCCTGAACATCTCTGCCCCAAATACAAAGGCACCCACATTTGTAAAAGAAGCATTACTAAAGCTCAAATGACACAAAAAACCACACACACTTATAGTAGATTTCAACACCCTACTTTCACCAATAGACAGGACCACCAGACAGAACTTAACAAAGAAACAAAGTTATGACCCAACTGGGTTTAACAGATATCTGTAGAACATTCCATCCAAACAAACAAACAAACAAAAAATACCTTCCTTTCACTGCCACATGGCATCTTCTCAAAATTGACCACATAGTTGGCAACAAAGCAAACCTCCACAGATACAAAATAATTGAAATGACCCGCTTTATCTTATCAGATCACCATGCTTTAAAGTTAGAATTCAACAGCAATGCAAATTGCAGAAAACTTACAAACTCGTGGAAATTGAATAAAACCCAATAGCACCATTCCTGGGTTGAAGAAGAAATAAAAAAGAAATTAAAGACTTCCTAGAATTTAATGAGAATGTTAGAAACAACATACCCAAAGTTATGGGACACTGTGAAATCAGTGCTAAGAGGAAAGTTCATAGTTCTAAGTGCTCACATGAAGAAACTGGGGAAAATTCACACTAGAGAATTGACAGAACACCTGAAAGCTTTAGAGCAAAAAGAAGCAAACTCACAACGGAGGAGTAGACGGTAGAAAATAATCAAACTGAGGGCTGAAATCAATAGAGTAGAAGCTAGGAAAACATTACAAAAAATCAATGAAACAAAGAGTTGTTTCTTTGAGAAGATCAACAAGATAGACAAACCTCTATCCAAACTAACAAAAATACAGACAGAGAAAGAAATGTTACTTAACAAAATCAGAAATGAAAAGGGGGATATAACAACAGACAGTGAGGACATCCAAAGAATCAACAGGTCATACTTTGAAAACCTGTACTCCACAAAATTCAAAAATCTAAAGGAAATGGACAATTTTCTGGATAGATATCACTTACCAAAATTAAACCAAGAATAGATAAGCAGTTTAAATTGACCTATAAACCCTAATAAAGTAGAAGCAGTCATCAAAAGTCTCCCAAACAAAAAAAGCCCAGGGCCAGATGACTTCACTGCAGAATTCTACCAGAAATTCAAACAAGAACTAATACCAGTACTCCTCAAATTGTTCCACACAATAGAAGCAGAAGGAACTTTGTTAAACTCTTCTTACAAGGCTACAATCAGTTTGATACCCAAGCCACACAAAGATACAACTAAAAAGAAGAACTACAGACCAATATCCCTCATGAACATTGATGCAAAAATACTCAACAAAATATTGGCAAATCCAAGAACACATCAGAACAATCATCCACTATGATCAAGTAGGCTTCATCCCAGGGATGCAAGGATGGTTCAACATAAGAAATCCATCAATGTAATCCACCATATAAACAGACTGAAAAAGAAAAACCACATGATCATCTCACTACATGCTGAAGAAAGTCTGACAAAATCTTACATCCCTTTATGATAAAGATCTTGAAGAGAACAGGAATAACAGGAACATATCTAAATATTATAAAAGCAATATATACCAAACCAACAGTCAACATCAAACTAAATGGAGAGAAGCTTAAAACGATTCCTCTAAAATCAGGAACAAGACAGGGCTGTCCACTCTCTCCCTATCTCTTCAATATTGTACTTGAAGTTCTAGCTAGAGCAATAAGACAAGAAAAGGAGTTAAAAAGGATGTGAATTGGAAAGGACAAAGTTAAACTTTCACTATTTGCAGATGATATGATAGTCTACATAAGTAACCAGAAAAACTCTACCAGGGAACTCCTACATCTGATAAACACCTTCAGCAAGGTAGCAGGATACAAAATTAATTCAAAAAAATCAGTAGCCCTACTATATACAGATGATAAATCCAATGAGAAAGAAATCAGAGAAACATCGCCCTTCACAATATCCACAAGCAACATAAAATAACTTGGGGTAACACTAACCAAACAAGTGAAAGACCTGTGCAGTAAGAACTTTGAGTCTTTAAAGACTCAAAGACATGGGGAAGGGCCTAGCCCTGGCCCAAGATGATGTGATGAACTTTGGGGAGCCCCTGTCCAGGGCCCTACCCTGCCTGGGGAGTGGAGGGTGGATGGGGTGGGGAGTAGGTTTGGGTAGGAGGGGAGAGGTGAGGGAAGGGGAGGGAGAAGGAGAAGGGAACAAAAGAAAACACAGAATGAGGGGATGCTGGAAATAGAAAGGCTGGATAAACAACCAGGAACTAAGGATGTGAGTATAACCAATAGAATACAAGAGATGGAAGAGAGAATCTCAGTTGTTGAAGATATGCTAGAGGACATACAGTTATCGACCAAAGAAAATCTCAAGTCCAACAAATCCCTAACACAAAATATACAGGACTGTGAAAAGGCCGAAACTAAGAATAATAGTTTTAGAGGAAGGTGAAGAAATACAGCTCAAAAGTACAGAAAACATATTCAACAAAATCATACAAGAAAACTTCCCCAACCTACAGAAGGATATGCCTATGAAAGTACAAGATGCTTACAGAACACCAAATACACTGGATGACAAAAAAAGTCCCCTGGACACATAATGATCAAAACAACAAACTTACAGAATAAAGAGAAAATGTTAAGAGCAGCAAAGGAAAAAGGCCAAGTAACATATAAAGGCAGACATATCAGAGTTACATCCTACTTCTCAATGGGAACTTTGAAAGCAAGAAGGTCCAGGACAGATGTCCTACAAACACTAAGGGGACATGGATGCCAACCCAGACTACTATAGCCGACAAAGATTTCAATCACTGTAGATGGAGAAAACAAGATATTCCATAACAAAACCAGATTTAATCAACACATATTTTTAAAATACAATACAAAGCCAGCCTTACAGAAAGTTCTGGAAGGAAAACTCCAACCCAACAAAGATAACTACACTCACAAAAACATAGACAATAGATAATCCAATTTTACCAAACATGAAAAGAAACAGGAGGACGAAACCCACACACAATGACACCACCAACAATAAATCCAAAACAAAAAATAACCAACAATCAATAGACATTAATATCCCTCGAAGTCAATGGTCTTAATCTGTCTATAAAAAGATACAGCCTGACAGAATGGATATGAAGACAGAATCCATCCTTCTGCGGCAATCAAGAAACACATCTCAATTTCAAAGACAGAGGGTACCCCAGGGAGGATGAGACCTTCCATGGGGAATCTTCAGAGTTTGTCATATCCTTTGGGATAGGGCCTAGGACCTCCCACATTTGTCTATGCTCAGGGAGTATCCCTCTATGCTGAATGGTCTCCCAAAGTCCATTCCTATGCTAGGGATAAGTACGGATCTACTACAAGAAGCCCCACAGATTTCCAAGCCCTACTCACTGATACCCATATTCAGATCAGTCCTGTGCTGGTTTCCCAGCTATCAGTCTAGGGACCATGAGCTCCCCTGTTTCTGTGGGTTTCTCCAGTCTGGTCTTTACCCATTTGCTCATCACCCCTCACTCTCTGCAACTAGGTTCCAGTTAAGTTTAGGGTTTAGCTGTGGGTATCTGTTTCTACTTCCATCAGATGCTGGATGAAGGCTCTAGGATGGCATATAAGTTAGTCGTCAATCTCATTATCAGGGAGGGCATTTAAGGTAACATCTCCACTGTTGCTTAGATTGTTAGTTGGTGTCATCCTTGTAGGTCTCTAGACATATCCCTAGTGCTTAATTTCTCTTTAAACCTATAATGGCTTCCTTTATTATGGTACCTCTTATCTTTCTTTCCTCTATTCTTCCAACTCAACCTTCCTGACTCTCATGTCCTCCTTAACCCTCCTCAATTTCTCATTGTCCTAGCTCCCTCTCCCCTCCCTCATGCTCCCAATTTGCTCAGGAGATCTTGTCCCTTTCACCTTCTCCAGGGGAACATGTATGTCTCTGTAGGGTCCTCCTTGTTTCCTAGCTTTTCTGGCAGTATGGATTGTAAGCTGGTACTTCTTTGCTCTATGTCTAAAATCCATACATGAGTGAGTACATACCATGTTTGTCTTTTGTGACAGGGTTATCTCGCTCAGAATGGTTTCTTCTAGTTCCATCCATTTGCCTGCAAATTTCAAAATTCCACTGTTGCCCCCCCCTGCCCCCCTCCACGATGTGTAGTACTCCATTGTGTAAATGTACCACATTTTCTCTATCAATACTTTAGTTGTGTGGTATCTAGGTTGCTTCCAGCTTCTGGCTGTTAAAAATAATGCTGCTATGAACATAGTTGAACAGATGTTCTTGTATGAATATGTATCTTCTGGGTACATTCCTAAGAGTGGAATTGCTGGATCTGTGGTAGACTAATTCCCATTTTCCTGAGGAATTGCCATACTGATTTCCAAAGTGGCTATACGAATTGTCATTCCCACCAGCAGTGGAGGAGTGTTTCCCTTTCTCCACATCCTCTCTGGCCTAGACTGTCATTGGCGTTTTTGATTTTAGCCATTCTGACAGGAGTAAGATGGTATCTCAGTATTGTTTTGATTTGCATTTGCCTGATGGTTAAGGATATTGACCACTTTCTTAGGTGCCTTTCAGCCATTTTAAATTCTTCTATTGAGAATTCTCTATTTAGTTCTGTACCCCTCTTTTTAATTGGATTATTTGGTGTTTTGGAAACTAGCTCCTTGAGTTCTTTGTAAATTTTGAAGATGAGCCCTCTGTCAGATGTGGGATTGATGAATATCTTTTCCCTTTCTGTGGGCTGCTCTTTTGTCTTTTTGACTGTGTCCTTTACCTTACAGAAGCTTCTCAGTTTCAGGAGTTCCCATTAATTAATTGTTGATCTCAGTGTCTGTGCTACTTATGTTATATTCAGGAGTCGGTCTCCTGTACCAATTTGTTCAAGGGTGCTTCCCACTTTCTCTTCTTATAGGTTCAGTGTGGCTGGATTTATGTTGAGGTCTTTGATCCATTTGGACTTAAGTTTTGTGCATGGCGATAGACATGGATCTATCTGCAGTCTTCTACATGCCATCATCCAGTTATGCCAGCACCATTGTTAAGATGCTTTCTTTATTCCATTGTATAACTGCAGCTTCTTTGTCAAAAATCAGGTGTTCAGAAGTATGTGGGTTAGTATCAGGGTTTTCAATTTGATTCCATTGGTCTACCTGTCTATTTTTGTGCCAATACCAAGCTTTTTTCAGAACTATAGCTTTATAATAGAGCTTGAAGTTAGGGATGGTGATGCCTCCAGAATTTCTTTTATTGTACAGGATTGTTTTGGGTACTGTGGCTCTTTTGTTTCTCCTTATAAAGTTGAGAATTATTCTTTCAAGGTCTGTGAATAACTGTGCCAGTATTTTGATTGGGATTTCATTGAATCTGTAGATGGCTTTTGGCAAGATTGCCATTTTTACTATGTAGATCCTCCCGATGCATGAGCATGGGAGATCTTTCCATTTTCTGATATTTTCTTTAGTTTCTTTAAAAACTCAAAGTTCTTGCTATATGAGATTATTGTTACCGCAAGATATTTTATGTTGTTTGTGGCAACTGTAATGGGCGATGTTTCTCTGATTTCTTTCTCATTGGATTTATTATCTGTATATAGTAGGGCTACTGACTTTTTCAGTTAATCTTGTATCCTGCCACTTTTGCTGAAGGTGTTTATCAGCTGTGGGAGTTCCCTGGTAGAGTTTTTCGAGTCACTTATGTAAACTATCATATCATCTGCAAATAGTGAAAGTTTGACTTCTTTCTTTCCAATTTGTATCCCCTTGATCTCCTTTTGTTGTCTTATTGCTCTAGCTAGAACTGCAAGTACAATATTTAAGAGATATGGAGAGAGTGGACAGCCTCTTGAACATTGATGTAAAAAATAGTTAATAAAGAAATGGCAAGCCAAATCCAAGAACATATCAGAAAAAATCACCCATCATGATCATGTAGGCATCATCCCAGAGATGCAGGGTTGGTTCAACACACAAAAAATCTCTCAATGTAATCCACCATATAAACAGACTGCAAAAGAAAGTGCCACCTTTCTGATTAGCACTCCAATGATGGCTGAGCAATGCCATGATCTATCAGTATAGCAGAATGTTGTTGGTTGTAATTTCATTGTTATGATTTTGTTTGTTTGTGTTTTAATAGGTATGTGGTTTTACATAAATACCTGTGCTATCTAGTTTCTTTGTTTCTTTGTACACCTGGTATCTAGGAAGTTACACAGCATGTTTTGGAGTGAGTTCATTTTTCTATCTGCTGAATGTTGATAGACACAGGGTGCTATTTCTTGTTGGGAAATTATATCATTATTCTAAAAAATCTTATATATATATATATATGTGTGTGTGTGTGTGTGTGTGTGTGTGTGTGTGTGTGTGTGTGTAAATATTGTTGTTATTTTCTTTTTCTTTGTGTGTCCACTTTGATATCCTTCCATTAAATCATCTATTATAAGCTTCTTGCTTACCTTTTTTCCTTTCCCCTCCTTTCCTTTCCTTTCCTTTCCTTTCCTTTCCTTTCCTTTCCTTTCCTTTCCTTTCCTTTCCTTTCCTTTCTTCCCTCCTTTCTTTCTTTCTTTCTTTCTTTCTTTCTTTCTTTCTTTCTTTCTTCTTTCTCTATCTCAGTGCTGAGGATGGAACAGGCTAGCTAAGCACTTCATCACTGAACTACATCTCTAGTCTTTGTGGTCATATTTTTAAACTTCTCTCATTCTTTTTGGTTTATTAAATGTTGAGCACTGCTTCTTTTGTGTGTTTGTTTTATCTCTATCTCTTTTTCATGGATATATTTTCTGTTATCTGTGTGAATATGTTACAGCTTCACAGAAGATTTTCTCCATTCTTTCTTTATTATTATTTTCCTCTACCTCTTCCATCGCAGCTGTTGGTTCAAGCTGGAAAGTTTCGCCTTAGTAGAAGACCTGTGCATAAAACTCAAATTTCTCAAATGCCGGTGAATGATGTTCTTGGATAATGCTTATAATAAAATGAAAGTATTGTTTTCAGAGCTCTTTGTTAAGGCATTCAGAAGCTCCTAGGTAATTCTGTAATCCATTGGCTGTCACCATGGATACTGGTATCTGGATGCTAATAGCAGGAGAGGTAGTCTTCTCCATGGAAGAGAACATCAATTAGTTTTCTAGAACCAAATGGCCATCTTTAAAACAAGACATAAAACTAACATTATATAGACTGAGCAGGTTGTACTTATCTATTTAGGAATATGTATGTTTATAGATGCATATATACAAGTAACAACAACTAATAAAAAATATGCCATCAATTTGAAAGAAAGCAAGGAGGCGTATATGGAAAGGTTTAAAGGAGGAAAGGGAAAAGGAGAATTATGTAATTGTTTTATAACCTTAAAAGTAAAATTATTTTAGAAAATGGTGTTTATTTTCATTCAAAGCTGTTTTATATTTTATAGACCTAGACCAATCAGGAGCTCTTGGTTGTTTTTTCATTTGATAAGACTTTTTTTCTTTTTTTGATACTGGTTATCATTCATCTTGTTATATAGAGCAGAGGTATGCAGCCATCATTCCTGGTCTAAGCAAAGGACTGATGCATCTATAAGTATGTAGGATAGATGACTATTTCATATATGTGATTTTTGATATTATATATGACTGTAATATTCCACTGAGTAAATTTCAGTTTCTTTTCTGGCAGAAATACTAGGATGTAAATGGATAAACAATAGTGAAGGAAGGGTAAATTCCTTGGAAACTAAGCATCTCTTTAAGCAAGAGAAACAATGTTTACTTGAAAATTTTCACAAGTCATTCAAATCCTATTTTATTTTTATTCCTTTTGAATGATTCCAGCAATAGATGTATTCCAGGCTATAGGTTGTTTTCCCACTGCCTTTAAAAGGTGATGGGTCACGGAATTTATTTTAGCTCAAATCTGTTGACTGTGGAATGTGTGTTTATTTTCAGTTCTATGGACTTGTGTCAGTCTATATATCATGCCAATCTCTGGCTCTCAGATAAGGATTTAAGATTTAACTTGCACAAAGTGTGTTTCAAGCATTGCATAAATAATACAAGCTATTTCAGTGGAGAAACATCCATTATAACATTAATCAGCATGAAAACTAAAAAAAGGAAATGTGGGCTGGTGAGATGGCTCAGTGAGTAAAGATATTTGCTGTGAGAGCCTGAGGACAAGTGTTAGATTCTCAATCCTATTGGAATGAAACAACCAGCTCCGATAGCTATCCTCTGACATCCACATATAAATTGCAGCATGAACTTGTCTGTTCTCCTCCCCTCTCTCTCCGTCTCTGTCTCTTTCTCTCCCTCCCTACCTCCCTCCTCTTTTCCTTTCCTATACACTGATACTAACAATAAATAATTTTTTAAAAAAAATGAAAATTAAACGTGTGTACACACCTAAGTATTAAATAAATGTGCCATGTAACTCCCTTCTTTCTCTCATTTTCCTTGAAACTTCATAACCCTGCATCTCCCTACATCTTCCCTGGCCTGGAAGATAATGATAACAAACTTGAAGGCTTGTTCTAGACACTGTGTCAAAAAGCATCACCTCAGGACAGCTTATGCTGGAGAGGCTATGGAATCGTGGGAACATTCCTCCATTGCTGTTGGGAGTACAAACTTGTTTCACAGAATCTTGGGAATCAATCTACCTCAAGATCCAGTGATACCACTCTTGGGCATATACACAAAGGATGCTCAATCATACCACAAGGACACATGTTCAACAATGTTCATAGCAGCAGCATTTGTAATAGCCAGAACCTGGAAACCACCTTGATGCCCCTCAATTGAAGAATAGATTTTTAAAAAATGAGGTACATTTACATAATGGAGTATTACTCAGCTGTATGTATAAAACAGTGCCATCATGATATTTGTAGGCAAATGGATGGAAGTAGAAAAAAATCATCATGAGTAAGGTAAACCAGACTCAGAAAGACATACATGGTATGTACCCACTCATAAGTGGATACTAGATGTAAAGCAAAGGATAACCAGACTACAATCCACAGTTCCAGAAAAGCTGAGTAACAAGGAGGATCATATGAGGGGCACCTGGATTTCCCTGGGTATGGGAATTAGATGAGATCTCCTGGGTAAACTTTTGGAGGGGATGGGGATGAGAACATGAGGTGACAGGATGGTTGAGTTGGAGGAGGGATGGAGTGGGTTGGCAATGAAAGAGATATCTTCATAGAGTCACTATGGGGCTAAGGGGGAACCCTGGTGCTAGGGAAATTCCCAGTACTCCACAAGGATGACCCCAGCTAAGACTCCTAGCAATAGTGGAGAGGGTGCCTGAACTGGCCTTCCCCTATAATCAGAATGGTGAATAACCCAACTGTCATGATAGAGCCTTCATTCAGTAGTTGATGGAACCAGATGCAGAGATCCACAACAAGCACCGGGTCAAGTTCTGGGAATCTAGTTGAAGAGAGGGAGGGGGGAATATATGCGCAAAGTAGGTCAACATCATGAAGAGGAAATCTACAGAGACAGCTGAACCAAGTTTTTGTAAACTAATGAACTCTAGAACATCTCTGGAGTCTCCATGGGACTCTGCATGTGGTAGACAGTTGTGTAGTTTGGTCTATCTGAGGGGTCCCTGACAGGATCTCTCCCTGGTGCATGAGTTAGCTTGTGGGAGTCCGTTCCCTATAGTGGGATGCCGGCCTCAGCCTTAATGCAGGAGGGAAGGGTTTGATCCTGCTTCAACTTAGTGGACCAGGCTTTGTTGACTCCCAAGGGAGCCCTTACCTTTTTGAAGGAGTGATGGGGAGGAGGCTGGCTGGATTCGAGCAGGGATGGGAGTATGGGGAAGGGGGGTGGGAGGGAGAAGGGAGAAATATGATTGGGATTTAAAAAGAAATTAAAAGAAAGTAGGAAAACAAAAAAGCAAGGACGGAAGGAAACAAGGAAGGAAGGAAACAAGGAAGGAAGGAAGGAAGGAAGGAAGGAAGGAAGGAAGGAAGGAAGGGGAAAGAAAGAAAGAAAGAAAGAAAGAAAGGAAGGAAGGAAGGAAGGAAGGAAGGAAGGAAGGAAGGAAGGGCTAAGTAGCTAGAGCCACAAATAGTGCTAGTGAGCAGTGTGAGGCCAAACTGATAATTCCTGTTGGCAAATTCTGCTCTTTGACATTTCTGTGTTCTTATGTCAGGTTACCTCTTTTCAAACTTTACACTCTCTGGTTTCTTTTCTTTTCTTTTTTTTTCTTTTTTGGAAGTATATATCTTTTGTTGTTGTTGTTGTTTTAAATATTTTTTTAATTTTAGAAGCACTCTTATTTACACATCAATCCCCCATTCCCTCACCCTCCCATCCTCCCATGGTCCCCACTGACGCTCCAACCCACCCCACATCCACTCCCCAGGGATAGTGAGGCCCTCCTTCACATCATCTGGGAGAGGGCCCAGGCCCTCTTCCCATATCTGGTCTGCAATAGTATCCCTCCATAGGGAATGGGCTCCCAAAGTCCATTTGTGCTCTAGGATTAACACTGGCTCCACTGTTAGACTGTCTGGCCTCCTAGCTGGCATCCACATTCAGAGGGCCTATGCTCTTCTCTGAAGAAGACTAGTTTTTTTCACTCAGCATTCCTTAGTTTCCTGTAGTTCTTTTTGTAGGAATTAGGCCTTGTGGGTTTTGCTCAGTCCACGTTAGCATGTCTAATTTTGTTGTCCTTTTATTGTACATGGGTAGGCAATCAAATTGGTTAAACTTTATGGCAATAGCTTCTGATGTTCCTAGGAGATACAATACCACAGCAAATTCCCCTTTCCTCCATCTCTGACAATCTTTCTGTGTCTGTCCCTCAAAGAGTCATGAGCCTTAGGTCTGAGAATTGTATTGTACATAGATCTTTTTGGACTGGCCCCTACAACTCTCCATTTTGATTGGTTGTGGTTCTCTATAATGGTCTCCTTGTGATGCAAAGAAAGTTTCCTTGTGAGGATTGAGGACTATGCTTGTCTGTGGGTATAAGGGTAAATGTATATAGAGTGTACTTAGAGGGTATGCTCTTTCAGTAAAATGAAAGTTGTTGGTTTATTTTCAAAATCCATGACTTTGCTAAATCCCCAAATGTTTTTATATGTATGCAGAAGGAGAAAAAATATTTAAAACATTTTAAAATCACAACATTTAATGTATTTAATCTGAATAGAAGATGAATTTTGTGCATGTATCATATTGTATGAAGTATTTTAGTACTCTATGCTGTGTCTAGAGAATTATATCTCTGTTTAGCCTTACACATATTCATGTAAAAGTAAGTTCATGTATATAATGCATATACTTATAAAGAATGTACTACACTCCACTAGCAAATATGCCAAATAAGTGAAATTTAATATTTCATCACCAGAATAATCAAACATTTTATTATTTTCATGGAAACTTTCCCTGTAAGTTTTGAGTATGTGTTACTTTTTGCAAGAGATGATGCACACAGGCATACACACATAGAGATACACCTTCCACCCAGTATACCTACCTTCTTTAATCAAATATCAAATTTTAAAAGATCAAATACTTTTTTTGCAATATCAGACATTTTTTATTAGTAATGCCTTTGGATAAAATCACTTTTTTTTCCTTTTTTATTTAAATTAGAAACAATCTTATTTTACATATCAATTCCAATTCTCTCTCGCTCCCATCATCTTCTGCTCCCCAGGGAGGGTGAGGTCACCATGGGGATCTTCAAAGTCTGTCACATCATTTGGGGCAGGGCCTAAGCCCTCCCCTGTGTGTCTAGGCTGAGAGAGTATCCCTCTATGGGGAATGGGCTCCCAACGTGGGCTTGTACAATAGGGATAAATACTGTTCAACTACCAGAGGCTCCATAGACTGCCTAGGCCTCCTAACTGACACGCACGTTCAGGGGACCTGGTTCGATCCTATTCTGGTTTCCCAACTGTCAGTCTGGGGTCAATGAGCTCCCTCTTGTTAGGTCAGCTGTTTCTGTGGGTTTAGATCAATACAATGTGTTATATAAGTGTATTAAAAACAGATGGAGTTAATTTTCATACAAATGTATGCTAATGAGAAATTTTGAAAGACCTTTCAAGAAAAATTTTAAGTTGAACTTCACACAAATAACATTGTTTATCTAATTACAATCTATTCTTGAGCTTAGTAAGTGATTTTAATCAAAAATCACATGTAAAAAATGCTTTGAAATACTTGGGAATTTTTGGACATTGAAGCTATTACATGATTTTCTGTAAAGACTATAATGTGATTAGTCACGTTAGGTTAGCTCATGATGTGATGAAAGTTAAAGATATGAAATTCACACCAGTGAAAATTAAAATGCACTGTTTCTAATTACTAAATAGTTGAGATTGCTATAAAATTATTAGCTATTGCTTAAGTTATTCATGATTTTTATTACATGTATATCAGATTGAGAGATGCTCTTCATGTGCACCCTTTGCTGAACACGGCATCTTTGGCTTTGGCCATTTATCAATTAAGCTGCTGAGGTATGCAAGGGATGTGCTAGCATCTAAGGCAAAGTCACACACTGATTTCATCATTACGGTCAGGTGCATTCATGCCTGTGTAGCGTTACCTGGCTTCTTCTATTTGAGGTTGAAGTGAATATCCTGAAAATTCATATCCACTGTGATTCTTCTACCAACATTCCAGATCTGCTTTTATGCTTTTTTGTTGTTGATTCATGTTTTAGTTTGATTTTATGTGTATGGATGTGTGTGTATGTCTATGTACCACATGCAGACATGGTGCCCAGAATAGGGCATCGTATCCCCTGGAACTGGAGTTATATATAAACGGTTGTGAGCTATTATGTGGGTGCTGTGGATAAAAGCCAGGACTTCTGGGATAGCAACTAGTTCTCTTAACTGCTAAGCTGTCTTTCCAGTGCTGCCTTTATTGTTTTAATTTGTTATAATAGTAGTTAAAAATAAGTTTATATTAGTGGCAAATTACTTCGTCTCAAAACAAATCTTAAAAACTGAACATTTGTATGGGGTCATTTAGGCTTAGTCTTTGAGATGGCAATATCAGAATAGTATTTTATTATAAACCTTGTATTTCTTAATGTTTGTGTTCATCTTCTCATCTTAGCATTTAAGAAAATTGTTTAGCCATTGAGACTGAGCTCCACAAACATTGCATGACAGCTCACTGATCATTGTGGAGGAGGGGCAGAAAAATTATAAGAGATAGAGGGACCTAGTGTTTTGTCATGAGATTGTGTCTCCTAGGAATCTCAGAAGCAACATCCATAAAGTCTCACCAACATGACATAATCTATATACTTACTTAAGAAATATGGAATAAGGAGAAAATCCTAAAGTAATGGTTGATTTATTATCTTTTTAATGTTGGTTTATTATGTTATTGTCCACTTGAATAGAGAGATACCAAGCTCTTTTCTTAATCTCATTTCCTTGGTCTCAGTATGGATGGATGTTTACAATTGGAATTTGATGTGGAACGAGAAGTCTCCAGTTTTTACCAGGGCACACACTAGAACACACAGAGAACAGTAGCCAATGTAAAGCACATGAGAATATACAAAGTTCCTGGTATTAATAGAAGAAAAGAGAGATGATAGAGAGGGAGGAGAAAATAGCAGATTGGAAGAGATAGAAACATCAAGAACAGGAGTGTACAAACAGGAAAAGAAAGAGCTGGAAGGAGGGGAGGGGAAGATATAAAATGCTTGAATTCACCAGGCATTCATATAGCATATGCATATATATATATATATATATATATATATATATGGAAATATTTCATCTTCTTTAACATTTTGAAGTAAATGCACTATCTCATATGTACAAATATTAATGTGTGCACATGTACCTGTACACACACACACACACACACACACACACACACACACACACACCACCCACTTACATATGGGTAGAAGAGGAATTAAATCCCTATCTTCCCAGAATGTTAACAAGTCATACACTTTAGGTGAAATGAAGAGAGTAATGGAGAGGAGGGGAGAGGAGGACAAGAGAATATAGGTGTGTGTTAAAAGGATTCTTTTAAGAGCAGTCCTATAAGACTGGGAGACTGGCTGTGTCACTCGGAAGGAGAGTTGAGCAAAAGACAAGCATAGCATGGATTCTTAGGAGAAAACTGAAAATGCTGTCTTAAGTAACCTCTCTGTAAAGCTTTGAATAGCTATTGACACTTAATATTTTATTATTAATTTTAATATTAATATCAAGTGTCTGCATTTTACAGTAGCTTCAGGAAAGTACCACGTATATAAACTAACTTCAAGTTCGTGGTATAAGACATGGTTGAAAAGAGGCTACTGTTTTTTTAAGTTATGCAGTTGAAGCATCTTGTCTCTCTCTCTCTCTCTCTCTCTGTGTGTGTGTGTGTGTGTGTGTGTATGTGTGTGTGTGTTTAAAGTCAGGTTTATATATTTACATATGTTTTCTATTAGGAAAAAATCACTGACAAGATCGATTCATTGAGGGATTGTTTTTCTCCAGTTTATGTACAGAGCGTTAGAAGGTACCCCACCACGAAGGCCATTATAAAGGCAGGATGCCATTCTAGTAAATGGAGTAATACTGTTGTGCTGAGGCTGGAGAAAGGGGTGGCTTAGGAAGGATGAACTCAAGCAGGGGCAAAGTCAAATTAATTAACTCCAGCTACCCTGAGACTCCATTGTAGAAATGTAGTGACTGAAGCAATGGCTTAAACTGTTGTCCATTATCTAGAGAAAAGAGTGAGAAAATTAGTATGCATCTTGGAGATGCAGTTGGAGATTGATCCAACAATTAGATAATTTGCATCACATATAATTTATAATTAATCATGACTTTAAAGCATCTCTGATTAGAAATTCAGTTCAGAAACAATATGTAACCTATTGAAAGAGTAGTAAATTTCTTTCAAATTGATATGAAAGGCTTAATATATTAAGGCACATGTTTCAATATATAATATATTTTAATACGTAAACAAATATAAAATAAAATGTTTATATTGAAATATGTATATATAAATATATAAATATCCATGAATCTCCTGTTGCATCTCTGATGGAAGAGTAATTTAATCCTTAGACTCTCAAAGTCTAAATTCCTGGATGAGATGAAAGGAAAAGGGAGATTCAAAGCAAACCTGTTTCAATATCAAGTACACTTTCTATATGGGGAATGGCTTTGCAGAAGTGCCAAAATCTACTCTCAGATGCAGAATTCTACCAGTCATGAAAAACTGATGCAGCAGGGGGATGATTCACGATGCAAACAATCCTGTCACTATGGCCGATGACACAAGTTCAGTACCGGACCAACACAATGGAAGGAGAAACCTGACCCTTACAAGTTGTCCTCTGACCTCCACATTGGTACTGTAGTCCATGCATGCTCCTCTGCCACAGACTGAGAGATTTATAAAAAGAGAAAGTTAAATTTATCCAGAGAAAGGAGAAAATTCATGTGGAATCTATCACATTAAGAATCCCTTTCCAGTGGAATCCCCAGTGTGTAAGCTGGCCTGTATAGCTAAGAGAAAAAAATTACCAGGGTGATGATTCAAGTCAATTTCTACCAACCTGGGAGCTCTGTTTTCTCCAACTCTCAGTTTCCTATTTCCTGTATCCACAACAACAGCATAATTGCATGCTTTTTATGCACTTTAAAAACCCCTGACTTTGTCTTTGACCTTTTATGAGTCCTTTCCTGTCAACTTCTTTCATAACTTTTAGATTCTCCTGAAGCAAAGAACTATTTCCAGTCTCAAAATCCATTATCTCCATTGTTGGTTTAGTGAAAAATGGTGTAAAAAAAATGCCAGGTTTCCATCAAGCTATATAATACACACTGGGATTTTCAGTGTTCTTTTTTAGTAATGCTGAGATTCACTTTGCCAAATAAGTCACTATCATAAAATCCTTAAGATCCTTGCGGCTTGGCAGTATTGACCCACGTGAAGCCATATTATCAATGTGATTATGGCTGGCTGTAGAAATAGCCGTATTCAAGATGATTCCTCTAGGTGTTTTTGGAGCAGCAGACATGCAAGCTCATTCATGTATGTGTATGTACATGCATCTATCTGTACGTAACCTTGCAACCTGACCTCAAACATGACTTCTTCCTTTCATTCTGTGATTAGATTAGCTTCAACAGCTTACACTCAGTAAACACTGGTTCATTTTTATGGTTTTATTTATATGTTAAACAGCATAATATTTGCTGTTTATTTATTATCATTTAAAAATGTATTCTCAAAAGTTAAATATCATCTCACCTTCTGAAAAATAGCAAATGAAATAGATTCTGATGTCAAAATGAAAAACAAAACAAAAACATAAACAATGAATTCTTGCCCTAAGATGTGACACATTGACACAAGCACCCCGAGCCAGTCAATAGCTGTTTTCCTTTTTCTGGTTTTAAAATCTCTATACAGAGGCAAGCGGCCATTAGATACCAGAGGCTGAACTCAGCTTAGCAGAAAAGACGACACTGTGACCGGGGTTAGAGCTATCTCCTAAATTGGTGTAACTGAAGCTCTCTGGTATTCCCAGAGTGTGCCTGCTGCCTCTCTTAATAGACTAAACATATGTGTCTTTTCAATCACTTAGGGAAAGATGTTATGAAATAACTATAGTCATACATGAGCCTTGGATGGTTTTAACATAATATCAAAATCCATTCACAATTTCTAATTGACTTTCAAATCCATCACATGGAGTAATGCTATTTATTTTTAATGATGTATTACTCAATAATGGTTAAAATGGACAAATTTGTTGCAACAGAACATCATATTCACATATTTGATTTTCAAAGAAAGCACATGTGTTTACTCTTTCATTTATAATTATTGCTTGTTTTTTGAGTGAAGAAAGAATGCTATCTTTTGGTGGAATTGCATGCTATTTTCACTTTTGTTTTATGTAATGGTATGGATTGTGGCAGATTGGCCACTATTTACTGTGAAGAATATCTGCTTAGGCTATAGTGAGGTTTTAATATGGATTTCCACAGTTAAATGTGGCAATATCAATTATGATGTGTTAACATTTTTAAAAATTAGCATATTTGTTCTTTGGCTGTTTGATTTTATGCATTGTTTAACTTTAAATTTATTAGTCTAGACTAATATGCTTTATTCTGTAGCTATTGCGAGGAAGTGTTAGCTTTCCATTTTATTTGGTCTGTTAAACAAAAAATATATCATTACATTAATGTCATCACATTCTCATAGTACATGTAATGCTAGCATCTCTACAATGAAAGCTGTGTTGTTTATTTGGAGTAGCATAATTAGTTAATTCAATTCTTGCTACTATTCAATTTTTGTTGGTAAACAAGAGGGGGTGGATTTTAATACATCATTTGAATACTCTTTTTCCTGATTGAGAAGTCAGAGCCCCCTGTTTTCTTTTTCCTTTTGCTTGTGGTTGGGGATCCTTCTGATTGGCCAGAACTGCACCTATGTATCCTTGTGCTCCAGCTGCATGTTTATCTGGGTACATCCATGAGTTTGAGAATATTATTATATCAACTTTTCCCCAATTTGTAAAATAACCTGCTGTCTCCTTGCAGCTTTTAAACTTCTCCAACTGTAAGAGCCTCGATTCTTGTTTTGTGGAGCTGGCCTGTGTGGAATTGGCTACATAGACTGTGACGGCCTCAAACTTAGATTGATCCTGCCTTTCCCTCTCACTGTAAAATTTAAAATGACACATTTTATAACTTTCCTGGAACAGAGAAGGGGTTTTCCTTCTCTATCAGTACCATTATCCTCAGATGCTCCCCACCTGAAGTGGGTGTTTGCTCTTGCTCCATGACTGTGTATTATTTGAGATATACAGGGTCAATGTTTCTTTCTGACTCTTGGCATAATCCTGCTTGAGATATACAATATGGATACATTACAGAATCTTTTGCCCAAGAAGAATGTTCTGGGAGAATCTCTTGAGAAAATGTCCTTATCAAAAGGAGAGTGGTATTAATCCATTCTTATCAACTTCAAAGTCCACTTAAATATTATAGGTTTGGTCTTATAAACAATCCAAGGGGTGTAATTTCAACACTTGATACCTCTCCTGTGTCTTTATTCTCCTTCCCCAAAGTGGTTTTAGCTGGGCAGAGGCAATATGTGCAATTTCAGCCCTACTGATCCTTTTACCCACTCTCCTCTTTCAAACATATTAACTGTGCTTGTTTCAACAAAGACTGACTGAAAGTAATTTTGTCCTGAAATGATTAGATTCCACAGGCTTATGCCCATTACAGTTATCACACCTTCTCAGTTAGCTGAAATGTCTTTCAGAATTCACTGGCATATTGAATTGTCTGGTTATATTTAAAAAAAAAACAACTTTTCTTCAAAACATCCCTCTTTTAAAATGTGTTTTGATATTGTAACTTATGTGAGGTATTTCCAGATTAACTTATAAATTAATTATACTAATTAGATGTCAAGTTTGCTTAACTATTTACATGGTTTTAGTATATATGTAGTGTGCACCACTCATGAGCGAATTTTCTCAAAGCTTGATTTTTGTTGAACATGAAAAAAACATCAATTTACTGAAGATGTCACATGGACTCTTCCTGGACAGTCAAAGGAAATTTATTCCCCACTTGTGGGTCAGGTTTTAACAATCCTGCAACTCCCCAGTCCTCACAGTCCCCACAGGTTCATAGCATAGTTTACTGAGTTCAAGGATTCGACCTGTTTTCACAAAACTCAAAACCTCCTAGGTGTGGATTTTAACTGATTTGGAGAAACAATTTTACTCACATTCTGCCTTTTGACCTATTCTCTACCTAATACTCGTCTTCCTTTTTCCCTCCTTTATTCCATCCTTTTTCTCCTTCTTCATCCTCTTAACTCAGGGTTTCCTCCCAAACCTAACTATCCTTCACACCCTCAGCTACTTCTCAGGAAGGACTCTTTACTATTTATTATATTTCTTAGTAGATTCAGGACCTTGTATTCTCTCTATATAATTTGTATAATACTACTCAGATACAAATAACTATAGCTAGCATGGATCAAAGATAGTATTAGAAACCATATGTATTTTATACTTAAGAATCAACAGACCACATACAAACCACCATCACTCTTGGGACTCTTTACTCATCTACAGTCTAGCGAGGGCTTAAACTAGAGAGCAGTGTCACTTAATGACATTTGGTTATGGGTCTATTCTTAACACCCAGTTGTCTCTCCAGCTCTCAGTTGCCATAATCATAATTGACTGTAAGTTCTCATGTATAAAATTTCAAAATTATGCCCTCTGCACTCATTTTAGAAGTCAACATATTAGCTTTCTAACACTTATATGAACCTACTTATCTGATGCTTTATGTCAATGTATATTTGAGCAGGACTAGTTAATGTCTATTTGTATCTGTGTGTCATAATTCTATTTAACAAGTAGACTGGGATTTGATTATTAGTATGGTTTAAATAAGAATTCCACACAGTCTTAGGCATTTCACCAAGTATTGGTGCAGTTTGGGAAGGTGTTAATAGGACTAGTTGATGGAGTCTTGCTGAAGGAAATGGACTGCTAGGGTACCCTTCTGCCTATTTGTATTTGAGCTGAACATCTCTGCTCCACTCTACTCATCCCTACATGGTTTGCCACCACCTGACCCTTGTAGTGATGGAACCAGCAGACCAAAGGGAATCTCTAAAACTATAGCCAGAGTGAATCCTTCTGCTTTTAGAATGTTTTGTCCAGATTTCATGCTAATGACAAAAGTTACAATTGCAATTATATGTCTTCCAACCTGGTACATACCATTTTAGCTGACAATAGTTTCAAGAAGTGGGCTCAAATATACTTAATATGAAACCCTCCATCTAGAAATAATGAGTTACAGAAATCAAATCAATGGCAGGGATTTATATTGGAACACAACCTGTTCTCTTCAAAAAAAATCTTACTCTATTAAACAATTAGTCTCTTTAGGTCTCTCATTAATTATACTACACTGTTTTGAATACAATTATTTCATCTAGATCTCTTGTAAAAATAAAATCAAACCTAGTAAAATGTTTCCAGGATATTTACATAAGATTATTCAATAAGACATGATCATGGAAAATAACTGATGGCTATAAAAACAAGTTCTGAAATGAAACACTCATTAAAATTATTTCAATGTCACTAATTTTGCACTGTTACATGAAAAACAAAGGAAATGCAATGAATATAGGTAAGGCTGGTCTGTTTTTAAGAAAGGTGAGAATACTTTCAAAGTGAACTTCTTAATTAAAGGTACTCTATAGCATTATAATACGCTATTTAAAACAATACATTTAAGGGCAATATTCACAGTAATGAAGTCAAGATGGCATGCATCTCAAGCCACAAAAACCAGAGGTAAAAAAGCTGCTTTGTGCTGAGAATACACTTGGTTCTGTAGATTCCACTTTTGTCCCACAACATTGATTTTAATTAGTCAAATGTGTGGTATGAAAATATAACTTAGTTGGTGAGGTGCCTATCCTGTGTGATGAGGGCCTAGGTTTGATCCCCTGTACCACACCACCCAAACATAATAGTGCATGCTTGTAAGAACTGGACACAGACACACACTCGCACACACACACACAGTGTGTGTGTGTGTGTGTGTGTGTGTGTGTGTGTGTGTGTGTGTGTGTGTGTGTGTATGATTACAGGTCAAAACATTCAATGATTAATTTATAATTTGAAAATTTTTCTTTTTGTCTTCTCTAAACTGTTCAGTCAAACTAGAAGAAAAGGTGCCATCTGATGGGTGCCATTTCTATTTTTAACCAAGTATTTCATTTTTTGAACTCTGTGACATCTTGGTTATATAATCTCTTCTCTATTTTGTATCACAAATAGCACTCTTTAAAGTCAAGTGAAGTATTTTGCAGATCATGAAAATGAGATATTCCTGAATGTGTAAATAGCAGAAAATGTTCATGCACCTATTTATTCAGGTTTGACCACTATTCTAAAAGATCTGTGTGAACCTGCCTAAGACTTACATAGAAAGGACAAAACAGAGCTACTGTTTAGAGTGGGAAGGACTTATAGAATTACAGAATGAAAACCAAAGTTAAATTTTTGATTTCTGTGTGTACAATGAGTGTTAAGCTTTTGGATTCAATTTTACTGGGAGCAACTGTGTCTAAAGAACAGATGACAGATCTGTCTTGTTAAAAAGTTTACAGCTTTTAGTTCAAACTTCCATTCACTATTAACAAACGCTTTGGAAATTTCATGAGATACTATGTGTGTTTGTGGGGGGGGAGATATAGTACATATCTATGTGTAAATGTATGTGGTCTATATAGAACATTTCTCTGTGTGAGTGTGGATGCACATATGTATTTGTGTTTATAGTCCAGGTCAAAATTTTTGCTTCTTCTAAAAAATTATTTATTTATTTATTTATTTATTTATTTATTTATTATATAGTGTTCTGCCTGCATGTCTGCCTGCCGGTCAGAAGAGTGCACCAGATCTTATTACAGATCGTTGTGAGCCACCTTGTGGTCCCTGGGAATTGAACTCAGGACCTGTGGAAGAGCAGCCAGTGCTCTTAACCTCTGAGTTACCTCTCCAGCCCCCAAACATTGTTTTTATATGTTGTTCTCACCTCATTTTTTCAGGCAGGGTCTCTCCCTGATTTTAGAGCTCACTGTTACAGCTACACTGGCAGGCCACTGAGCCACAGAATTTTCTTATGTCTGCCTCCTGTCAGTCTTAACATAGGTAGTAAGGATCCTCACACTTACACAACCAGTGCTTCATAGAATGAGCTATCACCTGTGTGAGGTACTTACTTCATTGCAAAATACATCAATCAAGCGATATATTGGGGTTTTATATTTAAAGTTAATAAATACAACTTCTTGATGACTACTAAATATGTATAAAATTGATAACAAAAACAATCAGAAACTATGACCCCAAAACATTGTTGGTCTTGGGGAGATAACAAGACAAATTAGAGTAAGTACAGATGGGATATTTCAAATATCCAATGTGATAACACTATGAACAGAGGTACAGCAAGGCCATAGAGAAGTGTATATCCAACATATTTGTCATCTCTGGGGGTCCAGATTTAAGAATAATACACTGTGCATAAGAACAGGTCTGAGACATTCCCCAATGCTGCAAGCTATCATTTATTTTGTAAGCAAACATAACATTTTATCAATGTTATTTCTGAGACTTCTGTAGACAAAAAGATGGGCATTCTTCATAGTTGATCTATATGAAGTCTTAACATAAATTTCATTAAATGACAATGAAAATACCAAGAAGAGACACATGAGAGAGTCTAAGAGATGATAGTGAAGTTCCTGATAGCTAATGGGATATATAAAGTCTCATTGAATCTTCATTATAATGAGAAATATAACTGATTTAGTTTTATGTGTTCACACTAAATATTCAAACTAAACTATGTAACCCAGACAGATCTTTGAAATTTTCAGACTATCAATGACCAAATGATGAACTGGCATCAAACACCAATATGAAAATGTATCTGGGTAGTGATATGAAAAGAGACATCCTCCAGAAAGACAAACCCACTTTACTTTTTCTTGTATAGATTTACAATTATTAAAAAACCCAGCACGCAAGTACATATGGTACATGTGTGACAGTTGAATTCTACCCATCTGTTTGCATAGCCCTTTTCAGATTTCATTAATGATGCTGGAATTGTTTACATTTCAAGTGCAAACAAACTCTAAGGAGAATCTGATTCTGAAATGGGATTATTTTAATTAAACTATTAATAAAAGGAGAACAGTAGCTGTGATAAACACAGCTCTTATTTGTAACATTGGAAGTTCTTAATGTATCTTATTTCTAATGAAGAAACACACAAATACCACCAGTTCTGTATCTGTGTTCATGAACCACATATATACCATTGTTTCATTTTTTTCCCAGATTACTCCAAAAAAGCTTTCATGGCTATTTTGCTATCATTATTTATTAAATATGCAATCTTTTCACTGAGCAATTAAGTGAGGAAAGATACTTTACACCACTGGTAGATAAAAGGAGCCAACTACGGATTGCTATTATTCATTATCAAGTTTTTGTTGTTGTTGTGGTCTGGTCTCTTTCTGAACTTGGCCTTGCTCTTACTTTACTGAAATCGTATACCAACAACAGGGAGATGGCTGATATGGGGAAGGCTAAAAAGTTCAGTCTGTCAGGAGGGGATTCATTTCAGCCCATCAGTGTTGTTACTCTGCTAAGTGGTGACATAATCCCAAATTCACTTTCCCAAGAGAATGGCTCTCAGGAGCTCTCCCATTTGCTGACTTTACTGCAGAAGAATGCTGGCTTCTGCCATAATTGAGAAAAAAGGTTTTTAGACCAGATTATCATTTCTGAAATGTATCGTATAACACATCTGAAAGTGTTCCTATAAACCCAACCTTCTGCCCAGAGATTGTCTACTTTTCAAAGAAATGACTAGGCTTGTCTGAAAAAAATTGTTTTATATTAGAATTCTAGCAAAGTTAAAAATTTGATTTCTGTGTGTACAATGAGTCAAACATATTCTACAGATCAAGAGGAAAATAAACAATTGGAAAGAAAATTTAAGATTATCATAAAATATTCTACACTCGTTAAATGAATGGGGTACAGTTCTGTGGACAGTTCATGATGTTATAAATGTCACGTTATATTTTAAGTAGATAAATCAGCTCAAAGTGGATTGTGATTGGCATATATTTGAAAAAAGTAAGCATTCATGCATAACACATACTAATAGGCACACATCTGATAATTTGGACACACTATGTAGTATTTATACAATAGAATTATACTACATAATATATAACACAATTAATAATGTTTACTTCTCAAGATAGAAAATTATTGTTATTTTATTTTAACCAGTCTGATATATTTAACAATTTTAGTATAGCATAATTCTGTAATATAAAAAGGCTGAAAATTATTTCCATATTCCCTGTTGCAAATTCAACATTTTAATGTTCAAGTTAAAATTAACTTAGCATTTTATATATCTTATGTTAACATTGCTCAATTTTGCCATATGTTAAACAGATTTTGGTCTATGTCATGGCCTTTCAAGCAGTGCTCACAAATGACCAAAGAATAGATCAAAATCAAAATCAATAGATGTGAGGTGCCAACTGTGAGGTAGAGATAGGAAACATTTTTGGAAGAGACACACTGGAGATTCAGGACAAAGTTTGGCGGGGTCTTTGGGGTATTTGCAGAGGGTGAAACACCAGAACACATTTGGTCAAGTTCTGTACTTCAAGGTAAACTGTGTTCATATTTCTGATTCATTTACATGTAATTCCTTGAATAGGCTTTCTGGGTGGAAAAGCTATTCAATGCATAGGAGATTTTAATATAACAGTTATGTGTAACACACTATAATAGTTCAGAGCAAAACTGCCATTCTTTAAAACATTAAAGAATCCAGAAAGATATCACTTCTTTCTGTGTCAGGCTGTAGCTGAGAACTCTAGCAATCTGTCTACATTATTTGCATATTTCATTTTACTTTTGATTTTTAAAATAAATTTAAATTAAATTTTTAAGTGGCATGTGGTATAATTTTTTTCATATTAAGGTAGTATGTGATTTAAAAATTAATTGGCTTTCAAGTGATTCATTTATGTCTATTAATGAAAGAAGAGAGGTTTTAATTTTTATTTGACATGTTAGGTAGAAACTTTATTGATACTAATGGCATGAATTGCAAAATAAGTTGCTAATTGACAACTATTTTAAATGTATATATTAACTCTGAAGCCTAAGACATTTATAAAATGTTACTGTCAAAATCACTCCAATAAAATAATCAAAGACTTATGCCTATGTATAGGAGTCTATGTGTATTTTTATCTTAAAGGAATACATTATATTTACAGCTCAAGCCTAAGAGTAGAAGGGATATATTAATGATGCTGCTGTACCTGTTTAACTGAAAGGGGGTTTTATATTGTTGTATCTTTTTATGCTTTATTCTTAGCACCACATGAGATGAGTGGTTGTTTAGGAAATTCAAACTAAACTCCTTAAATCTTCATAATAAGAAAGAAAAAGAATATCTCTCTCCTCACTCTAGTTTGAAACACTTTTAGGCCAAGAGTCCTGATGGCTCAAGCTAAGGTGAGATCATCTGGCACCACGTACTATTGCTAGTGTGTTGTGGCTTTCCCCTAGTGGTCAGATCACCTAGCACCAAGTACTGTTTCTAGTGTGTTGTGGTTCTCCCCTACTAAGAATCACAGACAACACTACCTACTAGGAACTGTGAAAGGTGATTTAAATTAAATCATTTAAAGCCATTTGAATCCTTATGATATTATCATTAATTAAATACAGGTATTATGGATAATATAAAATCTTAAATTAGTAGAGAGAAATTAATTTAGAGAGAAGAAACTAATGTCACAAAATATGAGAAGTGATAGACTATGATGGCTTGAGTTAGAACCAGGTTTTCACCATGACCATGGACCTAGTTCTATGAAGGCAACAAATCATTGAAGTGAAAATCAAATGTGGGCAAACTGACTTGAGAATCACTTTCACAGATGCACCTATGTCTCTAATCCATGGTCTCTTATTCCACCACTTTTTCTCCTATGTATTTATTGGTGGAAATGATGGAAGAATAACATATACAGCAAGCTTTCCTTGTCTTTGTTTTCTCTTTCTTTTTGCACAGGCTTCTTGCTTGCACTTTCTTTGGTTTAGTGCAGATGTGGAATGAGGTGAGCTGCTGTATGGTAACGCCTCTACCCAGCAAGGGTTTGGGCATGATAAGCACATGCACTCCATCCATTTCCTGTGAGAGATCATGTGCTGGAGTATATAGGAGTTGGAATGTTTTCAGGGAGAAAAAGATGTTGTAGAGAAAGATGGCAGAGAGGAAGAAAGCCTCTGTATGTTTATATACCCAGCTGTAATTTGTACCAAGTGCTCACAAAACATACATTAGCTTTATTGGCCTTCGTAACCCTTAATAGGAGAAAGGACTTACCATATATGCATCATACATAAAGTAAGGTGAATACTAGAGATTTTAAATGATTGTTGCATGCCACACTGCAAGAAAATACATACCAAATCAAAGAGGTCTAAATGAAAATTGATTTTTTTCCTACTGTATCAGATCTAGGTTCTTTTACTCCTCATCTGTAAAAGCAACAATGAAAGAAAAAAATCCTGGCTAACAAGCAAAGCATGGAAATGTTCAAGCTTATAATCCCAGCAATCAGGAGGCAGCGACAGGAGAATCATAGCTTAAGGCTACCTTGGATCGCGTGGTAAGACTCTGTCTTAAGAAATAAAAGTGAAAACAATCTTCCATAAAGCATCAACTTGGAGTCTGTTTGGGGGAAATTTTAAGTAATTTAAATATCTGTAACATTTTAGAATTACTTTTGTACATCTGTATGTGTGTGTTCATATTTATGCACATGTATATAGGTGCACACACGTGTGACTACACACATGTGAATATATGTATGTATAAGGGGGACAGAGGATGAAACCGAATGTCTTCCTCAGTTGCTTTACATCATGTTTTCTGAGACAGTCTCCCACTGACCTTGGCATTCACTATTTCAGCTAGCCCATCTGGCCTGAAACCTCCAGCTTGTCTCTACTTACTCAGTGCTGTAACCACAGGCCTCAGAGGCTGCAGTTGGCTTTTGTGCATGAATTCTGGGAGGCTAAACTGGAATCCTCATGCTTGCATTGCAAAAACTTCACAAATAAACCCATAACCTTTAAAAGTATTTTTCAATAGGAATTTGAAATCTTTGGGAAGACTGAAATGCCAAATACAGAGGATCAAAATTTGATCATATAAAGATACACAGGCTACACATTTCCTTTGGAGAGAAGCTTGCTGTCCTGGCAACTTTTTCTCACTGATCAAGAGGACACAAGGCAGCTTGCTCAGCCTGCCCACTTCATCTCTCTGAGTCCAATGTGCCCTTGTTTCTACATTGAGGAGAACAGGCAAATATTAATTTAGGTCTGTCCCAATTGTCTGAATGATATGCTTTTTTTCCCAGCCACTTGAAATAGTTTCACACTCTATGGATAGTTCAGTCTTTGGGAATGATGTTTTGTTGCATACTTATTTATTTTAATGAAAGTCCTTTCATCCAGTCTCTTTGTTGACTGTTCCTTGCTGTGTATGTCTGTCATCTAAACTTTAAAGGACTTAATGAATGGTATCTATTTAAATAAGCATTGTCTTTGGTTATCCTCTTAAATATTTGCAACTAAAAAAAAAAGAGAGAGAAACTCACCTTTCTTTTTCATGTTTCTTCCTGTTGTATTTGAATGAAAGCTTTTTTGTCTTTTTTCTTTCATTAATTGTTTCATGATTTAAATGGTCATTTAAAAAGACCCAAAAGTTAATATAGGAGACAAGTCTTTTAATCATACTATTTTCCTGTTTTATGCATACACTTCAATAACTGAAGCAACATAAAACATTTTGTCTTTTTTCTTTTAATCTCTGAAATACACTAATAGTGCCTGGGCTAACAAAATGTAATTATTGCTGTGTTAACCACTTTTGGTCCACACCACCTCAAATATTAGAATTAGTTTGGGTATAACCAATACTTTTACAACATACATGCATCCCTCCTCTGAATGACTCATATCTTCAAGGTACATAGAATGTGTTTTACAAAATATGAATATTAATTGCTCTTGTGTGAATATGTATGTGCTGTTGTGTGTGTGTGTGTGTGTGTGTGTGTGTGTGAGAGAGAGAGAGAGAGAGAGAGAGAGAGAGAGAGAGAGAGAGAGAGAAGAGACTTGGGTACTGGTGTTCATATCCCCCATATTTGCCATATTTGACACAGAATTTATTTGCTGTTTTGCCTAAAGTATGGCAGGATAACTGGCCTTTGATATTTAGGAGATTCTTTCCTGTCAGGCCTAAGGACACTGTGACTGGAAATACAGGATGTGCCCAGTCTCCTGTGACTTGAACTTAAATCCTCATGCTTGTGTGACAAGCATTTGTAACCACGAAGCCCATTTGTTGTTTGAAAGAAAATGGCCCCCAAAGGGAGTGGCACTATTAGGAAGTATGGCCTTGTTGGAGAAAATATGTCAACTGTGGGGACAGGCTCTGAGGTCTCTTTGGCTCAAACTTCCCTCAGTGTGACAGGCAGTCAAATCCCTGTTGTCTGCAAGATATAGCACTCTCAGCTCCAGCACCATGTCTGCCTGCATGATGCCATGCTCCCTGGCATGATGATAACAGACTGAGTCTCTGAAACTGTAAACAACCATCAATTAAATGTTTTCTTGTAAGAGTTGCTGTGTTCATGGTGTCTTTTCACAGAAATAGAGACCCTAACTAAGGCACATCTCCAAAAGCTTTTGTTCATTTCCCTTGACTTTGGGAGCCCATTCCCGATGAAGGGATACTCTCTCAGCCTAAATACGGGGGGGGGGGGCGCTAGGCCCTGCTCCAAATGATGTGAAAGACTTTTATGATCCCCCATGGAAGGTCTTGCCCTCCCTGGGGATTGGATGGGGAGGTGGGATGAGGGAGTTGGTGGAGGAATGTGAGGACAGGAGGGAGAGAGAACTGGGATTGGTATGTAAAATACGATGGTTTTCTACTTAAATAAAGATTTATTTAAAAATCTTAGATCCCAACATTTCTTATTATCTTTAAATCAAATTTTCTTAGCATATTTGTATCTTTTTAAAGGCACGTTTTCCTTGGGGCTAGAGAGATGGCTGAATGGTTAAGATCACTTGTTGCCCTAAAAAGTCCTAGGTTTGGTTCCTAGCACATGAAGAATGGTAGATCACAAAAATTCATGATTTCTGTTTGAGGGGCCCCAAATCCCACTTTTGACCTCTGCAGCATCAAGTATACATGTGTAACCATCCATATATGTAGGCAAAAGACTCATACACATAAATAAACCTTTTTAAAATTAAAAAGGTTCCCTACCAGAGACTGTTCCTTAAGGCAATCTGAGATTTCCTCATCTTCAGTGTATTATTGTCTTAGGGTTTCTATTGCTGTGGAGAAACACCGTGGTCATGGCAACTTTTATAAAGGAAAGCATTTCATTGGAGTTAGCTTTCAGTTTCAGAGGTTTCATCCATTATTACTATGGAGAGTACTACATCTTGATCCTCAGGCAGCAAAAGGATAGACTGTGCACCAGGCCTAGCTTGAGCATATTGAGAACCCAAAACCTGCCCCCACAGTGACACACTTCCTCCAAAAAGGCCACAAGTCCCAATAGTGCCACTCCATATGGGCCAAGCATATGAGTATTTGGGAACAGTTTCTATTCAAGCCACCACACTTATGATTGCAGTTTGTTAATTTGTATTATTATTTAAGAGACTGGAAGAAGCAAATGGTTTGCTCCTAGACAGTGATATATTGATTCCTAGAACCTGAAAGCAGTTAAAGGCACGAAATAAAAATTGTTAATTTCTGTCATTGGAAATTTATCAATGGGTGTGTGATCATTTTGGTAGCTGCATCCAGCTTGGCATTATGAAACTATGAAGAAAAGGACAAAAAACAACTTGCTGAGGCCAGGAAAGAGCAAAGACTGAAAAATATAGATCTTCAGATCCACACAGATAGAACACACACACACATACACACTGCTATACCCACGCATAAACACATGCATGCACTCATACACACACACACACACACACACACACACACACACACACACACACACACACACACACGCTCACGCGCATTCCAAGACTCATTTGTTGGGGAAAATGCCTTAAGCAGATACCCATAAGTCTGTTTCACTCTGAAGTAAAAATTTGGAAGATATAGAACAATACCAAAATACATTATAAATTGGGGAAAATGCCTTAAGCAGATACCCATAAGTCTGTTTCACTCTGAAGTAAAAATTTGGAAGATATAGAACAATACCAAAATACATTATAAATCCTGAAATACAAGTGAATGCTATGCATTTTAGTAACACACACACACACACACACACACACACACACACACACACACACACACACTGTTCTAAGAAGGAGAGAGAACATTGTGTGCAGGGTATTTTTCTCAGTTTAAGAGAAATGCTTTGCTTGGCATGACACACATCTTCTAACACTTTAAGGAGAGATTGCCATTTATTTTTGTGATGAAACTAGGAACTAATACATTCAAAATACAAGTAAGGTACCCTAGAAAGTTGTAGCTATTGATCTTAATTCAAATTATTGTAAACAACTGTTAAAACATATCTGTCTACTTTTTCAACATTAAATCCAGTACAACAAACTCAAGCTGCCCTGAAATCAGGAAGGATTACACAAAATTAAATAAGAAAACATGGAAAAAGTAAATCAGAAACATTGTTCACACAATGCACACATTATTCAATTTAATACACACACACACAGTTTCACTGATAGTTCTTTTCTCTATTTCACTCTTCTCATTCTTGTTTGGCCATTTGTCACCACAGACTTCCTGGTATTCTTATTTTTAGGAGTCATGCCAATTCATTTAATCTTTAATTAGTATTATATTCATATATCTAGATATTATTTTCTATATACATGTCTCAGTATCCTAGATTGTTTACAGTTTAGCCAAACAGAGGTTAATAAATAATCTTGTCACCTTGTTCTTTAGTGAGCTTATTTAAGCCTTGTCATTGTTCCTTGTTCATTT
The DNA here is from genome assembly GCF_003668045.3 of Cricetulus griseus. Lineage (NCBI taxonomy): Eukaryota > Metazoa > Chordata > Mammalia > Rodentia > Cricetidae > Cricetulus > Cricetulus griseus. Next base: position 225,857,932 of record NC_048596.1, read on the forward strand.
CTATTTTGTGACTTTGTCTTCCTGCTGTATACTATCTTGAGATGAAATTTTTTCTGTGCCTGGGTGACCTTCAATTATAAACTTTTTGAGTTTCTATTAGCATAGATAATTTTGTTTACAGCAAAAATATTCCAGTTGTTTTATAGCAGACAGCTTCTCCAGGTGGTAGTCCAGAAAAATTTGTTGAGACATCCATTGTGTGAAAAGAGAAGAGAGAAAGAGAGAGAGAAAAGGGCTCCCAGAGAGAAGATTTTCTGCACCTGTGGCAGTTCAGGGACAATTTAAAACTCTTGGTTTTTTCATTCACTTTGGAAACAGATGGAATATGTATAAGCAACAAATGTTATCCTATGTTTAACATAAACAACACACACACACACACACACACAACACACAACACCACACCCAAACTTCTTTCTTTATATATATATTATATAATATAAATTATATATTAAAGCAAAAATCACACAGATAAACCAGATTCAAAATCATCTCTATTTCTTACAATTTGATATTGAAGAGAAATTAAGATTTTTTTTGGAATGTTTCATGTTCTGAGAAAAATTAGGATAAAAATTTTAGGAAGAGAAAATTATTTCTTACAATATGTAATTATATTTTAGGAGAAAGTGAAATAATTTAGATAATGATATACAGAAAAAGAAATTTGCCCACACATAGAACAAATGCATGAGTGCAAACTGTAATTTGTGCTTGATTTTATGTAAGCTTTGAGAGATTGATTTTCAATCATGAGTCCTGATTGTTCAGAGGGAAGAAAGAGTCAAGAGGATGTGGCAGTTCATCTTTGCTTTTAATGCAGTCTAGGACTCAGCCCATGAGTGGTACCACCCATACAGGGAGTAGATTGATGACTTGTTGATCCAATTTGCACCTGTTTTGGCTTTACCAAACTCCATAATGTTCATGCACAATTATGATGCAGGCAGCAATTGGGACAATTTACACAAATCTCTTGCAGTTTTTTCTATTCACTTGCCAACTCAGAAGATCAGAGTGGATATTGAAGTGATAAGTTCATGGAAAATGATTTGTCTGTCAAGGCTGGCTCCTGAGTCAATTAGCTGCCCCTGAAAAAATCAATTTAAACAAACACACAAACACACACCACACACACTTCACCAGCTCACACACATCACATCATTTTCAATAAAGCATCATAGAATAATGACCTAGATTGAAGTTTTGGATGTATTGTATGCCCAATGAGGACTTCGATTGATATAGGTTCTGGGTTTTTTCTACTGGTTGTCATGATTGAAAGATTCTTGTTTTCTTGCCAGCAATGTGTGTTGTATTTGGTTTGTAATTTTGAAAACTAAAAACATGGGGTAGCAAAAAAACATTTTAGACATTTGCACTTGATGTTTTGGAATGATACCCTCAATCACTAACATAACTGATTTTTGGACAAATCATTGCCTTTGATAAAGAATCACCATTCTCACACTCCAACTCATTGGGTATGGATCATTCTTTTTCCTTAGTTGGGAATTTGTGAAATATTCTTCTGGTTTTTTTGTGGGCTACAACCTTTATTAAAAAATGTTATTATTTGGGACTTCAGCTGCCTTGAGTTTTTTCTAGTTTTATTTATAGTTGGACATTACCACTTTTTATATTTTGTTCCTTCCCTTGGAACCAATATTTTTGGTCTTAGTTGCTTGTACCAAATTTTAGAAAAATTGTTTAAGAATTTTCTCCAATTTTTTTGATGTTGACATCAGCTGACATTGCATAATTTCATCTTTTGAGTCATAAATTCTAGTGTTGGAGTTGGTGAATTTTTGGTGTATTTGCCACTTTGGTACTTTGGTTATTTTTCCTTCAGAACTTCTTTTGTGTTTGGGAGGAACCATTTATTCTTTTTGTAGTGATGTGCAATCTGAATTTATTTATGTCGGTGCAATATGCAAGGTTAGTCCCAAAAAATGTCTCTAATGAAGGAATTTTTAGGTGATGAAAAACATTAAGCACTGAATCTGGTAAGAGTTGGAAGTGAAGCACTTTGGCTTTTTTGAATGAAAAACAAGAATAGGAGCTGTGAAAATAGAGAATGGGGTAAGGTTTTCTATTGAATGATTAATCAATTTATTGTGAAAAGCTTAACTAAGCTCTAATGAGCAAATCATTGAAGAGCTTTTACTCCAAAAACAAATAATTGTAATGACATTTGGTTATCACTGGTTAATATCAAATCAAAGCTGAGGGAGAAGAAATCCATAGGATTTTGCTATTTTCATCTGGAATTCTGAAGATGGAGTAATTTTTAAATAAAAACATATTAGAAAAAATTTTCTTTGAAGAGAAGATAAAAATTCTCAAATGATAATTGATAAAACAAACTCATGTGTCCTGTTAGGAGTGGGGAATACCTGGTGTTTACACAGTACTACTTTCATATTGGAATTACTTAGTTTGTCTTGTTGATATAGCCTAGACATTAGACATTTCCAAAGGCTGATACCCTTGGACCATATCTATTTCTCTGGATCTGATGAAAATTTAGATTTCTACCTGTGGGGTATTCAGAACTTGAGTACTCATGGTATTTATTTGGAATATGTTGGAACAGCTCACTTAATTTTTATTGAAATTATTCAAGTTAAGTAAAACTGGAAAATCTAAAGGTGTAGAGTTTTATTTTTAAGATAAAAGCATCAAATATTGAAGAACTTGTTTATAACTCACTTGCCTTATTGTTTAAAAGAGTGATGGCTTGTAGATTCCATGAACTAATGGCTTAGTCACATTTTTTTTACAATAAGCATCAGCTGAACTAGAAATTAAGATAAGCTGAGGTTCTAGTTGTCTAAATTGAGATTCTCAGCCAAGAATGCTATGAAAAAGGACAAGAAAAACATGAGGTAATTACATTTAGTTTGAAGGTTGGAAGATAACTCAATCTAAAATGGAGGCAAAAAGAACCTTGATTTTTCCCAGAACCACACCAAAAAAGGGGAATGGTAGTCGAGCATTAGTTCTTGATGGGGTACACCAAGAATTCAGCCATGTGAAGCAGAGAGAGGGTGGTCTTTGGGAAGAGCTACTCCCACCTGAATGGACATTGAGTGAGAACCATATCTCTTATAAAACAAAACTGACCTATTTGTTTTTTAGCTATGTACAAACAGAGGGACTTACTTCTAAAAATTTTATAATAAACTTGTAGACAGCTTCTATTTTGGTCTAATTTTAGTTTAAAACTTCTATATTTAACAAAGAGCAGAGGAATTTTGAAAGATTTTCAGTTACTTATAATTAAATGGACTTTACTTCTTTAAGATATCACTTAATGTTTCATCTTGGGTCCTAGTTAATATAGCTCTTCTTTGGTCATGGCTGTTAAATATTGGCCATTTTATTATCTCCAATCTGTACTCTTGATTCCACTCTCACCCCTCCTCTCTCTCTGATTAGATTCTTATCCATGTTCTGTCTTATAGGCCAGTGTATTTTTCATCTAATAAAGTTTAGCATTGTTCTTAACCATTGAAGCCTGGTACCCTAACAATAACTTTACTATTGTTTTACTAAAAGTGCACATCATAAAAGTTTTTGCCTCTGTTTGCTAAGTAACACAACAGAGTCTTTGATAAAGTGTTCTAAGCTGCATTACAATAGATACATAGCCTAGACAAGTTCCTGTCTTGAATGAACTAAGGCAGCAAGTGCATGAAAATTTTTTCTCCAGAACTGTGCAGGTAATTGACCACAGGTTTATATCATATATATAAATGGAAAGGGCACCAGATACTCTTGCAAAGTAATCGTAGCCTGTTAGGTATACAAAGAATGCTGGACATTATTCATACCAATTATCCTCTTTAATAGAGAAGGTTGCAGATCACAAAGGGGGAATATTGCTTTGTAATATGAATTAGTAATAGACTTTAGGTTAAACAACAAAGTCTGTTAATTTTTAATTTCTGCTTTTGCAACCCTGTTTTTCTATTACAGAGCAATAAATCAGCAATACATTGGGGTTGTCTTTGTAATGTATTTGCCAATACTGTTTCTGAAGCTTATCACATAGCTACTTTATGTCAAAGGCATGAATGATTCAGTTTAGCAGTAAAACAACAAAAACTTCACATGTATTCTGGAAATCCAAAAGTCTCTAGTTTTAATTATCTGAGGTGACCAAAAATGATTCAGTGTTAATAGTTATTATCCCCCCAAATATCATCCTATTCTTTTGTACACTTATTTTTGTGTCAAATAACTACAAGCCTCAGTAGTCCCATAATATATTTAGTTAAAGAGCAGGACAGCAGTTATTGGATAATTGACTGTTTTGTTCTTCCTTGGGGAAGACTTTTTATCCTACCCCCTCATCCCTTTGTTGTCAGTACTTGTGTAGAATTGAGTTCTAATTGGCTTTCCTCAACCCATTTGGCATATCTATTGTAATAATTGTTCAACCTATGCTTAGGCAGTCACATTGGTAAGACTTTATAGCTGTAGCTGCTGCCATTCCTAGGAGGCACAGTCTAAAAAGTAAACTGCCTGTTCCTCTAGATCTTAGCAATCTTTCTGCCCACTCTCCATCAGTGTTCCCTGGGCCTTAGGTATGTGGGTATTTTATAGATGTGTCTATTGCCAGTGGGCTCCAGAACTCTGAATTATGATTGGCTGTAGTCAGGGATTATGCTGCTTTAGTAACCTCATACTGATGCTCTTTCATAGTGCTGCCTTGCCCATGATCCTAGTTAAGAAGGTTGGCATTAAATGCTTAGTGTATATTACCATAAGTTTTTTTTTTTTATTCACGAGTCTCCCTATTTTCAATATGTCTTAAGTTAGATTTTTTTCATTCTCCTGTGGGTATAGTCAAACTTTTTAAAAATTGCTTCTATGTCATGTCACTTCATATTAGATGAAAAATAAGGAAAGTAAAGGAAGGAGATTCAGAAATGGTGACTTCATCTTTAAGGAGAAAGTAAATATAAATGTGAGCCTATATCAATTGGGTTACAGCAAATGTAGGTTATGGATAAGAATTAGAAGTCAGAGAGAGAGGAGGGGTGAGAGTGGAATCAAGAGTACACTGATGGAGATAAAGAAAATGGCCAAGATTTAACAGCCATGACCAAAGAAGAGCTGGGATATGAAGGTAGGACACCAAGATTAAACATGAAGTGATATCCCTTAAAGAAGTAAAGGAGATTTAATAAGAAGTAACTGAAAATCTTTCAAAATTCACTCTGCTCTCTGGTGTTAGAATATAGAAGTTTTAAACTAAAATTAGACCCTCAAAATTTCAGAAATTATTAGCTGTTGATCTGAAAAGTTAGCCATTGCTAGTTTATTAACTTTTTTTGGATTTCTAAATTTTTACCTTAATTTCTTGCTTGTGATTTAGTATATAGATTCCCTCTTACAATTTATAATAAGATAGATTGTACATTTGTGTGTTCATATATGTGCAGACACATAGTTTTACATACATGTATGGAGAATAAAGAACAACCATAGATGTCATTCTTTGTTTTATTGAGATGCTGGTCTCTCACTGGCCTACATGTGACCATGCAGGTGGGAGTGGCCAGCTCTGGAGTCCCAAAGACCTACCTCTCTCTCTGCTTCACATGGCTTAGGATTCTATGAGTGTACCTCCATCAATGAACTATATGTCTCCACTACCATTCACAGCTTTTTTGTGTGTGAGTTCTGGGAACTGAACACAGGTTCTCATATTTGCAAGTCAAGCATTTTACCAATTGAGTTATTTTCCTAACCTTCAAGTTATGAATGTAATTACCTTCATCGCTTGGTTTAAGCTCCCTGCCTCCTTTTCTCATAGCATTCTTGGCTGCAGAATCTCATTTTTCAGAGCATTACTAGAACCTCAGCTTATCTTAGGATTTCTAGAGCTAGCTGATGCTTGAGGATAAAAAAAATAAGATACACTATAGGCCATAATAGTCACTGGAATGACTAGAAGCCAGATCAAAGTATTTGAGAACAATACCCCAGAGCAAGTTCAGAGATAAAATAAACAAGAATGGTTAAATATTTGAGTAGAAGTTTTATGAGCTTAAAAATAAAACAGGACCTGGGACACCTCACTTAGTGTAAACTTTTCCAGTTCCATCTACTTACCTGCAAATTTTATAGTTTAATTTTTCCTCAAAGGTGAATAATTTCAATAAGTAAATGTACTGCATTTTCAATATCTATTCATAAGTTTATAGACATATAGATTGTCAACCTATAGTTCCAACATGGATAGCAAAAGACTCGTGAATTTTGTAGTTGCCCATGCTCCAGTATATGCCTTAATATCCATCATCATACTGATAGCACCAAGTGGACTCAGTAGTTAAAAGAATAAAGATTACATGACATGGGGGACAGTATGGGGAGGTTTGAGAGGAGTTAGAAGGAATGGACTGGGACATAGGTTTGATGAAAACACATTATATGTGTAAGAAATTCCCCAACCCTAAATAAAGATATACCTAAAAGGAGGAGCATTGCTTAGGTTTCCATTTTATTTAAGGGCTATTGTTTGTTTTTCATAAGTTTCAGGGGAGCACTTAGGAAAGGACAAGAAGACATATATCATCCCACAGTGTCTGCATGTTGATGGTCCAGGTGAGGCTGAGATGGGACTCTCTTGTCCTTGAAGAAGTGGCAGTTAAGAAGTTGGTTGGTACTTTGGATGAAACCAACAGATTCACACACTGTCTAGTGGATTTAATTAGTACTTAGACCTCTGTGATATGTCCTCTGTGTGACTTCTAACAAGACATGTAGGATAGAGAACAAGAGAAGATAAGCAGAATGAGGTCCGAATTTTATGATTTTTGTCTCTGAAGTAACCCACTCCACTTCTGCTGTTGTCTGACTGTTGTAAACTGTGGTTGGAAGCAAGTCATTCTGCCCATTCCAGGGAACTAGTGGTCCACCAGGGCTTGGGTACCTGGAGACAGCAGAGCATCATGATCTTAACAGGACATACATAAGCACCTGTTTTATATCTCTATTTGCTATCTTGTGTTTTATCACAAGGTCTCAAAATGAACAACCTCCAAACAAAGTATTTGATTTTTATCTTCCTCTTCAATGCAAGAATTTAGTTTTCTAATTATGTTTTCTACTTTGAAAAATTGTACCTCCATCTTCCCAGACTTCCAGAACTGAAAATAGCAAAATGCCTATGGCATTTCTCTCTCCCTCATCTGCTTTGTCATTTGATCACTTAACTGCAGTGATAACTATCAAATGTAACTTCACAATTATTGTGTTTTCTGGATGACTAAAGAGACTTTCAATTTGATTGTCTGCTTCCATTCTTGCTTTGTTGCAAGCTGTTCTCAGCAATAAATTGATTAATCATTCAATGATGTAAACAGCAGCTTACCCCATCTCTCCCTAAGCTTTTCACAGACTGCCCATTGCTCTGTTTGAACTAACCTCCCCCCACTTCATAAACTTAAGCTCACACAGTCTGCTTTCTCACTTCCAACTCTTAATTCCTAGAATCCTCAGTGCTTAGATGATTTTTCTCACAACTCTTTCAAGAATTACTTCCTGGTCTATCTTCAGAGACATTTTTTGGGTTCACTCAACCTTGTACATATTGTACATGGCCTATTGATTTCATAGTACTTATAAATTCCAGATTAAGATATTTCACTTATTACATTTTCTACCTATAAAATGAACTAACATGCACTGTTCCTTTTACCCAATACACAAAAGAAATGTTCTGCAAGGAGTGGAACTAATACCCAAATAGTCATCCTAAAGTGTGACAACATCATCACCTGTATTTCTAAATTCACCAACTCCAGTTACAGCTATCTTTTAATTTAGTGACTCGAAAAGTTATTTAAATATATGCACTGCTCATCTGTTCCTCCCAGTCAACCTTTTTAAAAAATTATTGGGAAAATTCTTAAACATTATAGTTTTTTAACTTTTGGTGAAGTTAAGCAACTTTGATTAGACCAACACTAATATTGGTTTTACACAGAGGATGAAGGAGACTGAAAATATATTTAAAATGGATGTGTTTTGAATGTCCTTTGAAGGGATGTTTGGAGAGTGAAATCATCAAAACTGAGAAAAAACATCTATTGGACAGACTAGATTCAGGTTTTTCCATTAATAGTAACATTTTTTAATTAAGAATTTTTTTTTACATAGCCCACAAAAGCAAACCATGAAGCCAGATATTGTGGCACACTTCAATGATCCCAACACTAAGGAGGTATTGACAGAATGATCCATACCTCAATGCAGTTGTGAGTATATTGTGAGTTCAAGGTCAAATTGAGCCACATAAAATCTTGTCCCTAAAATAAATAAAAAGGGGTAGAAAGACTCACTTCACATCTTAGGGTAAGTTACAATCTCCCAGCAGATGATTTTGTTTATAGTTTTTATGAACTTGAGAAAAGAAACAAAAATCCTGAAATGAGCAACCATGCCAGCCATATTCTAGTTAAATTGGAAGGAATCTGATAAAAATGTGTCTTTTTTCACATGAGTTATACCTAATAAATAATAAAACCACAGAATGCACACAAACAGAAATGAAAAACATTAACTCTTTGCTACCCAGGAACTCTTTATGCTAAGTGCGAGGTGGATGTGTGTGGGTGGGGAGAAAAGTGTGAAAGATTATGTAAAATGTGTGAAAGTATGAACTTCTGCAATGGAAGGTCTTCGCTATTTTTTGTTTGTTTTGTTTTTAGCAGGAAGCAGTTATGTAGAGTGCCCCAACACATTTCTGCTGCCCTATTTTTAGTTTATCATTAAATAATTTTTTGAAGAAGTCATTTACCCCTTTTCCCTCCATAGACCAAATAGTTACTTGTCTCCAGAATCACAAGAGCATTGAAAGTACCATAATATCTTCTAGATATGATAGAGATGATACATCCGTAAAATCACAAGATGGTTACCTAAAGATGACCTGAAGAATAACAGCACCAGTTGACATGTCAGCATGGATGGGGAACTCTCACAAGCTCTCAGGCCAATGTAAAGAGTTACTAGAAAATAATGGATGCAGTGAGAAGGACAATTAGTCTTTCCAAGCTCCAAGGACAAAGGACCCAAGAGAGGTTATCCCATCCACGTTTTCAGCCATAAATAAATATATGTATTAGCAATAATAAATAGACTCATCAGGTAAGATGAGCCTCATGAGAAGTTATCTGTCCAAGTGGTCATTGCTGTACATGTATACATATGAACAGTTACAAAGGGACTCATCACCTTGTATCTAGGAATGCATATATATATATATATATATATATATATATTATGTATGTGTGTGTGTATAATATATATATATATATATATAATATATATATATATATATATATATTTGAAAGAGAGTGGGGATGACACAGGAACCGTTTAAGGGGAAAAACATATGTGAAAATGATGTAAATACTAGATAAAAGTCAAGAAAGGTTTAAAATTTTAATTAAGAACTAATAATTTAAATACAGTATGCTTTTTTTCTTTTTGTTTTCAAATGATAGCCACCAAGGGGATTTTCCCCGGAAAGTTATGTTCAGTTACAACATTTGGTGTTCATTCTGTTTTCTTGTTTCAGTCTCTTTTCGAGGCAGTTACGAACTTTAGTTGTCTAAATTGATGAGACATTTTTCATGATTTCCTCAAATGTCATTCCAGCCTTTAATTTCATTTTTGGATTATTTATCCTCACATGTTGATTAAGCTTTAAGTTGACTTAATCTTATGTTCTTTGTATTTTAACCTTGCTCATATTATTTTTAATTCCTAAATGCCTCTGACACGTACTAATTCTGATTTTCATGGTTTTGTGTATTTGATTATTTTGATTATCATTCAGCTTATTAAAAATAAATTGTGTTTTATCATCTTCTGAGCATGCATGCCTTACTTGGTACCATTGTTTCTCTTGATGAAGTCTGAGTGCTGGCATCTTCTGTCTTTAAGTAATTCTTGTTGAGACTTGAACTTAAAATTTTTCTGCTGTCCTTTGTGTGAGGAACTGATATTATTCTACCTTTACTAAGATACCTTGTGTAAAAGTTTTTAGCTCCCAGAGTTGCTCTCCTATTGCCTCAGTTCAGTATTCTCAGTGCCTCTATTGTTCTCTGAGTCCTTCTGTCATTTTGATATAGAGCCCTACTGTCAAAGTCAGGGATAGTTTAGAAATAGAGTGTCAATTGCTGATGCGTTTTTATCAGGAGGGTGAATTGTATTCACTGCAATTATTTATAAAAGTTTTGTTATTGGGGGGGGGTTCAAGACAGGGTTTCTCTGTGTAGCTTTGGAGCCTAAACTGGCACTCGCTCTGGAGACCAGGCTGGCCTCAAACTCACAGAGATCCACCTGCCTTTGCCTCCCGAGTGCTGGGATTAAAGGCGTGCACCACCAACACCTGTCCCTATATTTTATGCTTTCCTAAAATAGGCAGTGACATTATTAGAATGAATACATGTGTTCATTCACAAATGTATACATGTGTGTTTGTAGAATCATAGATGACTGATATAGTAATAAATATTTCAAGCTTCCTATAAAGCATTCCTAAGCTTATATATCCCAAATACAGTTACTACATGTATAATGTATGAACTTTACATCTGTTCTAGAAGAGGACAAAATTCTTTTTCCTTTTAGTTACTCTACTTCACAGATAAGTGCCTTTCAGTGTGCTCCTGGCCATTTTAATTATCTCATCTTAAAAATAATTTTCAGCTTCTTGAAAGCTTTGATAGAATTCCCTTTTTCTTTAACTGTTTTCTATTGCCTAAAAAGTTGCTTATTGTGTCATGTGAATCAGTAATAAGTGACTAAAAATAGGATGATTTTAATGCTAAAGGGGTATCTGTTAAGCAATCCCATTGCTTGCAGTGAACGGTAGGATAATTTACATTATCACTAAAGACCACAGCCCAAACTAAATAATTGTTTGGGTAAATGGATGCTTGATCAAGAGAAATTATCTAAGTAATCCTAGTGGTCTGGTTACTTAAACTGTCTAAGGCTACATGGGAGGGAGAACATGTTACCTTGCTAGAAAACATATTCCATCTTTGGGTTTGACATAACTAAAAGCTGGAAGGAAAGGAAATAAAAGAGTAGACAGAAGATGAAGACCCATGAAAGAGGCTGTAACACACAGGGCAGGAAAAGTATTGAAAAAGGAAACATGGCATCAGGGAGCAACAACTCATTTATAGGCTGTACTGTTTGCCTGAGGTTGGCTAGCTTATCAGATGAAAGAAAGCTGAGACAGAATTTTCTCTGTGACTAACCTTCCTGGGGAGAGATCTCTGTGGGCTGAGTTACTATTATTAATCAACTTGGCTTTTTTCAAGTCATTGTATTTTCTGACTCAAAATTTTCTCAGGCGCTCAATGTACCAAAGAAATCTTAATGAATTAGACAGGATGTGTGGGAGCACCGAGGGCTAACTTAAAACAGTGTGTGGAATTTTATCATATTTGTTTTGTCCCTCCCCCCCCCCCGCCCCAGATTAGTAACATTAGCTCCCGAGGGAATAAACCTTCTACAGTGGCACCAGAAATGGTGGTATTTTTAATATAATCAGGGAAATCTCTGAATCAGAAAACTGATGTTTTAGATACAGCCACTGACTTAACATAGGCTACTATTGAACTTAGCAGTGACAAGAAATTATCAGCAGTCATTACTTCTGGTATGTCCACAGGCTAAAGCTGTAAACTCTAGGTTAGGCTTGCAGAGAGTTCAGTGAAAATCCCAATCAATTAAAATAATAAGAAACTAATGATCTATCTGATATTTTAACTCTCTTTCAGAACTGTAACATGTAAATATGTTAGTGTTTAACAGAAATTAAATCAATGGTTTAATATTAACTTGAATTAAATGGTCTTGTGGAATTGGATGACTTTACAAAAAGCCTTTTGAAAAACTAGGCATGAGATAAACTGATAAGATTGTTCGTGTGATGGATTAGTGCACTAGATGGCACTAATCGCATGCCTTTTATGTGCTTTAAAATCACATTTAATATGAGGAGAGAAAGTAGACCACACTTGAAAAGTTCTTTATCAGGTATACTTTATGAAATTTCTTTGATACATTATTTAAAATTTATTGCCATTTTTCAGATCATCAGAAAAAATTAATTATAGTCACTTTGATATTAAGTGAATTTCAAATTGAAAAATATAATTCCAGTTTTTTACTAATCCAAAGAAATTAATTTACTCCAAGCCATTTGCAAAAATATTCTAATGCAGAGGACTAAGCAGTTCAATTCAAACAGAAAGTTCTCTGCCAATTACATAGGTTTCCATGAACTTCCATTATCAAAGGCTTTGTCTTGAAAATATAAACATTCTTAAAATTTTCTAAGTAAAGCATTAACCTAAAGGATGAAAGAAATTTAGAACTCTGCAAAATTCCTAGGATTTTCAGTGTATAAGCCAGAGAAATAGAAAGGATGAATAAAATCTTAATATTGAAGAAAGAAAGCAAGTCTATAAAAGAAACAATTTTCAAATAAAGCCTTCTACTTGAATCAATCTCTTTAGGGAGAAACTTTAGAAACTATCATTTGACTCAAACATAAAGAAGACAAAACCAATAATGTATCAATACCTTCCTACATTATAGTATGCAGTAATGTTAGGGCCACCTCAGTTGATTATGAACTGACCAATTTTATTTCAAACCAGCATCAATAATCCCAAAGGCATAATAACTCTGAAGGAAATTCTCTATATAGTTTTAAGTTGAAATAGCCAAGAGACCAGCTTTCACTGGAGATGACTATTCCTGGTGAGAAACCCTGGCAAAGGTAAGAAAAGCTGCAGGCTGAATGGGCAATGCTGAATGTGTGTGTGTGTGTGTGTGTGTGTGTGTGTGTGTGTGTGTGTGTGTGTGTGTTGGAGAAAAAGTGCCCTAAAATTATTGATGCTGAGATTGAAATAAAACCAAATTAGTTAATAATCTATGGAGGTGACCCTGACATTATTATTTTATTTACACTGAAGTAGGAATGCATTGGTATATAATTCCAAAGGCATAGTAAGTTGTGTGCGTGCATGCATGTACACACACACACACACACACACACACACACACACACACACACACACACTTCTGCCCTTTCTATTCCCATTTTTTTTTTAATTGACAATAGCCAAGCCTGCTGATTAATAGAAAAGATTTTAGTTTTTCCATAATACAAATTCTTACTTTTTTGAGATTGTATTTCAGGTGAGACAGTGGCAGTCAGTATTGGTGTTAAACCAGTAGACACTGAGTGTGATCAAGATGTGGTGTGTGGGTAAGCTGAGTACCCTAATTCAGGCGGGTTTAACGTATCTTTTGGGATCGGAAATCTCCACAAATAATCTATTTGGCACTCTGGTTAGGCTGTTTTCTAATCAGCCAAAGTTCAATGCTGGATTGAGACCTCTCTGTCTCTCTGTCTCTCTGTCTCTCTGTCTCTCTGTCTCTCTGTCTCTCTCTCTCTCTCTCTCTCACACACACACACACACACACACACACACACACCCTTTTCTTTTCTTGCTTTCTTCTTCTCTTTCTGTGTTGGTTCAGTGTTCTGATTTAAACCACCTAATTCTAGGAAATTTTGATTCCTGCTTATGATAAGTTTGTTCAAATACTGGATTTTCAGAACACTTGGAAATACATTATAAAAAATTATCTTATGAGTTTCAGAAATTCTATCAGGGTTGAAATGTACATTAGTTTTGAATACTACTTAGAAACATCTCTCTAACACTCAGAACATACAAGCTATGATTTCCTTTCTCACACTGCCCTATGAGAATTTCTCCCCTTAGCAAGACGCTATGCTCATTTTCAGGCAATGTCTGCATGCACTGCAAAGTCCTGTTTTACATATTTTTTATTATTTTAAAGATTTTTTACTTGTTTATAGAATATTTAAAAAATTAACTTAAACATATCCCTGTGAATTTGAAAGGATTAAATATAAGAAAAGGTGAAATGTATTAACTGAGGCTTAGAGATTGTCTTAGTAGCATATCTTTATGTATCTGGAGAACATGTGCAGTTACATAATTCATAAAATTAGAATTGTCTTGTCCTTTCCCCTTCTCCAGGGGACAATATATGTCTCTCTTAGGGTCCTCCTTGTTTCCAAGTTTCTCTGGTGGTATGGATTGTAGTCTGATAATCCTGTGCTCTATGTCTAAAATCCATATATAACTTTGTACATACCATGTTTGTCTTTTCATGACTGGGTTACCTTACTCAGGATGGTTTCTTCTACTTCCATCCATTTGCTTGTGAATTTCAAGATTCCATTGTTTTTCCCCCCTGCTGAGTAGTACTCCATTGTGTAAATGTACCACATTTTCTCTATCCATTCTTCAGTTGAGGGGCATCTAGGTTGCTTCCAGGTTCTGGCTATTACAAATAATGCTGCTCTGAGCATAGTTGAACAGATGTTCTTGTTGTATTAATGTGCAACTTTTGGGTATATGCCTAGGAGTACAATTGCTAGATCTTGTGGTAGACCGATTCTAATTTTCCTGAGGAACTGCATATTGATTTTCAAAGTGGCTATATGAGTTTGCACTCCCACCAGCAATGGAGGAGTGTCCCCTTTCTTCATATCCTCTCCAGCATAAACTGTCCTTGGTGTTTTTTATTTTATCCATTCTGACAGGAGTAAGATCGTATCTCAGAGTTGTTTTGATTTGCATTTCCCTGATGGCTAAGGACATTGAGCACTTTCTTAAGCATCTTTCAGCCATTTTAGATTCCTCTATTGAGAATTCTCTATTTAGTTCTGTACCCCACCTCTTAATTGAATTGTTTGTTGCTTTGGTGACTAGCTTTTTGAGTTCTTTGTATATTTTGGAAAACATCCCTCTGTCAGATGTGGGGTTGGTGAATATATTTTCCCATTCTGTGGGCTGCTGTTTTGTCTTGTTGAATGTGTCCTTTGCCGTTGAGAAGCTTCTAAATTTCAGGAGGTCCCATTTATTAATTGTCCATCTCAGTGTCTGTGTTAGTGGTGCTATTATGTTCAGGAATTGTCTCCTATACCAATTCCTTCTAGGGTACTTCCCACTTTATCTTCTACGAGGTTCAGTGAGCTGGATTTATGTTGAGGTCTTTGTTCCATTTGTACTTAAGCTTTGTGCATGGTGATAGATATGGAGCTATCTGCAGTCTTCTACACGTCTGCAACCAGTTATTCCAGCACAATTTGTTGAAGGTGCTTTCTTTTTCCCATTGTATAATTTTAGCTTCTTTTTCAAAAATCGGGTGTTTGTAGGTGTGTGTGTTAATATACGGTTCTCAATCTGTTATCTTATCAAAAAACATTTAATATTTAATAAAAACCCTCTAACTTCAACAATTCCAAGCCTTTTATAACAGAGCAATGCACACATATTTTCCATAGAACATACATTTAAGTCAATTTTTAATGTTGGTTATCTTCTAAAAGTAATACAGTAAACACCTATTGTTATTGTGGTTTAAGGTGATGTTGTTTTATTTCACATTATTTTTAAAAAAGGTCCTTTTTCAGATCAACATTGAAGACTTATCTTCCTATGTACATCCTACATATGACAGCAAGACTGTGCAGCACACCAAGATAGATGGATGAAGAGAGAGAGATACATATGCATACATATGTACATAATACATACATACATACGTACGTACGTACGTTCATACTCATATAGTTAAATAAATGGTTACATAAGCAGATGGATAGACAGATAGGCAAATGTTGACCCCCAGTAGACAGTACTTTCCAACAATGGAGACAATCTTTTTTTTTAATTTTCAAGCCTTTCTTTTTTATTTCTTTTGTTTTCCAACCTTTTTTTATTTGAATTAGAAACAGGATTGTTTTACATGACAATCCCATTTCCATTCTCCCACCCGTCCTCCCCTACCCGCCCCCCAACTAAAACCTTATCTATCACATATCTTTTCTGCTCCCCCTGGATGGTGAGGCCTTCCATAGGGTGTCATCAGAGTCTTTCGTTTCCTTTGGGGTAGAGGCCCACCCCCGTGTGTCTTGGCTCAGGGAGTATTCCTCTATATAGACTGGGCTCCCAAAGTCCACACCTATGTTGGGGATAAATACTGGGCTTCTCTAGGAGGTCCCATAGATTTCTGAGGTTTCCTCACAGAAACCCATGTTCCTTGGGTCTAGATCAGTCCTATGCTGGTATTCCAGCTATCAGACTGGGGAGCAAGAGTTCCCGGTCAGCTGTTTCTGTGTGTTTCAATAGCGTGGTCTGGACCTCTGAGCTCTTCTCTTCATCTGGGTTCCAGTTCAGAATGGTGATTAGTTATGGGTGTCTGCTTCTATTTCCACCAGCTGCTGGATGAAGGCATATAAGTCAGTCATCAATCCCATAATCAGGGGAGCGCATTTAAGGTAGCCTCTCCTCTGTTGCTCAAATAGTTAGCTGGTGTCATCTTTGTAGATCTCCAGACATTTCCCTAGTGCCTGATTTCTCTGTAAACCAAAAATGTCTCCCTCTATTATGATATCTCCATTCTTGATATCTTGTATTCTTCCCCTGACTCATATTTTCTGCTCCCTCGTGTCCTCGGCATCCCTCTTCCTCTCCCCTTCTCATTCTCCTAGCTCCCTCCCCCCTATTCCCATGCTCCTAATTTGCTCAGCTGATCTTGAACCTCTCCCCTTCTCCAGGGGACCATGTATGTCTCTCTTAGGGACCTCCATGTTTATTAGCTTCTTTGGCAGTGTGGATTTTAGGCTGGTAATCCTTACTCTATGTCTAAAATCCACAAATGAGTGAGTACATACCATGTTTGTCTTTTTGTGACTGGGTTACCTTGCTCAGAATGGTTTCTTCTAGATCCATCCATTTTCCTGCAAATTTCAAAATTTCATTGTTTTTTTCCGCTGAGTAGTACTCCATTGTGTAAATGTACCACATTTTCTCTATCCATTCTTCGGTTGAGGGGCATCTAGGCTGCTTCCAGTTTCTGGCTATTACAAATAGTGCTGCTATGAACATCGTTGAACATATGTCCTTGTTGTATGAATGTTGTATGTTGTATGAATGGGTATATGCCTAAGAGTGGAATTGCTGGATCTTGTGGTAGACTGATTCCCATTTTTTTTGAGGAGTCGCATACTGATTTCCAAAGTGGCTGTACAAGTTGGCACTCCCACCAGCAATGGAGAAGTGTTCCCCTTTTTCCACATCCTTTCCAACATGAACTGTCATTGGCGTTTTTGATTTTGGCCATTCTGACAGGAGTAAGATGGTATGTCAGAGTTGTTTTGATTTGCATTTTCCTGATGGTTAAGGATGTTGAACACTTTCTTGTGTGTCTTTCAGCCATTTTAGATTCCTCTATTGAGAATTGTCTACTTATTTCTGTACCCCAAGCTTCTGTAAGGCAAAGGAGACAGTCAGCAAGACAAAACAGCAGCCCACAGCCTGGGGAAAGATATTCACAAACCCCACATCTGACAGAGGGCTGATCTCCAAAATATGCAAAGAACTCAAGAAGCTAGTCTCCAAAACAATTGACACAATCTTAACCTCAATTTTTTTGGTCAACTCTCTTTGTCATTCATAATAACTAAGCAAAGCATTGAGGAATCTTTGATGAAAGAGAGTATCATATTTTTAATGTGCATTTTGTAAGAAGAACTCAGCATCCTATAGACAGCATAGATATTTTTCAACAAATGGACTTTCATTTGTTTATCTTAAAGACAACAAATAAGTAAATAAATTAGCAATTCCAAAGCCTACACCCAAGGAAAAACAAATACTTAGTGCCTATGCCATAAGCACATATAAAGTCTTAGAATTCACTGTGTAGTTAATGACACTTGTTTTGTCCTTTATTTTCTTCTCTTAATCACAGCATCTATGTGAGACAACACTTCATAATACTAATTATACTTCATAATAATACTTAATAATAATAATTCATAAATTCATAAATAAGGGTATTGAATTCTTAAATAATTATATGACAGAAAACAATTTTTTCATACCCAAAAGTCAGAAGAAAATAAAGTTTAAAAACAATGACTAGTTCCAGTGTTGGCATGTTTAAATATACAAGAGTTGAATGAATCTTCTAGAACGGAATGAGTTTTCTTTTATAGCTCAGGCTGATAAATGTAAAACTGGAATAGCTGTCGATTTAGTTGGTCATGGCTGTAACGTAACATATTTCCTTGGGACTACATTTTTCAATGTCAGTAACAAACACAGAGATACAGAAGCCAGACATACCAACACACACACACACACACACACACACACACACACACACACACACACACACACACCACTTACCAAGAAAAAGAGAAAAAGGGTAAGTAAAATGTAGAATAGCAAAGTGCCTGCATAGCAATATAGTACTATGGCTCATGCAGAAAATCATTATTGTTGATGAGCTCACATTTTGTTTCACAGAAGTTTCCTTTCTTCGGTGGAGATATATAGTTCAAATGAGTGTCTCTAGGACTTTATTTCATTTTGTCTTACAGAGCAGCACTGGAGGAAATGTACTTTGAAGATATATATGAGATACAAAACCAACTAATTGTTATTGTAGAAAACCTCATGGGGAAATTCAACATCAGTTAAATTCTGAATTCCCTTTTAGTTTCTCAAAACATAAGGTGATTACTGCCTAAAATCTACACAAAGCTTTATGCCACATAAGAGTGTTCCTAAGCCTTATAGACCCAAATAACTTCAAGTTTGTTGCTTAAAATGATGCATGTCTATAATTAAGATACTCAAGATAAGTATATACTCACATATAATAAATTATGAACTGGTTAAAATAGCAAAACTCTATAATCCTCATTAAATATTTTCATCATTTAAATATATTTCTAAGCTCTTTAAAAATGTTTAGTAATAATATATTTAAAAACTAAGAAGTTACTAAAAATATAAATGGGCCTCAGTCAACATAAAACTAGTAATGGAATATTGCTAAGCAACAATATAACCTGGTTACCTGTCTAAATGAGGATAGTGTGCAGCTCACAGATTAGTCATATAGAAACTCCCTACTTAAGTGTTTTTAAATATTCAAAGCCTGAACTATTGAAACTGTCTAAATCATTCCCTTCCAATTTGAACTGTTACTACTCTGACATGGTTAAACTGCTGTCTTCATATATCTCCCGAATATAAGTTCTCAACTACTTAATGCCCAGTTTACCAAGTAGTTCATGTCAGTAAAGTGAAATTACTAAGAATATATTTGTTTGTAATAGGAGTAAAAGAAGCAAATTAGAGTTACTATGAAGCTGACTAGAATCAGATTGGATGCTCAGTAGAACAAAATGGAAGTCCAAGTGAATCTCTGACCTTCATAGGATATGAGTACCTGCCCTGCATAGCTGGTGTTGATACCTGATTTTCTAGTGACAACCAGCCTGCTATCTCATTATTCATTCCATTTATTAAAAATTTCCTTTTGTCTGCTTTCTAAAATCTTTTCCTTAATTTAGTGATAAAAGATAGTAAGATACCTTGTACAATTGAATTATATCTGTGATATTTTAGTATCAAATGTATTTGCACAAATATAATTCACTGAGATAGCATATAATATTGAAATTTAATAAAAAGCTACTGAAAATATAAGTATAAAAAGAAGGACCATGGAAGTGATTTCACTTGTAATCTAATGCAATTTATGAAAAAATATATATACATGTAAAATGATACATATCAACATTAAATATAACATGATGAGAACTCAGGAGAACACATTTTATTATTCTAATAGGTATTTCTGAATATTCTCATAAAGAACAATTATATGAATAATCAAAGACAATAAGACATATTGTGGAGTAACAACTTAATTCTATTTTTAACATTTAATATTTTTGCTATTTGAGTTTTAAGCTGTTTTAAAATTATAAGAAAAAGCAATAATCATAACAGTACCATGCATTATTTTATTTATGATTTACATTAAAGTTTCAGTCAAACGTATAGTTGATAACTGCAGCCCATTGAACATCTGGTTTGACAATAAGTCACACACACACACACACACACACACACACACACACACACACACACACACACACATTGAGGCAAGTATTCAGTTCTTTGTAGACATCTTTTATTGGGAAAAGAAAGAAAAAGGAGACAGTTGTAAATCACAGCTCAATTGCATCTTATACCTTCAAATCTGATGCAGAGTCTTGAGTATTTAACTTTCTATGGCATGCAAATATCTTCATCATGGGCATTTTTTCCTATCAGGTGTGTCTTAAAGTGGCTACCATATCCACAGCATCTATCTTTTGTGGTATGAAGCAACTTACAAATTGGATGAAATCACTACTATTTTAAGAATCATATCCAGCATTTTATGTTCAAGAATTTGCTTGCAATAAGAAATATCTCCTCTGCTCTTCTCATTTCTGACCTTACATGATTCATTAGCAACTTTATGAGGAGACAGTCACATTAGTCACAGGATTTGAAAGCACCAAGTAGGTACTGATTAGGAATCTTCCTCCCCACTGGCCACCTCTGATAACACTAGAAAGTGCTATGTTGGATGCATGGAGGAAAGCAACCAAGAATATAATCATCTGTGAACTGCAATAATGGCTACTAATATATGTGTATGCCTACAATATACTTATGAATGTCATGGGTGTAATCAGTTTCTGGTTGGATTTAAAGTCCACTCTAAAAGAAAGAAATACATCCTAGAACTGAAAATCTTGCCTGGAATTCATGATTGGGGAACTTATAGGCACCAAGAGCTAATCTACTACTATTATTTAACTAAATGCACATCATATCAAATTATCCTGTGAATTCATACTATACATTATTGCAGCTGTCAGACCTCATAAGGGAAGTATCTCTGTGCAGTAAATAGTGGTTAATACTAATTCACAACTAGTCGAAGTGAAGAGAATAAGTGACTATGGGGTATTCTGCTGCAAATGGGACATGTACCACAACCCCAAAGTTCAGAGTCTATTGAGAAAGAACTGAAAGATTGTAAGAGCCATTGGTCAGGAGGACTACAAAGGCTTGCCTAGAACAAGTGCCCCCTCCCCCAGTTCTCTGCTGCCTGTCCAACAAGAGGTAACGAACTGCATCTTGCCTGTCTGATGAGAGGGAAAGAATGGTGTTTAAAACAATTTGCTTCCATGAGGTCCTCCCCAGGTTCAAGGGGTCATCAGACCATCTTAAAGATTCTGAATCAAAACGTGTATTTTTCCTTCATATTGTACTCTAAAGTATTTTGGTAATATCTATAATTAAGTAACTAATAAAAACCCAGCCACACACACTCATTTATATGCCATTTATACCTACTGTCACTTAACTATGGCAAAGCATTGTCTGCAGAGTCTTATTGTTTGCTATTTGTCCCTTCACAAAAACAAAGAACAAACAAACAAAAAAAAAAGCAGCCCCAATTTGGATTCTAGTATTAAGCTGTCTTTTGTGATGAAGTTCCCTTTCTTCTCAGAAACTTACAGTGGTTTCCATTTACCTTAGGGTAAAGCCTAAGCCCCTTGCAGTGGTTCCAGGGCACTTCATATCTCTAAGCTAACTTCTCCCTCACTCAACTCAACTATGGAAATATTGATTATACCAAAATAGCTGTTACTACAAGACCTTTCTCTAAAGATTCTATCTATATAGAATGTTCTCCTCCTAGTTGTCTGCATGGCTAATTTCTTCATCCCCACCCTGGTTTCCATAGACAATTCAGAAACACAATAAGTAGGTAAGAATCTGCACATTAATTAGGTCAAAGTCAGAACAACTGTGGGAGAGTAACTCAGTCTCTAATCCTTCCACCTTGGATAAAAAGAGTATTTCAGTATCAATGATACATTATCCACTAAATAAAATGGGTAATATAAGAAAATTTCTCTTTAGGTCATTAATTCTTTAACTTTTTGAGCATCAGTAAAATATGAAATATATCAGATAACAACCAATTTGCATTTCAGATATTTCAATCTGTTGAAGCAAATATAGCTGCAACAATGAAATCAAAACCTCTAACAAAACTAACATTTTTATAAACATCAAAGTTATTTCTTCATATATAGTGGGATAATAATGTATGATGTGTTAGTTTCAGTTACATGTCTTTCTTTGAAAACTGATGGTTTCTGCTGAAGAAGAGAAAGCAAATGTTCATTTCATGGAAAGATAGGATGGCCAAATATAAGTTTCTTCAAAAATTCGTGTAGGGTGCTTGCCATTTACACTGCTTCGTTTACTTTCAGTTTGTCTTCAGCACATCAATTCGAAATGTTTTAAAATTAAATTTACAAAATTATTTTGAAAATATTTTGTCCAAAATGAAGTAATGACAAAGTTTATTTCCCATAGTAGTTCTCACTTAGACCTCAAGTATATTCTTACTTGCTCATAGATGAGTATATCAATCACACACTATAGATATTAACTGAAAACAGCAAAATTCATACCACGACATACTTTAAACCTATGCTTTGGAACCATTGGCACAATGTCTGTCATAGGGAGACTTCATCAATATGTTACTTACAGCAGTTTTCTGTCACCCCTTATGGAAATTTTGATGATATATGCAAAATGAACATTTTGTTTTATTCTGGCAACAAATGGCAAGCTTTCTTGTCTTACAAAATACCTATGTCATACCTTGATATAAAAGGCAAATCTACCATTAAAGAAGTTCCCTTAGTTCCTTACTTAATCATAATTTTTGTAACATTATCAGCAATTGCTATTAAAGGAAGGACCCTAAGAATTGCATTAATATAAGTCTCAGGTTTTGGATCAAGAAATTCTGGGCCAGATATTCAGTGTAACTTCTCCAAGATCACATATTTAGTTAGTGCTTAAAGGTAACTAGAATACATAACTTCTGCAGTCAGGAGAAAAGCTGTCTCATATCCTTAAGGGACTGGGCATTATATTTTTACAATTTGTTAATAAATGAATGTTTTCTTTCCCAAAGACCAAATATCAAGAAACATAACTTATGCATGTAAACTTAAAAATGTAGTCTCTACAATTGTGTCTTCATGCTTCCTATCAGAATTGTTTAATGAAGAGGTCATACAGTTCTTCTGCTGGATTCTGATTTAGAATGTGGAGCTGAATTGGAATAAAAATATGAAAATCACATATTTTTATGTAGGTCACATATTACATTGTATAAACACCTATTTGATAATACTATTAGTAAAGGTATGGCAATGATGATAAGACCTATTGTTGTACAAATTAAAAAAAAAACCTGGATGTATTTAGTGTACCAGTATACACAATTCTGACAAGGAAGGACTACTTACTGGTCCTGTATCCATGACTTACAGACATCTGTATGATCTAAACTCTAAACATTGTAAGGGTTACTCCTAAGATATATGTTAATCAAAAGAACCTGCAAGAAACTGGGACTTTGTTAGTTTCTGAAGAGTTTCTGTTAAAAATATTATTTGACTCTGTCCTCCAACTTCCCTCATAGAATATTCAATGTTATAACCCCATGTTGCTTCCCCCACCTTTTTTGTAGTTCTGTTACATTTCTGCATCCATTTTTCCACATTGAAGAAAAATTCATACATACTAAAGAACACCATCAGGAAGCATAAAGCTTGGATAAGTAATAAAGAGGCTATTTAAAACCTATAGCTTCCTTCAACTGCCCAGTTACTGTTGGCTGTCCTCTGAAGAGAATTTCCAAATATTAGATTTTTTAAAAGTCATTTGGTAAAACCCATTTACTCATGAAAAGTAACTGTGGTTGGACATATTTAGCTTATATTACTGGCATTCACCTTGAAGTTCTGTAAATATTTATAGTGAATTTAAATGCATGTAAATACTATATACCATTTCAGCAATTTAATAGGATTCATTTATAGGACATGGAAAAAAAGTAGACTAAGCTGCCACATTTCAAAGAACTGAAATACCACTCATTGACTTTCAAATGTGTATATAGCAGAAAGGTAAATTCCACATCCACATGGAGAGAGAGACAGACAGAGAGGAGAGAGGAGAGAGAGAGTTATGATGCACAATGTTTGGCCTGTACGTTTTGAGGTGTAGGTATTGGGAATTGGAAACCTGGAATCTAGAGAGAGGTTTTCCCATTTTTGGTATTTGAATGAAAACAGAAGAACCAAAGAATACTAAGTGTGGGACCATGGTAATTACCTTAATTTTCTCTTTATTTTGACTGAATTAAAAAGTCTCTTGAAGATTATATTAAAGTATCCAGCATAATACTTTTATAAAAATACATCTTCAAACTTAAAATTGTGGTTAATCACTTTCCCACTCATTGGAGTATCATTTGACTTAGAAAGTTAGTTAAAATATGATGTTTGTTATCATATGACAACAAGGTACAGTGAGCTTACTCTATACAAAGTAATAAATAAACATCTTAGGAAATAAAATATCCATTAAGTATCTGGAAAGTTGGTTTAGGCATGAACTATGAAGATTGAATGGATTTTTCAAATAGTAACAAAACAGAAATGTTCCAATATTGGACTTTTAAGTTAGTAAGAACCTTATGAAAAAAAATGTTCTGTTAGAGTGATATAATGAGATGTACTACTAGTTCCATTATACTCAGTTTATGGCTAAGTGGAGGACAATCTAAATGGATTAAGTCATTTTTTGAAGATTAAATGTTAAGAAAACAACTTTTCCATTTGTTAAATCTCAAATTGAGGCCACTTCTTTCCTGTTATTTGAAATTTAGGACACCTTTTTTTTTAATTAAAAAAGTGGTTTATGTACACCACTTGTGTGTGGTCACTCACTAAGGCCAGAAGGGGGTCATATCCCTTGAAACTGGAGTCATAGGCATTCTAAACTGCCTCTGACATGTGTTCTAGGTGCTAAGTTCAAATCCTCCAGAACACCAAATGCTCTTAACAACTGAGCCATCTTCCATCACTTGATGCACTTCAACAGAAAGATTTAAAGCAATGGCTTGGTGGTGCATCTATAATATATCTCTATATATCTATAATCCAAATCTATAATAATATCATGCAGGAAGCAGAGTCAGAAGGATTGCAGCAAATTAGGGAGACTGTGGTCTGCATAACAAAGGCCAACCAGAGTTATTCTATGTGGCCCCCATCTCTAAAACCAATCAACAAACCAACCAGCCAACCAACCAAACAAACAAACAAACAAACGTATTTGGAGAACAATGAAAATGTAAATGTGAACTAAACATGATAGCTCATGCCTATAATCTCAACACTCAGGGTAAACTTCTGCTAGTGTGTAATAGAAGAAATTAAATGGAATTTTTAAGTGAAAGGAATTCTCTTGTTAGTCTTATACTAGTGATGCAACCAAGCAAAGTGCATGCCATCTAACACCAAGTTACTCAAAGTCCAGGGGGGAAAAAAAAACTAATAAAGTTAACTAGCAATAGTATTGAAAGGTGGCTATGGTCAAGTCAGTGTCAGAGATAAAGCATATACATAGACAGTAGAAATTTGCTCACTCTTTATTGTTAGAAGGAAGGAGATTGAAACTACAACCTTTAGACTAATGCACCTAACTTTAGGCTACAAAGAGAAGCCCACGGTCACATCACTGAGATGATGAATACACTGATATATTTAAAAAGAGGATCCATCAGTTCATTTATATAAGGCGTAGAAGTTGAATTTTAATATATTGCAAAACAAATGTTTAATTACATCTTTTATTCCACATTCATAAATTGTATCATTGTTGAACTGAACGGATATTCCCACTGAAGATATTGCAGTACGGTTGGCCATGTAGTATGCAAGTTCTTGCAAACCTTTCAAATATTGAACCACTTGTATACACATGTATGTACACACACACACGTGTGTGTGTGTCTCTCTGTCTGTCTTCCTATATGTATGAGATAAGTAGCATTTCTGTGTGTCCTATATTAAGGATAGATTAATATACTGAAATGAAAAGAAACATATAAAGTTTTTATTTTCATAATCCAATCTAAGCTTTGATGAAATGCCTACCATTCTCCATTAGCAAATTAATTATTTTCATTTTTGTAGTGAGGGGAATGCATATATATATATATATATATATATATATATATATATATATATATTCAGAGTTGTCACATGAAACTCAATTAGAAGTCTTACATTAGTGAATTTGGATGTATTATATCTACAAGGGTAAGGCTATGTTTAGATGGCTTGCCGGCAGGGAATGGGTTCCGATGGGCATGGTGGGTGGCTTTGGCTGCTTGCACTTTCTCTGCTCTTGTCCCTGGCTCCAGACATCCAAAACACTGCAGTTGCTCTGT
The DNA here is from genome assembly GCF_003668045.3 of Cricetulus griseus. Lineage (NCBI taxonomy): Eukaryota > Metazoa > Chordata > Mammalia > Rodentia > Cricetidae > Cricetulus > Cricetulus griseus. The sequence continues at coordinate 225,884,284 of NC_048596.1, forward strand.
CAGTGCTATTGTGCCAAGTCAGTACTGCGAGCCACTATTTATTTTAAAAAGTTGATAATGACCGGAGTCATGAGGAGTGCTTTCCAGTGATAAATGCCCTTGAAAAATGCCATTTACCAACTGGCAATATTTTGGCTTTTCAATATTACATAATAGCAGAGTATTTTAGATGGAGAAAATGGCTAGGTGTTTGTAATATGTCACTCAATGTTTTGACTGCCATCATACTGAGGAATGTTTAATTTCTGAACTCTAAGTGCTTAATGACTACTGGTTATTTTCGTTTTTCTACAAACAGTACCTGCTCTAGCCACAGCCATGGATCCTGCCTACATAATCAACAGTAACAGATGAACTCGCCTCGGGTTATTCCCTTTCTGAGTTTAACAGACAATTCCTTAGTTTCTTTCCCACTTAAAGATACTGTGATTTTATTTGGATACCAGGGCAGCCGAATTTGGTCTTATAAAATTTTAAATTGGAATTTATACCCCATAATAATTCCTTCTAATGACCTTTGTGCTTATCTCAATACTCACTCCACAACTACCATTAAAACTGCCGAGTTAACCACTGAGTGCTGTTTGGGAGAATATTACTTTAGCGGCAATGTTATTCTTTAGGAAAGAAAGCTTTGAAGGATGCTGAGGAGAAATTCAGACCTGGGAAGAATTTATATGTAAGGTTCGAGATGTCCTGGAGTTTACTGTTTTATAATTCTGTGATTATGCACAAACATATCACTTCACAACATCACAGATATGGACTATGATGCCGACATCAAGTAGCTATTGCACTATGAGCCGTTGTAAGTGAAAAGAAATCTTTGCTTTCATGAATTCCATAACTGAATCGTTACTACAATATGTTAATAATTTATGTTGACACTAGTATTTTAAATTTTAGTTTTCTGTACCTGAAATGTTTCATGTTATCACGCTCATTTGATGTCAGCATCTAAACAAGGCAGTAGATTTGTTGGCCAACAGAGAACTTTGTCTGTTGTCCCTTTGAGTGTGGCTAGTTCAGTAAGTGCTGCTTAGCCACATCTAACTCCACTGTCATAAAACATAAAAGTTTCCCTAATTCTAATATTGAGAAATCATAAGTGTTCTCCCTCTAAAAAAAGCGACACTGGAAGCAGATATGTCTAAATGCATGGCATACATTTGTCTAACATGTTATAGAAAATCTCTCCAAAGGTGTTTATCATTTTCATCACGAAAGATGTAACAAAAAATAATAAACAAATTAAGAAAGGGGATGTCTGAGAAATGGGAAGTGAGAGGTAAAGAGAAATGTGCAGGGCCTAGAGTATACATAGAAGCTCTATGCATAAATGACCTTACAATAAATATGGGACTCATCTAGGAAAGAAGATTCATGTGAAACAAACATTCATCTACAGTCTCAGTGGCAGTAACTTTGAGGATGCTTCTTTGTTCAAACCAAAGCTCTTGCCCCACATCAGAGGTGCTTCCTAGAAGTCATCTTCACCCTCAGGAGGTTTGCCCATCACTGGTGACAGCCATCAACAAAAGATGAATTCTAAAGAAATATGATACTTAAATAACAAATTTAATAAAACCACGAGTGTATGCTACTTGATAAAGGAGCTACTTGATAAACAGGGCACAGTGACTGCTTGGTACGGGAAGTAGCTGGAAGGGCTTTCTGGGCATATTATCTGATATTAAGTCTAGAAGGATTAATACAGACCTTTTTCGTGTGTCATGTATATTTTTGATTACAGTGATTAGAACTATGATTAAATGACCCCACAGAAAGCAACCGGAAGAACATCAGAGCTTGCCCTGTGATTCTCATTTCTCCTGTTGAGTTTCTTTGCTTTAAATGTGCTTGTCTGTCATAAATATTTTCAGCAATCTGAACCATCTCTGTCAGAAATTTATCAATGTATTTTACTTGTTTCATATGCTCAACTATGTACTTCTCAGCACAAAGGACTCTTAAGTAAAATTATTTAATAGGGAAAACGATCCAATAAATATTTTGCAAAGGCAACAATTTTGTTTGCTTGTGGTATATGCAAAAATAACTTTATAAAATTATGCATTGTAGTATGCTTTAAATAAACAATCAAAAATTGAAGCAGTAAGCTCTACAATGGGCATAATAGATATTAATAATGTAAAATAGTGTTTTATTCATTGTTCATGTTTAAAGATTTATAAACATGCACTGTTTAATTTAGTTGGGAATATTTTGTAATATTTTTCTTTAATAATGAAGGTTATAAAGAAATCTTAATTCAATTGAGTTCAATGATAGCTATCACTACTCAAAAACAGATGCTTAGCATGGTGAATTTACATATTGGAAATATTTGCCACTATTAGAACTAAGGGAAAGTCCCAGGGACTAGGGAGATGTCTCAGGGGGTAAAAACTTTTATTGAACAAGGATGAAGACCTGAGTTCAAATGTTTAGCACCCATGCAAAAAGCCAGGCATTATACTCCTACATGTAACCACCAAATTCAGAGGCTGAGATAATTCAATCTGTGAGCTGACTAGTCAGCCAGCCTAGCTGAATTGGTAATTTTCTAGTTCAGTGAGATATCCCGTCTCAAGACATCAATGTAGAAAGTGAAGAAGGAAGACACTCAAGGTCCTCTTTGGCCTCTGTGTTTTCAAATGCAAGTGTATGAACCTGAAACTCAGGTGAACCCCACACACATACAAAAGATACACACACGTGCAAAAATGAGAGAAGGACTTGAAATATGTTCCAATTTCCTTCTGTTAATGAAATAAACAACATGACCAAAAGCATGTTGGGAAAAAGAGGTCTGTTGATTTGACTTCCACTTCCAGCCCAAAATTCATCAATGAGGGAAGTCATGGCAGAAGCTCATGTAAGGATTGAATAAGAAACCATGAAGGAACACTGTGCACTGATTGCTTTCTGCTGGTTCATTGGTCCATGTTCAGACAGCATTCTTATATGCATACTTTAAGATGGTAAGCTATCACATCGGTCATCAATCAAGATAATCTCTCACAGACATGGCCACAGGCCAATCTACTATGAGCAAGTCCTCAAGTTAGTTTCTCTCTTTCCAGATGAAAGTAAACTGTTACTGAAAATTATTTTAGAACTGGGTGTGGCTGTGCATGCCTTTATCCTAGCACTTGTAAAGCAGAGATAGGTAGCTCTCTGTGAGTTTAAGGCCAGCTTGGCTCTGTATAGCAAGTTCCAGGGCAACTAGACTTACATAGTGATACCAAGTCTCAAAAAGTTTTTTTTTTAATGTGGCTAGAATTTCCATACCATAAGTCTAAGCAAAAGGAAATTACACATTTCAGTGGTAGATGTTAGGATCTTAGACTGGTTGGAGATGCAGATGGATTCTGGTTTTATTAATAGAACATAAAAATAGACTAGAAAGAGAGGAGTCCAGATCAACCTCCACTGTCACATGTATACCAGAGTTAATGTCAGATTACATGGTTGACAAAAGAAAACATTTTAGGGCAAGCATAGGAAAAATCAAGAGTCTTAAATTTGGACATGCTAAAGCTTTATTTGTGTGACTCTGGTCAGGTTCTGTTTTTTTGTTTGTTTTGTTTTTTTGTAAGCAGAAGCTAAGATTGGAATTCATATAAACTAAACAATGGTTCATTAAGGAAGGAGTTCCTGAAGCAGTTGCAAAGAAATTAGGGAAGAAAAATGGGAAGGAAGAGTGGGTAAAAATAGACAGTTTTCAGGCTGTGTCTTTGGGTTAGAATGTGAAGCAGAGTCCCCAGGCTGAAGTGAGAATGGTCTTTTTCCAATGAGAATGAGGTGGCTGATTTTCAGACCATAGTCCCAAAGGAAAGAAAGTTTCACAGAAGGAGAGAAAACTGCATCATGGTCAGTCCATTTCATCTCCAGAATTCAAGGTTGTGTTAACAAGTTAGCAGGCTAACAATATTACTGACATTTACTCTTTGTGTATTAGAGAGCATAGATTTATGCCCCAAGCTGGATAATGTAGTTTGTCTTGCTGACAACTAACAAGCAGAACTTGATAGCACCAACTTACTTCATTAGGGAAAGAAACACACCCAATTCTCTGAAGCACTAAATTGTTTTTTATTTTTATTCATTTTACATATCAACCACAGTTCTTCCTCTTTCTCCCCCCCCACATCCCTCAACACACCCCACCATCCATTCCTCAGAAAGGGTAAGGCCTCCCATAGGGAGTATACTAAGCCTGGCACATTCAGTTGATGCTGACCTTTCCACTCTGCATCCAGGCTGAGCAAGGCATCCTACCATATGGAATGTGCTCCAAAAAGTCAGCCCATGCACCAGGGATAGATCCTGGTCCCAATGCCAGGAGTACCACAAACATATCAGACTATACAACTGTTACCCACATGCAGCTGGTCTACTTTGGCCCTATGCAGGCTCCCCAGGTATTGGTCTACAATCAGTGAGCTCCCATGAGTTAGGATCAGCTGTCTCTATGGGTTTCCCTGTCATGCTCTTGACTTCCCTTACTCATATAAGTTTATGCTGAACCAGCAAGGAAGTTTATTCTTTACTTGATTTACTTCTTCTTTTTCATAGATTTTTTTTCTCACATAATATGTTTTGATTTCAGTTTCCCTGCCTTCTATTCCTCCTAGTTCCTTCTTCCTACCTTCCCATCTGTATCTACTCCTTTCTTTCTATCATTTGAAAAGAAACAGATTTCTAAGGGATAATAATAAAATAAATACAATAGAATAGAATATGATAGATAAAACTTAAAAACAACACATTGGGATTGAATAAAACATACAGAAGTAAACAAGTTCAGAAAAAAGGGCAGAAAAAAGTCAGACCCAATCATTGGCAAACTCAGGGATCCCATAACAACATTAAACTGACAGCCATAATATATGCACAGGGGACCTGGTGCAGCCCCATGTAGATGCTATGTGTACTGACTGAGCCTCTGTGGGTTCATATAAGTTTCTGTTATGTTGATTTAGGGGGCCTTGTTTTCTTGGTGTCCTTCACTCTCTCTGGCTCTTACACTTTTTCTGCCTCCTCTTCTGCAGGGTTCCCTAAGCTCTGAGGGGAGGAATTTGATGGAAATCCAGTTTAGGGCTTAGTGTGGGATGGTCTGTCACTCTTTCTATAATGTCTGGCTGTAGGTCTCTGTATTTGTTACCATTTGCTTTGGGAAGAAGCTTCTCCAATGATAGTTGAGCAAGACATTGATGTATGAGTATAGAAGAATGTCATTAGGAGCATTTTATTGCTACATTTCTCTTTCTTTTTAGAACAGAATTATTTTATTTTGCCCTAGTCTCTGGTTCTTGGTAACTTAAGCAATGTTAGTATGGGTTCTATCTCATGGAGTAGGCTTTCAGTCAAACCAGACAATCACTGGTTAATCTCACAAGCTCTGTGCCACCATTGCCCTAGCATGTCTTTTACGTGGAAAACTATTGTAGATCTAAAGTTTTGTGAATGGGTTGGTGTTTATGCTTCTTGTTGTGGTCACATGCTGAGTATTTTCCTAAACCAAAGATGCTAGAATTTAGGAATGAATTTGCCATGTAGACACAAGCGCAACTTCTTGTTTGATGAGATGTATAGGTTTTGTATTTAGTAATGGGGCCTTATCATCAGTTTGTGGAGAGAAACCTATAGTCTTGGCAACAGCCTAGTTATTTGAGGATGCCCATGGGATCCCTTTGGCCAAAAACTCAATTAGATGTAACTCAATCTCAGTACTGGAAGCTTCATTTAGTGACAGGAGATAGTTAGTGGGGCTGTTTCCCCAATTACTTGGTAATCTCATTTAGAATGCTATCATACATGTGTATATTTTAGGAAGCTTCTTCTGTATTAAGTTCCCATGCTATCCCTGAAATGGCCCTTATTTTTAGCTGATTTTCCCTGAATTCCCTCCATCCTTCCCATTTCCTCTCCCTTTTCATACTTGATCCTCCTCTACCATCTCCTCCTATCTATCTGTAACTATCTATTCTAGTTTCCTTTCCTGAGACAACCTTAGTTTTCTCCTGAGCATAGAAATTACACTAATTTGTCATTCAAAACCCAAGTCACATACACTTAGCATGCATTCATTCACAACAGCACAACACAGAGGGAAGACTTTTCAGATAAAAAAATATGTAAGGGGAAGCATGCTATAGTCAGTGCACATGTTACTAACCAATGAGCTGGATTGAGTGTAAGGAAACAAGGCCAAGATGTGCTGTTAAAAGACAATTGATCACGTTGGCAATTTTAGTAAATTGTATACATGTAAAGAGTTTTAGTCATTCAATTCTAGGCAGGTAGGTAAATCTATAGAAGGCTTTAGGCAGAACAGGTGAAACTCTGTGTTTATGTAGCTTTGCTTCTCTATAAGAAACCAAATAAATGAAAGCAAAGAGATGAGCTCCTTCCAGGGTTTCTTTGCAAAAAAAATTACTCACTTGATACAAAGCTTAAAACTTCTCCAGGAAAAAAGTAACAATTACAGAATTTATTCTTGAAATTTGTTACTACATCTCCTCATGAAATGGTATCTTCACTTCTACTGAATGATTTTTTTTTTTTTTTGGTTTTTCTAGACAGGGTTTCTCTGTGGCTTTGGAGGCTGTCTTGGAACTAGCTCTTGTAGACCAGGCTGGTCTCGAACTCACAGAGATCCGCCTGCCTCTGCCTCCTGAGTGCTGGGATTAAAGGCATGTGCCACCATCGCCTGGCTCTACTGAATGATGTTAAGATAAATCTTGGTAATTTGCATACATAAATTATCTTTTAAAATAGGTATTTTATAAGGTACAACAATCCATTGCTTAAACAATGAAACAAAATGCAAACAAACAAAAAGGGGGAATTATATTTGATAAACAAATCTATGGCAAGGACCAAGCATGTCATTCTGTATTTAAACTCCCTTAAGCACTTTGCAAAAATGTTGTGTATTGGGAACTGGACAGATGTCTCAGCAAACTAAAACCTCCTGCTACACAACCATAAAGACCTGAATTTGAGTCCCAGTACTCTTATAGATGCCAGCTTTACTGACCCACAAAAAAAAAAAAAATCCATGAGATCCAGGTTCTGCAAGAATGAAAATGATTCTTAAATCCCAGTGCCATCTTCTGAGATCCATGCATGTGCAAAAATGCATACACCTGTATACAAATACAACCCCTGTATACACATAAGTATATACATCATACACATACACACATTCAACTCACACCCCTACATACACATGTCTATACATACATATACACACAAAATTGTTGCATATAATAGAAATAAGTATCTATTAAAGTAAAAGAATCTAATTACTTGCATCTCAATCAACTTCCAATATGTTTTATCCAATCTTAATTCGGACTCTCCTTCAACATGATATTGCTAGAGCTTATATGCAATTGACAAATAGATAATATATATTTAATACGGTTAAATTTTTGATGCACATCTTGCCTTGCTCGTGAACTTATAGTAGTGGCCACACCACACATTCATACTATGAAAACTCATCTAATCTAGTTATTTTTATTCTGTCATCACACTTAGTTCCTTTATGTTTTGTGTAGAAACACATTAAGATGTACCATCTTAGTAGCCTTTCAGTAAGCATAGAACTGATAACCGCATTCGAATTCTTGTACTGATTCCTGTACCTCCATTACTCATTTCTTTCTGTGTATTTCGTCAGCATCTCTCCTTTCCTCATTCCCCCAGTAAACCACTATTCTCCACACCGTGATTCTCTGAAAATATGTAGACATGAAATCAAACAGATTTATCTTTCCATGGATGGTACTTTCACTCAGCTTGATGTTGGAAGTTTTGTTCATTTTATTACAAATAGCAGGTTTTCTTTCCTGTGAGGTTGAATGAGAATCCACATTATCTAAGGTACTTTTTCATTTATATCAATATGCTGCTGAATAATTAGTTCATTTACATCTCTTGGCCTTGCCAATGCCACTGTGAACCTAGGAATGCATGCCTATAGCTCTATTCTTATTTAAGGTCACTATGGCTCTTTGGGTTTTTTTCTGGGGTTCCATAAGAATTTGAAAATTCAATTTTCTATTCACATAATGAACAAAATATCTTTTAGATCGTGATTTGATTTCCTTTGTATTTTTATGTTGTATTGTATATCTATATCTTTAGTACATTTGGAGTTGAGATTTCATGTTGTTGAAAAGTCTAATTACATTTTTCTGTATGTAGCTACTCAGGTTTCCCAACAGTATTTATTAAAGGAAGTATTCTTTCTTTCTTTTTCTTTCTATTTTGGTTTTTCGAGACAGGGTTTCTCTGTGTAGCTTTGGAGCCTATCCTGGCACTCGCTCTGGAGACCAGGCTGACGTCGAACTCACAGAGATTCGTCTGCCTCTGCCTCCCGAGTGCTGGGATTAAAGGCAAGCACCACCAACGCCCGGCTAGGAAGTATTCTTTTACCTATTGTGTATTCTTGATATCTCAAATAATGACCAATAGATCATATGGATTTATTTTGGAACCTTATATTCTGTTCCATTACTCTAGTTGCTTCCTTTTAAGTCCATACCACATAGTACAACTGTATTTTTGGAGGCTTAGATGTGTGATATTTCCTTTTCTGTACTTGACTCTTTGGGTTATTTTGGTTTGCATATAGATTTTAGAATTCCATTTCCTGCTCTTGTAAAATATATCCTACTGAGATTATTAATACTAGCTTGACAAATAATATTTATTTATTATAATGGAAAAGATAAATCAAATGAAATTCAATCCACATCTTAAAGTCTCTCTCTCTCTCTCTCTCTCTCTCTCTCTCTCTCTCTCTCTCTCTCTCTCTCTCTCTGTGTGTGTGTGTGTGTGTGTGTGTGTGTGTGTGTGTGTGTATGTGTGTGATCCACTTAGTTTGGGGTGTAAACATGTACATGGGTGTGGCATATCCACTGTAGCATGGACACTATTTCAATAGGACACTTCTGCCTTACCTAGGTCTCTTGTGTTTTGTCTAGAAACCACTTATTATGCTCTTTTTATAGAACAATCTTCCTATTTCTTCCTTGTGTTGAGCAGAGTTTTCAGCCTTGCAAACATATGGAAGTAATCTTCAAGATTTTTACTAGTAAATTACTATGTAAATTAATAATTCAGGATTAATTAATTTATTAATTACAGATATCAAATATGAAGCTATAAGATGTATCTCCTAGCTTACAATATTACAGGGGTTACTTCAAACTTAAAGGGTACAGAGCAGCAGAAGAAACTTTGCTATCTGACAAATGCAAGAGAAGACACTGATTAATTCCCCACCAGGGCATAGCAGTAGGTGCAAAGCCTGCTCAGTCATGCTGCAGTGAAAACCACGGAGAAGTTCAGTATGGAAGAAGTAAGGTTCAGGATGACTGTAGTGAGAAGATTGGTAACAGGAGATCCACCAAATGTCCCACCAAAGCTGGAATACCTTATAAGGGTGCCAAATCTTAGCAACTTTGTTTTTTGTACTGTGTTCTGGTTTTGGTGGCTGGTAGTTGTAGTGGGATGACCCTAAAGCTTAGCCCATATTAAAAAAACAGTATCACCTTTGAGTTATTTCCTTAGTTATCTGTTCTTTAAAGAAGTTTTAATTCTGAGAGTCATTGATCATATTCACCCCCCCCCCCAACTCTTCTGAGATCAAATACCTCTTCCTTACTCACCCAATTGTATGACTTAATTTTTGTTTTCATCAACATGGTTTGTGCTGCCCAACCATTCTTGGATGTGTGATCTTGTACTGGAGCCCAGTCAACTTGTTGGATGCTATTTATTCTTTTTGAGTGAAATATCTCCCTCTCTGGGCAGCCAGCTAACAATTCTTATTATACAATAACTCCATGGATTGGGGTAGGAGTTTGTGCCAAGCTCTCATTTCCATGATTGGAGCATGCATTGGTCTTGTGGATGTTGTTGCAACTACCATGAGTTAATATGTACAACTGCCCTGCTGTGTCTCAATGACAGTTTCTCTGTAGTCATCCACTGCCTTTAGCTCTTAGAATTCATGTCTTCTACAAAGAACTATGAGCCTTGTGGAGAGGAGGTGAGATATATAGTTTTCATTTAGGTTAGGGCTGAGAAATCTGAGAACTCTTATTCTTTATACCTTGGCCACTTGTGATTCTCTGTGTTAAACACCATCTACTACAAATAGCAGCTTTTAGATGAGTGTTGAGGGATACATTGAACTATGAGTCCATTTGGCAGAATAATAGTAACAAGTTCTTCCCTAGAAATTATGATCTGTCTAGCCTAGGCTCTTGGCCTGACAATGGTGCTGAATATGGGTTTCATCTTGTGCAGTTGGGTTTAAATCCACTACAGAAGTAGTTGCTTACTCTCATGATGTTCATGAAATTACTGTGTAGCAGTGTGCGTGCTTTGCCAAGCTAGTCGTTACTTTGAGACAAGTTTTCAATAATTCCCTCACTTAGTCTTAAACTGACTGTGTAGCCTAGGGAGACTTTAAGTTTTTGATCCCCCATCTCAATTTATTGAGAAACTGATTATAGTCCTGTGATACCAGATTGGGCACTTTTTTTTTTTTTAAAGTGGAAGAGTGGTATGGAGAACTAACTCAACTTGGAAATCTTAATTATATCTATCTTTGGTGATAGAATAATTTAGTATCAAAATTATTACAGATATATTATATGTATTACATAAAACTCACATTCATGCATACATTGCTCTCTCTTAAAGATGCAATAATGAGACTGTGCAGAGTTTTAGGAAAAACATTGGAGAGAAAAACTCAAAAAACAAATGTTTGGATTGTAATTACCACAACATTCCTCTTCAAATCTGAAGTTTGTGTGTCTTACTAAAACAGGTTTCTAGTCACTATCACATATCAGAAGGATATAAGGGTCCTTACCCTCATTATAGGACCAGTACTCTGTCTTCGACCTTTGGAGAGAACCCTGTCCAAAAATGTATTTTGAGAACATCATCTTGAATCCATACTTTCTTTATTTAACATGCAGTCATTCAAATATTAATACTCAACTAAAATGATCCCCATCATTTAGGTTTTTCACCAGTTTCTCAAAAATCAGAAACAATAATAGCAGTTGTTCGCTGCCACTGCTACACAGAGAAAATCAACTAAAAGAATAAATAAAACTCCTCATGGCTATATAAAAGTCATCTAATGCTCTACTCTCACATCTATACCTATCTGTCTGGATGCCTTTTTATGGCTTTCTTTAAAATATGCCAAAGAAAATACATATATTTCCCTCCTGTTAAACAATCAAAGCTCCTACACAGAAACTCATTCCCACAGAACCCAAATAAAAACAAGATGACTGTCTGTAGACTAAATAACATTTCAAGCATTTTCCAGGTTTCTATTTTAATACACAGTCTTCTTTACACTTGATTTACTCTCTTCTCGATTAAGTCTGGTGACCAGAACTTACATCTATGGTTTCAAAAGCAATGATGACAGTTAATGCTAAGCATGCTCACACCAGATCTAGTGTAGCAGCAGAAAAAGATGGTACACATTATATGCTGTACCAACAGACAACAGTAACAGATTTCATTTAATGCCAGGTCTGGAAGCACAACCCTAGTTAATAATCACTGGTTGCATTATCATTGAAGTATCTATAAATTTGTGACATCTAAATACAATGGGTTGAAGATAGCTGAAAAAAATTCAAAGTCACAGTCTCATCTATTTAGTTTGCTCTAGTTTTTTACTTTGTGCATAGATGCCATGGTCCCACGTGATTGGTTGAATTTCTGACAATCAACCTGTAGATTCAACTGCAGGTTGATTCATATATTCTTCATCATCTCTTTTTATAAACTTTGGGGGTTTCACATCATACATTCCAATTCTATTCATCTCCCAGTCCACCCATATTCAACCCTCATCCCTGTTTCACCCCCCCCACTAAAGAAAACAAAACACAGTAAGCAAGTGAGCAAATAAAAGCAAAAAGAAGAGCAAAAACAATGAATCAAAACAGAACAAAAAAACATACCAGAAACAGCAAAATCTCTGCTTCTCCTTCTCCCTTGCCTCTAAATTGCCTCTTCATCCATCCTGATGGCACTGAAGACTTCAATGCATCATACAGTATAAGCATTTGCCCCACCAGTTTGACTGGCGACTGTCCATTGCAATGAGTCTTTAATCTGATTCAAGGACTCTGGGGTTTTGTACACCATCCTCACTGGGTCTTCACTGGAGCTCTTCAGGAGTATCCTGTGTCTTGGAGATCTTTCAGGTATCATTCAGTATATATTTCAGGTATCAGGGCCAGTCCTTTCATGAGGTCCAGTGAACAATTTGAGATAATGCAAGAAGTACAGCCCTTTTAGAAAATGGGATAAGATTCTTTCCTCCACTTTTTAATTGAATTGTTTGGTGTTTTGGAGACTAGCTTCTTGAGTTCTTTATATATTTTGAAATTCAGCTCTTTGTCAGTTGTAGAGTAGATGAAGATCTTTTCCCATTCTGTAGGCCTCCTTTTTTTCTTGTTGACTGTGTCCTTTGTCTTACAGAAGCTTCTCAGTTTCAGAAGGTCCCACTTATTAATTGTTGATCTCAGTATCTGTGCTATAATAATGACTATGTCTATGAAATTCCCTGTTTTTGGAAAGCATGGCTGTGTCTTGAATATGTCTCCAAAGTTTTCCTCCTCTCCTCCCTTTTCCTCTCCCTCTCTTTCTGCCAACAGAGGCCTTCAGTATACACAAATAACAGCAGGAATTATACATCAGTGAGACATATTATGAATCTTCACTCTTAGTTCAGAAATATTTCAATATTTTAAAGTTTGGTAATTTAGCAAAGGAATACATTTTAAGTCTCATTTCTCACCTAAAATGTCCCATACAAAAATTTTATTCTATTTTCAAATCACTACTTTGATGTTAAAAAGCATTTGATCTATACTTATGCCACTTTGATCTTTTACCAGCTAATACTAAAATTCAAAAGACTTGAGAGTCGATGTGGAAGGTGTGCCTTTGGCCAAGTGTTACAAACACTCTTAATGGGTATTTTTTAAATGTTACCCTAAAAAGAATTTAGAGCTTTTCTCTACTGGCCTCTCCTTGATGCCCGTTCACTCTTCTAATAAGTATTTACTCAATGGTTCTGTCTTCCTTCTGAACACTAACCTAAACACTGGGGATTACTATATACATTGTACAGGTACGTTAGGATTAACAAAGGATGTTATGAATGTCCATAAGTGCATAGTATGTTATAAAAATGGTGTAGAAAAACAGAAGCAAATAGTGGAGATGTGACATGTCAAGAATTGCTATAGTTATTCTATTTGATCCAAGATTTGACATCATCAAGGGATAGTCTTATGTGCAGTTACAAGAAGAGTGAGGAATATGTAGAAAGAGAACATACAGGGAGATTTTCTGATGATCAAGGACTCTGCTCTGGTATTCTAACATGGAAAAGGACAGTTGGGAAAGGATGCCTTCTAAGTGAAAGAAATAGATCGACTACATTGTAGGTCCTGGTAAAGACTCTGGGTGTTACCAAGCATGAAAGTATTCAGCCCTAACATGAAAGTGGGTGAATGCAAATACTTCATAGAGAAGATTGTCGTGGCCCGGCTTGTCTCAGCTTTAACCCACAACAGCCTACCTGAGTGGGGGTATGTGGACCTGGAAGCTTCTAGGAACCCAACGGCGATAAAGACCAAACATAGGCATCTTGTCATCTTCAGAGAGCTCTCAGTTCCATGTTGTGGAACTGGAGCTATTTGTTTATTAGCCATCTTTTCTGGTGTCTCTTAACCATCCTGCTCATACTGCGAGGCAACCATTTCTCTCTTTATCCCCTCACTGCTCTCTCCTGCTCTCGCCGCTAGCCCCTTCACTCCTCACCTTCTGTCCTCATACTTTGCTCACATATCTCTAGCCCTCCGCCCAGGTGAGGGCCTATTCAGATGCTTAGGCATATACAGATGCAAATAAGAGGCATATTACCCTCAGGCAGTGGTAAACAAAAGTACCCCTGCTGACATTAACAATACAATAGTGAGCCAGAGTTTCCTGGCACCACTGCTGTTATGGTGGCCAGAACCTGGGACCCGATATTCGGTCCCCCACAGAAGATACTATAAAGATCAAAAGTTGTTTAATTAGTATTTAAGTAAAGCATTGTGTCTTGGACCAAATAAATAACCATGAAGGTAATAATGAGTTAGCATATGTAGTTTGTACCTAAACCGTACTCTGGAGTCCGAGGGACTTCATTCTAGATTACTGCTGAATTCAGATAGAATTATCAATAATTGCCAAAGTTTCCCACTTCACATTAATTTACCACGGGATGAACTAACTTTTGACTTCTTGTTAGAACTAGCCATGATATTGTAACTGACTCTATCATTCAGCTCGTGTGTAACAGGGTGTCCTAAACACAATATTGCATAAGTTCCTGAATTGTGGAATCCTCATGCACCAGAAGACTTTATAGAGATATCATTTGTAAAACACATTTATTTTGGTAGGCACCTTTCAACAATCAAGTAGACTACTTTTCAGTCTGTCACCATGGAAGAGCCTGTAAATGTTTTCAGTTCACAAGCCTTGGAGGGACCAATTAAATAGAAATTTCCAAATGCAATTTCATAAAGAAATTGGCTAAGGAATCCCGGAGCTCTCTATTTCATTCTGCTCCTCTTCTATGAAAGAAGAGCTATTTCAGATGATAGAGGAAGAATATCAAAGACTAGACCAAAATTGTGACTGAAAGTAGGTTGTATCGTTCATTCATATGATAATCTACACAGAAGTGTTTGAGATGTAAAAATCTAAACTCAGTAACTCTTCCATAGCATATCTATGTCTTATTCAGCAAGGCATTTCCTGCACCAAGTTCTATACCTGGCCACTCACAGAAGAGCAATAAATCTGTATTGAGTTAATAAATGAGTCTTACCATGCTGAAAAATTATGAATTTTTCCATTTTCTCCCTTGTGGGCCACTCTTTGGTAAAGACCCTTTGGTAGTAGGGAATAGAGAGATGGTGAGGTGGGAGTAAGGGGAGATGAATGAATTACTGACTTAAAAGTCTGTTTTAGAATTGAGAGGATCATTTCAACTATCCATTTTTCCATCACTGTAAAATTTTTGCTTCAAAAGAACAGTATGCTTTTGAAATGTCTATTGACAAGAATTGGAAAATTACTTTTTCTTGGCTTCTTTTCTTTCAGGTATTGATAATAATAAATTTATTAATGGTAACCTTATTCTTAGACTACAAATGTCAAATACACATGTTTGCTTCATGGAGTTTGCAAACTCATTTTGGAAATGAAGATTAAATACAGACAAATTCAAATGGTTATATACAAGAGTTATAGTATGGAATAGCAAACTGGCCAAGTGTTCAGGATGCTGAGGGGAAAGGTCAGGAGTTAAAGACAAGCCTATGTCGTAGAAAAATTGCTATGCTTTACATAGCAAATGACATAAAGGACTCAAATCATTGTATTCCATGAACACTAGCTTAGTGCTAAAAAATTATGGCACAGACATTTGCTGTACTGGGAAAACATGTTGTTTATAATGAGTGAGAGTTGTCTCCCTACCACACACTAAATACATGCTTAAAAAGTCTTCTGAAAACTTCAGAATCTGACTATGTATCAAGATAAGGAAAGCTCATTAAAATGAGCCCCTCAATGAATACCATAATGCAATGATTGGTCTAAATAGCCTACTTTGAGGAGGATGAGAAAGTAGAGGTCACTTGGGATTTGTTTATATGGGTCTTCTTTAAAAGGAGTCTGGGGACATTATTTCACACTTGTGTGTTACTGAAAAAGTAGGTCAGCACCTACCTTAGCTCATCATTGGGCAATCTTTTGGACAGATGCTGTCTCTTGGCTCAGCCCCTTCCTTGCTCCAAGTTGCTTTGGGTTTCACAATTATCTCCTCCTTTGGCAATGCTAGGTAGGCAGCCCTGCATGACTATGACAAAGCTGCCTGAGCTTGTGGGTTTTTTCCACTGGATACTTGTGAGCCTGGCATAGCTGGTGGAATACACTATGTTTTTCATGTGGCAACGTGACCTAAAACAAGTTCATGGTAGATAGTTTGGGTACAAATGCCTAAGGATGTTAGACAAATACATTACATAATATTAAAATAATGCTCTACAAGTTCCAGTCAACCATGGGAATGGAGAACATTTTCCATGTTGCATAAGCAGTTGGATGCCTAAATAGAGGTAATTGAAAAAAAAAAAAAAAAAAAAAACAGCAACTACTCAATCAACTGCCATTAGTTTCAAATATGTCTATGGAAATAAAGATATTTTCCAAATTGCTGCAAAACTTTTGAAAGCAAATGCCCAAGCAAGAACTTCTATTTATATGAATTAAACCTTGTGTCCATGGAATTAGCATGGTGTTAGTCTCCTCTTCAGAGATTGCTGGATCAAGATGCTAAATTCTGCCAACTACCTATCCATCTATGCTCATAAATAATATTAAACTAACATTTCCAGGTTTGGAAAATAACTCTTCTAAGCCTATTTGTTTTATGAGTTGTAAGTAATTACTTATCTGCAGTATTAGAATGTATATTTAGAATACATGGTATTTCTTTGCTCAGTATTTAACAGAATTTACTAAGCAAAATAAAATTGGAAATCTGATAGCTTGATCTTAGAAGATTTGTAACTAAAAATTCATCTTCTTACATGAAGATATCAGTGTCTATATTTTACATACCTTATATATTTTGATAGAATATGCTTTAAATGAGGTTGCTTGTGTGCTAATGCCATCCTATAGCCTTCATCCAGCAGCTGGTGGAAGTAGAAACAGTCACCCATAACTAATCACTGAACTGAACTGGAACCCAGATGCAGAGAAGGACTAGTGAAGAGCACAGAGGTCCAGACCAGGCTGGTGAAACCCACAGAAACAGCTGATCTGAACATCCAGGAACTCTTGCTCCCCAGTCTGATAGCTGGAATACCAGCATGGGACTGATCCAGACCCCAGGAACATAGATTTCTGTGAGGAAACCTCAGAAATCTATGGGACCTCCTGTAGAAGCCCAGTATTTATCCCAAGCATAGGTGTGGATTTTGGGAGCCCATTCCACATAGAGGAATACTCCCTGAACCAAGACACATGGGGATGGGCCTAAGCCCTATCCCAAAGGATACTAAAGACTCTGATGACACCCTATGGAAGGCCTCACCATCCAGGGGGAGCAGAAAAGATATGTGACAGAAAAAGTTTTAGTTGGGCGTGGGGAGGACAGGTGGGAGAAGGGAACTGGGATTGTCATGTAAAACAATCTTGTTTCTAATTCAAATAAAAAATGTTGGAAAGAAAAAAAAAAGAAAGTACTATAACTTAGAAAAAAATAATAAGCAATAAGATCTTCATTAAGTCTGTAGGATCTATAATGATGCCACTATGACTCAAGATACTGTGTTCTCCTTACTCCTATAATCCAATTTAACTAAATTTAGAAATTGCCTACTTTCCATTTTTATATTTTTTCTTATTTTTGACACCTTATCCCTTTATTATTTGTCTTCATCTACCTTTCATGATTTTCTAAAGGTGTAATTTTTCTACCTACTTTATGCTAGATAATTGACTGTAACTTTAATCATTAAGTTTAATTTTCCTTGTATAACCTCAGGACTAAACTAAAATGTAAGTTTACCCTGACGTTTTTGCTGTTTCATTTTTATGGCCAGTTTAGAATAATTTTACTTCTGTATTAACATCATCTTTAAGGGTAAACTGCATTCCCATGTGTTCCCTGATTTCTTTTCCCCCCATTATTATATCCTTGAGGTTGAGCTCTCTAATGAACTCTTAATACTGTATATATCTTCATATAATTCTAGGATTTCCATTTTATTCTATTATATGTTTCTACATATCTCCTGACTTTCTCTATTGCATACATTAACCATATCTCTTTATGCTAATGAAAAATGCATCATTTTATTCAAAATTTTTGTTACTAGCTTCTAATTCTTAAATATCTGTAGATGTCTTTTGATGCCATGACTTTTCTCTGGACCGTATGCCTTATATTTTGTGTTCTTTCATGATTAGTAATTTTTAATTGCAAGGACTTTGTGTAACTTATTATAGATATTTTTTAAAATCTATTATGTTCATGCTAGCCAAATGGCTAAGTATGATGTAAAGGCAATTGCAACTGAGCCTGACAACACAGATTTGTTCCCCTGAAACCATATAGTAGAAGGAAAGAACAAACTCTGACAAGTTGTCCTCTGACCTCTACATGTGGGTTGTGACATCTTTATGTATCTGCTGAAACCCTGTTGAGTATAAAGGTATTCATGTCCATGTATGTTATAGACAGGCCAGAGGAGAATAATGGGTGTTTTCTATGGTTCTCAGCCTTATTGCCTTGAAACAAGCTCTCTCACTGAACAGGAAACTCAAAGTTTCTGGTAGGCTAGATAGCCAGAGTGCTCTGGGAATTGCCTTTTCCATTCCCCCATGGTGGAATTACAGGCATGTGCAATAATACCCACATTTTTACATGTATGCTAGGGACTCAAACTCAGATTTTCATGTTTGTACAGAAAATATTCTTATTCAAGAAATCTCCACTTATCTCCTTCATCCTGCCAAGATGTGCAAGTGATCTGGAAATTCCAAATCTAGGTTTTTGGATTCTAAACTGGAAGGGTTACATCGCTCTGTTGGATTTTAGTCTCTCTCTCTCTCTCTCTCTCTCTCTCTCTCTCTCTCTCTGTCTCTTTGTTTTGTTTTGTTTTTCGAGACAGGGTTTCTCTGTGTAGCTTTGGCGACTATCCTGGCACTCGCTCTGGAGACCAGGCTGGCCTTGAACTCACAAAGATCCACCTGCCTCTGCCTCCCGAGTGCTGGGATTAAAGGCATGCACCACCAAAGCCCGGCGAATTTTAGTCTCTCTATGTCAGATATTAGAGCACTCTTGTAGGAAAAGGTCACTAACAACCTACTCTGAAATTACCTTATTTGGTATTACATACACCCAGAATCTATTCCAAGATAATCTGATAAAAGAATATAGGATCTATTTACTTGTTTCTCTGTATGATGCCTTTAAATAATATCTGTACTCATTTTTATAATAGGAATATGTTAATCAATCATATAGAAGAACTGGGAAACAGGATATTTCAAACTTCTTCAAATTTCTAAGCTGTTGTGCTAAAAAGACAAACAATTTCAGTATTATTTTTTGCTTTTATTGTCTTTTAATTTTTTATTTTAATTAGAAAGAAGATTATTTTACATGTCAATCTCAGGTTCCTCTCCATCCCCTCCTCCCCTGACCCCCCAACTAACACCCTACCTATCCTAAACCCTTTCTGCTCCCCAAGGAGGGTGAGGCCTTCCAAAGGGGGTATTGAGAGTCTGTCATACTTTTTGGGATAGGGCCTAGGCCCACCCCCTTGTGTCTAGGCTCAGGGAGTGTCTCGGCATGTGGGATGGGCTCCCAAAGTCTATTCTGATGCTCCGGATAAGTCCTGATCCACTACAAGTGGCCCCATAGATTTCCAAGGTCTCCTCACTGACACCCACATTCAGGGGATTTGGATCAGTTCCTATGCTGGTTTCCCAGCTATCAGTCTGGGGACCAAGAGCTCTCCGTTGTTCAGGTCAGCTGTTTCTGTGGATTTCTCCAGCCTGGTCTTGAACCCTTTGCTCATCACTCCTCCTTATCTGCAACTGGATTTCAGTTCAGTTCAAGGTTTACCTGTGGGTGTCTGCTTCTACTTCCACCAGCTGCTGGATGAAGGATATAGAATGGCATATAAGTCAGTCATCAATCTCATTATCAGGGGAGAACATTTAAGGTAGCCTCTCTATTGTGGCTTAGATTGTTAGGTGGTGTCATCTTTGTAGCTCTCCAGACATTTCCCTTGTGCCTGATTTCTCTTTAAACCTACAATATCTCCTTCTATTTTAGTATCTCTTATATTCCTCTCTTATGTTCTTCCTCCAACTCAACCTCCCTGCCCCATCATGTCTTCCTCACCTCTTCTATATTCCCCTTCTTCTTGTTTTAGTTCTCTCTCCCCTTGCCCTATGATCCCAATTTGCTCAGGAGATCTTGTCCCCTCCTCCTCCTCCAGGGGACCATGCATGTCTCTCTTAGGGTCCTCCTTGTTTATTAGCTTCTCTGGTAGTGGGAATTGTAGGCTGGCAATCCTTTACTCTATGTCTAAAATCCACATATGAGTGAGTACATACCATGTTTGTCTTTTTGTGACTGGGTTACCTCTCTCAGAATGGTTTCTTCTAGTTCCATCCATTTGCCTGCAAATTTCAAGATTCCATTGTTGCCCACCCCCCACCCCCGCTGAGCAGTACTCCATTGTGTAAATGTACCACATTTTCTCTATCCATTCCTCAGTTGAGGGGCATTTCGTTTCCTTCCAGGTTCTGGCTATTACAAATAATGCTGCTACGAACATAGTTGAACAGATGTTCTCGTTGTATGAATGTACTTCTTTTGTGTATATGCCTGAGTGGAGTTGCTAGATCTTGTGGTAGACTGATTCCCGTTTTCCTGAGTTTGCCATACTGATTTCCAAAGTGGCTGTATGAGTTGGCACTCCCACCAGCAGTGGAGGAGTGTTCCTCTTTCTCCACATCCTCTCCAGCATAAACTGTCATTGGTGTTATTAATTTTAGCCATTCTTATAGGTGTAAGATGGTATCTGAATTGTTTTGATTTGCATTTCCGTTATTGGCTAAGGATGTTGAACACATTCTTATGTGTCTTTCAGCCATTTTAGATTCCTCTATTGAGAATTGTCTATTTAGCTCTGGACCCCACTTTTTAATTGTATTATTTGGTGTTTTGGAGACTAGCTTCTTGAGTTCTTTGTATATTTTGGAGATCAGCCCTCTGTCAGATATGGGGTTGGTGAATATATTTTCCCAATCCGTGGGCTGTCATATTGTCTTGCTGACTGTGTCCTTTGCCTTACAGAACCTTCTCAGTTTCAGGAGGTCCCATTTATTAATTGTTGATCTCAGTGTCTGTGCCACTGGTGTAATGTTCAGGAAGCAGTCTCCTGTATCAATTTGTTCAAGGGTAGTTCCTACTTTCTCTTCTAATAACTTCAGTGTGGCTAGGTTTATGGTGAGGTCTTTGATCCATTTGGACTTAAGTTTTGTGCATGTCGATAAATATGGATCTATCTGCAGTCTTCTACATGCCAGCATCCAGTTATGCCAGCACCATTTGTTGAAGATGTTTTCTTTATTCCATTGTGTGTCTTTAGCTTCTTTGTCAAAAATTAGATGTTCCTAGGTGTGTGGATTAATATCAGGGTTTTCAACTCGATTCCATTGGTCTTCCTATCTATTTTTGTGTCAATACCGAACTGTTTTCAGGACTATAGCTCTATGATAGAGCTTGAATTCAGGGATGGTGATGCCTCCTGAACTTCTTTTATTGTATTGAGTTGTTTGGGCTATCCTGGGTCTTTTGTTTTTCCATATAAAGTTGAGAATTGTTTTTTCAAGGTCTGTGAAGAATTTTGCTGGGTTTTTTATGGGGATTGCATTGAATCTGTAGATTGCTTTTGGCATTATTAAAATAGAGACTGTCATAAGAATCATACAGTCTCTATTTCCAAATTTGCTTTGATAATATATATATATACATATGTATATGTATATATAGAAAAAATCATTTTTTACATATAGTAAAATTGTTTGAAGATGTTCAAAACAAGTCAGGGAATTTTTATTCCCTCGAGAATTATGAGATATTTTTAAAAAATAAATTCTGATAAATCACTAAAACAACAAAGCAGACTCCTCTAAAGTGAGTGTTCTAGGTTTCAATCTAAGCTTGTTGTACTGACCCATTTCAAATACAAAACAAAGCTGTGAGGTGTTTCATAGCTAGACCAGCCTTACAAATGAGGGGTGTAAACCACAAGCTAATCATATAATCTCCACATTAAAAACAAATGGCAAAGCAAAGAAACAAAGATGTGCAGCCTGACTCTAGACTCAAAATTCATGTACACTGGTAAATGCTGCTTCTTGGTCCAGTAAAAAGTGGCTTCTCTCCATGTAACAAGATATTCAGCCTCCTGAATGTGATATTCCTTAGCACCTGTCAGAAGATGTAATGTTTTCTGAGATCCATATTAATGCAAATGTCTCCAATAGATGTCTTGGTAACAGTCAGGGAGATCATGGAGTCCTTCATGTGCAACATTTTCCATATCAAACACTGAAATGTATTTCAGGTTACCAAGCTCAAAGTGGAGACTCACTAGAGTTCTGAATATTCACTGTTTGATTCCTTGAAATGAGCTATCACACTATTAAGGACTTGTAGAAAACATACACGGTTGAAATTCAAAGACTCTCTTCTCTCCCTTCCTCCCTTCTCTACCCATCTCATCACTGGCTCTCTCATCTTTCTTCCCCCTTCTTCCCTGGTCACCCACTCCATCTCTCTATTTCATTTTTTTTTCTTACCATTTGCATTACTCAGGCTCATTACCCACTATCTTACCAAAGTCTCAGGGAACTTAAGCCTCTAATCTCTTAAGAAAGGCCTTTGTGCCCTGTCTTAGTTTTGATTTCTATTTCTATGAAGAGACACCATGACCACAACAATTCTTTTTTATTTTTTTATTTAAATTCTTTAATTACTACTCATATTTCCATATCTATCCCCTCATTCCCTCGCCCTCCCGTCCTCCCATGTTCCCCACCAATCCCCCAACCTATACCCCAACTACTCCCCAGGGATAGTGAGACCCTCCACCAGGGACCTTCAAAGTCTGTCATATCCTTTGGGGGAGGGACTAGGCCCTCCTCGATGTATCTGAGCTGCAATAGTATCCCTCCATAGGGAATGGGCTCCCGAAGTCCATTTGTGCTCTAGGGTTAAAGACTGGCTCCACTGTTAGAGTCCTATAGACTGTCTTGGCCTGTTGCTGGCATCCACATTTAGAGGGCTTGGTTTGGTCCAATGCTGTTTCCCCAGCTTCATGGCTAGGGTCTCCATACTCTCACTAGGTCAGGCCAACTGTTTCTGTGGTTTTCTGCAGCACCGCCTTGGCTCCTTTGCTCGTCCCTCCTCCCTCTCCACAATTGTATTCCAGGAGTATGGTTCAGTGCTTAGCTGTGGGTGCCTGTTTCTGCCTCGAACAGCTACTAGATGAAGGCTCCACTGATGCCCTTCCCCTATAATGAGATTGGCGTCTACCTTGGTGTCTATTGCTTTTAATAAACAGTCTAAATAAAATTTCTTTGAAATGAAAATTCTGGATTTCCAAATAGAACATGAATCCGAACCAAAAGCCTAGATTAGGAGTTCCTACATTTTTACATTAATGAATGAATATGAACAAAAATGACAAAAATATTAGAAATACTGAAAGTAGAGGCCCCTGCTTAAAAAGTTCTGTGCCTTGCTTAATGAGTTTTATGAGCAAAAATAAATGACTCTCCTAAGTTGCTTTCACCAAGTACTGGGTCGCAGCAACAAGGTAACTAATGCAATCAATTTTTTGAGGTTTCATGATACACGAGGTACAGGGAGCTATGTCTTTGTTCCTTCTTTGCTTGGTATCCATTTGCTTTGTTTCTTCCTGACTCAATGCCCCACACTACCATGGAGACTTCTCAGACTCTGTTAGTTAATCAGTACTTTTGTTCCTGTCTTTCTGCTCTATCCGATTACGGGTATACCCCCAGTTCTTGTATGTCATAGTGTTTTATTTAGTCATTTCCCACATTAAATTGCACTATTTGAAGCCTCTATTTTTCTTTCCTCAAACTCAGATATTACCTTGTCTACTAATTAATCTGTAAAAGGATTTCTTTTCCTCATTACAATATTCTTAATCTTGATCATTTTAAATTCTTTCTTACAACTTCCATCCTATTCCATTGCTTTCTTATATAATATCTGTTTTTTTCAATGAAACTCTTTATCCTACTACTAATCACTGTATTGCTTTCAGTTCTTGGTTTGAACATTCCAAGACTCCCCCAATAATTAGTTATGATCGTGATACTCAGTATGTTCAACCTATATATATGTGTATATATATATATATATATATATATATATCACTCATAACTTTTTGCAGCAGAAAGGTGAGTTTCATCATGCAATACCAGCAGCTGTTAGAAATATTCCTTTAGTAATATCGTCATAAGGCATAGAGAGAAGGAGCTAATGTATAATACTGTGAGTAGGTCCCTCATTAAGTGAGCTCTACATTTGAGCAACCAGTTGCTTGTTCACTCTAGTTTTGTATTCTCCTGCTCACACCCTCATTCTAAATGTGTGTGGAGTTGTGGGTCCCTCATCTGGAAAATCATGATGCTCTGATCTCATGTATAACTCTGTCCACTTTAAGGGTGGCAATTCATCTCACTTCTCTAATGGATACAAGACAAATTGACTTTGATCTCTGTTACATTGTTAGACTGCCCTAAAAATTCTTACATACAAGACCAAAAGTAACCCTGTTCAGAATTTCCATAGATTTATATCATTTGTACATATTTTCCTTTCAATATCTGCTCAAAATGTTTGCCTTTTGGTACATGGAATCCTTTTATTACTAAACTTTATACTATCTCTAAATTATGAATATAAAATCATGTATCAATTAAATACTTTGAATTAAACTTTTTCTCTAAGCTTAAGTCTTGTCTTTTTATGCTGTAAGGAATTCACCCAGGGCTCAGTGGCTAATGACAAACATCAAAAGAAATGTGTTTAAGAATACTTCACATAAAGTTCATGTACTGAAAAAATAAAAAAACTCGAAAGAAATAAGGATCAGAATAAGCAGATAAATATGAGTATTTCCAATGCTAGATATGACAAAAAGTGAGGTCCATAAAAGAAAATATTAGATGAGGGGTACAACAACCATACACAGTAACCTAGGGCTAATGGCTGTCAGTTTTAGTTCTGTTCTGTCAAGTTCCTTCCAGAGTTCCTAAGTGTTCAGAGAGAGGCTTGCTCCTTCTCTACAGTGTCAAGAGGGTACCTGTCACACTGGGTGCTCAGGGATAGGTACAACTTCCTTTCTGTTTCTACTGCTTTACAAATCCCTTTCCCTTAAAACATTTGGTTGCTATGGTATTCTGTTTCCAGAATAAGCTTGCAACCTCAAGCTTACTAAAATGGAATCTTCTGAAAGACAGAATTTTCACATCCTTGGCACTTCAGTCAATCAGACTATTGGTATCAAGACAGAGAGATATGTCCACATATTTGGACCACATTTTTTATTCAAATGTGGGGGGAACTTCCACCAATTTTTTGATATATTTAACAGTAAAACATGATATATTAGGAACCATATTCTTCACAAATATGTATCTATTTCTTTATATGTTACTCATTTTCTTATTTTATATTTGTTTTAAGATAAATTTGAATATATATATATATATATATATATATATATATATAATGGGCTATGTATAGAAAATAAAATATCAAATTGAAGGAAATTATTCATTCATTTTATGCATGTGATAAAAGTTATTGTCAAGGAGCCCAAATATCATATAATATCCTGCACAATAGCCTATTATTATGTTGTATGTTAAATTTCTAACCTTCCTTACCTTTGTGTTCTGTGACTTACATCACCCATTTCCTCCTCATATTCTGCTTCTGATCCTTGGAAAGACAGCATTCTCCTATTATCTCTGTCTTTCCATCTCACTTGAGGTTTGTTGTTGTTGTTGTTGATGTTGCTGTTGTTTGATGCCACTATTTCTTTTAATTCCAAATATAAGTGAAATCATGCAGTATTCCTTTCTGTATCTGACTTTTTCCAATGATTGTAAAGTCTTCCAAGTTAATTCTCATGGCTTTGTCTACCATCTATCAATCATCCACTTATCAATTATCTGTCCAAGGTGTCATCTTTTTACCTACCTATCTTATGTATAATCTATCTTTCCTTCCATCCAAATGTCTCTGTATAGATATTGCCCTTTCTTCACACACTTGTCTATCTCTATGTCTGTCGCTTGTGAACAATGCTGCAATGAGAAGGAGGATATCTTTGTAGTCTATGCTTCATTTTCTTTGGATATTTGCCCGGAAGAGTGTTCCCTGCAGTATAAGTAACTCTACTTTTTTAGTGAATTTTTCTTTAGTCGAACTTTTACCTTTTTTAAAAATTTAAATTATAAAAAAGCTTGATTTACATGTCAATCCCGATTCCCTCTACCTCCCCTCCTCCCCTGCCCCCAGTGACCCTCTTATCCATCCCCTTTCTGCTACGCCTGGAGGGTGAGGATTTCCATGGGGGATCTTAAAATGTCTGTCATATCATTTGGAGCAGGGCGTAGACCCTCCCCATGTGTCTAGGCTGACAGAGTGTCCCTCTATGTAGAGGGGCCTCCCAAAGTCCTTTCATGTACTAGGGATAAATACTGATCTAGTACAAGAGGCCCCATAGATCAACTAGACCTCCAAACTGACATCCTCCTTCAGGAGGTCTATAACAGTTCTTTGCTGGTTTCCTGGCTATTAGTCTGGAGTCCATGAGCTCCCCCTTGTTCAGGTCAGCTGTTTCTGTGGGTTTCTCCAGCTTTGTCTGGACCCCTTTGCTCATCACTCCTCCTTCTCTGCAATTGGATTCCAGAGTTCAGCTCAGTGTTTAGCTGTGGGTGTCTGCTTCTGTTTCCATCAGCTACTGGATAAAGGCTCTAAGATGGCATATAAAGTAGTCATCAGTCTCATTATCAGGGAAGGGCATTTAAGGTAGACTCTCTGCTATTGCTTAGACTGTTAGTTGGTATCATCCTTATAGATCTCTGGACATTTCCCTAGTTGCAGATTTCTCTTTATACCTATAATGGCTCCCTCTATTATGGGGTGTCTTTCTTGCTCTCCTTTATTCTTCCCCTGACTCAGTCTTCCTGCTTCCTCATGTCCTCCTCTCCCCTCCTCTTTTCCCCTTCTCTTTCTCCTAACTCCCTCTCCCCTCCCCCATGCTCCCAATTACCTCAGGAGATCTTGTCCATTTCCCCTTCACCGGGAAACCATGTATGTCTTAGGGTCCTTCTTGTTTCCTAGCTTCTCTGAAGGAGTGGATTGTAGGTGGGTAATCCTGTGCTCTATGTCTAGAATCTGTATATGAGTGAGTAAATGCCATGTTTGTCTTTTTGTGACTGGGTTACCTCACTCAGGATGGTTTCTTCTAGTTCCATCCATTTGCCTTCAAATTTTAAGTTTCCATTGTTTATTTCCACATTTTCTCCATCCATTCTTCAATTGAGGGGCATTTAGGTTGCTTCCAGGTTCTGGGTATCACAAATAATTCTGCTATGAATGTAGTTGAACAGATATCCTTGTATGAGTGTGTATCTTTTGGGTATATGCCTAAGAGTAGAATTCTTGGATCTTGTGGTGGACTCCCATTTTCCTGAGGAACTGCCATACTGATTTGCAAAGTGGCTGTACAAGTTGGCACTTACACCATTTAGCCATTCTAAAAGGTGTAAGATGGTATCTTAGAGTTGTTTTGATTTACATTTCCCTGATGGCTAAGGATGTTTATCAATTTCTAAAGTGTCTTTCAGCCAATTTAGATTCCTCTATTGAGAATTCTCTGTTCAGTTCATTACCCCACTTTTTAACTGAATTATTTAGTGTTTGAGTGACTAGATTCTTGGATTCGTTTTGTATTTTTCAGGAAATTTAAAAAAATTTCTTTAGAGCTGAGTAGTATTCCTGACCAAATTTTACTATACAGTCATGGTAATAACTGGTATAAGATGTAAAAATGTATAGGTGGATCAATAGAATTGAATATAGAGGTAAGAAATAAAATGACAAAGCTATGCTCAGTTAAAGTTTTACAAAGGAGACAAAAACATAGTTTACTAAAAAAAAGATAGCCTATTCAACCAATGGCACCAGAAATGCTGGATTTCTATCTACTGAAGAATAAAATTAGATTCTTATCTTTCACCATGTACAAAAGTCAATTCAAAGTGGATCAAAACCTTTAATTTAAAACTGGAAGCTTTTAGAAGAAAACTCATGGGATAACCTTCAAGATATTGGGGTAGGGCAGAACTTTTAAAATGGAGTACCAACAGCACAGGACTAACCCCAATAGTAGCATACGGACTATGCAAAAATGCAAAGTTTTTGTACAGATATAGATCTTCAATAATGAACGAGTATTCAACTGGCTGTTACCTCAGCACTCTCTAGTCTTTGATAATACCATGCTTTACTACCAGGAGAATGAAAAGGCACACTTGATGTGATAAAGAAATTAAAATGAACAACCTGGAGCAACTTTATGGATGAAAAAGTGTTTCAAAAATAAGATATTATACAATAAAATGTTCAATGGAATGTCTTATATGTTTAAAATTCTAATACAGATTCAGTGACTGTGGATGATGGCAGAGGAGGGACACAGCCAGTAAGGGTCCTTTGTATGATTGAATGCTTGGTAGCCTTAGGAAGGCTTCAATGATATTCTCCAGATCTTTCAATATATCAATTATTAGTATTGAATGAAATGGGAGAATTATAATCTAAGACTGGGTATTAGAGTCCTAGTTTTTTGCAATATTCTTTTATTTTTAAATTAAGATGCAATTATATCATTTCTCTTTCTTTTCTGTCCTCCCCCACACTTCCATGCTTATTTGTCACTCCCTCTTAAAATCATAGCCTTTTACTTCCTTGATATTCTCCCTCTCTCCTTCCCTCCCTCTGCCCTTTTGATGTACATACATCAACACTATTCAGACTGTCCAGTGTTATTTGTATGCATGTGAGCTCAAAGTTGACTACTTAGTAAGAGATCAACAATTAGAATGCCTATCCCCATAGCTCCCTCTCTCAACTTTCCTTAGTTGCCTGTAGCTCTATTTGGGGGGGTGGGGGATGGGGCCCATGAGTTTTCCTCTTCCATGTTAGCATGACTGTTATCGCCATTGTTCTGGCCTTGTTTAAACAGCCATATTGTGTGGTATCATGGGTGTATCTTCTCTGTCATTTCTAGGTGGAGACACAACCTCCCATCAGACTTCTTTGTCCTCTCTGACTCTTATAGCCTTTCCATACCCACTTCTGTGATGTTCCCTATTTCTTCAGTAAAGGTGTATTGTAGTTATATCAGTTAGGGCATGACACACCATGATCACTTATTATCTGCATATTGGCCAGTTGTGGTTTTTTGTAATGGACTTTCATTTGAAAAATTAAGTTTCTTTGATGCGAGTTTAGAGTTGTGTTTATCTTTATGTCTAAGGATCTATACTTCAAATGCAGTTAGGAAGTATACTGATTTGGCAAAGTGATTCTTGTTAGTTCTTCTCTGATATTCGTGACCTCATTAGCTCCATAGGATTGTATAGGTTTACAGTACAAGGCATCATTGACATCTTATTAGGTGGGTTTGATATCTTGATGGTAACTGAGAGCTCTTTTCTTTTTATTAAGTTAGCATATAAACTAATGTCTTTCACTATGACACTATCACATACATATGTATGTTTTCTATTTTAATATAATATATTACAAGTGCTAAAAAGAATTTCAAATATTTAATGTAAAATTTATTGTCATAGCACAAGGAATTACACAATTATACTTATATTGAAATATTCATAATGATAGTTTATAATTAAGCAATAAACCATAAAGTAGTAGACATGGAAGAAAGCTCATGAGTTATTTAGCTTTGTTTCTTTATTTTTTTAGATGTAAAACCTAAATCCGAGGGGAGTAAATTGTCCTTATCAAGAATTAATAGTCAGCAAAAGAAAGCACACCTCCTTGTTATTGTTGCATTATTTGTCTTAAGAAAACAATGACAAATCTTTAGCTTTCTGCTCACAATTTTGTCTTGTAAGGTGCAACTTACTTTTGGGTTCTTATTCTTCCCCTAAATAAATGTTTATGCTACTTTAACTGCTCACTCTCCTGAATCTGTAAAATATATAAAATCAGATTGTACCTTCCATGGATATTGTAAAATTAAGATAATTAATCCTATACATCAAATACTTCTAAAAATGGATAGATTCTTTGTAGAAGAAAAATGAAATAGAGGAATAGGAGACTTTTGTTAAACTGTTAAATCTGGAAAGTACTTGGCTAATTGGCCATGCATATGCTCTGAATAGCATCACTTAAGTTTCTTCCATGTTGACAATACCAGTTAGACAGCATGGGGGTGGTTTTTTAATCCCTTTACCAAATAGCACTGTGATCCAGTTCCTCATAATGAATTGTGTATGCACTTCCACACCACACACTCTTGGTATCTTTTGTCACTAAGAAAAGCACAAGTTTTGAGATATTGGCTTGTTTAAAGAGCTTGCTCTTTAGCTTCTCTCAGGTTTATTTCCTGTGGAAATTTTGTGCTTTTTAACTACAGAAATGGAATGAAGGCATATTCAAGACTGACCCATAAACTCAGTGTTCAGAGACCCATGAACT
This sequence comes from Cricetulus griseus, assembly GCF_003668045.3. Lineage (NCBI taxonomy): Eukaryota > Metazoa > Chordata > Mammalia > Rodentia > Cricetidae > Cricetulus > Cricetulus griseus. Next base: position 225,914,801 of record NC_048596.1, read on the forward strand.
CAGGGTAACATGTTGTCTCTGTATTTTGTGTTCCATAACAAAAAAATCTAGGAATGATAAGTCATGAAACAATACTATTTCTAAGAAGTATAAATAGTTGACTCTTTCTTCAGCAAAAATGTTGCCAAAAATCTTCTCTTTTATGAAGTTTTAAGAATGCCTTGGGGGAGAAAATAACTCTAAATAACCGGAAAAATATGACAGAAAAAAAAACCTTCAAGATGTAATCACATGCACAAGTTATTCATTGCTAAGAAATTAGTATACTTTATCTAGTTTAATTCTTAGAACAGTATGGGGAGGGAGTAAATGTCATACTAATCACATTTTACAAGGGAAAGACTTACAGCTTAGAGAGTTTAAGCTTTTCTGTAAAGTTTGGCATTTTATCTAAGAAAGCCAGTAAGAACCCAAACTCCTACTGAGACCTAACTTCATCCCAATCTGTGATTCATTTATATTACATTTCTTTCTTCTTATCGAATATTCACAAATTTATGTTCCTGAAAACTAGTCACATTAAAGTGCTGAATTCAAAGTCTATTTTAGGAGGTTTGCATTCTTTTTACATGTTTTTGGTTTGTATTTGTGGTATGTATAGATATCTGTAAGTTAAGAATGTGTGCCCTGCTTATCTGCTGCTCCAATGGAAGGCTGATGAATAGACATCTACCACATTTACCAGGTTTCTAGGAGGGCAGAAGACTATGTTGGATCCCTTGAGACTAGAGATATATACAATTAGGAGCTGCCATGTGGGTGCTACCGTGTGGTTGGTGAGAATCAAATTTCTTATCTCTATTTATAACTCATAGTACATTATAATAAATTAATTCAGATATATAATATGTCTGTGGACAATTCAAGTGACCTAAAAAGAGCTTTAAATGTCAAGTGCCTGAAAACTCTTGACAATTAATAGAGATCAAAGAAGGATTGAACTGCCATATAAACAGGTCCTTTGTTATACTGCAGTGTTTAAAGTGTTAGAGTCTGGATTCTAGTGTTGGATACCCTGATAAGACATCTTCTGCAGTTATGGGTGCCTACCTAGAAAGTAACACTTAAACAATGTAATAAAATATGGAAACTCTTTTGGGGCATGGAAGTGAATTTTTTTAGTTGTTTAAGTTTCTGCAGTATTAATCTATAGTTAGTTCATAAGCATTATATTAGATAATCACATTAAAATAAAATTGTATTTGCAAATGATAGGTTTAGCTGGAGTTGGTATTATGACAAGTTTTCAATAATTCCAACACCAGACAAGGCACATCTTTTGAGTTGTTGGTTAGTGAAATTCAAGAGACTCCCAAAATAATAACATCTTTTGCCATCACTCTTGATTGTGTCTCAGAACTAACAAGGTAAATAGAGCTCCAGATCTAATTTCAGCCATTCAAACTGCACACTAACTAATTTATTGCATGCCCACATAAGGAGAATGTTCATCTAGTTTCCCTCTGGACTCAAACTGGATGTCCTACTTCAGTGATAATCTTGCCTTTCTTGATTTTCATAGGAATCCCTCAAATTCCTGAATGCTAGTACCAGTCTCTATAACTGAGTTCCAACACATACTACTGCTGGTCCCTGGTGTGAAAACAAAACAACACAAAACAAAACAACTAAAGAGAAAAGAGTTGGATGCTGTTAAAAAGAGGAAACATGTCTGTTGTTTCCTTGAACATGATGGGGAGCTAACAAGATGGTCTACTTAGCCAATGTTTAGCTCCTCTTATAGAACCATCTCTGTACTTCCTGGAAGAATCCAGGGTTAGCAAAGAATACTGCCTTGCACCTTTTAGAAAGAACATCACCACATCAAGTATTAGATCATCTTTGATTTCTGATCAAATTTTCATCCACTTGCCTTTACTACGGGATGTCTGATTCCCAGTCTTGTCTTCCCTAAGAATCTTGTTAGGTGGAAATGATCAAAGTCACCCTCACTCTGGGTGTTTCTTCTTAGCCATTTTCAACCCCATCTCGTATTCCTTAACTATAAATTCAGAGTAGTCCAATCTCCTTCCATCACTCCAAGATTCCATTTCTATTGTCTCTATCTTTATCACAATGGTTCTTAACAAAATATTTCCATGATTTAAACAATGATTCCCAATAAAAAGTTATGAAATTTTCCCTCTTTTTTTTTTTCTTTCTTAAATTTCAATTAAGTAAAGACAATAAAACCAAGAAAAAAATCTGGGAAAATACCAGATGCTGTATTTCAGGCACAAAGGATTTGCTTGTCTCACTGTCCTTCTTATGTTTCCTGTATCTTAAAATGCTTTCAGGCAATGATACAAATGAAAGTAATGCATTCACTTTGTTATCCCAGCCTTTAATGTTCAATTATAAGACTTTTGGAAGTATTTGCATATTATCTCTCTTTGTTCTCTATTTCTCTTATAGCTCCCTACATATGAGTAAACAACAAAAATGAATTTATAAAGAAGTACTATAATACCCATGGATATTTTAATTCACATACCTGGTCAGGAAATATCACTGTGTTGCTTACTGTATGTATATAATACATACACATAATTTGCATGTAATTTTACTTTCTGTAACTTATAATACTATTGAAAAGTTCATATGGTCCAAACTCATAAAACACAAGTAACTTTTCTTGACTGTCCTAGATGATCAAATTATTTCTTTTTTCTTGGAGGTCATGAAACTACATTTAATGAATGTAAAGTTGCTCAGAATTATAAATTATTTTAGAGTGAGGTGGTTCTGGCTTTATCCATTTCTATTCAGGTTTGGTTTATCTAACAGTTTTGTTGTGTATCAATTCTTAGTCATGCAGAACGCATTTTTGCCATTTTATACTTGTCTAACTTCTCTTAGCAATGTCTTGATGGGGGGAGTACTTCTGTGTATGTTTATCTTATTGATTGTTGAATAAAGTTCTGTTTGGCCAGTGAGGCAGCAAGTTAGAAGGGACTAGGAGTCAAGGAGGATTCTGGGAAATGTAGTAGAGAAGTGGTGATCCAGGCAGGAAATGACATAGCAAGGAGACTCATATTTAAGCAAGGAGAAACAGTAAGTGTCCTTTTCTTTTTTGCCTCCTCCAGCGGTGGGACATGAGCCACCAACAAGACAAGGTGCCAGCGAAAGGCATCCTATATAAGATAAGTCTTATAAAATATATAGATTTATGATAATTAAGACTGAGCTAACAGATGAGAATCCTAGTCATTGGCCAACAGAATTTGAACCTAATACAAGTTTCTGTGTATTAATTTGGGCCCTAACTCGGGCAGGTGGCTGGCATAAAGCACACACGTGGTGGTGGGGCTTGGTGGCTTTTGGTGGAAAGATTTATAGTAACAATGTCTAACTATTTACTAAAGAAATAAAGTTTTAGGGGAAAATGTAATTTTCTGCATTATTAGAAGTTTTATTTTTTGTTTCAAACTACTGGTTTTCTGACTCTTTTGCCTGTTTTTGGAACCCTTTTTCTCCTACTGGGTTGCCTCACCCAACCTTGATTTGAGAGATTGTACCCAGTCTTATTGTAACTTTTTATGCTGCTTTTGGTTGACATCATTTAGAAACCTGATCTTTTCTAAGGAGAAGCAGAGGAGCAGTGTTTCTGGAGGAGAGGGAAGTGTGGCTGGGGAGTGAGGAATAAAAGAAGCGGAGCAAGGGCAAACTGCAGTTGGAATTTATTGTATGAGAGAAGAATTTAAAAAGTAGTCATTTTGTTAGGTTAAATGAAATTCCTGTGATACTTTTGCACATTTTCCCTCTCTGTCATCAATCTTGCTATTTTAATAAACCATGAATCTTGATTACATTTATGATAAACTATAACTTCCAGAGAGTTGACCCTTATTATGCATACACATAGGTTCCCATGATTCTCTTTTGTGGTACTTACTTCAGTACCTGACATCTGGTGCTCATTCTTTTGGATTAAATGTCTGAATAAGTTAAATAGAGAAACATAATTTGAAGTGTAAATCACCTGGATTTGTTGATAAACCAGAGATGGAGATTCCATAGCTCTATGACTTAATAACAATTTCTTTGTTAAATGACTTATCCCAACTCCATGCATGCCCTTTATCATTGTGATGAGATGGGCATGATATGGGCTATCTGCTGAAGATAACATTTTACAAAATAAACATAGAAATATTACCTTTCTCATACCATAGTAGCAGCCTGGGAATTCATGAGATCATGGAGGGTGCCAAAAAACATCTGAGCAAGCAAAATATAGAGAAAAATTATATAAATGGTCATTAACCAAAATGGAAATGATTTAATCTGATGCATGACAAAAGCAAAAAGATGACAGTTTACTTATCAAATTGATACACTGAGAGAGCTGACGCCTCTGCTGCAAATGAGGATGTGGTTGAAACATTTGCATCCCTGTATTCTTGGTGGCAACATAATTTTGTGTAAACCTTAAGAGACAGTTTCAACATCTTGTTAATATTTAAAATATATAACCAGTGATTCAGCAACATCATTTCTCAGAATTTATATTCTTCATGAGTCACCACACATGCGGGATGAAGCTTGGGATCATTTCTGCTTCATAACATTTCACAAAATAAATAAATGAATAAATAAATAAATAAATAAATAAATAAACCACCCAAATTTTTCTAGTTCTCTAATTCTTAAGTAAAATCACAGAGATGCACTGTTTATAGAACCAGTTTTATCATTAACACACCTTATTATTTCTCATCAGAACCTTGAGGTAAATAAAGTTATTATCATTATACAAATTGTGCCAAAGAGGAAAAACATAAGTTTCCTGAATCCATTTACAGTGATGGCTTAGATATTGGTTGTAGTGCACTTACACTGGAACTGGAGGATATAAGTTCAAAACCAGCCTGGACTTCACAAGAATAATTGGTCTCAAAAACTAATTATCTAACTGAATATTCAAGCTAACAGATAAACAAATCCAAATAGTAGAACTTTTTTTGTTGTTGTTTTGTTTTACAGCTACTGTCCTCTATTCTGAATGAAAATTCACAAAATAGTGGCTTAATAATCCTCGAAGGAGATACACAAACCAATAAAATCTCCTTTCTCACGCAGGTAAAAGTGTAAGGAAAACACAGATGAATCATACATTTCTGTATAATCTGTGCTTTTGCCAAAAGGTTGCCATGACTCACTTTTTACTTTCCATAGTTTTAAAAATTCATATTTTTAACCAAAGAAAATTCACCTCATGGTACTTTTATCAATTGCTTAAGTCAATAACATACACTTCAGTTTATGGATGACTGTGTTTGAAGAAACAAGGTCCAGTACAGTTTTATGTGTTGATATATCTCCACAGAACACAATCAGGTTCAAAAGAAGAAAGAGATTGTTAAACCAAATACCTATCTTTAAGTAAACACAATGTTGTTAACGTCAACCTGCAAACCCACAGGCCAGGAATCTAGGAGGAAGCAACAGTACTCAAATTTGAATCCAAATGGCCATAATAATCAAATTACCATGACTTAGGTCAACTCGATATGAATTGATTACCTAGCTGATGTCACACTTCCAAGAACAAGTCTTTGGAGCAATATTTTATAAATAAATAAATAAATAAATAAATAAATGCTTTGCTGTCCAGGAAGCCATAAACCCTGGTATAGAGAAAATTTAGCAACAATGGCAAATTCTACAGACTCATTAACCAATGGTTTTATCCTTTAATATAATATTAGTGGAAGCAGGCAAAAAGTCCATTTTCCTAAATATCTGTAATAAGAATCAACATTTGAACACATGAATGGTACCTACTGAGAACACCTCTTTTAACACTTACGTTCTGCTGAAGAATTCCTACAATAAGTCGGTTTCTACATGGCCCCTGTAGTGTGATTAAGCTGTTTCAACTGTTCCTAAAAATGTTAGGAGTGTTTTTTTTCTTAAGGTGCCTCCTCCCTTGTCTTCAGTATCATGGTGGGATGGGGAAAATATCCTCCCCCCTTGCCCTCCCACCTCCAGCTAGTGCTGGAGCTGAGTCTTTTGCAACACTCAGGAAAGCAGTCCCTGAACCTCAGCCTGGCAACACAGCAGAGCTGACCCTATTGAAAGGGCAAAGGGAGCCAACCCTGGGAGAATGAGCATGGGAGACCTGGCCCTGCCTGTCATCTGTCATAAGAAGGCATAGAGTGGGGAGAGACGTCTACCACCCCATCAGTGCCTGAGGTGGGTGGGAGAGCTAGCCCTGAGGTCATAGGAGAGGAAGAGCTAGCTGCTCCTGTCCCCCCACCAGTTGCAACACTCAGGAGAGTAGGCCCTCCATCCAGCCTGGGCATTACAATAGAGCTGTCCCTGTTGGTGGAGATGTGAGTGAGCCTGTCCTGAAGCTGTGAGAATGGCAGAGCTGTTCCCATTACTCATCTGTCATGTGACAGCATGTGTTGGGGAGAGATACCTCCCACGGTCAACCTCTGAGGAAGATGGGCTGGTTCTAAGGTCATAGGAGAAGAGCTGACTCTGCCCCCACCAGCTGCAACACTTGGGAGAGCTGTCCCTTGTCCTCATCAGCTGCATCACTCAGAGAAGTGGCCCCCACTTCACAATTGCGCATCTCAGTAGAGCTTGTCCTGAAGGTGTGGTTTTGGGAGAACTGGTTCTGAGGAAGTGAAAGCAGGAGAACTGGCCCTGCCCTTTCTCATTGTTGCAAGGGGTGAACTAGCCAGGGCAATGCAGGAGAGCTCATCCTGGTGGTGAGGACAGGGGGAGGTGGTGGACTGGCCAGCTCCCCAACTACCCAGGACCACAAATAGAGTTATGAGTTGGCCCATCCTAACATCTACTCCATCTGTGATCTGCTGGAGCACATGAAGGGTCAGGTCCTGCAGACCCAAAGATGCAGTATCTCCGCCACACGAGGCAACAGCAGGATAACCAACTGGAATTCCATTGAGGATCCAGCATCTTTAGTGTAGTAGAAGCCAGAGGCCTGGAACTAGATCAATGACTTTTCAATGAACACTGGCAAATAAAGATATATGAATAAGTGTGTTTACTGTGTGACTCTCTGTATCACAGTAAAGCTTCCATGACAAGAATGATGTTTTTCTCTTCAATTTTATTTCTGGGGGAGGGGGCAGAGGGCTGATAGAAGGAACAAGGAGACAAATTAGAATCGGATGGAGATGCATGATGTGAAAGACACAGGAATAAATAAAAATGCAAGTTAAAAAGAAAAAGAAATAGTCTTTGATTCTTTGACTTACCTCATCAATTCTTGGAGAACTCCTCTAGATAAGGTACTTTAGTTCTCATCTCAACTCCTTTTCTAGGAACAATTGAAATATGAGGTAATAAGTAGATGGTATAGTTTTCTTTTCTTTTTTTTTTTAGAAGCAATTGAGATAGTTCCTCCATGCTGTCTTCAGGCTAGAGCGACAGCTCAGAGATGAAAGGCTAAGGCACACAACAAAACCACAGCTACAAGAGTTCAGTTTCTTCCATGTTGTTGTCACTTCTAAGAGCCTGAGTACCAAGTCCCATTTCTTAATCATATTCTGTCTTTTAAAGTTATCATATAGTTTTCTTAGAGCTCTTTAATCTGTAATTTCTGAGCAAAGAAGGGCAATATGGTGTAGCATTATAGATGAGAAAACTTAAAGTGTTTTTATATGAGGCAAGAGATACTGTTCGGCTTTTACTTTTTTTTCTTCTTGCTTTGTTTACTCTCATAAGTGACTATACTTGAGGGAAAGGAAATTGGGTGTGGTTATTATGCAGTTCCTCTCTTTAATAAACTGCTAAATTAGGCACCAATTGTAAACAATTTTGGCATAAAATTGAAGTCAGTTGATGGTATCATTTGATCCTACTAAGTTTCTCAGTTTCATACCATGAATCTATTTCAAAAGATTATTAAAGCCCAGCTTGCTTTCTGGGACTTGTACACTGTAAATTCCACTTAGGGTACATGAACACCCAATTTTAATGCTACATAGGGTTCAATTTAGTCACAGTGAGATTATTAGCAATACTTTTATTCAGTTGTAATGAGAAAATGGGTCAATGACTTGAATTCTGGTCACATTTCTTTACTAGCCACATTGAGTCCCAACTTTATTAAAATGTTTACAGATTGAAATTTTCATAAATTAAAAATTTTACATAGTAAAGATATGTGTATTTACTTTGTCATCTTAAGCTCTTCCTCTATTCTTTTAAATTACTGCTGATGAGACATTAACAGATTTCATAATGAAGCTTCAAAACTATATATCAAATGCATAATACCAAGACCACGGCTAACATCAGGAAGACATTACTAAGCTTGAGATATATAGTCCTATACAATGGGCATCTAAAGGAAGCCAATTAGAAACAGAAAAACAAAACGTCAAGTAAGATCTCAATAACCATAATTTAAATATGAAGTTCCTTAAATAGAAAGGACCATTTTTTAATAAACAAAACAAAAGACTACACGAATCAATTAAGAAAAAGAGAAGTATTTCTTACATTTTACAGTTTCTTTCTACTATTTTATTATTCCTTCTCCCTCTTCAATTCTGATGTTTCTCAAGGTTCTGTCCCTGGCAACGAACTCTGCTTCGTTCCCCTTGAGCAGTTCCTATAAATCTTAGATTTAAACAGCATCTATGAAAAGCTTCACATTGTTTCCTGAGATTCTCTATTAATACTGCATACACACAAATTGAAGCGAAGCACCCACTCTCTAAATTATATTTAGTTTTAGTTTACATTCAATCATCATAGCAACTACTCACTAACTACCTCTCACTTACTGTATTATGAGAAATTTAGGGGTGACATCCTTTCAGTTTATATAACAAATTACAGAGGACACAGGAACATTCTCACGTTACAAAAACAGAAACAGAAACATAAAAATTAGAATCTGTTCCAAAGGAAGACCAATAAGATTTCAACCTAAGGTGTTCAGCATCCAAAATTATGCTTTGCCTATTAGGCTGTTTTAAATTAGACTCTTCACCCAGAATTGACACCTCAAACACATCTTGTTGTTATCCTGCCTTTTAACTAACACAATTATTTATTTGAGTCTTACTATTTCAAATATATAGAGTTTTAAGTAAAAATCAATCCAATCAGATAGTGCTCTCTAGAAAGTGATGATGATATCAAGAAGTATCTCAAGACCTGGGGAAATTTGGAACTAACATTTCTTCTGGAAAAGTCAATCTCTTACTCAGAGCTTTCGACTCATTGTAAGCTTTTATGGACAAGAGAAGACCAAAGCATGCTAAGTGATGGCATAAAAGACAGATACTAAATAAGCATGAGGAGAGACAGAAAGAGGAAGCTTTACTAACATATCTTCATTTGTTGTCTAGACTGGGTGAAATCATGACCTAATTTAGTTTCATCTTTACAGTGTTCACACTTCAGAATGATATAGAATTAATAGACAGTGCACAAATGAAAGAATGAATTGACTGGTGATAGAAGAATGAGTGGGTGCCTGAATGGGTGACTGGATAGATGGATGAATGGGTGATTAGATGGAAGGAAAGGCAGGCCAATGGTGGATTCGTAAATGAGATAAACAGATACAAAGAGACACATGAACTCTGTTTGCATAGCATAGAGCATGTTCAGATTTGAAATGATTCCTAAATTCTCAACTCCCTCAAAGGAGAAATGTAACAAAGAACAGAAATCTACTGTTTATTGTTCAGTCCACAGACTCTTGTTAGGTGCGCCACTGAGCACTTTATTGCCATATCCTTGCTCACTTTTGACTGTTTCTTGCATGCCAGAAAATTACCACATAGTTCAGACACAAAGGAATAATGAAGTATATGGCAGGTAAGCAGTCATTTAACAAGTCTATCCAAGCAATATATTTAAATCCCAAAGTTAAAAATGAAAAGAAACCTTTAGCTTCTAAGCTCAATTACACCTATAGAGGGAGGCTTGCTGGGGACAGCATTCTGTCTTGTCAAGGATTTCTTATCACCAAGGAAGAATAAACACTCTAATTATTTTTTTGCCTTTTTGTTTGTTTCCTAATTAGATCGTTCATTATTCCCTGGAATTCAAATCAACATCAGATTTATAGTAGGAAGCTCCTGAAATATTGATTTGGTTATAGAAATGTCAAGCTTGGCAGGTAAGCTGTCTTATTGCTACAGCTATTCTGGTTTAGTGAATTTTTTTTAAATGGCTGATAGAGTGTAATGAACAAGGAGTGTGCATTTTTACTAGGAACAGAAAGGACTTTAAAAACATGTATATAGCTTCTCTAGCATCCTGCAATTCTATATTCTGAAACTAAAATATGAATCATAGTATATAAATCCTATTCATTAGACTATCTGGCACTCAGCTGCCATGTCTATACACCAATTTTGTCCTAAAAGTGAGAGAACAGGAGACATGGGAGCATACAGGATGTCATATTTAGGACAGAACATGGTGTAATAGTGAGATTCAGTTTCTAAATGGTTCTTTAATTTCTAACTATAACCAACAAGATGACATATCATCTCTCCATATATGTTAGTTTTGGAGTTAATTTACAAATAGCAATCAATTTACAAATAACATCTGCATTGAAGCAAAAGATGACTATTTTAAAAAATACTATTCTCTGCTTAGAAAGTATATTTTTAGCTTGGGTAATCATTCTAAAATTCTCATATGTGTGTTTTGTACAGGAAAAAATATCAGGAAGCATAGGAGACATACCTATGAAATAGTTAAAAACTGCAGAATGCCTATATAATACTTAATTTAGAACATTCTGAGATATATGAAAGTATTTTCAAATCTGGCACGTGAGGCTAATCTTGCCATATGAAAATCTCTTTGCAATCTAAAGATATCTACAGGGTGTAATTGAAATTAACAGTGAAGACTCTTATGGTTGGTTCAGAAGAGTGAGTTAATGGAAACCAGGCGAAGGATTTCTCTCCCACATTTGGAAGAAAATAATTATATAAAGTTCCAGAGACTTTTTGTCCTCATCCATTCATATATTGAGGGAAGTGAAGGGGTTTTCCTTAAAGGCTAACTATTTATCCCTACCAATTCCATAAGCATTATTCATGCCCACCAAAGAGGGCAAGGGTAAGAGCTAAGTCGTATTGAGTAAATCTTAGTGAGTTGAAGTTCTCTGATTGTTAGAGAACTGCAAGGGTAACCAGCTTTGGAGAAACATTGCAAATTTGTCTCGGACTGAGTTGTAAGAATAAAACCAGTTGTGGTTGTAGCTCCTGCCACTCTCCACATACGTGGCAAGAAGCCTCGTAACAGCAGTACTTTTTGTTAAGATGGCATATTAATATGACACTTTCAAATGTTAGCAGCAGAATGGCTTGGCAAACTAGCTTGCTCTTTTCTTTACACACTTCAAGTCTGGTGATTCAAAAGAAGAAACTTTAATCTCATCCCGCTGATCAGCTAAGATATTTAATGTTTTAGTGCTGAGTAAAAAGGATATACTTCCTCAAAAAGAACGACTTTAGACTTCGTTGGCTGTCTCTAGATTTAGCGCTGGAAAAAATAGCTTCTGGCTGGTTTCTGCCCACAGTTTTCAAAATAAGAATGATGCCCTTGGGATTGATGTAACAACGCACACTGCTCTTCAGGAGGACTGAAGACATCCCGTACCCCTGGCAGTGCAGTGTGAGTACCATATGCAATAGTAACCTCCAGCCAATGTTTTCTCAAATGGGATTGCAGTTTCAGAGTTTTCCTTTCAACTCGCTGCCCTAATTGAATAGAATTTTCTTTTCTCTCATACAATTCTAGGAATGTGAAAACGATGTACACTATGGGGAATCATGAATCAGTAAACGATCCAGTGTTAAAACTATGTGTGGTTTCTTTTGGGTATGATATGATATGTGTGGGTATGATATTTGGAGGTATGTGACATATATATTTATGGTACAAAGACAGAAATATTAATCATACCAGCAAAATGAATTTGGGTTTCATAACCACAGATGTGTTGTTCAAGAAACTCACGTGTTTATGTAGATTTTCTTTTTTATTCATTCAAAATATTTACAAATATTAACAGAGATATAACTTTATTTGTGGACAGTTAAATTGATTCATATACTCAAAGAAATATCAGAAAGATGAATAAATTAGAATGTATTATTGGTAAAGAGAAAATTAAATTAGTTTCATTGATTGCTATGGGGTTTTTTGTTTATATTTTTTAAACCAGAAAAACAAAAATGGACAAAGAAAGATAAAAGTGCTTTGCTTGTACCGCTTTTTTTTTTTCTGTTTTCAAATTAGAGATTCCATCTTTTCTTGCCTATGTAAGTATTTTCACTGAACAAAAACACATGAAAAACAACTAGCCATCATGTTTCATTGTGCATTATTTATAATAATCCATGTAACTTGGGACCTTATGGTTGAAGTACTCTTGAACTGATAAAATTCCAAATGCTACACAGAATGTTCTTCTTTATACTGCACAAATAATTGCCAAAGAAGCCTTTGGAAACTGTAAGCAATTTCATTCAAAGGAGGGAAAAAGTAGATGTAGTTACTTATTTCTTGTCATGAGAAGTCATCTCAATCCTCCTGTGGTTGTTTTTCCACAAAGCAACAGAAACTTAAGTTTTTAATTGTTCAGAGAAATTAAAAAATGAAGTGGTAAACAATTACCTGACATTGGATCTTTCATTGAAAGTCACTATAGGGACAATCCATGATATATGCTATATTGACTTCTTTATTTAAAATAGAATAAATGTACTTGATTGATGCTTACCAACATTTTTAAATGTTATAAAAATATTAAGTAATAAATAAAAATGGAAGGATACTTTCCCTAGGTATTTCTCATAATTCAGATAATATCAGTAGCCCATAGTTTTTCAAAGAAATCTTAATTTACTTAGTATCACACTCATTACTTACTTGGAAAATTAAATACTCTCTTGAATGCTACCTGGGGCTCAGAGGAAGGTCTACTGATGAATTTTCCATGGACATTAAGGCAATGGAAATATGTATTATAGTGTTTCAATTGGTGGAGAATTAGAAAAAATCAGATTCACAGAATATATAGTGCTTCTGGGCTAAGCAAGACAGACTGCATAGAAGCATCATTTACTTTTTTATATTTGTATCATGTCCTTTAATATGTAAAGAACTCTACTTACCTTATTAATAGGATGTCTGACTCTCATTGTAGCTCTATAGCTGTACACCTCATAGTAGAAATGCCAGTGGGGAGAGAGGGTCAGCTATTGGCTATGTGTAACCCTAGTGTGTCTGATTAATCCCAGGCTTCTCACAACATGGTTCACACCATCATTATCTGCAGGCCAACTGGGCTATTAAAAATTCTGTCTCCAACAGCATTATAAAGGCTGCCATAAACTGCCATGTATTCAGGTTTCAAGGCCATTGTCAACAACACTAAATGCTGGTACCATCACTCATAGAATAATTATCATGACAGGATACCACATTGATTTCACTTTAAATAATCAAGTGTGATTGTTTTTTAAAAAGCTCTTAAGAGGGTTGATTGATTTAGAACTGGAAACTTCTTCATCTTCTCATGTAAGAAAACTTAAACATAGTTTAGATTTGAGGAAACTACATTATTTTTTTTTAATTTTTTGATTTTTGTTTTTTTGATAGGGTTTGTGTGTGTGTGTGTGTGTGTGTGTGTGTGTGTGTGTGTGTAGCTCTGTCTGTTCTGTGACTCATTCTGTAGACTAGGCTGGCCTTGAACTCACAGATATCCACCTGCCTCTGCCTCCCAGATACCGGGATTAATGGCCGCTGCCCCCATCACCCTTCAAGGGAACTTTATTTGAACATCTGCCTATTATCAGTAGACTCAATAGCACTGAACAAATGACCTTTAAGAATTCATTTTCTAAGACTGTGAAGTTTGGCTTTTAGTCTAAAAGAGCCTCTTAGAATGTTCCTAACACGTATGTTTACAATTCTACTACACATAGATACTATGACCTATACCAATCTGATTCATCAAGTTAAAAGCCATCAAAGTATTTATATAATTTGCTGATACATTCACTATTTAAATCCATAACACCCAAAATGACACAATGAAGGAAATACTTGATGGAAACTGAATTAAAGAAATAGTGATGCTGTAACCAACATTACAACTGATTTCTTATTCATTGCTTCAAAATCAAGAAGTCCCTCATCATTATGTATATGAAAAGCCCCTGTGTTTGCTGTATTTCAATCTGAATTTATAAATGAGGAATAAGTATTCAATGTTATCACGTAGAGGCCTATAAATAAAAACAGATTAATATAAAGTTTCAAAAGGCAGTTTCATTTATAATCATAGCTTAAAACAGAAAAACTAACTATGGAAGCAGGTCTTTCTTAAAATGTTTACTGTTTTTTCTCTTATGGTCACCCACTTAACCCATGAACAAATTTCTTAAATGTTAAGTTCTCCAATAACGTATCTTTTCCCTTTAACTTGTATTGGCCACTTATGTCAACACCATATAACAGTATCTAATATGGTATGTAATTCCTGGAGTTTTGAGCTCAGAAACCATGTCCCAAGTTTATTTAAATCAGCTATCACATATTTACATCCAACTCTAACTCTAAAATAAACATAGCTGTGATTTCTTCCATACATTTGTTTTGCTCTTCATTTCAATTCTGCTCTAGTTGCCTACCTTAGATTTTTTCTCACTATTAAGCAGTATAAGTCTCTCAAAGTTTATCACATTTTTTATATGTATCCATTACTATATTTAACAAGAAATTTCCTTTCAGTCATCATTTTACCTAATATATGTTCTGTCCAGAAGTCAGTCTGGATAGATAAAATTCTGTTTCTGCAATCATCTGTTTTAACTACCACAGTCAGGTAAATCACAATAGTTAACAAAACAATTAAAGGCTTAAAGAACTGCTTATTTTTCTAAGAAACTATCAGTTCTGTTTGATTTCCATCACAGTACTCAGGAAAGGAAAACGGAGGCTTCAAGAGAAATGAAACTATTTTTTAAATGATTGGAGACTGTAGAAAGTACTTGACAAATGGGTTATTATTACCTACAATTAGTTAATATTTGTAATGAATATAATAAGTAAGCATCTGAAGATTTTAATTAAAATGTTTTTGCAAAACAGAAACAATTTCCCATTCTCCTAAAGGATATATATTTTTAATCCAGTATGTGAACAGTACAGAAGGAAAAAAACTATTTCCTTTGTGTTTGTAGCTCGCCCACATAATATAAATCTGATTTGATCCTTTCCAGAACATTGAACTGCCCACAACTTTATTTTCAATAAAACCACACAGGAGAGATTAATTGAGGCAAGATAAACAAGGGTCAGTTGAATGACATAGTGGAAAGTGTCAACTGTTGTGCTGTCGTATTTCTGAAGTTAGAGCCAATCATTTCCAATTTCAGCCCTGCCCACAGGTCTCCCACAGATGAGAGTCTAGTGAAGCCTGTGTATCAAAAGGAGAGCATGTCCCCAGGGAGTAGTTTAGCCTGACAATACTGATTTTAACATTTCCCTCTTCCAAATGCTTTGCTTCCAGACCAAATTTACTCACTTCTTTCTTGTTTTTATGAGAAGTAGTCTCCAAAACAGAGTTTTCTTTAATGAGTAACAAAAAAAAAAAAAAGGAAAAATAGTGGTGAGCATGGGAAACAAAGTAAATATTTGAGCTGTAAGAATTACATTGTTTACAAAGGGAGTGAGCCCCCAAACTAGCCTGTAAGAAATAAGAACATTTTTCTTCACCAAAGTAGCAAGGTGAGGGTTAGACATTGATACATCAGCTCAGGGACAAAGAAGGAGTCAAACTTTTCAATGAGATTTCTTATACATTCATGAAATTGTCTCTGACTAAAGCCAAAGTCTACATTATTTAGTTGTAATCATCCTGTATTGAAGCCGAGACAAAACCAAGTGGAAATATTCAGTCAATGGTCACTCCAGGTTATTTACATGGGGAAATCCATCTACTTCACCTTGTGCAGCACACTGGAACATTCTTCAGACAATGAGACTGAACAAACTCATCGGAACAGATCCAGGTCTCTAAAGCAGTATTTCTTATCCTTCCAACACATTACTCAAGTCTGCTATTTCTCTTCCTTTTGAATGACCAGGTTAATACTTCTAAAATTTTATGTAATTCAACTATGCCATAAAATAAATCACTTTTATATGGATACCTGAACTTCTTGTAATTGGCAAAAGAAACAAAAAAGACACTCCAGACAGAGGTACATATTTAAAAGAATGAATTTTATTAAGGGGCAAATGACTTTCATAGTGTTTTGTCACCCTGAGTAAATTAAAATACTTGTGGTCATGCATGGTATTTTTAAGATTACAAAAGTGACTTCCAATACTCCTCCATTCATGTAGTCATTTACAGTCCTCTGAAAACACTGCATATCTGAATTCTACTCAAAGATGAGTTCTGTACAAACATGTGGAGGTAAATTCGGGAATTTTCAGCTATGCCAGGAAGTGGGGAAAGATATATTTTTGTGCTATTTCCTTATTTATTTGATACCTGTAAGTAAAAATGACTGACATGTGAGCATAATAATTACCTAAAAGAAGGTCATAAGACTGTTGAATCAGAGAGGAGGGGAAAAGATTTCAACATGACAGTATTAGAAGGAATGAAGTGTCCAAATTAAATACCTAAAAACATTACGTAGGATTGGCAGCTATATAAAAGGTGAAAGCTAATGATAGGTGCTCAGGAAGAGTGTGCAATAGTAGGATTATAAATCCTAAAATTTGTATTTGTGTCTGTAAAATTTGTATTACAGCCACAATAGATATGTAAGCTACATGATGAATACATTGTTTTAGATTAGTAGATATTATTTGTCATTATTATACCTTAACCTAAATATTGTTTTTATATTATTATAAATTAGCCTACATTTTACATTATATTTGGTTTGTCTTTTAATCTTTGTGTGTGTGTGTGTGTGTGTGTGTGTGTGTGTGTGTATAGGTATATATGTGTGTGCACATTCATCTGTCTTTCCTCAACATTGAATATATCTTGCTTTTGGGGGCAGAATTTCTCACTGGAACTCACCATGTAGGTTAGGCTGGCTGGCCAACTAGCCCTGGGGATTTGTCTGTCTTTTCCTGCTCAACACTGGGATTTTACGTGTGTGCCACTCTGCCCAATGTTTGTCCTTGGGTTCTGGGAATCAAATTCAGGTTAGAATGTTTGCAAAGCAAGCACTTTACACATGAACATTCTCCCCAGACCGTGCCATTCTCTTAAAATGTGAAAAACAGGAAGGTAGGCAGGAGAGGACAGTGCTTAGCTATTGTGAATGCAACATACAGCATGGTGATGTTGGAAAATAGCATATACCACATTTACAAACATTTTACCTGTTTTTGGTAATGAATGTATATTTTTTTAATATAGAATGAAATAATATTACTTTGTTTACTTGACTGTAATAATGGTAACTAACTAATGACTGAGTTCAGGGCTAAAACCGCCTACGAAAAACAAATCCCCAGAGGCCCAGCTTTCATGGGACAATATCAATCAGTGGAGATAACTGAGAGATAAAAAAAAAAAAGCAAAAACAAAAAACCAAGATTTAGAATATACATAGGAAAGTGACTGAATATTCATCAACAGTGGAAAATGGAAAAACAAACATGGAAAGAATGTAGTCATGTAAAGATTAGAACAAACTGCTTCTCCAGCACACCTCGTACTTGCTATTTAAGAAGATGGTGTACTTTCTAATGAAAACAGCACCATCAAAATCTATAGAAAGAATATTGTAGATAATATGTAATATACTCTACTGATCTTCTTGCCACAAAGACTGGAATTTCCCTGTGAACCTGCTTTGTGTTTGATAATATCAATTATTATCTAGGTTGTTAATTTGGCTGTTGTTTAGTTTTGAAGATTTTGATACTATTTCTGTGTTCTTTCACACTCTTCTAAGGTTAACACATTCTAATTTTGGATAGTAGAAGCTTGAAGGAGGAATAGAACTTGCTGATGTGACAGTTTTAAATACAAACTTCTACAGTACCATCTTCATGTGTCTGGAAATCTCAACATCCGGCAGGGCGTTGGTGGCGCACGCCTTTAATCCCAGCACTTAGGAGGCAGAGGCAGGTGGATCTCTGTGAGTTCGAGGCCACCCTGGTCTCCAGAGCGAGTGCCAGGATAGGCTCCAAAGCTATACAGAGAAACCCTGTCTCGAAAAAACACACACACAAAAAAACAAAAACAAAAAAAAGAAAGAAATCTCAACATCCTTTCTCAGTCTCAAGGGTTGAGTTGAGAATGAAGACAGTTGCCAAAATCTACTGCTTTCACAAAAATCGTAAATAGCACTAAAAGGAAAGTATAACTGGGAAATAATGGACTCTCCTATTCATCCCTTAAAAGAAAATATCTAAGTAATGACACAGCCAAGAAAAATTCTTAAGTATGTGAAAATCAAGTGGACTTTCAAGAGACAAAAACAAAGTAGACCTCATCAAATCATTTATAAAACAGAAAGGGAGAAAGTGGATTGAAAACAAACTAGAATCAGGATTCTTTCTGAAACTTCTTATATGATCTGTCAAACACAGAAAAACCTTGTAGAAAAGTCCATATTCAGTACCAGTTTCTCTGTTCTGTCTTTTATGCACGTTAGATCCAGAGAAAATAGCTGTTTATTTAAACTTTTTGATTACTTAAAAGCTAAGAGAGGAAAATAATACAGTTAACTATTTAAAAAGTAATTTGGAGATTTTTAATAAATTATTTTAGCTTAATCATATTTAACATATTCAGTTGATTTAAACATATTTAAAGGACATTATAAAATTATTGTCTTTCTTAACTTTTGAGACAGTCTTGCTATACAGATCCCACTGGCTGAGACTCACCATCCTCCTGCCTCAGCATCAGCAGTACTGGGATTACAGACTTCAAATAATAATCTTCAAATTTAGAAGCATAATATCAATTAATGCGGAAATTTCATTTATAGCTCTGGTTTCTTCACTTGATTGACACTTGGAGTATTTTGATACACTTCTGTTGTTTGTATATTCATGAGCATACTTGAAGGTCTACCTGGATACAAACATGACGCACCCTCTTCTCTAAATTGTATCAAGCAACTGGCAAGTGAAAACTTATTGTCATATAGCTTTAAAGTAATTCACTTAAAGCGATGTGTGTCAGTTGAGTGGATGTAAAACAATTTAGTCAAAAATACTACACAACAAAAAATAGAAATTCTGAAGATTGACAGATTAACAGAGTTCCATAATAGTTCCTGTGTTTGACTTTTGTGTTTAATAATTTAAAAATAGGATGCAGTAAACTTGTGCACACAACTTAGGAAATTGTTGCAGAATTTTGTCTAAAAACTTCCTTCAGTTCAATTACTGGGAACATAGCTGTTGAAGATTCTAAAGTTAAGGTAAAGTTTTCTACTCTGCCCTGTGGTCTAAGTCTGGCAGGTTTTCTAAAGGTCAGGATGATCCCTAGAGACAGGTCCTGAGGCTGCCTTTTGCAAAACTGGAGGCCCAGAGGTTTGAGTTGATTCAATGGTAGAGTACTCCTGTGACTGGCTACCTGGCAGCATCAAAGCAGCTCTGATCTCACAGGTGGGGGCAGGGAAAGCCAACATCAATATATCAGTGAAGCAAGGTACAGAGAAGAGAATCAAGGGATGTACTGGGTTGAACGTCTACAGAGCAGGAAGTGGATTCAAGGCTGAGATTGCTTCACTGTGATGCAGGTGTGTCTTTCACATCCCACTGTGAGGGCTGAATGGTAGAATGCTACAACTCTTTTAATTATTTTAACTTTCTATACAGTACATAGAAGAGACAAGAAAGAAGAAAGGCAGAAAGGAAGGAAAAGAAAGGAAAGGAAGAGAAAAGAAAAGGAAAGGAAAGGAAAAGAAAAGAAAAGAAAAAGAAGGAAAGAAAGAAAACACAAATCTTGAAATTTTGAAACTGTTGTCCAGGCTGACTTGGAATACACAGTGACACATTCCTTGTCTAAAGAACAAAAACCTTAAATAAAATAACAATGAATGATTTTTTTTATCTTGACCAAAAACAAAAATGTTATTCAGTCAAGGGTGAAGAGAAATCTGCATTTATTGTTAACGCTATACTAACTAATCCTTCCAAATAAACACAGTAATGATGTGGCTTTGTATTGTTTTTCCAAATTCTACATCTCTGTGCTACTCTATATTCTTAGTCAGTACCCAGAATCACTCAACTTAATACTTATTTGGAATATGAAGAATTTTTAAAAAATGAATTATGGTAATAATTTATGCCCACTGAAGACAATTAAAATGTAAAGATACAATTACACCTTAGTGAAAAATAGCATTAATTTTTATCCTTTATAATCATTTAATTTAGGGGACATTTCCTTCTACTTCTTTATCACTAACTAATTTATTATTCCAATACATGAAACATTTACTGTTCCCAGCATAGTATTCAATTATTTTGTAAAATCCTAAAGATTAGAAAACATCTTCCCATGTTTGATTCCATGTTGTGCCTGTCACATTTACTCATTTAGTAACCATTTTATACATGGTATTTGTTAATTGCTGCTCCATAGATGAAAAGCACAGGGAACATGATTCCTTTCCTATCTGCAGGTCAACTTTCTCCTTAGTTGTAAGGACAGCAACCATTTCATTAAATATAGTCTAGTTAGATAATAAGGTCCTCTCTCCATTCTAATATAGCTGTCTTACTTTTGCAGAAATTTATTTCTCTGAATAGAAATAGTGAAATTCTATGAATAGTGAAATAGAAATAAAATTATATGGTTTACTATTCTAATGCTGGATAATAATATTAAAGTTTTTGTTCTTTCCATGTTTTGTAAAAATAGGGGATACTTCCTTCTGTGTTTTTTCCATCCTTCTTTTCTTCTTTCCTTGCATTTGATTCATGTGGCAGATTCTCCTATAGCTCAAGGTGGCCTGAACCCTGTTATATAGCTGAGATTCTCCCTGAATGCCTGATCCTCCTGTCTATCCACACACAGCCCTGGGATTACAGGTGTGCTCCACCATACTAGGCTGCCTTCCAGTTTTAAATAACTGACAACAGATTTAAGGATTATCCCTACATTTCTATGGATTGCCTGAGGCTTTCAGAATGCATGTGTTTACATTCAAAACTAGTCAAGATTCAAAGGAAACTCATTTAGCCCACATGAGTACATAACTGGGTCTAGCCATACATTTTCACTCTTGTTGTTCTGTTACTAAAATTTGATGTTTTTAGGAGAGATATGTTTATGTAACATCAGTCGGGTCTTATAAACTCTGTATACTTTGCCTAAACATATTGAATATCTTTTTTACTAGAAAGGATTATACTGAATTGAAATGATTATTATAAAAAATAATCATGCTGGAAAAATTTATTTATTTAATTATTTACATTTTTGGAGATGATCTACTTGTGCTCTTTAGGATAGCTTCAAACTCACTGCAACCCCTCTGCTCCAGCCTCCGAAGTGTTGGAGTTGCAATAGTGAGCCCCATTGCCTGGCTCAATAAAAATAAAAGTCAAAATGACAAAAATGATCTTTTCAGAAACCCTTGATAAGATTTAGAAATAAATTTAAATTTTATGCAAGAAATTGCCATGCCTATGGTTGAGATTATTTTGTTCCAGCAGCAATAAAGGTTAATTATCTAGTCGCAATAATCTCTTTTGATCAGTCTATGTTAATACGTGTAATGAGCACACATTTAAAAAGAGAACCTGTTTAATGTACTGCTGATTAGATTTTGTTTTCATTGCAATCAATTATGTTTGGATCTGTCCTCATATGACTTTGTGAAGCTAGAGTTCTCAAATAAATTTCTCAATGAGTAAATAAGCATCATAATGCATTAGAAAACTGTTGCAGGAGACTATTTGGGGGATACCGACAGAGACAGCTGACCTGAGCTAGAGGGAGTGCACAGACTCTGAATTACAGTGGGGGAACCTGCATATGACCAAACTAGGACCTCTGATGTCAGTGACAGCTGTGTGCCTTGGGCAGTCTGGGGCCACTGGCAGTGGGACCAGGATTTATTCCTAGTGCTTGAACTGGCTTTTTGGAGCCCATTCTCTTTGGAGGGATACCTTGCTCAGACTCTATATGGGGGCAGGGGAGCTTGGTCCTGCATCAAAGTGATGTGCCCGACTTTGTTGATTCCCCATGGGAAGGCTTACCCTCTCTGAGGAGTGGATGGAGGGGGTTGAGGTGGGGAGAACAGGAGGTGGGTGGGGGAGTAGGAATTAGTATTGGTATGTAAAATGAGAAAAGATTGTTCTAAAATTTAAAAAAAGATTTAAAGAGAAAAAGAAAATTGTTGCACACTTTCTCACTGAACTTTTCTGAAGTCTAACTCCTTTTTAGTGGCAGAGCATCTGCCACGGGCATATAAGCACACATGTATGTCTGGGCACATACAGTCACAATTAGCACCAGCATATTTTTAATGTTTTACTGATATTTCTATTTAGAAGTATCTACACGTAAATAAGTTGGGGAAAATAGGGGTTATCTACATGCATGAAAAGTGTGGTTACAATCAATTTTTGTGTGACTTACTAGTTTGTGGTTTGCCTTTGCTTGCTCAAGGTTGTTATTTAATATCTATGCTAATTTGCCATATTTTTATGAACTCAAAGTTATTTCCTTACTCCACTGTCCTTCCAGCTATTCTACTTCATCGTGGTCAGACCAGATTTCTAAACGTTCCTGGACCAGCAACATAATGTCACCCAGAAGTTTATTATAGATAAAAATCTTCATTCTATTGCAGTCTTCATGAAACGGAACCCACTTGATCCCTAGGTGTTTCTCTCTACATTCCACTTTGAAATGTATACCTATGTTACTTGGCATCCTGCATTTGGTACCTTCTCAGCAGAGATGTGTGGCAATGAATACCCTCTACATATCATTAAGCAGAGGCAAACACTTTTATTTATTTCTTTATCATTTGTGTTTTCAACAAAACTTATCAATGATATAACTAAGTATTGAACCTCAGAGAATTTAGACACTTATCTCTGCAAGGCTTTGGGTTGCATTAAGTTTCAGTTTTCCATAAAGACCACACAGCATTCTATACTTCCCAAGTCAGAAGCATGTTATGAACTGAGGGAGTGAAAGTTTGAATATGTACTCAATGATTGAGTGCCGATTACTTTTCAGATAGGTTCTCACAATCTCACTATCAAGGATGACCTAGAACTCATGATTCTTTTGCCTCTGATTTCTGAGTGTTAGGATTATAAATGTGCAATACCACAGCTAGCTGATCACATCTGGGTTGTGCTGTAGGAGTGGCTGCCCATTTCTCTTTAGAGTGCCTCAGGTTGTTAGCCTGTTAAGGTATAGTTGAACACCATTATACTCTGGTGTTGCCATTGTGCTGGAGTTTCCATTTCTTCTGACTCTGTGGCATTTAGCAGCTTGAAACAGAGTTTTAGAAGACCATGGATGAAGTAAAACCACCACATAAAGCATCTGGGACTTTTTGTTTGTTCTTCTCCCACATGGGTATCTCTGGGATTTCAAATTATCTGCTGTCTTTTCTTGCCATTTGTTCTATTGTAGTTTGATTTGTTGATTTAAAGGTCTGATGGAACATGTAGAGCATGTATGACCAAGGAGAGTAAGGGTTCATTTCAAGGGGTTCCTTGAAGCTCCATCCATCCTGATATGTTAGTTACCAACAGAAACTCCCCGGAGGTAAGTCTGCCTCTGGGTTGGAACAAAGACACCTGACAAAGCTTCAAGAATAAAGACTCCATCTCAGTGCATTTGCTTATGTGCCATTCAAGGTATAAGATATCTTAAGTTTCCTAAAGATTCCCCTTTGCACCAGAGAGATGAGCCATTTGTGGTTGTATACACCTATAATCCCAGCACTTAAGACAACATTGAGGACAGCCTGGGCTGTAATGTGAGTTCCAGCTAGCCAGGACTACACAGAAAGAACCTCAAAATAAACAAAAAAATAAATATAGCAAGTAGCAAGGACTGGACTATTTATCATGTAAGAACACTCTGTGTGCACAGGCTCTTTTCCCTGTCTCTCCTTTCCTCACTCTATCTCCAATCCATTTTTCCATTCTTCCTCTCCAAGGGTTCAAAATTCAAAAAGGTAATTTTCAGTGTTATTTAAGTATGCTGTATGTAAGCACTTTGAAGGAATTCCAAAATAGGCTGAGTGAAAGACAAAGCGACGCCCCGGGGCAGTGGAAAGTGAGGCAGAGTTAGGGCTCCAGCTAACCAGAAAGTGAAAACTTCGCTGAAATCAGTGGCTACCCAGATTACAATGAGAAATGCTCAGTTCCCACACACATTTTCCTTCACAAAATATTTACCACTAAATTCTGTTTTCATTAGCCACAAGTGTTGCCTTCTGACTGTATTATTACAGTGTTCTGGACTCACCATCTGATCTTCAGGTAGTTATTGCATTATTGAAAGTCCTTCCTAGGAATATTCTCCAGATTTCTTTGTATATAATCCCTACACACACAAAGTGCCAGTCAAATATAAAATTTCAAACTGAAGTAGTAGTTTATCCCCAAAACAAATGAATAAAAACACACATTAGTTAGAATCTTAAGCATTACATTGGGATTAGGATCATATAGTGATAGTTGGGTTGGATCACAAAATTGGTGGAACTATTTCCCCTGACACCCATGCACACTCTCACACACTCTCTGCTTTTGGAGTGTATGGGTGTCTGGGGGAATAGGGTGGACATTGTTTCTAATCAGGCCTAATAGAATGATAACCTTTAGAGATTATCACCACCAAGAATATTTTAACATAAGCGAACTGTGTCCACACTTTTCTTCTCTTAAATAAACTTTTTTAAAAATAACCAATACTTATTTCATTGCTATATTTTTTTTCCGGATGTAAGGAGTGGACATGAGGTCTTACAATACTATGCAATTACTTTGTCTCTCACCAAGCTCACCTCTAGCCATACTCAGTAAACCTTAAGCAATTTAATGACATCTAGCTAGGCTGGAAATTATGCAAAGTCCCATAAGGTCAAGATGAACTAGCTAAGTCCTTATTCAATTTTTTATTTAAAGGTTATGAAACATTATTGTTAAGGAAATAATTAAATATGCTTTAAGAGAGGATGAAGGGCATACTATCTTTTCAGGACAGGATAGCAGACAAAATACACACCACATCCCCAAGCAGGACCCAGCAATCTTCCTAGCATTAGTCCAGATCGGTTCCTTTGAAAAAAGAAATTACAACTACTTTCTCTCAATATTATCATCTAGACTGTATGAAAAAATGGTTAGTATGCAAGATGGGCATTTAACATTTTTTTCTCAATAATCTCAGTGATTCCTTTGAAGATCGGCTATGTAGTCTGTCCACTAATAGGCTGGGTCATTGCAGGCACCCAATGAGTCTATGGATTACCCCTGAAAACACAGAGATCTTTCAAGATAAAGGAATCTCATTCAGCAAAACCTTAACAAAGAACAATTTTCAATATGGTTTTCATTAGTTCAGGGGTTAGGAAACATAAACTCTGGTCCATGTGGACATAAAATAGTTTTAGATATACTCCCTTCTTCACTCAAATGTTGTTAGTGCCAAGTGCTGTGGCAAGGTTGGGTAGTAAAGTGTGGGGAAATCTGTATCCAGAGTGATCAAAGAAGTGTCAGTATCTAATAATTTAAGGAAAACATATTTAATTTATGCTTCCAAATTCAAGAACAGACTTTGTGGTTTATTTTATGCTATTTTACATTACTTATTTTACATTTATATATTTATTGATTTGTGTGTGTGCATGCTACATGTGGAGGTCATGATATAACTTGGTGAACGTGGTTCTCCCCTTCTACATTTTCAGTTCTGGGATTCATATTTAAGCCATCAGACTGGGCAACAGGCTAAGACATTTTGCCAGCCTGAAAGGTAGATTTTTCTGTTCTTTTCTTTTACTTTAAAGGATGCAAGTAGATTTTTGAGTCAACAAAAAACAAGTTTAAAAATACAATCCTGACATGTATTTGATCAGTGGCTTTATTTTTATATTTTACTGAAGGATCCAAAATTAATTACAACTCATGATTAATATATACATGATTACGCCAGGAATACTTGTAAGTGACTCTTATCCCTGCACTCAGGAGACAGAAATTGGAGAATCACCCATAAGTTCAAGTCTCGCCTGCTCTGTATTGAGTTCTATGTCAACCAGAACTATATAGCAAAACTCTGTCTCAAATTACTGAAAAACTTCACAATGTATTTCTAATAAGAAATATTGATGAGGAAGCTGAGCTTACCATTAGAATAAGCTGTTTTATCTCTAAATGATAATGAATACAATGACCAGAACCCCATTTATTTACTGGAAATAGTTCATTCAAGCAAAATTCCTACTTCCCAATCATCAGGCATAGCACTATTGTGATTTTGAGCACTCTAATTCAATGAAAAGTTCTTTCAAGTGAAGCAAAAGCGTCCAAGTCAGTTTGCTTCATGTTGATTATTTTCAGCTTGCTCTCACATCTCTCCAGAGCTCACTATTGTGTGGAGTATGAGAGTGTTTTCTTAGATGAAGAGCTGTGCATACTGCATTCATGACTGAGGTCCACACTCACTAGGAAACAAGGTATGGAGTGACCACAAAGCTCACAATTGACTGGACTAGCCTAGTACAGTGTCTCAATGCTGTAAGTCTTCATAGATTCCATGATGAATAACAGTATGCATCCATATACTCTAGACTTGATCAATTTCATAATCTATGATAATTCCTAAAAACTGTTTCCTTTGATACCCATTTTGGGTTTATACTCTCTAATTTCTGACCTTAACCTTTCTTCTCACAAATACATGTAACCTCTTGTATAGCTCGCCTCATTATTTATAACCAAATAACATCAAACAGACCAATTCTTCTCAATTTACTTTTGCACTGTTGTGATTCAGCCTTGCATGTGGTAGACAGTCACTCTGCCACTGAGCTACACCAAGATGTCTCCTTTGGTATTTTCATTTCAATATATTATCTCTAAATAAACTCACTTTTATTTGGATAGTCAATACAAGTTATTTCTTCCTGAACATTTTAAAGAACTGTTTATATATTTGTGTAGGAAAATAAGCAATGGAATTTATAGAAATCTCATTCTATAGAAGTGTTTGGTATTTCAGTGCCTATGCTTCCAGGTGTTGGAGTTCCATAGAAAACTTCAGTCATCCTTTGCCCTGAGCAAGCTCTTAAATTTTAATTATGCGTAATAAACCCTGGCATATTTAATCCATATATTTCATGATTCATTTACACTTCAATCACTATGTTGTTATTTTGGAAAAAAATCATTTGATGTCCATAAGCCTTCTGAGCCCTTAATACATGCTTATAAAACTCAATCCTTCCCTATACACACATACATACACACACATATTATTTGAAAATAGATAATTATATTTTGCCCAAGGTACAAAAAAAAGTCCAATTGCTTATATTTAGGGTGTGGTTCTGGCCTTAATACTGTACTTGGCTAGATATATGTTCAGTTAAAACCATTCCTAAGAGATCCTTCATGAAAAAAGGCACATTTAAACTAAATGTTTGAGATAACTATTTCTGGGACTCACATGACTAATCACATAACCAAGGAAGTGATTAATTAAAAGTCTAAAAAAGGGTGTACTTAATTCCCATATTTCACTTTCTTATGAATATCTGTAGGGAAAGGTTTATCCATCCCCATTGTTTCACTTCTTTCTGTGAGTTAGACAAAACATCCATCTAGCCATTACAATTTTCAATATGGGTCTCAAGTATACTAAAATCAAACGGACAATCAATCTGTTTTCATCTTCAAAGCCTCATTCCAAAACAATCCTCCATTTTTTCACCATTTTTTTTATTCAGGGATCACTCCCTCCATTGTAGGTTTCTAATTTGCATTAAGTATCTACTCAAGTGCCCTCTAAACAGTTGGCAGGATTGCAATACAGTGGGAGGAAGATTCTTGCTTCTTATTCTGGACATTCGTGTTATGCAACCACAGAACTTCAGTCTCCTGTAGACGGCTATAATCAGTCTACAGGAGTCAATTCAGTTATGACTGAATTGTGATTCTAGATGCCTAGTTGTCTCCTTGTTTCTAGTCTTAGCAGGTTTCTCATACACATTTTCCAATGAGTTTCCACTGTAATACCCAAATAGTCTTCAATAATAAAAATAGTCCATCTTGATATTCTCCATATAATGGTTCCTCATTGTCTTCAAATAGAATAAAACCATTAACTTCACAAAACATGGATGATTGTTCTCGTTAACATTATGTACTAGAGAAAGGAGAAATACCTATGGGCAAAAGTATTTGAGGAGAGAGACTTGGTTTTGGTTTATTGAGTGGCTTTTGTTATTATTGTCACTGTCTATGATTTCCCCATGAAACAAAATACAACTGGTTCTCAATTGGTGGTGGCTTTCTGAAATAATTGTAGATTCTGGATTCAAGAGGATCTACATATTTCTCATAGAAAAAATGCAGTGTAGGGTCATAGGTGTCTCTGCTGGCATTTTACCAGCCAGTCAATACATGACTATGTTTTAGGTATGTTCCTATGCAGTGACACCTCTTTTAATATATACTGTTGGTTAAGCAACACTGAACTGATGGCCAAAAGCCCTCTAACTAATGCTTGATCAAAGCTCATATAACACATATTAGTTGGATAAGGCACATCAGAGCTTGCCATGCTTAAGAAAACTACACAGCACTGTGCCTCTGTTCTTTGCAGATACTGGAAAAGTAAATTAAGTCACTAAAAGCACAAGTTGAGAAAAATGTGATACTAAGTGGGTCCCTCAAAGCACATCTCTATATAGTTTGAGTAGCAAGATAACAGGGCAGATGCTGCCTGCTAACACTCACTGGAAGTTGTAGTTAAGATACTAAACTTTATTGTTGTTCTCATTGTCGTTGCCTGTCATGTGTACTTAAGTGAATGTGAACACCCATGTGGCTATTGATTCAGGGCTATGAGGCATTTTACCAAGGAGGAAAATTCATAACCATAGACTCTGTCAACAGTGGAAAGTGAGCATAGGCCACTGTCTTTAACTAGGATTTGCATTTTGTTTTAAATCTGGATTCAATAAGTAATTGTTGAATGGTATCTGATAGTTATATCTAGCATCTGGAACTGAGGAGCATTGTGGGGAGGTGTGGAAACCCAGTGCAATGGAAATATGAGGCTTCTAATAATGGAAGATATGGAGTCTGAACTGGCCATTTGTCGCCAAACATGGTTTCCAGTGGTAGGACTGGATTACACTCAGTTGAGTTATTGGCTGAGTAGGTCCCTTGAAAATCTCTAAATAGCTCAAACTGATGCTATGTTACTCTCTAAACACTGATAATGGGGCCCCATTGCTGAGGACATCCACACAGCTCATTGAACATAGAAAGGCTGTTGCAGGTGCAGGCTTGGAGTCTTCACTCCTATGTTTGAGTCTCTTTGACACAAGAAGGTACAATGCAGGCAACAGAAAGAAAACCTAGGCACCAACAAAAACCCACCACAACCTTCAATCTGTTCTGCTGACAAGTTGTGTTGGGGCAATGGTAGGAATGGACTGTTGAAACATCAAAACCCTGATGGATGTTTGAAGAATTATGCTAAATAGAAAAAGACAAATTCAGAAACTCACACACTATATGATTGTCTTATAAACCCTTCCTGAAATGAGAGAATTATGGAAATGCAGCAGGTTAGAGGTTGGCAAGGGTTAGGGTGGGAATAAAGATAAGCAGGAAGTGAGTCTGGTTATTGAGAGGCCAACAGGAAGGATCCCTAAAATAGGGGAAATGTTCTGCGTGTTGCTTGGCTGTGACATCACTGTTTTGTAAAATTTTACCATTTGGGGAAGCAGAATACATTGTATACAGGATCCTTCCCTATTGTTCTAAATATGAAAAAAATTGGTAGAGGTCATAGTTTTTCCAATAGGATCACATTAAGATCTTTGCCTATTTTGCTTTGTACAAAGATTACACATCTGTAATAAAGTCATCTGATGTCTGCATTGCATATAGAAATAATGAACTTGGCTGAAAAAATTCAAGAGTTTGGTTTAAACCATGTAGAGCAATGAGTTGATCGACTTTAGGGGATTTCCCCATGTTTGAAACATAGGTGCTTATATCCTGTATGCATATCCAGAAATGATTACTCAAAGTGCAAATTAATGTCATACCTCACATAGTCAAACCTTTTCTGACTCTGGTTCTTTTGCCCTCTCACCCATACTCACATCAAAGCCATTTTGTAATGGAAGTAATGGAACTTTGGTAACTAGGGAAGTAAGTGAACATTCTGCAGAATACTACTTTTTAGCCCTCCCCCCCCCTCAAAAATTACCTAAAGCAGGTGGGTGGCTTCAAATTTAAGTATGAGGGAAAAACAGATTCTAAGAAGTCAGAGGCTTTGGTACCCATTTGGAAAGATACAGGCTATTTTTAGATGTAAAGAGGATGTGGTGGTTAACATGAGCCTGAGCCATGTGAATCCAGTTGCTTCACTTTTCAGAGCTAAATGCATTGTTATATGTTTTTTACACTGCTGAAATACAGGTAGGAATAGGAAACTAATTTTCATTTTTAGCTAGAAGATGACAAATGTTAATGGAAGGCACATCGTATAAAGTGGGGGAGAAAAACTTATCACAGCATGTCATTGATGTAAGGTATGGAAAGGGTGAAAACAGTTGAATTAGGCATTTGGGGGTATATGCATGGAATATGCACATGTTCCTATGTAAGAGTGTAGACGAAGGTACGTGTGCATGTGTATGTGGAGGACAGACATCAGTGCTGGGTGTCTTCCTTAATCACGCACCACCATAGTTTTTGAGACAGGATCTCTCACTCAGTCTGGAGCTCCCAGATTCTATTAGGCTGACTGACAAATGAGCTGAGCGCCAGCAACCAACCTATCTCCTTCCTACCACATTCCTGGGGTGACAAACACGCAACACAATACCTGTTGTTTCATGTGAGTACTGGGCATTTAACTGAGGTCCTCATGCTTATAAAAGAAACATTTTACAGCCTGAAACATTTTCCTATCCCCAAAGAATGGTGCCTTTAACTGTTGAAAATGGCCACCTCCTAAATGTCAAACAGTAAATAGAAGATGGAGAGCTAATTTGCCTTGAGTCTAGATGGTAACAACATACTTTTATAGTGCCAAGCAGATGGTTCAGTGGTTATGAACTCTTGTTGCTTTATCCGAAAACCTGGATTCAATTCCCATCACACACATGGTGGCTCACAACTATCAGTAACTCGAATTCCAGGGGATCCTATGGCTTCTTCTGACTTCCATATGTACCAAGCTGAAAATGGTATATATACTTATATATAGGTAAAACATGTGAAATAAACAAATCTAGCAATGCATTCTAAGAATGACACACTTTTACTTATGAGTCTCTGGAGCTGTGACTCAATTATTCTTTACTTTGCAGCAATGAAATAGAAGTTGGGAAGTTCTAATCCTGGGCATATATTCTTAAATGTTAAAGCCATATCTTTACCCCTCTCTTACTTTCTCCCATTCAATAAACAAATTGAGCTCCCTCCATGACTCTGCAATTATTTTTGCTCACTTTAAGCATGTCGCAATTGAATAACTAAAAATTTAGAGTTATTCTAAAGTTCTGTGTTTAAAAAGGACATAAAAGACCAGACAGTAGTGGCACAAGCCTTTAATCCCAGCACTCAGGAGGAAGAGGCAGGCAGATCTCTGTGAGTTCAAGACCAGCCTGGTCTACAAGAGCTAGTTCCAGGACAGCCTCCAAACCACAGAGAAACCCTGTTTTGAAAACCAGGGGGAAAAAAGGACATAAAAGAAATAAAAGAAGACAACATGGTCATTTAGCATTATAAAGCAAACTCAGATTCCAAAATAGAAGTGTCACTTAACCTCACTTAGCCTTTATTCTTATCCAGCTACTAAATACAAGTAATAATTCTTATAATTCAAATTATTTGGGAAATTAAAAGATATTTTAGAGTCAATTTCATAAGTGATGTAAGTAAAAGTATTAGTTTGACTCATATATATGAGTTTATCAATAGTGAATGTTGTTATACTACTTCTGATAAAAATTATGAATTAATTCTTTACAAAATATATGTTAAAATTAGATAATAAGTAAAACAATTAGCAATCCACTCACTGAGTATTGTCCATGAGTTCAGTGGAGACATGAGTCATCCTTTCAGAAACTGGTTCATAACTGTAAGCACTGCTTTCATCACAAATTTAATCAGAGTCATCTTCTTTCCTTCTAATTACTTCATTGATGATGTTGTATGGTCAACATGTTAAAAGATAGGACAGATTGCCCAAAGTGTATTGCAATAAGCTTTATTTTTGTTGTATTTAGCATCTTTTCATGAAATAAACTCACTTTTTACTGTCTTACCCAAACTATTAGTTCTTTCCTCAGAGGAATTACGAAGAATAAGAAACTGCTTAGCTTTGAATTAAGAGTACATGTGAGTCTTCGGCTAAAAATCTCCAGACTGTGTCATGTTCTCTCTGTGATCTGTAGTACAAGTAGAGTTGACTTATAAAACATATTTTCTTCCGAATTAGTTAAGGCTTGAAGTAGTGAGGCCACATTCTTTTATTTCTTGTAGTTTTCCCATGAATTAAAATTCCTCAGATTGAGTTTCTCTTTTTCTCTCTTCCTACTTCCCTCCTTGATTCCTTTTACTCTCTATAAAAATATTACATGCATCACACACACACACACACACACACACACACACACACACACACATATATATATATGTGTTTACAGATCACTTTCTCTGATTTTTTACTGTTCATCTCAAAATGTCAAATGACTTTATTTATATTAAAAAAATAAATCCCCAGTCTGACATGCAGGATTCTTGGAAACAAGTATTATCTATCACATTTAGCAATATTTTTCCTCACATGCTTTCTGCTAAAACAGAGAATTGCAAGAATTGTCCGATTTTAGCACCAGGAGCCTGTGATAAGTTTTCAGGCCAAATACACACACTGTGTTCCTATTTGCAAATGCCCATTGATTGCAAAGAAGATACATGATACTGACTTACCAATTTATTATTTTTCTTAATGATGAAATGGGCATGTTGTTTTACAGTAAAGTTTATGAACTGCAGAATCTAAGAACTAAAAACAAGCTAAAAGAACCTAAAGTGAAAATGTGACTAGCAAATAAAGGCAAGATTTCTGCTGAAGAAACTATATTTCAATGGCAATTTAACTGGGGAATTGAAGAAAGTAAGAGCCTGCCATGGGCCACCAGAGGCAAGTAAAATGCCATACTTAAGCTTTTAGACTGGAATCTTTCCCATTTCATTTTAGGAAGAGCATAGTACACTCTTAACTACTTCATATAGGCCCTTGAAAGTAAAAAACGTCCTTCTCTTTCAATTTATCCTCCAAGTTGAAAGAGTTCTATGTTGTTGATAATCTCAATATGCTCATTTAGCAAAACAATTCACTAAACCCCAGGAATGTGAGACTATTGTCGCTAAACAATTTTGTTGTTTCTGCTACTAAACTTCAAATATTAGCATTAATCTCCGTTTCTCCCTGCTGTGTCAATTATCTGTTTCCTGGACAAAGACAGTTCTCTTAAACGCATCATGCTCAGTTGATTGGAAAATAGAAATGTTTATTTAACTTCCTCACACTGAGTCCAAGGCAAATTGCCTAGCTAAGGAGCTCTGACTTGATACAGACACATGCAATGCAGAATATACTCCTCCAGTAAAACATAAATAATAAATTAAATTCACAACTTTAGTGTAAATGGATAGAAACTGAACATTGAACTCATAAGCTATGAAATTGAGCATGTCTACAGCCTTTTTTTAAACACTTAAATGAATTATCTTGTCATTTTAGAGAAATGCTTTCTCTGATAAATTAGAAGTCAAGTTTCCACATTTTTCTTTTCATTCAAAACAATTTTGTAAGAGTATCTCCCATTTGTCACCATAGCCTCCAAAGCTTGTATTTATTTATTTTGTCACTTTCAGTAAGTTGGTCTGTTGACAAAGAGACAGTGTAATCCAACCCCTCTGTGCCTTTGTTTACCCTCCAAAAGGATACTGCTCATTTATAAACCACTTTGACAGTCTCTCCTGGCACATTCTTTATAAAATGCAGTGTTCTCATTTGCATTTGGTACTGTTGGTGTGAGGTGATATGCCCAGGTATTAAGTTTACAGTGGTAATATGAACTAAGTTCTTTTCTAAACTCGAGGGAGACAGTCGTGAAGTGGCACCAAATGGCTGGCTCCACTGGAATCGGAGTTATCAGGATACTCTGTCTGGGGCATGATAATGACTCTGTTGGTGACAGCCTGTCTACTGCCTGGTGTATTCATAAAGAACACTTTTTCTGGGGGGCAAGGCCTGTGCTGGCATTGCGTCTCTGCCATCTGCCAAAGCATATACCCTGTAAACTTGACTCACTTCACATTTCACACAGACAAATGTACTTTGGAAAATAGCACCTGTGAGTTTCCCAGTGCCTGCATTTGGTTTTATTTTTGAAAGAAACATTTAATTGTTGGAAATAGATACTTATTTCTACCACCCAAATAAAATCAACAGTTGCCCATTCATATGTTTAGCTTAATGGTGGGCAGATCTCCTCTGTCCCCAATACACACTGCTCACAGAACTAACATATTTTAAAAGGATAGTAATAACATAATAAGTCCCCATAGGCCAAGCTTAGCACACATGCCTAAGAGGTAATGAGGAGCCAGACTGAGAATTCGGGTGGCAATCTCTGGAACACTTAAATGTTCCAAGATGCTTTGTTCAAAATAACACTATAACCAACTTGACTAGGAAGCAGTAGTCTAATTTAGTATTCTCTGATGTTCAAAAGAGCTGATTTCCCAGTTTGAACAATTATACCACATTTTGTAATCCTACAAGGTTAGTAAGGGAAAGTCCAGGTCATAAGAACTATGAAAGACAAATACCATAACAAAGTCCTCACTTAAGTATGAAATTCTCACAAATGTCTAGACTTCATAAAATCAAGCTGCTAGACAATATCCGAAGGTTTTCTGAATTATTTTCATAACAAAGATTAGGTGGCTTTGATAAAGTACCTAGAAAACACAAACTCTTAGTCTCATAATTTGAAAAGTATCATATTGTGATTAAATTCAACCACTTTATGGTTTTAAGTGATAAAAGATAGGCAGAAAGAAAAAAATGAGGAACAGGAGAGCAGACAGAATGAAGAATCAGAGGGTCCTAGAACATATTGAGAGAGAATTCTGATTATGACTACATTTAAGGGAGAAGCACACTAATAAGTAATGTCTGCCCCATTAAACAAAGCATAATGTGCAAGCTGCTGACCTGGCTGGGAGCAATTCCTACTTGCCACTAGAAGGAGACATTTTTTTTTTTCTCAAAACAGAAATGGAAGGAACATGACAAAGCGATTGAACCATAATAAAAGCCCCAAAGAATGGTCACCAAAACAATGGCTGACAACTTGAGGGTAGAAAGAAATCATAATTTTCAATAATGCATTTAATAAATCATTTGAACAGACAAGGAAGAAAAATGAGAATATGAGTTTTTTTCAGTGCTTAATAGAAAGAAAGAGACTGGGAACTGGCATTTTGGGGGGAAGTGAAACCATCTTATCAAGACCAGTGTGACAAATGGGGAGAAGCTGTTGAAAAGGGACATCCTTGGGATGCCCTTCCTTTGGTGATGTCAGAAAGATGACTTTAAGTCTCAGAAAAGTTTTCTTAAGTATCCTCACAGGAGAAAAAATGTTCCATACAGTGTAGCTTGATAGTTCATCTGCAAAAGAGAAAGAACTGCTGACTGAGTCAAGACACAAATGGCTCTACAATAGCTCTCGAATTATGAGCAAATGTTAATAGCAATTGGAAACTCAGTAAGTGAGAGTAAGAATGAACAAATCAGGAAGTCAATTTGTATAATATTTTTTTTAAAAAAAATAGATCAAAGCTCATCTCACCAAGAGCCACACTGACCAAGTCAGCCTAGTATGAATTCAGAAATAAAAATACAATTCCGAGTAAGCCAACCACTTCTAAGAATTAACTTATAATTCAACCATTCCAGGTACATTGCATGTATGTAAAATAAGTACACTTGTTTTTGTGGGTTTTTTTTCAAGTACCCAAGAGCTACTTGGGTACTTTTGTCCTTACATGATTCTTCCCATCACAGTTTACATTAGCGGAAGTTTGGATAGTATTCAAAAATTTTTAATTGGATAAGTCAAAGTGATCTCACCAGAAGAGTCTATGGCAGACAGTTGTTGATGAAAGCAAGCAGATAGAGAGAAATGGAAAGAGAGAGACAGAGACAGAGACAGAGATAGAGAACACTACCTGATTACCTGATGATCTTCTAGCTGATTTATAATTTTCCAGTGGCATATTTCTTCACTACATTCTGCTTGAAGCCAAAATCCATAATTTTTTATCATATAGTATAGATTACCTAATCCTAAATTTTAGGTCTGAAATATATCTCCTTAAATAAGGATTTTCACTGAGGCATAGAGTATTATTCATGCACGCATACATATGACTAACATGTTGACATATTTGCATTGTCAAGTAGTTCAAAATGACATAAATCACACTGAGGTGCAATAATATTATACAATATTCTATGCCAATTTGATAGCTTAATGCAGCCCTTTTATGTTCAAAAGTGAGAAAGGAAAGCGTTATTTTAAAAAATCATCAGTGCAAGAATGTAAGAAGAAACAAAGCATAATGGAACCATGATGTCTACTGCACCCATAAGCAGTGAAGTGAAGATCTTGCCAGACAGCTTAGTTGATCTTACTATTTTCTGTTTGTTTGCTTTTCTATAAAACCTGTCATTAACATGTGTAGCAATGGTTGGAAACACTTGTCTTTTATTTTAGTTACACTATTCTTGACTAATAAATCTATCAGCCAGAGCTGTGCCCTTAATTGAAATAGAATGTAAACATGAAGAGCCTCAGGTGTGACCTGGATTATAATTGTGACCTATCCAAGGGGTCATGGGTCCTGTGTGACCACTGTCAATCAGATTGCTCAGTTCACCCATAAAAATGAATACATTCTTTAAGTGAATCCTTCTGTATTTTAATGTGTAGTGACAAAATTTTCCTACGGAAGAGAGAAATTACCTATGGAGATACTGCAGAAAAACACCTATTTTAGATTCTGAGAAACAATTGTTTAATTATTTTTTGAGATTGTTTTAATTTAGGAACAATCTTATTTAAATACCAATCCCAGTTCTGTCTCCCTCCAATCCTCCCATTCTTCCCACCATCTCCCCATCCCACCCCCCATGGAGGGTGAGGCTTTCCATGGGGGAACATTAAAGTCTGTTATATTATTTGGGGGAGGACTAGGCCCTCCTCCATGTCTCTAGGCTGAGAAAGTAGCCATCCATTGGTAATGGGCTCCCAAAGTCCATTTGTGCAGTAGGGATAAATACTGGTTCCACTGTCAGAGGTCCAATAGACTGCCCAGGCCTCCTAATTGACACTCACATTCAGAAGGCTTGGTTTGGTCCAATGTTGGTTCCATAAACCCAGTTTTATGACTGGGTTCAGTCTGCTCCCACTTGGTCAGGCCAGCTGTTTCTGTGGGTTTCTTTCTCCAGCATGGTCTTGACCCCTTTATTTGTCCCTCCTGCCTCTCTACAACTGGATTCCAGGAGTTTGGCTCAGTGCTTAGCTGTGGATTCTGCTTCTGCTTTCATCAGCTACTGGCTGAAGGTTCTAGGATGGCATTTAAGGTAATCATTAATCTCATTATAGGGGAAGGACATTTAAGGTAGCCTCTCCCCTTAGATTCTTAGTTGGGGTCATTCTTGTAGATCTGTGGACATTTCTCTAGTGCCAGATTTCTCTTTAAACCTATAATGGCTTCCTCTATTAGGGTATCTCTTTTCTTGCTCTACTCTATTCTTCTCCAGACTCAGTCTTCCTGTTCCCTCATGTTCTCCTTCCCCTCCTCTTCCCCCCTACTCTTTCTCCTCCCTCCCTCCCCACCTGCTGTGCTCCCAGTTTGCTCAGGAGCTCTTGTCAAATTGCTTAATTATAAAGGGACTTCCAGCAATCCTTTCTGTATCCAAAGCCATAACACTATGTAGAGGGTAGCATTTCAACAGGAGGCTTAGGTGATATTCTTATTGGTTGTCTCTTGATATTGGGAATTGGTAACTCAGAAAAGTTCCTTAAAGTACTAAGTGAAAGCACGGAAAGCAAATGAACTGGTATGTGAAACATGACAAAATCATGATGTGCAGCACAAAAACATAGATACAAATGTCTACAGCCAAATAAAGTATAAGCATTTCATAATTTCATAATGAAGAAACCACTGCCAAATGTATCCATATTAATAATCCCCAAGAAAAAGAAAACAGCGACTTTCGCACATTTAGCTCCATATGTGGTTTACACTTAAAGGTCTCTCTTTTCAGGTCATGTTTATTTCCTAACAAAATGGAATCATTTTTAATAGTTATGGAGATACTATTATCCTATTTATTAACATTAAATTGGCCACCTTATTACCAGTGAAGACAATAGCTCTAGACTGATGCTATGGTTTGTACCTTTGATAATCTATGTTGCATCAAATTAATTAAAAGGGACTCCAAGTTACTGACATGTTTTCAGGTTATGCAATGCTGTGTTACCAGCTCACCATGCTTATGCCTGCACAAACTTGGCTTTTGTTCTTTTTCAGCCCCACCCTTTCCTTCTTTGAAGTTATTGCCTTCTTAATCAAGTAAAGTAAGAATGCTTATATAAGTTGGGCAAGGCAGAAATGCTAGGTAGGTATTTATCATTTCTCTACAGGGCTCTGAATGACAGGAAGAGTTCTCTAATCCCAAGGGAGCATCACTCCCTCCTGATCTGAGTTTGTCCCTGACCCCACACCCAGGTGATTGCACTTATTTTTTTATGTGACAACTGCTTGCTATGCTGACAGAAAGATCAGCAATATGACCCAAAGTGAACACTGGCCATGATTCCATGCTTTGATAAATCATTCATTCCGGCATTCAACCACTATGTTATGTGCATTGTCCATGTGGTCATTGCATGGGCAGTTGAAAGGGAAGGAATCGAACATCAAAGTTTCAGTTCCTCTTAGAAGTACATAGGCTGGTTATATAGAAGCACAGATAGGCAATAGAACCAAACTGAAGGGCTGAAGAACTGGAATCAGTTCACCAGCTGCATGACTAGGGGCAAAACTATGTCATTTCGCCACATACACTTTCCTGTATTTTGAAGATCAAGGTGCCATCTGCCTCCATCTGACTCTTATGCTTATGAAGTCACCAACCACCATCTGTGGTTCAGTTTTAGCTCTTGTCTATTAAGTTCTGTTAGGATGCTTAAAGATGGCCTCTGCTGTTTGTTTAAACAGTCCATTTCATTTCAAAAGATGATTTGAAATCCTAAAGTGCTTGCACCTTTGAGGTAGAAACAATTAAGAAGTTGAGTCCAACACATTCTCTCCATCCATGAGACTAAAGGAAGAGGATTACTCAGAGAGAGGGGCGGCACCCCTGTTTGGACCCCCCAGACAGCTGAGTCTGTGGAGATGCTCATGCATCTTTTGTCAGTGGCTTCTACTTGCAGGTGTCTTCTCCACCATTCAATCATACATGATAGTTAGGAAGATTAAATGCATCCAGGAAAAGCAGGGAACACTACCACCGTTTTTTAATCTGCCACACTCTTCCCTACTTCCAAGCCTATTTGACAACTGCATTTATTTCACATTGCAATTGCTACAGGTTAATAATATTGTTTTATCGGGAAACATTTATCTTGAGGAAGAAAGTTATCCTAATACAGCAGATAACTTATCCAAGGACAAATAGAAAGGGGGCTGTGTCTAGAGGGTAATGCTAATGCCTGGCATGCTATAAAAATAAATGAAATCTGATTAACACAACTGGAGAGAAGAGTAAGTCACCGTTTCCATGAAATATCATTTTCCTGGTTGGAACCATTTCCATTTTTTTTTGTCAGCTTAAAACACTGTATTAAGGATGAGATGGCTTTGAAACAGGAACAGATATCTCAAACCTTAAGATTATAAATGGTGTCGTCATCTTGTAATCCTGAGGGTTTAATCTAAAGTATTTTCTCCCTAAAATTGATAGAGAAACACACTAGGAATTCAGAAGATTTTAATTAAAGTTGTTCAAAAACATTTAATGGAATTTTAAAGGCTGGCTCACTAAGCATTTCTGATAATGAGTTTAAT
The DNA here is from genome assembly GCF_003668045.3 of Cricetulus griseus. NCBI lineage: Eukaryota > Metazoa > Chordata > Mammalia > Rodentia > Cricetidae > Cricetulus > Cricetulus griseus. The sequence continues at coordinate 225,955,235 of NC_048596.1, forward strand.
TTATGCAAGAAATTTCTTAATAAATTTGGCAGTGCCAAAATAGCCTACCTGCATATAATATATATTTTCAGGGAAGCATTTTTTAATTAACCAGCTTTTACTAATTCACAAATGTTAGTTCATTTTAAGCCCCATTAAAATTGGATTATTAAATTCATAGTTTAAAAATAATAGGAGCAACTGCTTTTTAAGGAAGGAAAACAAGGCACAAAGGTTGAGACAGCATTGTCTTAAAAATAGAGATAATTTCTTTTCTTTTTTTTTTTTTTAGATTCATTGATGTGTTAAGTAAAAGAAGTTTGAGTTGCAGGCTGAGGAAGAAGGAAGAAGCATGATTTATTCTGAACTGGAAAGCTGAAACAAATCCTGTCTGAAATCCCTCCTTGTTTTCCTCTAAAGTTGCCTGTGGCACTGGACATAGTCTCCAAGGTTACTCAACTCAGCCCCATCAAAGCTGAGTGACACAGGGGTTGGCAAGAAGATGTCAGCCGCAGGTGGGCTGCTTAGAGGTGCAGGTGCCAATTCCATAATAAGTCAAGTTCCTAATGATAGCAGCTTGCATTTTTGTGAGTCCATTTTATAAAGGACAGTTTGGTTTAGATATGGTAAGACTTGGAAGGGTATGTTTGCTTTATTTGGGAAGAAACTTCCTACGTGCTGTGTTGACAGACAACAGTTGCAAAGTGCTAGGTTTGAAATCCTTTTTTTTTTTTTTTTCTTTTTTTAACTTAGCAAGGTCTAGTTTGGGAACAGCAGATCTCAACCTGTCTCCAGAAAAGATGAATGACAGGGAGGCAATTAAAGCAGGAAAAGAATACAATCACAGCAATGTTATGTTATAGTAACAAGAGTACTTGCTTTTCACTTTTCAATGACATTTTCTAACAAGCCAACAAAAAAATATTGAATCTTTTACATTCATAAACCCTAAAGCACGTGAATTAAAAAAGAGGTTTGAACATGTGAAGTGATGGGCTACTCTAGATGATCTCACCTTGTGTGTGCAGAAAGCAATAAGAAAGAGTTATGTTACAAAACTCTAACTTAGTCATCTGAGAGGTGGTGTGTGTGTGTTGAAACTGCTCATTATGCTTATTAATTCTGTGTTTGCTTGTTTCTTTGTTTTGAGATAGAGACTGGTCTGGAATGTGTCTGGAATGTTTCATCTTCCTGCCTTCTATTCTCAAGGACCTGACCTACAGGAACACACCACCATGGCCAGCTTTTTTGTTTGTTTATTTGTTTGTTTGTTAATCCTTCAACTGACTGCGAAGTTGTATAAGAAACTTGGAACAGCATGGATAGTATCAGAAAGAAAAAATAATAATATAGAAGAGCAAATTTTATAATTTATTTGTTTGTACTTTATTTATATCTGTGTTTTGCTTGCATGTATGTGTGAGGGTGTCAGATCCATTGGAACTGGAGGTACAGACAGTTGTGAGTTAAGAGTCATGTGAATGCTGTGAATTTGACTCAGGTCCTCTAGAAGAGCAGCCAGTGCTTTTACTCACAGAGCCACCTCTACAGCCACCATTAGAGGATTTTAAAAAGTTCTTTATTATCATGCACTAACTACACATTATTAATGTGGTCATTACCATATTTTCATATATATTTATATTTTATTTTTATCATATTTTCCCAGTAGCATCTCTTGTGTACTCTCACTGATGTTTCTTTCTTAATAGTTCCTCTATCAAATAAACCCTTTCTTTCGTGACAGCCATTCAATAAGAAGACACTATAGTAGGGTATGCTTGCACCTGCATGTATCCAAGCACTAAGGAGACTAAGGTTGGGGGATCAGGAATTCAAACCCAATCTGAAATACAAAGTAAGACCATGCTATAAACCAATGTAAAGAAGAGGGTTGATGGAAGACAAAAGGGGGATAGGGAGAAAGAAAGCAGTGTACTGGTGGGAAACAATATATTTTTGTTAAAATATAATTGCATCATTTTCCCTTTCCTTTACTCCTTCCAACTCCTCACATGTCTTCTCTCTCAAACCCCTCCCATCTATGTCTTATTCCCTCTCAAAATCATGGCATACTTTTCTCTGATTATTACTATTACATATATATAAACACATGGATATTCAAATAAAATCGGTTGAGTCCCTTTAGTGTTTCCTATATATGTGTGATTCCTGGCAACCAGGGGTATTGGATAATGGAGTGGTGGGCATCTCTGGAGAGGACTAATTTTTCCTCTCTGGGAAGTCAGTACTTGCCTGTGTTTCTTTATCTAGACGTAGAACCGCCTTAAGATTCCCCCATCCCAGGTTAGCATGTCTACTGCTATTGTAGGTATTATGGTTTGATTAGGCAGACATTTGCTGTCTGTCAAGGTATAGTTTTCTTCCTATTAGTAGGAGACATAATCTCACAGCACATTTTCTGGTCCTCTGGCTCTTACAATCTTTTCTCTCCCTTTTCCATGGTGTTCCCCTAGTCTTAGGTGCAGGGGTTGTGTTGTAGATACTCCTTTGTGACTGGGCACCTTAAATTCACTTGTTCTCCAAATTCTGTCAAGTTTGTGATCTACTATAATGATCTTCACCTGCTGAAAACAACAGAAGCTTCTTTGATGAGGAATGGAAGCTATATTTATCTATGGATATAAGTATTTAGGGTATAGTCAGGAATTATGCTGGTCTAGTAAAGGGGTAAGAGTATATTTTTCTTGAAGATCTGTGGTTTCATTAGTCTTAGGTAGTTGGCTAGGGTTCCAGTAACAAACATTATTTTCCTTCATATCTTGGTGATAACCAACAGCTCTCTAATTGGACCGAAGGCCCACTCACCAAGTACTTTTATAATATTTAGGTTGAGTTTTTAAAATAGAACAACAGAGTTTTCATTTCTGAAACTTGTTGATACAACATATTATGTTTTTGTTCATATTGCTCTGTAAAATGGAAGTGTCACTGTGAAAAACCAAGATGGGCTCTTCTGAAATAGAAGAAAGTAAAAAAGGACAGATTCTACACAAGGATTTGGGTCTCTTCCTTATTTCCTGCCCACCAGATACAAGGTAATTAAAAAACTTAAATCCACTTTATTTATTTTAATTGTATTTGTATGGCATTTTTCTGTGTGCTTGTCTGTATACCATGTCATGCCCAATGCTCCAGAAGGCCAGAAGAGGGCATCATATCTTTGGGAATGAGAGTCACAGATTGTTGTGAACTGCCTTCGGAGTGCTGGGAATCCAATTTGAGTCTTCTGAAAGAGCAGCCAATGCTCTTAACTGCTCAGCCATTTCTCTAGCCCCCAAAACAGGAGGGAATTTTGCAGGTTGCTTCTTCAAATCAACTTCTGGTGTTAGTTTTATTCAAGAAATATTGAGTGGGTGTTTCTTACGTGGAAGGTAGCCTTCTAGGGCTGAGATATAGCAATCAGTATTACAGTTACTGTCTTCACTTCACATAGTTTAGAGTTTGGTGTGTGGTACAGCATTTACTAGTGAAAAGATGTCTTTACCTCAAAGCATAGCCACCCACACTCTGATATCTGGAGTCAAATTCCAGTTGCACTGCTTCTTTCAATCAGTTCATTTTTATAACATGGATAGTACAGCAAGTCTTCATTCCCAAACATCCCCAGGAAAATGAGCAAGTGAAGGATTTCTTTTGAAGGCAAAAGGAAAGCAGTAACCAAAGCAAAGATACCCGAGGGGCAGTCACATATTTTCTTAAGTGTCATCTTTTCAATTATATAGAAAATATAAAATAACTTTGCTAAATACTGTATCATCAAGCCTTGTTCATTTCAGATTCATCTCAACACCATTGCACCTTGGAGATAAAAAAGTATGATATTCTAAAATGATCACTTTGGTGACACATTCTAACAACTTCTCCATAACTTACATGTCTGATATTACAAAATCATTTTAGGTTCTCAAAATAATCAATCAATGTTTTGGAAGATGTTATAGGTATCTATTTTTATGTGCCAACTTTAGAAACCAATTAAACAGACGTTTATTGAACAGAAGTTTGGATCTAATAGTTGGGTGCTAATGAAAAAATAGAATCCATTTAAGACTTTAAAATTCAGTCCAGAAGCTCAAAGGGTGAAGGTGCTTGCCACCAATACTGATAACCTGAGTTTGACCCCAAGGATCCTAATTATGAGAAGATAAAACTTACCTCCACATGTCTGTTCTTGCACTTGAGGAGGGGTGTATAAACAAAAGAAAAGAAAATGAGAAAAATGGAGTGAGTTAAAGCTGCACAATGGTTTACAGGGTGATGGGATAGCTGAAAAGAAAACAGGAATAATGAGGCAACTGGAGCTTTCTTTATAAGGCTTGTTGTAAACATCCTCACTAAGCAAGAAGCACCAAAAATATGATGAGGCAGGAAATCTAGTGTTCCCAGCATAGGGACTGGAATCCTGATGAACTTGCTTGGCATAAAGCAGAGCCATAGAGAAGGCGTGGATTTTTATACTGTGCTGGAACAGAGGAAGAGATAGTTATACCCAGTATTCACTCTAACTCAGTAACCCACACCCTATTCCCAGAACCTCACCAGGTGAATCTGGCTGAAAGTCACTTAAGAGATGGGAATCCAATTTAGTGTCTATCAACTAGAACAGGGTAACTGAATCATGGATTTAAAAACAAACAAGTCTAAAAGAAAACAGCAAAGGAGACTGGTTTTATCTTAGGAAGAGTAACTGAAACAGTTTTTACTTTAGGAAAGGCTGAAGAAAGGGAATGAGCACAGACTACACCAGAATCTCCTTATCTTTCATTAATTTTGCCATGAGCCTAAGACTACCATACATTATTATTTCAACAGGTGGCAAATATATTTTAAATTTACTAGCAAGTTTAGAATAGAGAAGTTGGAAAAGATTAATATGATTAAAACTTCAATAATTGTGTGTAGCAAAATAACCAGATAGCAAATGTAACACTTAAAAAAGATTATAGTTAGAAAATAAAAGAAAACCCTCTCATTAAAATTTCATTAAAATTTATTCATGGATGGGTGAAATGGCTCAACTGGTAAAGACACTCATAGCCAAGCCTGATAAGCTCAGTTTAGACTCATGGTGGAAGGGGAATACTGGCATCCACAAGTTCTCCTCTGACCTCTGTGCACATGCACACACACACACACACACACACACACACACACACACACACACACACACACACACACACACAAATACACATGCACACAAAATTAAAACAAAACAAGAAAACTTCATTTGACTACAAAGTATAAGGAAGAGTCCAGTGTGGTGGCAAGAACCTACAATTTCAGTAGCTGGGAAACTGAGGCAAGAAGATCATGAATCTGAGGCCAACATGAGCTGCAGAGCAAGATTCCAGCTCAAAAATTTAATCATTAACTTTAATGTGGTAATATATGAATGATAGGGAGCACTGGAATACTACCAAACTATACACAATGGAGGAGGAAATCAGAAGACCCAGAATGCCCCTGGGTGGTAACATTCACTACAATGAACACACTACTCCTCAGATTCAGTGCATGTGAGTGCATAGCTAGAAAGTTCAGCTATGGTACACTTGTCTTTGTCAGAAATTCACTTCCCTTTGTGGAGAAAGTACAAATAGCTTTGGAGTTATCTGGAAGAATTAATAAAGGAGACTGTTTAAGTCATGTTTACAAATATATGAAGGATAAAGAATAACAATTAAAATTTTGAGTAATGCTTACCAAAGCCTTAGTCACTAATATTTATCTTATAAGACTAAAGAAGCAAGTCAACGGAGCAAAATTAAGAACTCAAATGTATAGACCTATGTGCACTCAGACCAACCCTATGATAAATTCATATATATCTATATTCAAATATAGGCATAAAATGTGAAAGGTTATTTCAAATCTTTAAATAATCTTTAATTGTATTAGCATCCATCTCTGTGCAGTTAGCCTACCATCATGAACTGTGTTGTGCATTGAAGAGGCTTGGGACCCATTTTTAACAATGAGTGGCATTTGTTGAATCCTTCATGTATAGAAATCAACCGTATAGTATAAGTCAGTTGACATATACAGACTCATTTAGTCTTTTCAGAAATTTACAATACTCACATGACTTTCATTATAGGAGCAACAAAATAAAAGCTTTGTAAGGACAAGAAAAATTTCCAAGATTATTCCTCAGAACCACAATGTGGTTCCCAGGACCAACTTCAATAACAATCCTTCCAAGAGCTGTAGTATTGTCCAACCTCAACCAATTCCTCAGTTGACATACACATGTCAATTTTAGCTCTCTGGGGTCCTACAAATGACCTTTTTCTTTCTTCACTCTGATAACTCAATTGGCTATTCAAAGCTGCTTGATAGGTGCTCATGTCTCTTCAAGCACCAAATATTCAGTATTATAGGTCAGTAATTTTTCCCAGTCCAGGTGAGCTTCCACAGTTGCAGTCTTGTCCCTGGGCTCTGGCAACAGAGCAGCCCTGCTTCCAGAGAGTTGAGTTATTTGTGCGCCACAGACTGTGAAATCAGAGACAGTGTGTTTCTATGGGAACCAGCTTTATTTAATCCAAGAGGGCAGTGAAGAGTAATTGCCGAATGTTACAGAGTGAAGAAAAAGTTAGCCACACATCACATCCTTAGTTTGAATCATTATTTCTTTCACTTCCCTTGTTCCCCTTCAGAGATTCTTTTTAATCCTGTGTAGCTGACGGAATTGCAGTATCTTAACCTAACCTAATAAACTCTGTAAAAATCTTCAGAACATCTCAAACAAACTTTTGATACATTCTCTAGTCTTCCTCATCTCCTGAAATTGAAATGACAATACTGGAATGCACAGAATGTATTAATTTAATATAAGGGTCTTGAGTCTTTGGGAATGAATGTGCAGAAGCTATGAGAATAGGTAATTAGGAAAGCTAATATTAATATTCTTGTCTCTATTTCTGAATGTTTACACTTACTCAGTTGTCTGATTCTAATTTTAAGTCAAGAATTAAGCAAGGACTCATTCTAATTCTTAATTTTTATACTCATATTCACTTTGGGGCCATTAAAATAGTAAGATGTACAACATTTTTTTCTAATTTATGTTTCTTCACATAATTATTATGGTAAGAAACCTTAAAGAATTTTTTGTAATAAATGTCAGTCTCCTGCAGAAACTCATGTCTGACAAAATATTTCAATATTACCCATAACAAATAATTTATATATAATTACATACCTTTGAAAAATAATTGATGATTAACACTTATTTAGCATAGAAGAATGCGCATGCTATGGCACAAATATGGATGGCGGGAGAAAACTTACAGAGATCAGTTTGTTCCTTCAGCTATATGAGCTCTGGGGCTTGAAAGCAATCACCCTTACCCACTGAGCCATTTCGACAGATTCCAGAAGAATAACTTTAAGTTTTCACATTAGCAGGAACTATAGTCACAATTTGTCATAACTGAGTTAAGATCTGACTAAGGGAATTTCTGAGTGCTCATAAGTACTTTCCAACTTTTTATTTAGGGGATAAAAGACACCATGGCATGAAATGTAAAAAGTTACAGTTTTCAAGAAAAATGCTTTTCCAATTTTCTTTTCACTTTAGTTCATTTAATATATTTACATTACATTAAAAAGAATAGATGTCTCAATTATCTTAACATGCATGAAATCAGTGTGTATATCACTTTACCATGAGATAAATTTAAAATATGGTCATTCGGTAATATAGAAATTAAAGATTAAAAAGTAGATCAGCATTTATAAATTAATTAAATGTGAAAATTTCATCATTAAGGACTGTGGAAATTTTAAACACACCGAAGAGTGCACTTTAAGATCTCCAGCAATATTAAAAATTTAATGACTGCTTATTATATGACACCTGCTGAATTGATTTTTCTCTGGTGCATTTTACAACTACTTAGAAGGACTAGCCAATAGCATTAAGGTTCCTATCTAAACTGCCAGAGTACTGTATGCATGTAGCAAAAGTTGGAGCTCTATGTAAAGTGTTCTAAAGGACAGCTGTCCCCACGGTGAAGCACTTTGCAATGAATGCCACCCTTTGGACATTTTTCCAAGGGACTTAATTACTAATGTGCCCCAAGCATGTTTGTCTTTACCTTATTTGTTTGGAAAATGAGGAGCCCACTGTTTAATAAACACTAGGAGAGGGCCTTCAGCTCATTGCTTTAAAACTTCAGTGTAGTTTTCGGGTTCATATCTATTCTTAATATTCATAAACGAAAATGTTGTCTAATGTCCTGTGTAGTACAGCACAGAGCTTGGCAGACACTGAACAATCCTAAAAGTCAACCAATACCTATAGAATGACCATATGTTAGAAATTTAACAATTTTCAATAACAAAATTCAGATGACTAACTGAACTATATAAGAACTATATAGCCAATAATTTTAAATTATAATATACATGTTCACTTCTAATACAAACAGCTGAAATGATAACCAATTTTCTATTTTCTTGATGCTTTTCTCTTTCTTTTATGTGTATATGTGTTTCTGTTTGTGCATGTGTGTACTTGAATGTGGAGGCCAGAGGTTGATGTTGTATATCTTTCCTCTACCATGTTGTGCTACCTAGACTGCGGTTTCTAAATTGCCATAGGGCTGAAAGCCATGGAGCCAACGAAACATGGGCCAAAATGTGTCTCCACTGCTAGGATCAGCCACATTCTAGGCATTTACTAATCTCTATAGAAAAGAAGATTCTGGTGAATCTCACAGCAGATATTAAACCTTCCACCAGTGAAGAAAGAAGAATGGCTCTACTACTCTCAAAATCATAGCTGAGCTAACACTACCCATCCTCATGATAGCTAGAAGTGAGCCATCTTTACTTTTGCTACAATGAGGAGAGTAATAGATTTCTCTGTGTGTTTGAATTACATGAATAATGAAATTTCCAATTTTAAATTCAAGACAAAAAAGACAAGGAGGTTTTTTTTTTTGATATAGATAAACTCTCTTCAAATCATTTTAAGCTTTTCATAATGTATCAGTTAGTTTCAGTAAGCAGTCAGTTTTTGTATTCCAAGAAATTTTTACTTAATATATCACTTGTAAACAATTATAAAACAATGTATTTCCTTAAATGGGTACAGTTGAAGTAAACTAAAAAAGTTATATACCTTTTTGGGGAATTTACAGAGTTCATCCAAGATTTTGTAATTATGGAATCATTGTGTGATACTTCAATCTTTCATTGTTCATGAAAAACACCACACGCACACACACACACATCTTGATTGAGAAATACATATTTTCAGGGATGCAGTGCCTATTAAGGCTGCACACTGAAATAAAATAATAGATCATTACACATTTAAAAACAAATAATGAATCTTCAAATTAAGAAAATTGGAATATTTGCCTATGATAGTAATGTAATGGTAAGTATCTCATTTAGTATCAACCAAGAAAGAAAGGAGTTGAATTTCTCAATTAAACATAACAAAACAGCTGGGCAGTGGTGGCCCATGCCTTTAATCCCAGCACTGGGGAGGCAGAGGCAGGCAGATCTCTATGAGTTTGCGGCCAGCCTAGTCTACAAAGCTACACTGAGAAACCCTGTCTTGAAAGACCAAAACAAACAAACAAAAAACATAAAAATATCTGTCTCTAAGGAAATGTTTTAGATTATACAGGAACATGTATGAAACATGTCATAATTCTAGTTATAATTTCAAAAACAATGATCAATAATCATATCTGAATTAAGGATGTCTCTTTAATCCTTTGTGTGATGTTAGAGATATTTCCATACACATCTTGCTTAATTGTTTTTTATTGAAAATAGATATGTTTTCATAAAATATATTTTGGTTATGGTTTCCCCTCCCCCTACTCCACCCATTCCACACCACCCTATCTCATCTATGTTGTAACAGTTTCTCCCAGATTGGAATGTTCCATTTTCAGAGATGCTCCTCGAACAAGAATGTAAATACCTCAAAATGGCTTCAAGAAGTCCCTGAAACTGATCAGATTCACTAGGCTCCTCCCTCCCGGAGTAAGCAATATAAAGCTGCTGAAATCATTCTCAAACAAAGCCAAGCTGTAAGGAAGATTGAAATCAGACCATTACCTGGAAGAAGCAAAAGACAGCCAAGCTTCCCAAAGATGTTTAGACCAACTACGGCACATAGAAATGAAACTCTTCAGTCTGTCTAGATGTCTGCAGAAATTGAAGTATGCTCCAGGTTTTTGTCACCTCTACCCAGGTGTCCTTTGGTAATGCAGATGTCTTTGAGTAATTGCTACTCCTCCTATAAGTAACCCCTCACACATATTCCTGTAAGTAACACAATAAATCCCTAAGGTAGATTTTAGTGGTACCATATATTGGTCTGTCACCAGAATCCCTGTCTGGGAGAGAAGACTTGTGTGTAGCGTCTCTGCAATAAAAGTTTTGCCACACAGCACTGTCCAGATCTACACCCTTTTTGTCACTCATTAGAAAACCAACAGGCATCTAAGGAATAATAATAAATAAGACAAATCAAAAACACACTAATTGGAATGTGACAAAACAACCAAACAAGAAAATGGGCCACAGGAAAAGCACAAGAAACACACATAGTCTCAAAAGACACTCAGGTTCGAACTCACAGGAATCCCAGAAAACCCCCAAACTGGAAGCCATAATATATACATAAATGACTTGCAAGGCAGAAAAGGAAAACAAAATAACAGACAACCTCCAAAGATGCTTTTGAAGTTTACTTTGTTGACCATCTACTGCTGGGCAAGGGGCCAACAATTATGAGTGGTTTGTTTCCCCAGTGAGACTCCCCTGGAGAAAATTAGCTTTTTATTTGCTAGTGACTATCAGTTGGAGAAAAATTCTGGGTTAGGGGTGGTATATCTGTCTTATTTGGTTTTTATCAGCTCTAGAATCTCATCTAGTGCAGACCTGTGTAGGCCCAGTGCATGGTCACAGTCTCTGTTAGTTCATATGTGTGCCAAGCCTGTTGTCTCTTGAAAGCCTTGATTCCTTGGTGTCCTCTGTCCCCTCTGGATCTTGCACACTTTTTTTTCTTCCTGCACAGAGTTCTCTGAGCCCTGAGAGGAGGGATTTGATTGAGACCACCCTTTTAGGAATGAGTATACAAAAGTCTCTCACTTTCAGCATGTCTGGCTATGGTTCTGTATTTGTTCCCATCTGCTGCAGGAGGAAGCGTCTCTGGACATAGCTAGTTGACTAGTGATGATTACCTCAGTACCACACTCTGAGCACCTTGCTTACCTTAGGATGTTTTAAAATTCCCTTTTCCTGTCTCCTTCCTTGTCACCTCGCCCCCCTAGTCTTTATTTCAATTTATTTTTCTCTCATTCATTTTCAATATATTTTTATCTTTTAAGCAATATGGTATCATTCCTACAAGATGACAATTTCCTATCAGTAAACTGCACAGCCATTGGAGTAGGAGACTTTCAGCAAATGGTAAGACTGAAGGAGTCTATGAAAGTATGTTGATCAAGTGTGACGCACTGGATGAAGACATCCACTTATGGCTGGAAGAGTCATCTTTCTTAAAACCCGACACATTCACGGTGAACTAGTGCCAAGACAAATGCCGAACTATAGCCTGGAAATACTTAAACATATTATTTGAATTCTCAGAAGTATCTATTTTTTTCCTTAAAGTAAACATTGGCATGCAAAGCCAATAGTCTGAGTAATCCTGTCTTGAAGTGTAACTTTATTTGTTATGGGGATTTGCTCAGGGAAGAGAAGGGGAAAAATAAGCCCAACCCTACTGCATCTAGCACAGAGAGAAAAAATCACTGTTTCTGCAACATTGGAGACATTATTTGAGGCCATGTAAGTGACACTGCCTAAAGCTACTTCAACAATTCGCAACTAAAATTTGATTTAATTGTTTTCAGCAAAATGTTCAATTGGCACAGGCCTCAAGCATGATTCCTATTTGTCTCTTTATTAGCAGTTGGATACTAAGTTCTACAAAAGAGAAAAGCCATAGCGCTTCTAGATAGCTTGGCCACAGATACTCCCAACACAAAGCAAGACCCAGTCCATTATTCTGTGGTGCCTTGTGTCTCCTGAACACATGGATCTGTCAAGGCCATTAAATTCCTGCTGTTAGTAGCATGAGGGTCATGGTGCAAGGGTTCTATAGATACACTGTAATTTCTAAATTAACTTGTTTGTGTATATAACTTTATTGTTTAGTGATGAAGTGTTCATAATTTTGATAAAATCCAAGCAGAGATTTCTTGATGCAAAGGATTTTGTTGTTTGTTTTGTTTTGTTTTGTTTCATTTTATGTAGGAAAGACTTGGTTATACAGATCTGTCCTTGTTTTGACTTGATGCCTGCACAGCGCGTCTGGATCAGATTAAAGGCACTGACTGTTCATCACCATGCCCTGGAAACTTTCTAATCCACATTCCTGGTCTCTTCTCTGCTCCCATCACCTTTCTTCCATCACAGATCTAAATAGAACAGTGGGATAATCATGCTCCATTTTCCCACCAGAGACATACTATAAAACATTACTGAAAATAATTCCCATTTTTCACTAGTTGTATTGCTTTTTACAACTCTTCAAGCTTATTTTGTTTTGAAATTTTTTAGTTTGGAGAAATCCCTCACAATTATATTATGTGGCTGTCTGCCAAAATGCCCAATCACTCTCAAGATTTTTTTTTTTTACTTTTATTGTCATTCACATCCCTGACTTTAAATGAGAGGTATTCTAAATATCAGTTCATAGGCTTTGTCTCTTGTCTATCCAGAATATATATTGACACATTTTCTATTAATACATGATTTTTAGCAACTTCTATGTCATGGTGACCTTTGACATCAGAATTTTAGCTGCAACTTCTAGCCCAAGCTTACAGCTAAATGCATATTGCTTACTGATTTTAATTCTTGGATGTTACACCAGGAATCAAACTCTCTCAGTCTGTAGGATCTATATCTGTCTCTTTACTCAGGACAGATATTGTGGGGTCACTAATGTACACTATCTTTCAATCCCAGATCCAACCAAATGGCATTGACTGAAACTTCCAAAGTGCAGCATGAGTTAGCCTGCTTCATCTCTTGCTTAGATGGTCAGAGTTGCCTAACGAATTGCAAAACTTCAGGATTTGCTCTTTGACATTTGTCAGTGGAGCAGCCAGAGTGTTGTTTGTTTGTTTTTAATACAAATCATGCCACTTACTGTGGTTAAAACATCTTGTTGGGTTCTCTTCATCTAACTGAAATGTCAAAGGCCTCTGCTGCTATAGGCTCTACATGACTTGGTCCTCCTTTAACTTCTCTAATTCTTCCTGCTACATTTTCTTTCACCTGCAGGCTCAGCAACTTTTTATCTTTATGCTTCTTTAGATATGTCACTCCAAAATCAGAGTAGGATGTTATCTATTACAGAAATATGAAGGGAGAATTTTGCAACATTTAAGAAAGTGTTTCCATAAGAACCACTCCTCTGCAAGAAGCCTTTGCAGATCAGAGCTAGTAAGTGGCTCTGAGATAGACTTCTGACACGAGAACTTCTGGTTATGATGCATTCTCAGTATCCATGCAACTGGTGGCATTTAGCTTTTAGACGTCATGTAACGAGACTTTTTTTGCTGTATGGATGGAATTACAAGAAATGGATGGAATAAACTCACTGTGGGAGATCCCTCAGTAGATCATCACCTTAGAATTTTGCCCTATGGTGTGCACTATGAATCCCATCTAACATACTTGTTTTGCCATTAGTAAGAACCAAAATGACACGAGACAGTGAGTGTGAGTGATGCTTTGGTTAAAGTGACTTCAGACAATGGCCACGATGAAGTGGTAGTTCAGACACTAGTCCTAGATTCTGATTCACGTTTACAGCAGAACAACTCAATTACTGTGTGGTTCAGCTGGTTCTCTGTCCATTCAAAATATCAATCTTTTCATCTGCTTCTTGAGACAACATTATCTCCTACTTTTAGCTCCCTCCACCTTATAACATCTCCTTCCCTCTTGCTCTCCAATATTTGAACCTCTTTTAAAAAAAAATTGTTCCCCTATGACAGAGAATATAGCACATTTATCTTTCTTTGTTTTGCTTATTTCCCTTAACATATCTTCAAGCACAATTTTTCTTGCAAATGGAAGGGTTTCACTATAAAAATAAAAGATATCTATAACCTGCACATTGTACAACAAATCACTGCATAAATGTCAGTTGAGTCATTTTATTGCATAGTTTCTTAAAATAAAAGCCAAGTTGTCTTAAGAAATTTTAGAGTACTATTCATTTGTAAAGAAAATGAAACTCTTCCAAGTTGGGAAAATAGAATTTGAGGACACTGTGTTAAGTTAAATAAGCCAGACACAGAAATACAAGTACTTCATGTCTTTTTGTTACATGTGGAAAGCTTTGTAAAAAAGTTCTGACAGCAGATAGAGTTAGGAAATTGGAGAAGATTGAGGTTCTAGGGATGGGTTGGGGGGTGTTGGTTGGGAACATGGGAGGCTGGGAGGGTGAGGGAATGCTGGGATGGATATGTAAATATGAGTGCCTCTAAAAAAGTGAAAAAAATTTAAATTAAATTAAAAAAAACAGAAAAAAGGAAGTAGAAATACAGCTGAATATTGATTTGAACTCACAGAAATTACTTGTGGTGTAGTGAAGCATGTACACTGAATACTTACATTTCCTGTACTTTCATATGCAATCCACAAGGAGACCCTGCATTCCCATCCTTGAACCACCAGCAGAGAGACAGTTGGAAACAGAAAAGAATATCTGGTTCTTAGTCCATCAAAGCTGCCTACCTATGAATGCACTCATTTTGTCATGTGATTACTTACACTCAGTCAACTTTACTAGACGCTTTCTCCCAAAATGTGACTTAGAAATCCAGCTCCGTTAGTTCCCTCATTTTAAGTTTATTTGTGTATTTCTAGTGCTGACTCAACTCTTAAAGGTTTCCCCTCCTCTGTGCTTATGTTTGTAAATCTTTTATGTCTACTTTGTATATCCATCTATCTATGTATCCATCTATCATCTATCTATATCTCTTTGTGTGTGTGTTTTCAAGCATGTGCAGCTTCGTATGTATGCAAATCACACGCACATGTGCACAGCCTTATTGAAAGATAGAAGACAATCTCAGGTGTTATTTATCAGTCTACCTTGCTTTTTGAGGTAGGGTCTCTCATTGGCTTAGAACTCACCAATTACGTTTGACAGAGTGGTCAAGGAGGCTGATGGATTTACCTGTGTCTGTATCCCCAAAGTTGGGATTATACATATAGCATTGTTGGCATGGATTCTAAAGACCAAGCACAGGGTCTTGTGCCTTATACAATTAGCTATCTCCCTAGCCCTGGTGCATACATTTTTATAAACAATGTAAAACACTTTTCTTTGCAGTCCTTTGGGCTTTACTTTATGTTGTTAATCTTGACTTCGTGATTACTTCCACATTTCAAACTACTACTACCCTGTGTTAGAATCTAGTTTTCAGGAGCCTTTGTTGTTTTTCTCTGCCATCTGCAGTGTGTTCTCCCAGAGCCCTTGGCTCTCAATCACATGACCATTAACTATAAACATAACACATGAGCACCAACTACTTGTCACAACATCTAAACACTTAAGCAGTTATTTCTCAGGCATTGCATGTCTAGGATTCCTGTTCTCATGCAGCATAGCATATGCTCTCATTTCTCAACTGACAGACCTGCAGAGGTCTTCATCCTCAAGTATAAGAAAGCAAGTCTTCTATCCACCTGGTTACCCTTTCCACCCTTGCTTCTATCTTTGTCAATGAGGTTTCCTGTCAAGTTTCTGGAACTTCAGAGTCAGAGTCAGCCTTTGGGCAATTTCAGAGCTGTACAGAGAATACGTTACATCAGGGTTGAAATGTTTCCTTACTGTAATTTATCATCATCCTCAATATATATTTTAAGATACTTTGAGATCCTTTCCCCTGGGAAAGTTATAAATTAAAAGACATTTTCTTCTGTAGTCTTTAGAAGCAAAACAATATGGGTTTAAAGTGTTCTATGCCCTAACAACAAAGGCTAAAATTGAAAGCAATCGACTTTTAATGACTGATTTTAAATTGAGCTGTTACTTAGAAGTAAAGCAACAGCACTGAATTTTTTTGTGTTCTTTTGTTTTCCCAGGTGTTAGCCATCCCTCGAGGCTTAACTGGCTTGTGTTTACTCCATCTCCAGGCTCATTAATGATGACAGTAAATAAAACCTAACCAAGGAAGCAAGTTCTTTTAATCTGACAGGTACTCACCAAGCAGTCACACCTTGAGATGAAGAAATACCCTTTGCCAGAACTCCCTACATTTTTTTCATACAATAACTAAGCTCTGTAGCAATATGATTTATTTTTATTTAATTGTTAGGAAAGATCCTTGGCAAAGAAAATTACAATCCCAACTCCCGAAGCCCTTGGCATTCTTTGTTAATGCCACCTGCCCTCATTATGCTGGCTGCTTTGTCCAGAGAAGTGAACTTACTTTACCTTTGCTTTACTTAAATACGTATTTGATATGACAAAAGGATTTTGAAGAAGACAGAATGCAGATCACTGGGAAACAATGTATTTTCATAATCCAGGAAAAACTATCAGTTCTGAACATAAAAATAAAAGAGTCCTATGCCTAGAATGACAGGTACATTTTATAAATAATTAATTTTTTATTTAAATGAAGATAATCTGTTTTCTCTTTTTAACCATTAAATAATCAGTTCTAGTTTGCAATAGCCAAGTAATCACCAATGACCATTAAGAAGGGAGACACCAACAATAGTACCATGGAGATACCCTCAATATCTCTCCATCTCTCATTGTAACTTGGATTAATTTGACTTTTCTTTTTTCCTTGATATATTTATTTGTTTGGAGTTTTAAAATAGGATGTATGAATAAAAAAATGTATGGAAGAGTATCTCTTGGGGCTGGTAGGCAAGAGGAGCCACTCCATTTAGTGACAGAAGCAGAGAGGAAAGTGGTACCCCAAGACTAATGCCATCATTAGCCTTGATCAAAAGTGCATCTCCATGTAGCAAGCTGTTATTAGTGTAAAGAGTCATGGATGACCAAGGTGATAGGGTCAAGTGACTGTTGAGAGATCAGCCTTAAATAAGGTACCCACATCACCCTCTCCAAGACCTGGAGGTAGAAGCAGCAGAAAGAATGTAAGAGACATACGAGGCAGAGGTGGGTCATGAACCACTGTGTTACGGGCATGACATGTTGGTGCTACTTTTGAATTCACATTAGCTGCTGTTTTCTTCACAGGGTCTACACAAGATTGAGCCAGTAAAGATTCAGTCATAGGTGAGGGTAGGGCTCATTGGGCCCCACACTGTCCAGGAGAACTATTATAATTTACTGGCTGTTGCAGGAGAGAAAGTCATTGTCTTTAGTGATACAGCCACTGGTGAGTTACTCATGTTCCACACCCTTGTCCATGTGGGCAGCCCTGATTCCACCCAAAGGTCAAAAAGTAAAACCAAACCAAAAGTATATGAATGTGGGTGGAAAGCTGATGAGAGGAATGTTGGTATGTGGGCATAATAAAGGAAGGGAGAGGGAGTGTAACTAGTTTATACTATAGATTATATGTACATGGATGGCATTGGAAAAGAATGAATTAATTTTTAAAAACATGTATAAAAATTTGTGTAGTATATTTCCTTTCTCGGTTTACTTTTGAACTTTTCCATGATACTTCTGAGTTGTTTGCCCTGAAATTCGAATGTTGTGGTTCTGACACTCCCAATGTGGCTGTCAGGACACAAGGTTTTTAGGACAAAACAAGAATAGAGGAGGTTACAAAGTAGAGAGGCTTTCTCGGATTGTGGCTTTATGTTGGTGAGAATGGAAATAAGCACAGTCTATGCAAAAGGGTAGGGAGACTCTGGAAGTTGAGTTAATAAGCTGAACTCACAAAAATTTCACTTGTACTTCTTCATAAGCAGAATACAGAGTTTAAAACATAACAGAACAAGTTTTATTTGGAAAGAAAGGGAAATTAAGAGGGTAAAAGGAGGGGTCCATAGCCGGTGAAGTGGCTTTAAAAAAAGCCTGAAGCAATTTGTATACCTTAGGATGTCATAATGAAATTCTTGACTTTGTACAATTAATATAGATTAATAGAGTCTATTGGAGAATAGTGTCTACTACAGGCTGTGTGGAGTGTGGTGAGAGAAGAAGAGGAGGCTCCTTAGTAGGTACAGGAACACAGCGAGGTGGAAGTCATCCATTCCAGTGGTCCACAGAGGAGTCAGATGAATGTTTTGCACAATAACCTTCAAGCACAGTACTAATACCCTCAAGGGTTAAGCCGGAAGTGCCCAACACAAAGTAAGCATAAGGAAACCGAAATGTAATTACCTTTATTGTTTGAACAGTATTACTGTACACATGGGTTGAACTGTTATGCTGTAGCCCATAAATATGTACAGTTCAAATTATGAATAAAATAGAAACAATATTATCTATATAATATATAATATATATCATCCACAACAGTGCTTCTCAACTTTCCTAATGCTGCAACACTTTAATACAGTTCCTCATGCTGTGGTGACCCAAACAGAAAATAATTTTCATGGCTACTACGTAACTATAATTTTCTACTGTTATGAACCATAATGTAAATATCTGTGTTTTCTAATAATCTTAGGCAACTATTGCGAAAGGTTTGTTTTACTCCAGTGGGGTTGAGAACCAATGATGTATCAGATTTATCTATCATACAGCTATCCATCTATCTACCTAACAGTCCTCTTATCATCTATCTATAAAGGATGTGAAGACACAGAAGTCAAATGGAAAGAAACTAAATCAGCGACTTTCATCTTCTACCTCCTCACTCCAGAACTGTGAGAAAACATTCAGTTGTTTACTTCTCAAGTATACTAGGGAAAACTGAGGCCACATGTAGCTTATTTTTTTGTAATGTTGCAGCTTTAATATCATGACTGTAGCCAGCTCAACATTAAACGTATCTTTTAAAATCCATTTTATAATTTTTAAGACAAGGTCACATTTATCTCAGTCTGTCATTAAACTCCCTGTGTTGATGTAGTTAACCTCTAACTTCTGAACCTCCTGCCTTCAACTCCTGAGTGCTGGTATTGCAGAGTGTACCAGTATGCTTAGTTCATGTGGTGCTGGGTTCAAGCTCAGGACCTTCCTATACATGCTAAGCCAGAACTCTGACACTCAGCTGCATCCCTAGCCTTTGGCCCTGAAAGATATAATTCAATTAATTTTACATGTCTTGTGTTGATACATTTAGGTGGTTGAAGTTTTCTACTATCAGAAACACTTCACAGATGTTCACATTTTTCATCTTTGCTGATACTTGCTCTAAAACTTTGTTGTTGCCTCTGTGGTTGAGTGTTGGCCACTCTGCTTTAACTTCCACCGGTCACATCGTTATCAGACTGTGCCTGCACACCAGTTTTCTGGTCATTTTGTTTCTTTCTCTGGACTTACCTGTTTACTTTAGAGCTTCCCTGCTACCCTTGTGTGTTTCTTGTTGATGCAGTGTTTTCTATACTTTCTAAGTGCTCACACTAGACTCCAACTTTTGTTCTTTGCTTGATGATATCTTGTGAAGGACACAAGATTTTCAACTTTGGAGTCAAATAGTTTTGTCTTAGATTTTTGCAAAACTTTCTTCTGGGAAAGAAGGCTTTTGGGGGGCTGGAGAAATGGCTCCGGGGCTAAGAGCACTGACTGTTCTTCCAGAGGTTCTGAGTTCAAATCCCAGCAACCACATGGTGGCTCACAACCATCAGTAATGTGATCTGGTGTCCACTTCTGGCACGCACTGTATACATGATAAATAAATAAATAAATCTAAAAGAGAAGGCTTTTTGTTTGTTTGTGTGTTTGTTTTGATGCAATGTAGAGCAAACATATCTCCTTTGTTTCCTCTGATCCATTGTTTTTATACAATGCGATGCACAGTTCACTCTCCTTTTCCTACTTATCTCCAGGGCATAGCTACTGTGCTCTCCTGGGCTCTCCATACCTATCTCCTTTCTCTCCTCTCTGTCACTGCTTTTGTCTTATATCAAACTCTTAAACACAACAGCGTTAGAACATATTCTGGTGTGTGATAGTGTAACTCTTCCGTCTTATAAAACTCATATTTTGGTGTATTTTATTCCTCTGTCTAAATATAAATAATCAGTTTGTCAAGGTCTGTTGATGGAGAAATGTATAACGATTTCACTAGGATTTTAATGAAGCTAAATTGGCAAATACAATTTGTAACATTAAATATCCTCTTCTCTATTCCTTTATAAAGGATGAAAATTTCAAACCTAGATTTTATTTGTCACTGTAACTCAGAAACAAAGATATGATAATCATGCTTCTGCATTACATTATTACTATTGGGATAGAGCTTGATTATACAATTATTATATCATCCTTTTCCAGATGTTTTCATGATTTCTAATTTTCTAATTTTAATAAATCTTCAATCTGTGTTATGTGCACATGTTTTCTTAAGCCCTTAGCAATGACCTCCCTATTTTAATTAATGCTAACTGGAAAGGAAGGTATATTATTTTTGCTTTAATTAAAAAAACTTGCTTAGTAAGTCAAGATTTCCTGATATTATCAGTTTTCTATTCTGTTTTTTTCTTTTTTTTCTGCTTTTACTAACCCAAATTCTACCATCTCTCTTCCCCAGTCTCCCCATCCCTATTTAAATCTCTAACTCCAAGTATTTTCCTCATTTTTTCATGTCACCCCTACTCTACTCTCCCCTCTAATTGAATTTTCTCTTGGGCTGGAAGATTCTAGGTTTCCATATAGTTTTTGAATGTACTCTTCATTTTGGCTAAGACTTCTGGTAATACCCCACTTCCCCACCTCCCACCATTCTGCTACCAGATCCACTCCACTCTATTTTCATTTTGCCTATGCATTACTATCCCTTTTCTTTTAAAGGCATTAACACCCAGTGGCCTATATCTAGTCTCGTGGCTTCCACATGGACTCTGAGTTAAACAGACAAAACAAAAGTATTGACGCATCAGCTGACTGTTTATGACAGTTCCAAAGGACCTACCTCTTTCTAGAATACTAGGGATGGAGGTACACACATTTAGGACACTATTTAGCACTCTTAAATTTTTATTAATGTTGGTGATAAGGCTTTATTTAATACTACTTCCAATATTTAGTTCTCTTTGATATCAGCTGAGATGTTGGGGACCAGGGATGACTTGAGTTACTAATTGAGTCCATTATACCCTTTCCTGGTACCCCAGCTCTCTTAAGTGATGGACTACCAACCAAGTGGCCAACCAGATACCCTTCATGAGAGTCCAACTATTTTGAGCACTTTGCTCTACTCTGTACATACTCCAGCAACTGCTGAAGAGCAGTGCAACTGCAGTTAAATGCATTCTTTGAATTGCATGCACTAGATTTGAAAAGCAACACTCTGAGAAAGAGAAGCTTTGGAGCTGCTGAATGACTTGTAGGTATTCTCACCCAGGGCAGAGCGGAAACACTTTCCCCTGGTGACTTAATAGAAGACCTGTGATTAGTGCAAACATAGTCTTTCATTTGCATGAAGGATGTGCTGTGTTTGATGTATATACACTTACTCCTAGGCATAGTATTCTTCCATAATTGCTACAAACATGTCACCATACCTGCTGTCTGAAAGTTGGATTTTTAGTTCACTCTGAACTATTCAAAAGACACTCTTCTGTACTGCTTCATTATACTGCAATTTTAGGACCAACAGAACAATTCTCTCAAATAATATTTTGTTGTCTCATTGTGAGCCTTATCACTGAAATGAGATATAGGATTCAGTATCAAAGGGGTAGCAGAGATGGAAGCTACATGGGGGTAGGAGTAGATGTTTCCTCAACCATGGCAGTGGCCACAGCAGCAGCTAGCAACAAGACTTCCAAAGAGCAGCTAAGATGTAAATAATAATGATAAGTGATGGAGACATTAATAGTGAAGAGATGAAGATGGCAAGATGTGGGTCTTAGTCACTGAACATGTTAGAGTAAAACAAAGTTGTGAGAGCCACAGAGCTCAAGGATCACAAGCCCAAGAGTTCTACCACTGGTCACTGATGGTGATCCTGACACTGATCTGAGAGATGGCTCTCTGTCACCATAGGACTGAGTATCCAGGCATCTAAAGTAGGTACAAGGGCTGCTCCTTTGAAGCTGAGAGTGACAGCAGCTTCCAAGTGATGAAGTTACTTGTCACTAATGCACAGAGCATTATCTCCAATCTCTGTGCCTTGACTCATGTCTGTGGCTGGTGAAGCTGGGAAAATAATCCTCTGGCTCTAAGGGATTGAAGTGTAAAACTCTGGGTCTTCCCGTTCATCCAGAAACCTCTTCACTTACTCTCTGATTACAGCCATTTTCTGAGGATCTGGAGTTATATTATGATAAATGTTTAATAAATGTCTACTAAAGAAATACGATAATCTATACATTGTAAGGGAATTCCTTAAATATTTGTGTCATATGATTGAATTTGTACTACATGCATGGAACAAGGGTCCAATAAGTATTTATTGATGAAAGAAAAGAAGTAGGTTACCCAGCCTACCATCTATAACCCCAGAGAAGTTTGAACACTCTTCCAGAAACAGATGGAAGCAGATGCAGAAATCCACAACTAATTAATGGGCCAAGCTCTTGGAGTACAAAGTGATGGAAGAGCAAAAATATGAACAAAGGAGTCAAGACCATGATGGGGAAACCCACAGAATCAGCTTACCTGAAATAGTGAGAGATCACTAACTCAGGTCTGACAAATGAGAAATCTGCATAAGAACAAACTAGACTCCCTTAATATAGGTGACAATGGTGCGACTGGGACAATATATGAGGCCACTGGCAGTGGGTTCAAGACCTAACACTAATGCACAAATTGACTTAGTGGAGCCCATTCTATATGGAGAGATACTTTGTCCAGCCTAGACACAGAGGTGTGGGGATGAAGAGGTGCCTTGGTCCTGTCTCAACTAGATGATGGTACAGACTTAGTAGACTTCCTATGGGAGTCCTTACCCTCTCCATGGAGCAGATGTGAGAAGGGGCAAGTGGAGGGAGAGGGAGGGGAACTGGGATTGGAATATAAAAAATGAATTAATAAAAAAAGAAAAAATAAGTAGGTAATCTAACTTTACAGAAATGATGGGAGATTGTATGGTGAAATGGCTTAGTGAATAAAAACGTTTACCACCAAGGCTGATTGCCTGCATTCTCTAGGACCCGCAAAGTGGAAGGACAGACCTGAATCTTGAGAATTTTCTTCTGATCTCCATATATGAACTGTGGCACAAACACATGCAAATAAATAAAATGTAGCAACTTAAAAATAAATAATCTCTGTGAGCCCCTATGAGGCCAGGTTATTTGGTTCTGTGAGTTTTCTTGGGATGTCCTTGACCCCTCTCACTTTTATGATTCTTTCTCTCTCTCTTCTGTAAGATTCCAGGAGCTCCACCTAATGTATGGCTGGGGGAGAGGGGTCTTTTTTGGCTTCTGGGACTCTTTCAACCTGGGTCACCTTTGGGGAACCTTTCACATTGGGTCACCTTGCCCAGCCTTAATACATGAGGGAGGTGCTTGGTTCTTACTGTACCTTGATATGGCATGTTTTGTGGGTGCTCATAGAAGACCTGCCCTTTCCTAAACAGAAATGAAGGAGGAGTGGATTGGGGGATGGGAACAGAAAGATGGTGGGAGAGGGATTGGGAGGAGGGGGGAGGGGAAACTTAAACCAGGCTGTAAAATAAATAAATAATCTGCATTTCTCAGTAGACTAGTCATAAATTCAGACTTTAGATTTGCCCTAAAATCACTGATGCCAAGGATATGCAATTATATAATGCGAAGACTGTAATTCAATGTGCTCGTGTACACTATTGGGAAGGGGATGGATAGATGCTAAGTTCTCAAGATATAATACCAATCAAACTAGAAGAAATACACACCA
Organism: Cricetulus griseus; assembly: GCF_003668045.3. NCBI lineage: Eukaryota > Metazoa > Chordata > Mammalia > Rodentia > Cricetidae > Cricetulus > Cricetulus griseus. Next base: position 225,979,230 of record NC_048596.1, read on the forward strand.
GCTGTTCAGAATAAAAACATACTGTGCCCACTGTTTAGGACAAGAGAGCAAAACATAATCTTTTTTAAGAATGCACGAGAAATGCTGCAAAGCAAGCTGGTGAGCAGGGGAAGCAGGTCATTGAGAGAGGCAGGTGGGATTGATGCATTGAAATTCACTTCACGAGTTGTATTAGAGGGTAAATTTTTTTAAGTATTAAATGACAATCCTACTAATTAAGTGTATTATGATACTTCTGAATTTATTTTCATTTATTAGAGGGTCTTGTTGAGTCTCTTACAAGATCTCACTATGTATTCTAGGCTGACTTTTACTTTGAAGAAATTCTCCTGCCTCAGCCTTCCAAGAGCTATTATTACAAATTGCCTCCCAACCTGCTTAATTTTCTTAATTCTCAGCATGATTTTTTGTTCATTTTTCAGGAAACAAATATACTTCCTACCCCCTCAACCAAACTAAGGAGAAATGTATGCTAAGAGTTCTGAAACTACTGTCCATTTGGGACCTACGAGTTGGTTAAAATAAACTGTTAGAAATGATTTTGTCGCCTTAAGGTACTTTTGTCACAGTTCCCAGTAATTGAAATTTTCTATGGCTGTTAAGAATCATTAAAATAGCCATTTCTTCATCAATTAGAATCTTGCTGCCAGATTGTATGACACTACATGAACCAGCTTTAATTTGTTATACATTGTTCCCAGAAGGTGAGATGAGATTACAAGGGCTTGCGTGTTAGTTGAGAGATGTATTTTACACTTACCACTCATGGTCCCTTTCTAGTAATTCAAATATAACGGCCTGATCTTGATTAGTTAATCTTTCCACATCAGCATTTTTAGATGGTACTTCATAAAATTTTCACTACAATTAAAAATGCAATTAAAATGGATTATCTAAATCAAAGTCAATCTTTAATTACTGTGTGCTATCTAGATCCTTACTTCATGATAGAACAGATAAAATTCTAACAATTGCTGTGCTAATGCCTTCATTATTAAAAGCATAATAACCCCAGACTCATCTCATTTCCTGTCAGTCCTTTTTTAGGTTGTCATCGAGAAGCTTGCTTCCTTTAACAAGCATGCCTACTTAGTCTGGAGCAGGGTTTTCTTATTATTCACCTACAAAAAAGTTATTAGACAGAGTTCATCTAATTAATCCAAGTCCTTTCATGTAGAGGGACCAAGTGCCTCAATTTTGAGCCTATTTTTGTCCCTTTTTAGTATCCCCCATTTTCTCCATCACCATCTCTTGCAAAAACAATTAAGGAAAATTTTCAAAACAAAGGATATATTGGAAAATGCCATTCAATGTTGTGTCCAAATAATTCATCGTTTTACATTCAAATTTTGCATTCTTATTTCTAGCATTGTGAGTTTTTGGTGGTGAAAAAAATTGAACTTTAAAAACACTAGATTTCAGTTTCCAACATGTTCCATATGCCAGTTCTCAAAATCACTGGGGAAGCCCCCTAAGATATGAGAGCTTTCACACACTCATCTGTAATACAAGGGCAGCAAATATTCTTGGATATTGTGAAACTTAGATATGGATTCCAGCTGTACAGTTCCTGCTGAACAACAAGTAATCAATGAACAGTGGCTACTTTTATTTTATAACAAGCATTTTCCAAGTTACTATCCAGACTTTATGATTATCAAGATAATATCACAACCTAGGCATATGTATAAACACTATACAATAAAAAATCCTAATTGGTACAGTCTGAGATTAGAGATGGAGTTTTTCCATCCTCTCTAAATTTGCATATATAATTGTGTTTATCTACTATTTTAAAGCACCTAACTGGTATCTGATGTGAAATGCTTGTAATCATAAAATGTCTTTATGAAATACCTAACATGATGCAGTATTGCATCAATCTTTTATAAAGGCAATTACACTAAAATAATCTTTACCTCCTGGCAGTGTAGGCTCAGCCAACATTGTTGCACAGTAACAAGAGGATCAAAATACTACATAGTTAATAAGTCAGTTAAATATCATCATTGCATTTATAAAACTCAAAATTCTTTTATCTAGATAAACTGCAGGGAAATTTTTTAAGACTCAAATCGATTATGTTGTGTAACTTTATTTTGGGGGGTAGATGTGAATACTTTATAATGTACACTGCTAAAAGACTAAATAAACCATCCTAACAAAGTCTATAGATTTCAGTGACTACCTAGAGTTCATTCAAGTTACTTAGTATACCCAGATATAAGGGGCACAGGCTGCTGGCCAGAACACGGGTGACTCAAAGGAAGCAGCCTAGACTTAAAGCCCATGCCTGCCTGAGTGGGGCCTCACAGGTTCTACCTTCCTGAAACTCTCTACACAATATGCCAACTCATCTGCTGAGGGAGCTTTTCCTCACGGTAGCAGTGCTACTACTTACATGACCTTGGGGTAAATCTTGGAGGTTTTGCAACTTCCTGAGAGTTGTGAATTTACTTCCTCAACTTCCCAAGACTTCCTGAGTCTTAATGTACCTCCCTCCAGTAGGTAATATTGGGAAGAATAACAAAATGAAAAGTTAGAAATTCTTATTTTCCACATCAGAAAGTAGGCTGACTGGGAAATGTGGGAGGTTCTGCTACATTTGCCATATAGGAAAGCTGAAGGATTGTAATCTGAGGGTGATGAGGGAAAAATGGAGTGAAAACATACAAAAATACAAAAAAAAAAAGAGTATTGAGAGGGCAGGGGTCCAGCTAATGGGGTGCTGAAATGACACACAAGCAATCAAAGGGAAAGAGGCTCATTCAACAGCCTTTTAGAAAAGCACACCAGGAAAGAGCGACACAAAGAAAGAAATGGAGACAATAAAGTGGACACTGATTCTCAGAACATGCCTAAAACAATCCCTAACTTTGACTCAGTATGATGCCAGAGAATTTACTGCTGCTTTACCTACATGGAACTGATCCATTGATGGATCAGGGACATGTTCCTGACAGATTGCCAAAATCAGTTTGGGTGAGTTAGAAATAGAAAATGATGCTGGGCATTGGTGGCACACGCCTTTAATCGCAGCACGAGGGAGGCAAAGGCAGGCAGATCTCTGTGAGTTCAAGGCCAACCAGGTCTCCAGATCGAGTGCCAGGATAGGCTCCAAAGCTACACAGAGAAACCCTGTCTGGAAACCCCCCCCAAAAAAAAGAAAGAAAGAAAGAAAGAAAGAAAGAAAGAAAGAAAGAAAGAAAGAAAATGTCCTTATACTGTAGAAGAATTGCCAGAGATCTAAATTTTACAAAACATTTCCTGTCTTTGTAGTTTTACTACTGATGTCCATACGGCATAAATAAAAATATCTACGCTCAGATGCTGTATTTTAACCACTCAACAGAAGGTCTTTTGTTTACTTCCCAAGCAGCTTATCATACATCATAGCTCATCACTACATCAGCAATTGTTCTGCTTTCAATGTTTTCCACCTAAAGATACATAATGCATCTAGATTGAATCTGAAAAGAAAAACTTTAACGCTCTAGTAGTTATCACTTTGATAGCAAAAAAAGCCTTTGTTTGAAAATTTTGTATCTCCGTGAAAGATTGCTTGCTACAGTTGTAAAATATTTACTCTGTCCATCAGATTTGATTACGGATATTTGGCAGAGATGAAAACAGCTGTATGCCTAAATATATGAACTTGCGAAAAGGAAAAAATGAGGATGTGTGGATGTGCTAATTATAAATCAAGACTAGTTAACGAGTTTGATTTTAAAAAGCCCATTCCACATAGAGGGATATTCTCTGAGCCAAGACACACAGGGGTGAGCCTAGGCCCTATCCCAAAGGATATGATAGACTCTGATGACGCCCTGTGGAAGGCTGCACACTCCCTGGGGAGCAGAAAGGATATGAGATAGGTAGGGTTTTGGCTGGGGCAGGGGGGTGATAGGGGAGGAGGAAGGGAGAGGGAACTGGGATTAACATGTAAAACAATCTTGTTTCTAATCCAAATTAAAAAAAAAAAAAAAGTGAGCCAGTCATGGTGGTATGTGCTAGCACTGGAGATGAGAAGCAAGCAAATCTCTGAGTTCAAGGCCAACATGGTTTACATAGCAAGTTCCAAAACAGCCAAGACTACATAATGAATCATAGTCTAAAAAGGTAAATACAAAATGGAAAAGAAAGAAAAAATAGAATGGTGAATGTTGCAAAGTAGAACAATTAGAAAAATTTGCTCTGATCTGTCCAGTGTCTAAGTTTTGTTTTGTTATTTTTACTTTTGTGGACTAAGGGCAAGATAGAAGTTGATGTCATTCATTATTTTTTTAATTCAATTTTCAAGTTGATTGTAGTTAGAAAATCAAACTAGCACTTACAGTGTTGTAATCATATAATATTCCAATTTTCAGTCAAAGTAATTGATACCACATGCAATGTCGAGTCGAGAGGACAATGATGGGTATCTTCTTCTATTACCCTCTGTCATGTCTTTGTAGATAGTGCCTTCCACTCCATCTGAAGTGTACCACTTAGCTAGTGGAGCTGGTCAGCAACCACCAATAATCCTTCTGTCTCCAAACCCCAGCTCAGCTATTTTCACATGGTGGCTGGGAATCCCAATCCAGGTCATGTCTGGCTGCCAACACTCTACTGCCTGAGTCATCTTCCTAGGTCCCCAAAGTGGTTGGCATTCTTCTAGCACCCACAACATTATTTTTTTAAAAAAAATTGAAACATGTAAAATAGCTCATTCACATTTTTATGGATTACACACTAAAATAACAGTATATTAATTTAGTGGATCACATAAAAATGCATGGTTAAATTAAGTTCACCTGTTCCTTTTACTTTAAAAGAATCCATGGTTTTAGATATCACATTAACTATTTTTTCTTTGTTGTAACAAATACCAAACAATAAGCAACTTAAGGAAATATTTGTTTTGGCTCAAGAAATAGAAAAGAAATCATACAAACTAGCAACAGCAACAACAACAAAGAATCCATTGTGGGGAAGAAAGCATGATTAGAGGGGGATGAGTCAGCTAGACACATATCCTTAGTCATGAAACAGGAAGACACATAGTGCCTGTACATTCCCATTCTCTTTTTTATTCAGTCTGACACATTATCCCTTTGAGTGGTATTACCTACATTTCTTGTGGGTCTTGCCTCCTCAGTTAAACCTTTTTGGAAACATTACCATGGACACATGCGAAGGTATGCTTCCATAGTGATTCGAAATTCCATCAACTTGGCAGTCACTATTAAACATCAGAGACACAGAATTTTTTTAATTAGGAAATATGTGGTTCTCCTGCTAGGGTCATAAGAAAATCACATTACAGATAACACAAAAGTAGTATATAACACTGGACAGAAGATAGGACATAATGAACTCAGAGGAAGCAGAAATTCCTTACCTTAAGAATAACCTTGGCATTCCAAAGCACATAACATCGAACAACTTATTTTCAAATCAGAAGTAACAGTGAATATTCATTTGAAAATAAAGACAGAATTTAAGCAGGTAGGATTTAATTAACCACACTGGAACATAGCCAGACCTCTCCAGCTAACATCTCTGCTCATTAATAGATAACATTATTCCTGCCCTGCTAAACCCAATGTCAGGAACAGAAAACATCCTTGCTTTCCTTCCTCGTTGGTAAATATCCAAAATTAAATAGGGTATTAAAATGCAAGCAGTTTGAATTAAAAATTCAGGTCTCTATAAAAGAGGTGTAGCCACTTTCCCACCATACAACACTATTAATCTGTTACCAGTGGGAAGAATTTATGTATCAACAATATTACCCATCACACTCTAAACTATAAAACTGAGTGATTTGATATTCACCATATGCTGCAATAGATTCCAATCGGCTCTTCCCCTGTCCTTCCCCAACCTGTACTCAACCTGCTCCTCATCTTGTCAACAGTCACCTCACTGTATCCATGCCCATGACGATAAATGTGCTAACAACGTTAGTTGTTCGTCAATGTAGTCACATCACATCCAATAGCAGTGAGTAGTCTTTTCCTTAAACTGTTAGAAAATATGTAAAACTGTGGTAATATCAAAGTTTTAGTATCTCTTCTAGCCTCATAAGGAAGTTGATAATGAAACAAGAGTTGATCGAAGAATGCACTTAAATGTCTGGTTGTTGGGGCTGCTGCCTACAATTCCAGCCTCAGAAATCACCCATGAAACTGTTAACATCAAACTTACTTACTGCTCCTGCAAGCTACTCTGTGGATTGGAATGGTACAGGGGAAACACTCCTCAGTGTGCTTGTTGTGATTTTTGGTGGTGTTAGCTAATATAGGTGTATATAGAATATATAAATTTGAGGGTGATCAAGTATATTCCAAGGCTCATGAAATTTCCTCCAAAACATACAGAAAATCCCAGGTGAAAATTGCAATGCTGTTAATGACCTCCCTGAGATGTCCTTCTATCATAGTTTATTGTTAAAAATGTTAGTCATAGTCTTTATCTAGGAAAGGGTCATTGATGAGTACACACAGGTTTAGAAACATGGCTCATTGAGATGCTGCCCTTGGATATAACACATAGGGCATATTTTTAAAATATAGTTAACCTGGCAGGAGAAATAACGGTTTCATAGGTATCCTCTGTAGCTCTGCATGTTCCAGTACCTAATACTATATAATAGTATATCTAGAAGATTGCATTTACCAATAAATATCTCTCAGATGAATTTCGTTGTTGGTGACATTCTATTTATCATTGTTTATGTATCACAGGACCTTCACTGTAAGATCAGTGCAATGATAAGAATTTATTTAAGGCATTATTGTGTACTGTAAGGAGTGTTCAATAGTAGGCTTACAATCAAATGTTGGGTCTTACTTGAGAGTTCCCCATCCTGAAAAAGCCCACATTGGTTCACAGTCTTCCTAATAATGTGATACTTTAGTACAGGTTCTCATGCTGTGGTGATGCAAACCATAAAATTATATTCATTGCTACTTCATAACTGTAATTTTGCCCCTGTTATGCATCATAATGTACATCTGTGTTTTCCAATGGTTTTAGGCAACCCCTGTCAAAGGGCTGTTTGTTGCAAAGGGGTCACAACCCATATGTTGGGAGCCCCTGGAATAAGGCAAGTACATTCATTTGATATGTACAAAGTAAATACCTTAAACTTGAAATAATGCACTAGGAAATTTAAATTTCCAGCAGGGTTAACATTCTAGTACCTATTGATTTGGGTTTCTAGGCTGTAATGCAGAGTGACAGGAATGGCGTTTAAAAGCAAGGTACATTAACACACTAACTCATCTCTTTTCTCATATATTCCACTTGACATATAGTCCACTTACATAGTTAGAAACCAGCTTGAGAGATGGCTATACTACATAAAAGCAATGAACTTTGCAGTGTAAACTATGTGGTAGTACTCTTGGATTCTGAACACCCAGGGTACCTAATCTGGCTCGGAACTTTGCATTATAATGAACTTAAGGTAACTGTGGCATTATCTTCCAATTTGTGAGATAAAGAAAGAAAACAAAAAAAAGAGAAAGAAAAGAGAAAAAAGGAAGAGAAGAAAAAACCTATAACCAACTTCAACCATCATCATCAAATACTGATAGATAAAATGCAGACATATTTCTTTACAACTTTATTGGCATAAAGAAAAACTTTAATGAATAATTACAAGTTTTGTAAAATATTGCCTATTAATTGTCATTATATACACAATAAATATCATTATAGATGTTTGTATACTCACTTGCATGCAAAATGTTATATAATGATTTCCTCCACATAGGAACAGTCTCTGCCTCAGGGAGTATGGAAACTCATACAACACAGGAAAGAAAAAAAATGCACAAGTCTCCTGAAGTTCAGAGACTTACACAATTCATCAGGACCCTCCTGAAGGAAATTGACTCAGTAAACAATTGGTGGGGAAAAGGAGACTTTCCAATGTGTCCAGTTACCACAAGGTGTACAGAGAGTTCCAGGGATGCAGCTTTCTTAAGACATCACACACTCTGGGGTAAGCATTTTGGTGAAGCAGCTACCTCTGAGTCATCCATGCTCCTATAAGTGCCATCACTCACACTCTTATAAACAACCCAGTAAATTGGTTCACGAAGCTAGACACAAGTGGAATCATTTGTTTTATAAATTTTTGGTGCCTTATCTGGGGAAAGAGATGTTTGTTCATGTCTCCCAGGAAAAATAATCCCACACAATGTTTCCACACTTGAATATAATAAAAGAAAACATCATTTTCTTGTCTTTTATTTTAGTATTTGTTTGATCTCTAGGACGTGGCAGATAATCTACAAAGATGAGTTCCTTCATGTAGCATGAGTAACCTTATGATATGCACAGCTGATCTCCCAAATTCAGAGAAAGCAGAGTGAGTGCCACAATAAAGCACAGAAATTTTGCTCATACCCTCCCACATACACAAGATGTTCAAGAATTCTAAATTATCGTTGCCTCTATTAATACTAGTATCTTCATAATGGTGTTGAGAAACGTTGACTTTATGCCTTTATGACATTAGGAATGCTATTTGGTTTCTGAGCTTTAATAAATCTAGAACATCATCATCACCATCACCATCATCACCTCCACCATCATCACTATCATCTGTATTACCCTCATTTTACCTCTGCTGCAGGGGACAAAATCCTGACCAAAAAAGCAGCTTGGGGATATAAAGATTTATTTTAGTTCACAACTCCAGACAGTCTATCAGAGCAAGGAAGTCTACTAGGGACTTAAAACATCTGAACTATCATATCCACTCTCAAGAGCAGAAATAAAATAAATGCATAGATATTTTCTGATCACTTTACTTTCTCTCTTCTTTATGCAGTCCAGGATCCAACCACAGGGAACACCTCTTTCCCCCTTCCCCACAGTAGACTGGTTCTTCCCATATCAATTAATATAATCATGACAAATCCCCCACATACATGATCACAGGTGGAGCTGATCTATGCTACTCTTTTTCAGGTGACTCTAAAGTGTGGCAAATTGACAACTAAAACTAACCACGTATATCCCTAAAATCATATCTTAAATAAGTTTTAGCTTTTTTTCTAATTACATATCTAATTTTTTTAAATTGCAAGCATAAAAGTATTATATATTATGCTTTTCCTTCTAAAATATTATCTGTAGGCTATCACTACTGAATTAGGTTTATATTAAATCCCCCAAAGATAACATTCCATAAGCTTCCATTTGCAAAATGTAAAGTAATATGGTGTAATCACAATCATTCTTCATTCACACTATTGTCTGGAAATGAGCTTTATAGCTAAAGCACACTGGCTTGACATAAGAAAAAAATCCTAAATGCTTTTTATGGGACTTTGCAAAATGTAACCAATTATTGATTTGAAATCCTGCTTAGCCACAACAGAACACTCTGTAATCAGTTACATTTGGGGCTTTCACCTATAGATAGAAGACATGAAATAGCTGAGTTAATGACTTTTTCAACTGGCCAAATGATATCCCTGGGGGGCAAAATGTAATCCCCAGGACAGGCAGTCATTTCCTATTGTTGCTGCCACACTTATGGTTGGGAGCTGAGCTTCCTATTGCTGGGCCAACAAGCTACTCTAGACCATCACTTATGTTTCTGCAATAAAAGACCTGTGCCAGCCATTTTTCTCTCTCTTCCAAATACCACTGATCTTCCTATTTCCATGGTAACCGACTCCTGCTGGCATGATCAAGAAAAAAAATGATTTGGGATTTTAATTAATTGCTTAGAAATGGAAATGTAACAGGACTAGTGGTTCAACTAAGCACATTTTGCAAAGTGAATAAAAATAGAGTTTCTGGAATACTTGAAATTGTTTCAGTGGCTACAGCACATCTTTTGCTAGACACCTTAATTTATTCCATTTTCCAAAATAAATCTGCCAGACGTACTAAGCCATTTTGTCAACACAAATCATTTTGGCAAATACTTTAATCCATCTTCTAAACAAAATGCATTATAATTTAAATATCTAACCCATCAGTGTGAACCCACTAGGTCCTATCTTAAAATACCCCTGAAATCATGTTTATCATATTTAAAGGAGCTGTCATATCTTGTCTATAAAGGAAAGCCCTTGTGTTTGCTGCATACTTAGAAACAAATTCCCCCACACTTATAGTACCAGTGATTTCTACCTTTTATATAAACCAAATCCTTGGCGTTAGCCTTTAGTACCTAGATTAGAAGAATGAGTCCTGGTATAAAACTAAATAGGAGCCAATCGTGTGTATTACCTAGATTCATGTCTTACCCAATCACAGCTCTTGATCCTCCTGTAACTACAGTACCTCCTGTATCTCCTGTACCTCCTGTCATATCTACAGTAATTCCTCTACACGTAGTATCCCCTATGAACAAAATCTCATCCACATGATCTGGTCATTTAAAGGTCCCATTAACACTAATGCCACTATACTAAGAACTAAGCTCCTGACACTCAAGACTTTGGGAAGCATGCTATATACAAACTATGGCCCTTTAAACATACAACACATACATATATTAACATGGTTTCAAAGATCAGTGCAATGCGATCTATATCAAAGGTAACAAGCTCAAAATCATTTGGAAAAATAATATTAATTAAAGACAACTTTCCTTACTTCTTAACTAAAGCTTTTGAGCAATGGCTATTCCTTATTTATGATTACTGACATTGTTAAATCATATTGCATAAAGCACATTGATATGAAGTCAGGCAATATGAAGGATACTTATATGAAAAAGGGTATTATCTGTCCTCAGGGAAAAGAAACAGGGATGATTTGCACACAAAAGCATTGTCCATATGCCCAACTGAATGAAGAGGAGCAAGCAAGTGTGTATTAATGGAAGCGACTGATGTGAAAAGACATGACACTAATATCAGCTTCTTCTTACAATCTATCTCTCAGAGTAACTTCAACTCACTGTCAACCATGATCCTAATCTTGGTATGTGATAGTGTCCTTGCTAGATATCCTCAGGAAATCCTGGACTTACAACTGTGAAACATTCATCACACTTGTGACTATTTTTCCAGTGTGACTCTTTTTAGTTAATCATCTTTATGAAGCTAGAAACAAGTATCTGGAAGAAAGTACAAAACTGAATACTTTTATGTAAGATTAAAGTCGAATGGTCTCCAATCTTCAGAGTATGAATTAGTCCTAGACTTGTCTTCTGGTCATGAAACATCTAATAGAAGATAGTCCCGTGGAACAGCTTCTAAAACAGGGCTGGTAGGGTACTACTTAGAGGACTAACAAATGAGTTAATGAATAATTAACAAATACACAAATAATTAACAAATAATAAATGAAAGATATTGTATAGTGTCATTATTAGAAAAAATTCCCAGTCTATGAAGAAATAATGTGTCAAGTTTAAACTAGGTAAATTACTTTTATTCATCCTGTTAGTGATACTGTCCTTAATTAAGCAATATGAAATTTAAAAATGTCTTCTGAAATGCCATTGAAATCATTTTGTGTTGGCTATCTACAATTGAGCTACCATCTACTATGGAGGCTATCCTTAAGTGTGGTTAATATATCCAGTGAGACTCCACTGAAAAAAACTAAAGTTTCCTTTGCAAGAAGTTATCAATTGTAAGAGGTTATTGATTGTTAGGGATGGGATCTCATGTCCACATTCTTCTCTCAGCAGTGATTTACATGGACCTATACAGGCCCTGTACATGCTACCACAGGCTCTGTGATTTCATATGTACATCAGTCTGTGTCTGGAAGACACTGTTTTCTTGGTGTCATCCATCCCTTCTGGCTCTTATACCTCCTGCCTCCTGAAGGGAGGGATTTGATGAAGACATCCCATTTAGAACTGACTGTTCCAGGGACTCTCAATCTCTGCACACTGTCCAGTTTTCAGTCTCTGTATTAATTCTACTACAAGAGGAAGCTTCTCTGATGATGGCTAAGTGAGGCACTGATCTATGAATATAGCAGAATATCAGTAGGGGTCTTTTTATTATTTTGTCCTTTAGCAGAAAATAATATTTGGATTTCTTCTAGACCCATGGACTATCCACCCTTAGGTCCCTAGCCACCAAAGCAGTGTCAGACATGGGTTTCATATCATGGTGTGGGCCTTAATTCCAATCAGAGTTTTGTTGGTCACTCTCACAACATTTGTACCACTATTTTACCATCATGTCATGCAGAAAGGTCATATTTGTAGTTCAAAGAGTTTGTAGATAAGTTGATACTAAGGTTTGTCCCCTGTTAGCATGCAGAGTATAACCCAAGTGAGTATGGGAAACATGATAATGTGTATAAGCAAAGGTTTTCACACCAGATTTGAATATTCTAGTTTTGGCATTCATGGCCTAGGTTGAATAATTATTTCATTACCTCATTAGTGGTTTTTTCCTCTCCATCTTAAAAACCTCTTGCTTCCTCAAGCTCAAAAATAAAACTCACTGTACTTTTTACTTTATTTATTTTAATTTCATGTTATATTCCAATCACAGATCTCTCTCCTAAGCCTCTTCCCTCCCCACCTCACCTCACCCCATCCACTCCTCCCAAAGTGTAAGGGCTACCATGGGAAGTCAATAAAGCCTGGCCCATTAAGTTGATGCAGGATCAAGCCCTCCACCATGCCTCCCCTGCACCCTCGCATTAAGGCGGAGCATGTCATCCCATCATTGGGAATGGGTTACCACAAACTAGCTCATGCACCAGGGATAGGTCCCGGTCTTACTGTCAGGGACCCCTCAAATAGACCAAGCTACTCCTCTGTCTTCTACATGCAGGCTCCACAGCTGTGGGTCTAGATTTCTTGAGTTTCCATGAGCTTGGTTCAGTTGTCTTTGTAGGTTTCTCCTTCATGTTCTTGACCTACCTTGTTCATACAGTCCCTCCTCCGTCTCTTCTACTGAATTCCCAGAGCTCAGTCTGGTGCTTAGTTGTGAATCTCTGCGTCTAGCTCCATCAATTATGGATGAAGATTCTATGATGAAAGTTGGGTTATTCACCAATCTGATTACAGGGGAAGGCCAGTTCAGGCACTCCACTGAGAAATAAAGAAATAGTTAATCTACACTGTGTAAATACAACAGTTATCTTTATTCTATAAACAACTATAACTACTAGGGTTCATTCAGTGTCTTTGGACATTTGATAACATAGTTCTTAAAACCCTGCTCACTTTTTTCTTTCTTTTACACAGCAGATGAAGTAATTAGGACTGAATGGAGAAACAAAACTTCTCTAAGGTCCTGTAGCTGACACCCCCAGAGAGCTGGAAACCAAACTAAAGGGAATATCTTCTCACTTCACTTAGACCCATCGGCATAGGATACTGGATATACATGTTAGAATTTCTTTGTATTTGTGCACTGAGTATGTTTTGGTGTAGAACTACAAAACAATAAAAATAAGCAAATATTTTATGTAGTGTACAATGTACACTCTATGTGGCATTTAATGAATACACATCAAACTGATGCTTTCTAAGAAACCCATCCAGGGTGTGTGTGTGTGTGTGTGTGTGTGTGTGTGTGTGTGTGTGTGTGTGTGTATTTCTACATGAACCACCAAGTTCTAGGCTTTTGTGTGATGTTGAAGCTCTCCTAAGTGGCTTGCTACAACTATACTGTAAATTTGCATGAGTAATGAATACTATCTTTCTCCCTGTTCTATGGTAGATGAGGAGGACATTTTAACAACTCTTTCTCTGCTTAAAGTACTGCAAGTACTCAATACATGCTTGTTGAACGTTGGAGCGAATGGATGTATCTAGAAGAAAGCAGAAGATACTGGTGCATGTTTTGATCTAGTTTTGTAAGAGCATCTATCTGAACCAAATGCATTGATCACCTGATAGCCTGTGCAGTGATAAAGGGGTTGAAATAGAAAATCTCAGATCAGTTTGCACCTTTTGAAGCATCTTATGGTAATTGTCTGCTTCATTATGCATGTGCTGACACCTTCCAATATGAAATAACAGAAGCATTCTATGAATTAATTTTGGCAGCAAACAAACTCATCATAGTTGAATGACTTTGTTTCGTTAATACATTAATGTTGGTACATTAGACTAGCTACATTATATTGAGATAAACTGAGTAGCAGATTTAAAGAACAAAAATTATTCATTCTATCTAATGCTTCGTGTCCTGAATGTTTCACCTATACAGTCAGAAACTTGAGAAAACAGGTCAAGAGGGATTTCTCAAAGCAAACTCTAGAACATATCAGAGATGGATCCAACTATAGCAAGTCTAATGACATTAAAAAGACTCCAGTCAGATATCATCATGGACCTCAAACTCTAACAAGCTGGTAGAATTTGTTAAACTAAGAAACTCAAGGGCAATTAACCTCCAGGAAGGGAAGTTTCATATGCCAAATCCATATACTGACAGAGTCAGGGTCCACTTCAGCTTGCTATCCTTCATGCTTCATTCACCTGGGGCAGGAAAGGTCTCTGGCAGATGGTGGGTAAGATGCTGGTGCTGGATTCACAGAGCGAGTAAGCTGCCATTCTGAGGATAACTCTCTAGAAAAGTAGAGAAAATGCCAAAAGATGTGTTTGAGTCTATGCATATAGATATTTCCCCCACAAGAAGCTAAGCAAAGTGAACTAGAATGGTTGACACTTCAGTTCCTGGAAATGATGGAAGTGTAATTTCCAGCATGACTTTTGTGTTGACCACTGCTGACTGAACACAGAATTCTGTTGACCATAACCATTGGATGTGTGCTCATGCTTATCTGTTATTCCCCATGGCAAGAGAAACTGCATACAATGCCATGACCAGGTAATTAAATGAGGAACTAACTGAAGGGACAAAATGGACAGAATGAATGAGATTTGTCCACCAGGGAACGACTCCGTGGAGTCACGAGTGTTTGTATTTTTAATGGGAACTACAACTGAACAAAACAGTGTCACAAATATCAAATCATTTCGCAAACACACCCAGAAATTTTAAAACTAAATCATCATGCAGACCCTTAATTTGAACTACAAATAAACTTTTGGATGACAATATCAATAAGTAGCAAGTAGCAAATATTAAAGAAATAAAGACTAATCTATAATCTGATGAATATAAGAAGAGGCAGAGATGAATTGTGTCTAGAAATGACAGTAAAAAACCTTTGAAAATATAAAACTATGCTCAAGCACAGCAGTAGTAAAAAGGCCATGTCAGATACCTTGTACAGGATTATATATATGTAAAAGTATATTAGTTTATTGAATTTTTTGTGTTTATAGCCATACACACAACACAAAGATGATTTCTACCTCAACTCTATTGTATTTCCCCTCTAATCCACAATGTGCCACAAATAGTATATTAAAGTTATCTTTAGAGGGATTAAACTATTCTGCCTTGTGCTTATGGGTCCTCATATCCTGACATAGCTTTCGATTTCACTGTGTTCTTTGACCTTTTAAGTTTCAAATCACATTTGACATTTCTTATTTGTTTTCTTGGATGGATTTCAACCTACTCAGAATATTGTCTTTTTAGGGAAGTATATGTGGATATCTGTTTGTGAGATAGGAGTAGGGTGTCAACACAGGTGTCAAAAGAGATCAAGAAAGCAGGAGGCCAATAATTTGGGATGCTGCCTACATCCCACACTCAGTGACAAACTGCACATAGGTTATGCCTGTAATGTTCTACTTGAGAGTAGCATGGTGGTGCATGACAGTAATTTCAGCACTTGGTAGATTGGAGCAGGAAGGTCACTAGCTAGAAGCGACCCTGAATTACATAAGACCCTATCTCAAACTTTAAAAAATGTATTTGAAAATGCTTAAGAGCACAGATATTTTCTGTTTTTAGAGCTACCAGATGGCCTGAGCATTCGCTGGAGGTTGGTAAAGTAGCCACCTTCAGGGCTCAAATAGGAAGAAAACACTTCCTCTGCATGTCATGGATCATCCTCTTCTGAAGAATAAATTGCCTTGCTTTGTTTTTTCCTTTATTTATTTATTCCATTCATTTTCACTCTAACAAATATATTGACATTTCAGCAATGAGATTTCATATCATAGATTATTTATCATACTGAGGGAAGTGTTTCCTGTACAAACTAACACACTGATACTGAGTTTTCTGGGCTATAGTTTGCAATATTGAATTTCTCATCTCTTTCCTGTCTTTGCTTTGACTTACCTTTTCCCCCCTAAAACTCAAGTTAATAGAAATAGCTTCTAAATTGAAAAGGTAAGGCCAAAATGCTGGAGAACATTTGTAGAACCCTTGTCACATTTTGCAATCTCACATCCCAATTCATATATACATCTTTGATGCTATGGATCATGAGTTTTATGACTGCACTTCAGTATGAAAGAGGAATATTCAATGGCACTACTTTACCAGTCAATACTGTGTGACATTCTTTATTTTACATATTAAAAAGTCAAAACAAACAAAAACAAATGAACAACAAAACAGAAAGTGGCTCTAGCTGGACTTAATAACTAAATCTTCAACATATGGCTACAGTATAGTACTGTATTCATCTCTTTGAGAAAGATCAAACTTATTTAAGAAATTTCCACATATTGAAAAGAGCTCACAGAAATTTACCAGCTGCTTGTTAACATAAGATAGAATCTCCTGCTTCAGTATGTGTGACAAATGCCAGTGAAAACATTATATAGCTCTGGGGCATTAATAAGAAGTAAAAGAAAATGACTCATGGCAAGGTTAAAATGACCTGGCAAAAGGAAAATAGTAGCCACTGACCTGCAATAGCTTCTACAATAATCCACCAACTACCTAAAAGGTATTGTTTAAACAATAATAATGATAATTAGGGTCTTTTTAAGTATCTAAATTCTTATGGTAGTCTAGCTCTGAAGTTTCTTAGGATGCAAACTCTGTTCTCTAATCCCAGTAGGAACATTAATCCAGGCATCTTTGTACAGGGGAAAGGCAGTTTCAAAGTCTAATGAAAGAGTAAGAGGGAAATTGTGAAAAGTATCCCACTCTTCACTGGAGTGGGATTAATGCATAGTTTCTTTAAGACTTTAAAATGCCATAGATGCATAGCTATTCTGAAAATAAATTATATCTCTACATACAGCCTACCTTGAAATCACTGCAAAGTTCTGTGGTTCATCTAGCCTTGCTTAAATTTGTATAAACTCTCCATCCATTCAAGAACCTGCAGAAAGAGCTACATATACTTAAGCAATCAATTCATTGTTCATACAGCTGAGAACAGTGGGTGGGCTGGTTTTTTCTTTTTTCAGGTGAGAAAAAGCAGGCTGAGAAGTGAACACCTCATATTGCTTCTGTTTGTTTGAGCCTCTTATCCCCAAGGCTGTATTCTCTTGGCTGGGCATACCTGTTGATCAAGCTGCTTAACTGTAATTACTCCAGACAGCTTTTTGGCTCACAGTGTTGTTTCATAGGCTTCATAAATCATACAAATTATTACCGCAATAGAAAACTATAATTACCCACAAACCCTGACATGCCAAAATGTGTATTAATTAGATAAGGTAATAAATACTTTGCTGCACATAGCCATAATCATTACCTCAAAAGTGACATATATACATATACTATCTTGATGTTCTGGAGCAAATGATTCAATATAATGCTCAGTTTATAATACAATTGTTTTCTAATTTGGATCATTAAGTTTGTTCTTTTGTGAGTTGTTTCAAATATAAAAAAATAATCTAAACTTGTAAAGTTTTGATCAAATGAAACACAAAATATAATTTCATAGTGATTCCATATGGGAATAACTTAATGGAAATGTGAATTTCTTTGTTCCAAACTTTAACTTACATAGAAAATCTCAATTATCTCATCTTAAATTCTGCTCAAACCCAACTTTATAATAATCTAAAAATAATATACTAATTGCTTTTTAAAAATGAAGACATATTTTAGCCAGGTGTTGGTGGCACATGCCTTTAATCCAGCACTCAGGAGGCAGAGACAGGAGAATCTTGTGAGTTTGAGGCCAGCCTAGTCTACATAGCCAGTTTCAGGGCAGGCTCCAAAGCAATACAGAGAAACCGTGTCTCAAAAAAAAAAAAAAGGACATATTTTATGTAGTAGAATAAGTATGTTTCAAAAGATGTATTTTCTATGTGCTAAGAAAAATAGAGCATTCAATATATGATGAAATCCTAGGGCAGATTTGAAAGTACATCCTAGATAAATGTGGTGTTTTATAAATTAGTAGTGCATAATGTATTTTCTCTCACTTTTTAGAAACATGTGTCCTTCAGGTACAAAAATTAATATGTTGTATAAGATTACAACTATATTTGATTCCTTGCCATTTTCCAATTCATTTAATCTATTGGTATTGTTTTCAATTCAGTCTTTCCAATATATACATCAAACTATTGGCAAATAAATGGGTCTTGTGTTTGTTGTTATAAATATTATATGTAAACATTTCCCTTACTTGGAGCTCCCCTTGTACACTTAGCACACTACATTCAAAGAAAAATTTCAAGGTAAAAACTAATTATCACCCGATTAAATCTGTTCCAAAAATTCATTAACGCTAGTAACTATCATTTAAGTAAAGATATGCATAAGAGAGCTTAAAATGAAGGAATGAAGTAAAAGTAATCCATATTTTCCTGTTTAGATGATTATCTCAATGAATCATTTGAAAATTAATTCAAGGATGATTGAGTCACTTGTCTTCATTTTATCAATATTGAGAAATTATTAGGGAGTGTCACATGAAAGGGAAACCATATCAAAGATAATAATGGTTATTCAAGTTTCCCAGAAATGTTAAAGGGAGACACACTCTCATGTATATAGTTGAAGCAGTATTTTCAACTATTGCCTGTGTCTAGCCTACTTCTCAATGTCTAGCTTTCTGATAGGATTCCAACAAACACTGGTTGAATAAGTGAATGTGATCAAATAGAATTTGCCCTAGAGGTGATGGGTTAATTAAGTGTTATATTTCATCCAGAAATGGGATCATTATAACAAAATCACTTTGAAGAAATTCAAACAAGTCAGAGATGATGCTACTTCAACATGGAAATCCTAACTAAAATTAAACTTTAGAAAATGAAAAAAGAAAGTTTAAAGTTCTTGCTCCAATTTTTTTTAAACCTAGCTGTTGTTCCCAATGATTATTTTGTTAAAACTCTTTGGTATATTACAGAAAAGTAAAGAGATTAGTAATAATAAAATAAAAACTCTAAATTCTATAGGATTGCTTTAATTCTGTATAAACAATGAACAAATACATACACTCATATGGAAATTTTGAAGCTTATTAAACATTTTTTCAGGAGCTGAAATCATAAAACCATTAGCACCTGAACCAACTCCAAGGTAGACTTTCTGCGCTTGAAGAAGCCTGTGGGAATTTTCATCATGGCAAAGACAGGATGCCAGGGTCCAGAAGAAAACCCTCAAGGGAAAAAAGGATTAGTCTTTTGAACTTAGGTTTCTGGGAATAGGTCAGGTTCAGTTAGTCATAAAAAAATCTTCCTATGCAAACAGAAAAGATTCTGGATATTTTTTGTCTTTCTTTCTTGAATTATCAGAGAAAAATCAAATTACAAAATCACCAGCGTGGAATAATGAAGCAGCAACTCTGTGGGGTAAAGAGTAGCTTTGGAAATGTGAACTAACAAAAGAAAATGCAAAGTGTGAAATAGAAGGATTTACATAAAAGTTGAATCTACAATTCTGCTTTTACACAGCGTTCATCTGTTGTTTACATAGCCTTCCTTACACTGGGTCCTAATAGAAATGCACCTTTGGGAAAAAAAATGTAAGACAAACACATCAGTCTTCATTCACGGAGGAGGGTTTTGTAGCTGAGAGGGAAAGGAGGAATCATAGTACACTAATTCTAAACACCGTATGTTTGCTTTTTGCATGGTGGAGACTGATGATTCAAAATTGTGTATGGTGACTCTCTCGTGTCCCTAATGAGAGACACAATCTCACAGCAACCTCCCTGATTCTCTGACTCTTGGAATCATTCCTCCTTTTCTTCCAAAGTGCTCCTTTAGTCTTTGGTGCTGGATGATGTAACTGTTGGGACCGGGCTCAACAACTTTGTGTTTTAATTGGTTGTTGTTTTCTGACAGTCTTTCCCAGGGCAGAGCATAACAACTAGTTGTCCAATACAAAATGCTCAGGACCGAAAATATACATTCAAGCAACAATATCAAATTGAGTAGATTGTTTTTAAGAATATATATGTTTATACATACACACATAAGCATATATGCTGTAACAACAAGTAATGAAAAAGAGTCCCTGAAATTGAAAGAGAGCAAGGAGGACAATACTGGTGTTTTGGAGAGGAAAAGAAAGGGTAATTATGTAATTGTATTATAATCTCAAATAAACAAAGAAGTACAATTTTTAACTGTGAATATTGTATCTGGAAATCTCAACATTGAGCTGGCTTTATATTTTTCAATAGTCCTATTACTCCTAGAAAAAAAACTGATTTATTTAATCAAATAATTTCTGGCTCTATAAGTACCATAAGGGCCTTGTTTGTGCAAGGACTGTGAAATTTATTCCTGGAAAGTGAAACATAGTTTTCTTAGAATGGACTTCATTTTTCTGCTGGTAAATGCAAGTTTTCCAAAATGAGGGTTGACCTTAGGCAATATAAAAACTAAGAAAAGTTTCCTAGTGTCTGTATAATGGATTAGTCTTACTTAGCTTCATGAAACTCCTGGGCTTTCAAGGTTTAATGTCACACTTGTTACAGTTTCTGTCTCTTGTTTTAGCATGTAGGGGTTGACAGCAGCCCAAACAGTACTAAAACCAGAAAACATGGTGAAATCCCCAAACTTATTCTACCTGAGAAGTTGTTTAGAATAGTTTATTAGTTTAATAAAACTTGGGCTTACAATTGAAGCAAGATTATCTGTTGTCAGCTTGATAAGCAAATCAAAAAACTGCAATTTAGAAATACAAATATCAAAGATGTCATGTCATTGTAAACAGATTTCAGCATTAAACGTTTATTTTCAATTGTCTAACAACCAGATATGAAACTCAACCTGCCAATAGTTGTTAGAGGGGACAAAAAGGATTTTTTTCATAAATGTACCTGTCCATTTAAAATAGATTTATTGAAAAAGAGGGGTGGAAATGACCACAAAATAGTATATACAAGTATGAAACCTTCAAACAATATATTTTTTAAGAATTAAAATTCTTCCTAAACAACAGTAACAAGGAAATAATCTATTACATAGTAGGAAATTTGATGATTTGCACCTTACTGGGCATACAGGATTTTTTTTTTTTATTGAATACTCAAAGTGGGCAATTGGAGATGGTAGAGGTAGACTGGGTGCTGATGTCACGGCAGTACAGCTCTGAGCAGAAAATACAACTGTGAAGCCCTAGTCCCTGTGCAGGCACCTGCATATCCCCTCCTTGTGCTGCAAGCTGAAACCACTATCATTATTGAAAGTGACACGTGAGAGTCTTAGTCTTGGATATCTTTGCCATTTTGACAATCTGCTTTGGAAATTATTTCAAAAGTGCAGTTCTTAGATAAAGAAATAAATGGATCTCTGAAAATAAATCAAAGCTCCGAATCAAGAAGGAAAGATAACTCATTATCAAATATTGTGAAGATTCTTTAAAAAATAGTTTTTTTAAAAAATGAGGGGTAAGAAAAGATGGTCACATGTCTCATCTTTATTGTCCAACCACATGCTAATAAAATAGGGTTATAAAACTAGAAAGCCAAAACACTAACAGGTTTGTGAAAGCCAAGCATGGTGGTTCCTATATATAATCACAGAATTTATGAAGTAAAATAGGAAGATTGTCTCCTGTTTGAGATAGCGTAGGCTACCAAAAAGTACTATGTCAGCCAGGACTACTTAGTAGAGTCTTTTGTAAAGGAAAGGTAATACATAAGCAGGTAAACAAACACATTAGATTTATGAGTCAGGCATAAGGGCTTAATGAAAGCCTAGCACTTGGGATGATGAGCCAGGAAGACTACAAATTTATGGTCAGCAAGCGATGCAAACAAGATGCAGCATATAAAAATTAAATTTAAACAATAAAATAAAATTGAACTATGTAATGGATGTTTGTGCTACTCTATGTAAAGGTTATCTAATTGTTGAAACAAATTCATGATAATTGCTATATTTTGTGCCCAATGTTGTATTTGTCACACTTAAAATAGTTTGGTGTTGACAAAGCACTCCATATTTGGTAGATGAGTGAATAGATTACCAGACAACAAATAGGAAATCCTCCCTAAGACAATGACACCTACTATAAACCTGTACAAATTCTAATGTTCTGTTGTAAGTCATACAGTAAAGAGCACTATAATTACTTAATCTCCACTGATGATAGCTGATATTATAGGTCTTTATTTTTCCTTATAGTAACTCCAAGTGATTATCATTTCATCATGCTGTAGTTGTTGAAATGGTCCACGATTCTGAGTAAGTTTTTTCTTTTGTGTCAAAATGAAGGAAGAAAGTAAGGAGGAAAAGAAGGGAGATATAAGTTGTCATTCAATTTTCTGTGAAAGGTTTATAGTGAAGAACTGTTAGATGCAATTTCAGTAAGCAAGGATTTGTTGGAGAGATTAGATCAGTTACAAATTGCTAAATCTGATGGCTAGATAAAATTTTTACCAGAGGCTCAAAAAGAAGTAGAACATGTTTTGGGGAGAAGGAATTGCCTTCTGGTGAATGTATACAGTATTTATTTTTCAAAGAAAATTAAATGTGGAGAGATTGTGTAACTAGATTCTCCCAATTAGAAAGAAATAGTTGGATTTTCATCTAAAATGGGCAAATCATCTTTACATGTGGCATGGATGGGTGCACAGACCAATATCTTTAAAGATCTTGCCCTTTCTTCCTTGCTAATTACCTACACACTGTGCTAAGACACTTACATACAGACAATTAGCATATAAAAGTACCAGTACTTGTTTTTTTTGTAAGATAAAATCTCATATATCTCAGGCTGCCCTTAAACTTTCCGTGTAGATAAAGATGATGTTGAATTTCTAAGCCTCCTGCTTTCATCCCCTGAGAGACAGGATTGCAAACAAGTGATACCCAGTTTTATGTTGTGTTGGTGATAGAACCCAAGGCTTTCCACATGCTAGACACATTCTCTATCAATGGAATTGGATATTTATTTGGTTTTTATTTCTTCTTTATCTCTTCTGTAGTTGGCTTAGAAACAATCTTTAAGACCATCTCTTGTCTCACCTATTAAACCTATGTGAGGATGAGAAAAACACATTTCTTGAAGTTCCTTGTAGACTTCTTGTATCAATATCTTTGGGTTCAGAATTTTTTTCAAAATGGCAAATGGTCATATTTAAAAAGATAACTTGTAGATTCTTAATGGTGTGTGTGTGTGTGTGTGTGTGTGTGTGTGTGTGTGTACTGTTTGCAGATGTGTGTTTGTGTCAGTAGTGTATATATGTGTAGGCATGCCTGTGTTATGAGTGTGTGTCTGTGCATGTATGTCCATGTGTTTGCGTGTGTGTGTATACTTTGTGTATATGTGTTTGTACAAGTATGTATGTTCATGTGTGTGCAATGAAATAAATAAGATGGAAAGCAAATTGCTAGTATTACTAAAGAATGGGCTATGTGACCTATACACAAAAATAATAAAATAACATTTTTTACCAGCCTAGTGCATTCCATAACTCAAGGAAGATACTCTGTGCTCTGGGAGCATACCACATATGAGTCAAAGCAAGGTACACAGTCACTGACATTCAAAAACTCATAGGAGAAGCATGGACCCAGAGAAGAGACATAAAATGACCCAAGTTAAGGAAAACACGTTTGCAGAGCATTGCAACAGACAATGAAAGCTGTGATTAGGATTAGGTCAGAGTTAACCACCGTGAGATGACCAGGCAGAGGAAGTATGGACCAGTAGGGATGTGTTGACTCTGGAATAGCAACTGTTGCTGTGATAGTTAGTAGCTGGCTTTCAGTGGAAGACTAGATATACAGACTGTAGCCCTGAAAATCAGTCCAACAGAGGACATTAACAGCTCATACCTTCTTCAAATTAAGCCTCCTCTGAATAAATAAATGTGAATGTCTCTAGTGAAAGAAAAAGTCCGATTAAGTTATAAGAAAAAATAGAAAAGAAAACACAAGAATGAAACTCAACCCAATCAACAAGCTAGTCAAGCTGCACAAGACCCAAGACAGAAAGAAAAATAATATAGAAACTCAAAACATGTCTTCTGCAAAAAATACCAAAACCATAGTGATGGCAACCAATGAGAGTGACTTGAAAGAACTTACACACAAAGATTGTAAAGTGACAGTTATAAGTATTTTACACTAACTCAAAGAAAATGTGAATGGACTCAGAATCCAACCACTGAGGTGAATAAAGTGAAGTAATCAACTGAAGACAGGATAATAGATTCTAATCAAGAAACATTGAAAAAGGGTCAAACTGCAATTATTGGAAGGCGGTCCTCAATAAGCCATATAAAAAGGCCAGATGAAAGCAACCTCAATAGATTGGAATATGTGGAAAATAGAGTTTCAAGTTTTGAAGTTAAGGTTTTACAAAGAAGAAAAGAAAAGTCAATAAAGGCCAACGATTTAAAAAAAATATATACATGAATGAAGCATGTTAGAGTTTTAGGATACCATGAAAATATGCTATCTTTGCATTATGGGCATAGAGAGTAATATCAAACTGAAGACTTAGAAAATAGTGACAATAAAACCATAGAAGAGTATTTCCCAAACATAAATAAAGAGATGCCATCCATGTACAAGATGCTTTTAGGACACTAAATAGACAGGGTATGAAAGGAAACTCCTCATAATATCTTTCAGTTAAAACACATGCTAAAGAAAGTATATTAAAAGTTACAAGAGAGAAGGGTCAAGTCACTTTAAAAGACCAGCCATAGAATAACATGATTATTCAATAGAAACATTGAAAGATCACAGTAGAATAATGCTAGCAATAGCAATAAAACTACAAAAAGTTGATGAGGTCATGTAAATTAAACAACACATGTTTGATGAATGAGTTTCCGATGAAATTAATATTGAAATTAAAAAGTTCTTTAAATAGCATAAGAAAAAATCCCTACATACCAAATGCAATGGAACCTAATAAGTGAGATCATAAAAGGAAAGTTTATGACCCTATGTACCCACATAAAGCATCAAAGGAAATCCCAATAAATTATTTATTGATATGCATTAAAGTTAGAAAAATAAAAACATAGGAAAGTCTAAAACAGTAGACAAGGAAAAGCAATCAAAATCTGCGCAGAAACTAATAAAATAGTAACAACACCACCGACAACAATAATACAAATACTTGGGAGGGTCAAGAAAACTGAAGAGGTAACTAAAACATGGTATGATGACATGTTTTAGTTTGGTAAATTATATTTTTTTTACTTATTTTCTATAATATATTATTGGACATTTTACACATGTGCATAAATAGTACCTTCGCAACACTGTCACCCCTGTCCTTTACCAGCCCCTTCTATCTCTGTCTGTCTTCCTTTGACTATGCAAATCTTCTCATGTTCATATCTCTTCATTTTGGTTGGTGAACCATCCTCCACGACAGATTCTTATACTACGTACTATGTTTTCTTCTGGTCTCCTTCATTTAGCGCAATTATTTTACTCTCTGTTAAGTTATGTGTATGTGCATATGTGTATGAGAGAACAGGTTGCATGGAGGGACTGAGATGGTGTCAGATTTCCTGGAACTAGAGTTACAGGTGGCTGTGACTTGCCCAACTTGGGTGGTTGCTGGGAACTAAACTTGGTGGGGAATTCCTTCTGTGTATATGTCTCTCTTATTGGTTAATGAATAAAACACTGTTGGCCAATAGGGAAGCAAGATAGGCAGGACTAGGAGAAAAGGAAGATTCTGGGAAATGTAACAGGGAGTCGCTATGTGATCCTGGGAGGAGAGGAGGCACGAGTCTGGCGTTCTCGATAAGATATGATCTTGAGATATATATATATATATATATATTATATATATATATATATATATAAGTAGTTCTGGGTTAATACTTAAGACAGAGTTAACCAATAGAAGTCCTAGACATTGTCCAACAATATTGTAACTAATAAGAGTCTCCGTGTATTATTTTGAGGGCTGAAGCATTGACAGGACCCAGGCAGGTATCCTGTAACATAAACTCAGCTTCTCTGCAAAAGCAGAGTCATCTCTTAGGTCAAATACCATTATTTCTAGGATGCATTTTTATCGTGATGTATAATCAAGTGTTCATAATATTTTATTGCTAAATTGTTGTTAATTGTATAATATATCATAACTGTCTTATTCATTGATGTATTTTAAGAGAATAAATTTTAATCAAGGTAAAATAAAATGTTGTTCAATTGTGCGATTGGTCTTCAACTAAAAATGCCTGAATCTTTTTAAAATTATACATAACCTTATATTGTACATTTGCACTTCCACTCTGAGAGTTTAAGAATCATTTAACTACCTAACTACCATTAGGATTTATTTATGAAACAATATTTTGAAATTGCATTGACTATAAGAAATGCCTTGAAAATTTCATCTAGCAGTAAAAATTCTAATGGGTACTCTTGTAATTACAGATGACTACATAATAACATCATAGGATTGTCACTATGATTAAATTTCAAGAGTGTGTGAAAAATATTAAATGTCTCGGGAAAATATTGTTTCTCTCCCTCACTGAAGCTTTGGTGACAATTTCTAAACTACTATTTTATACTTTTAGATTTTATAGAAAAAATGCAAATAACATAAACTCAATGTAAGTCATCTATGAATTTTATACTACCAAGAAATGTACCTATTTATATAAACAAACAAGTGTCAAGCTAACAAGATTGAGAATCACTCTATGAAAATATACATCTGAGACACAAATATCTATGAGGGTGTTTCTATGAAATACCCAACCAAATGTGAATGGAACCATTCCAGGTGTTGAGGTTCCAGACTGAATGCAAAGGAGAAAGAGAGCTGATCGAGAGCATCGGTCTCTCTCTTCATCCTGACTGTTGATGCAATATGATCAACGGCTTCATCTCCCTGCCATCAGGACATACTTGCAATGATGAATTGTACCTCCAAACAAATAAAAACCTCTTCCTTAAGTTGCTTTGGTCAGGTATTCTGTCACAACAATAAGAAAAATAGCTAATATATCATCTCAGAGTGAAAAATGCATTTAGGCGATCTCCAAGGCTCTCCAAAGACTTAAAAATTCTCTTCTGGTTCAAATTGTAAGTTAACAGCCTTTCCTGAGATTCAAGGGAATCGCTCAGCTGTGATAGTCTATAAAATGAAAAAGTAAGTTTAAAGGATACAGCTACAAAAACATAGAGTAAACATTACATTCCAAAGGGGCAAATAGTGAGGAAAAATCTTGCCAAAGCAATACTAAGTACAGTAAGTAGGGAAAATTGTAAATACCTTAGCTCAGTGTCTAGCATTCATTGTTCATTCTGGAGTGGTGAGAACTTCAAATATCTTGGCATCCATCCTTTCCATTGTTCCATGTGTAGCCCAAGTGGCTCCACCTTGTAATGGTTCCCCTCACTACATCTTTTTCTTTAGCATTCCAAGTTCCAGGCATTTCATGCATTCTGGCTAGCCACTAGAGCTCATATTTCATCCTCACAGTTTAACACACTACCCTTTTACAGAAATTCTAACCCTGCAATATATTTCCTAAGTTATCAAGTCTTTCTTTAAAATCTGGTTGCTAGCTTACTAAACAATACAATTCTTGTGTTCTACACTCTTGTAATGCTAGCATCATGTGACTGATCAGCCATCAGCAATATGAGTGATAGCTAGATTCTCTTAGACCATAACCACATTGGCTTTTTCTTGCCTAGGTGGTAGATCACAAGAAAGTAAATTCTGTAGCAACTACTTTGTATACAACTGTGTGAGCAACAGAGACACTATCTTCTCAAAAGAGACTATCTCTAATAAACTTACCTTTATGTCCTTGAATCTATAGATATGAGCAAGATATTTTCCATGCTTATTTCCTGTTGTCTTGACACAAATTGACTCTTTTTAGTGATACTAATTTATTTAGAGATCATGTCATTCTTTCAAATATTTTCTAATGAAAATGCAAGCTTTTGAACTATTATTGTTCTATTTTTATTAACTGACCTTATTGCAAGCCTGGCTAAAAATAATCATCAATAACTATGTCACAACCTTAATGCTATGCCAACTTGAAATATCTACCATCTAATTTAATGTACCACCTTTAAATATAGTCTCACATAAAGTCTGATGACACAGACAAAATGTGGACAAGATTTTTATTGCTCACATTTTTATTGTCATTCTGGGAATCTGTCACAACAACCTATTGAAATCTGCTTAAAACAGTGTCCGTTTCCTTTACATTTCTTTCTTCCAATATTTTCTTTCAAGTTGAAAGACTTAACAACAACATGGCCAGGCTTTTTTACACTTCTCTGTCGGCACTTTCTGTTAGTTTTCTTGCTGCTGTGACCAAAGTTTGAAAGAAACAACTTAAGAAAAATTATTCTCCTTGTGATTTCAGAAGTTCTTGTCCATCATGGAGAGGAGGATATGGCTTAACAGATCCCATCATGGAGGACAGGAAGAGGGAGGAACAGTAAATGGAATGTGCCTCAGCAGGATATCGCTCCCAGGGATGAGTCTCCAGTGGCCTCTGTCATCAAGCTGGGCCCAACCTCCTAAGTTTTCCCACAATCCCCCCAAATAGCAAGATTATCTGGGCACTGCACATTGATTCATGAACCTCTGTGGATATTTCACATTGAACAATAGCAGGTGAGTTGACAGGCTGACTTACATCACTCATTGCACCATTAGGAGATAATTGCAGTGATGAGACAGATAATATTTTGTTTTGTTTCAGAAGATGTAGTTTTTTTTTCTTCAGTATTTAAATCCAATGTCAGAATTTACATTATAGAGAAGCATAAAAAGTCTTAGGTGCAGATTGGGTATTTAATTTTTGTTTGAATTACCTAATCCTCATTAATGTTTTTTAACATGATAAAAAAAACCCTCTTCTTAAACTAAGGTACACATCCACGCTTCAGGTGGGTTTCCTTGCTGCCTTGTGTTGTCACCTCTTTCTCTAGACCATTGCACTTAACTGAGTCAAACTAAAAAATAGGTAGAATTGTTTCCTTATACTTGCAATAATAAAAATTCCCAGGACAAACACTCCATATTCACAACATGCCCGATTTTATAAGGTCGCTGAATAGCTAAGAGATGCCCTAAAATTTCTTTATGGGCCAAGGCCAGGGTTTCTCCATTGCTCCATTTCCAGCTTTGTTCAACATGCAATGCTTTTCCACTTCTACTAAGCTAGTACTGCTGATCCCCATAAAGAAAAGTTGAATCCAAAGCCCAGATTGTTAAGGGAAAGCTGGGACAAAAAAACTTCAATGAGTCTGGGTGTGCCTATAGTGATAGCAGCATGGATTACAACTGGAAATGATAGAAAAGTCAGGGAACCCAGTTAATAGAAGTTCACAGAAATTAAACCAAACCCTCAGCTCCATCACACAAATACACTATTATATAGTAGATTATTTCTGGTTTAGTCAGGGAGTCTCTATTGTGCTTTTCACTAGGACAAGCATTGTCTTGTAACTGGGGTCAGTTTAATACCATTGAGAGAGAAAGAATGGTAAAGAGATTAATCGAATTTAAAGAAGGGTTGTCTCTGTATATCCAGATGAGAGAATGGCAGCATATCATTTCTCTAGTGTATTTTTTAAAAGATATACAGAAACAAGCAAATCTCACCAGCTACATCTGTGAGACCAAATAACTGTTTATCCAGGTGTTTTGCAGGGTTTCTAGCTCTCTCATTAAATTCAAACTCCAGTATGGCACAGATGTGTTCTATGTATCTTCTCTGAAGTGAAACTAACTTAGAAAATCTTCTCATGCTGATGAAGCTACTGACTCCCCCTTATGCCAAGAGCCTTCTGTAGACAGAAAGATGAGGCTGTGCTGAATTAGTCTCAGTGGGGGTCACTTCAGCAGGTTATTCTGAGCCAGTCTCAATACCCCTTTCAATCTAGTTGCAAATAGGAAAAGTTGGACTTTTGCAAAATCAGCAGGAGAGAGTCCCACCTAAGGGTGAGGCAAATTGAAATTAAGATTGTGAAATAGATGCCTTGAGCATCAATCAGAAATGTTTTTAAAGAGAAAGAGAGCAAGGCCGACTTTAGGCAGAAGTATGCTTTAGATGTGTCAGTCTCCTTTGGCAAGACCTGTTACATGTTCTGAAAACCAGGTCATGAGAGTTGGCAGTGGTGTCTAATATAGAATGAGATTTAGGGTATATGGTGCCCCCAGAAACAGTTAAGCTATTTATAGATGTAATAAGGACCAATAACTTGATATGGGTTTTATAAATGACATCATCAGAGAGCTCAACTATCTGTCATAGTCTCTTTTTACTACACCCTTGTGAAAGCAGAGAAAGCCAATATTAATATGCCAGTTATCAAGAAAGAGAATTCCATCCCAGAATAATTTAATAATTTATTCATGTTTGTACAGTGGATCAAAAGCTAACCTGTCCCAGCTTGTTAGGACACAGTCAGGATACAGAACACGGGGCACAGCCTATCTAGTCAGTAAAGTGCTTGTCACATAGCCACAGGGACCCAAGTTTGGTTTCCAAGATTACATCCAATTAAATAAAAATAAACATGGTGCCTCACATCTGAAACTCTAGTACTGGGGGCAATGAGACAGAGGTGCTAGACCCTTGCAGAATAACTGTCCTAGCTAAACCAGTGAGCTCAAGGTTCAGTGAAAGGCCCTGCTCCAAAAATATATAAATAAAATAAGGAGAAGTCATAAAGGGGATATCTTCTGCCAACCTCTCTCTCTCTCTCTCTCCCTCTCTCTCTCTCTCTCTCTCTCTCTCTCTCTCTCTCTCTCTCTCTCTCTCTCTCTCACACACACACACACACACACACACACAAACACAAGCATCAGAGTGTCTCCTCACAAGAAAACATTATGTACTGGCAAAACTGGTGAACTTTACCTTAGTAAGTCACTAAAATGAACTCAATCAGGAGAACAAACCTGCCTCGAGCACCTATTAATTACTGCACTTTGAAGGTCATTATATGGCACCCATGATAATCACTCCTCTAAAAAACACAACTTGAATCTTATCACAAGGAAATATCAGATGAGCTCAAATAAGATTGGGTATATAGACTAATACACCCTCATTCTTCAAAAATGCCAGGGTCAGGATGAACCACAGAAAGACTAGAGAGCTATGATAGATTGAGCAACACCGGTTTCATGAAGGCTTAGAGAACATTCAGAATCCACACCAAAGTGAAAGGAGAGAATTGATTCCACAGTGTTGTCTCCTCACCATCACCAAGAGTGCTGAGCCATGCATGCATAAACAATAATAATAAATCATTAAAAAACTAAATATTACTTCTACAATGTAATTTGAATCTAGACTGAATAGTATATTTAATTAATATTAAATTATCTGAGGTTACTAGTCCTTCCACGGTTATACTAGAGATTATTTCTTTTATAATGCACCTAATTATTTAGCAATGAAAGCTTATAATGACATGTTTACTTTTCTCTTAAATGCTTCATATAAAAAGATAATGGCTACTAAGGCAAACTGAGCATGTGTGAAGAACTGATAGATAGATTTAGTTGTGAGCTTTCTTAAGTCCAGGAAATCCTTTTAAGTCTGACAAAGTCAACAAAGTTACATAGTTACATACTTGTATACTATATTTACCATCTTTTCCACCCATTTTCTTTCCTCTCCAACTCCTTCTATACCCTCTGTCTTTCAAATTATTTTACTTCTTTTACAATTATTGTTTTACAAACATAGATATATGTGTGTATGTATGTATGTATGTATGTATGTATGTATGTATGTATGTATATGTAAAACAAGCTGAGTCGATTTAGTGTTACATGTGTGTGTATGCCTTTAGGGCTGACACTTGAGATTAGGTAATCAGTGGGGTTTTTTTCACCAAAGACTGATTCTCTCTCCCAAAAGCTACTAGTTTCTTGTAACTCTTCATCTAGGGAGCAAGCCTTGTGAGATTCCTCCAAAAGCTAAAAGCAGATTTCCACATGACCCATCTCTACCACTCCTTTCTATATGCTTAAAGGACTTTAATTTTGCAAAAGTTTTAAAATTGAGAAAAGTAGGCTTGAAATGTCTCAGCAGTTAAGAACATGGACTGGTCTTCCAGGGGCCTGGATTTGATTCACAACACCCATGTGGAGGCTAACAACTGTTAGTCTCTTCAGTTTCATGAGACTTGACACCTTTTTCTCACCTCCTTGGAAACAAGACATACATGTGAAACACAGCCATACATACAGGCAAAACAGCCATACACATAAAATAAAAATGAATCTCAAAAAATTAAATGAAAAAAGTAACATAATACCATTGAAAGGAAACACAAGGTATTATTCTTTCTAAACTTCCTACTCTACAGTGGCCACAGTGGCATTGATTAAAAGTTCCATTGTTAATGTTTTCATGGAATACATAATTATCTCTTAATAATATGATGTTCCTTATTATATACTATACTATAATAATACTATGCTGTACTCATGAGTTTTATCGTGATTTTTCAGGTATAAGATAATTTTTAAGGATTGTGAAATTATATATTTTCATCTCTGAGATGATTAACATGAGGGACAGAAAGGCGAAGAAACTTTCTCAAAGCAATAAGGCTAGTAGCTGTATCAGAAGTTTAAGCAAGCCATTCATGTCTGAGTTTTATTCTCCAATTGTTGTGCTCTGTTGTCTCTCACAATGATGATTCTTTGACATGATCTCCATTAGCCCCAGCAGCAGCAGCAGCCACAATAGCATCAATATTCACTAAAGTCTGTTTTCAAGTATGATATTCAGTACTTCAAGCATCTTTTCTCATTATCAAGACAATAAGGATAGCACTAATATTACAATAACTGTATGAAGCAAATTTAAAACTGTGAAAAGACCATAGAAAGTTTACAGAGGAGATTCAGAGACATATAGTTTTGTAAATACTAGGACTGAGACTGAATCCTTGCTCAGTTTTTCCTATACTCTTAAATCACCACAAATATCAGTAAGACAGAACATGACTAGGAATGTGGCATATAACCGTGACTTACAAGTAAATGATGCTTGATATCCACTAGTTAATCAATGAATGAAAGCAATTTGCAAAACTTTGTATGTTGTCTTCAGTGTGGATGGCTCACATATGAAGCCTTATTATATTGACCTTTGACTATGGTTGCTCTGTCTCATAATCCTCTTTGATTATTATTTCACGGGCTTTAATTATTCATGGTAATTTGGTCTGGATGGTATGTGCTCAGAGTGGTTGTTGTCTTGCAAGTAAGTTTACCACACAAATGCAACTTATACAGAATTTAATCTACATGAAACAAATATTTCTGACTGGTATTATCCTAGATTATGGGTCATAATAGACGCTTACTTTGTGAGTCCTTCCTCGAAAGTGTAAGCACACTATCATCCCACTCACTCGAAAGAGTTAAGTCCTTTCTGGAAAGGAACACTGAGCTCCCTAAAGATTTTACTCATCTTACTCAACACTGAGTCAGATAATCCATCTTATGTGATACCTGCTTCAGATTTTCATCACAGATTTTCTCTCTCTCTCTCTCTCTCTCTCTCTCTCTCTCTCTCTCCTTTTCCCCCTCTATTTCACTCTCTCCTTAATTTCTTTTCCTTTTTTGTTTTCTTTTCTACCTTCTACTTCTGTTGGTGATAGCCACTGATGTGTTTGTTAAAGCCACTGCTTTTATCCCTGAGATTGAGAAAGAACTTGGTCTAGCAATCAGTCCCAAGGGGAGTGTTTTGCAGGAGATGACAGAAAAACAAAATAACTGAAGCAAACACAAGAGACTTAACTATTTGGGGGCTTGGTATTATCTCCTACTAGTCTAAAAACAGTATATCCCATGTAGTTACTGTGTAAAATAGTAAATGTCATAATCTATTTGTCCAAGATTCTAAAGCTCCTCTTACTAGTAGGCTCAAGGCCTCAGAAATATGCTATGGTCTTTTAATTGGAAGATATGAGCATCAGTTTAATGGAAAGACAAAGTAAATAAATTACAATTTGGTTTCATCTAATGGTGAAAAGAGAGAGATGAAAGGCTATCACAGAATTATAAAAGAAAGCTGTTAATTATTCCAGTAGTCAGAATGGCAGAGATACCTCATGACCCTTAGAGGGGAAAAGCCAGTGTGAAATTCAAAAGATTAGTAGGCATTCACCACCTGAATAATGGTGTGAAGACAGTGGATCATTTTCAGCTGTCATTTAAGCTAAATGAAAATTCAATTTACATTGAATGTTTATTTTTCAATAATATTTATGGAATGACGTTGTATCCTTTAAATACTGATGGAAAAAATCACTGTTTTGCAGGCCATTTTCCACTCTTCAGCCAGCTCAACTTGTGAAAGTGGATTTCTCACAACAGTCAAGATTGAGCACCCTCAGAAAAAAGTGTACTGTAAATACTGTTAATCACTGGAGTGCACATTCACTGAAAATACTGACATGATAATAGCAGGTTATGCACCACATGCATTATTGCTTAATGGTTGTATAATCAATCTTATCTATAAATCTACAAAAATAATGAGGGGTTTATCAAGTCAAATCTACCCAGCCTCTCCCCACTAATTATCTGTTTCTTACAACATAGATGAGAGGTAGATTTACCCAGGAGATCAACTACAACTGGGTGGCAAGTGTTTTGACTCTCAAGAGATTCATCATCTGAATGGAGTAGAAATGACTATTTACTTATTCAATTCGTATCTTGCATCTTATAATTCTACCAAGAATCCTGAAATGGCAATGATCAACTAACTAAACAATGAAATTATATAATATTTTGAAAATGATTAAGTTCTGGGAAAGAACAGCTAGAAGAGTGGGAATAACTGGGAGAAACAGTAAGAGGATGTATGTTTTAATGACAGGCATAAATCTCATTGAGAATGAAGGGGTTCAGTACTTTCATCCCTGGAGAGGTAAGTCTATGATAAACATATTCTCAACAGAGGAAAGAATCAGAATAAAGATAAAGACACTGAAATTGGTGAGTATGTCTGGCCTATTAAGAAGTGTCTAGCATTCCTTTGTGACTAGAGCAGAAAAGAAAAGGAATATAACTTAGATAGCAAAGTCAATGAAGAAAATATCAGAAAGACATAACATACATGTCTGATGGACAAGGACTGTCCCTCCAATTTCACTCCAAATGATATGGGTTTCCTGTGTGGAATTTGAAGTTAACTCCATTTGCCTGGCTGCTGTTTGGAAGTGAGGGTAGAAAGTAGGACAATGAAGAAGCTGTTCAACCAATTAACAGATAGTTGTAGCCTACAACCAAAACATGGCATTTGCTATAACCTGAATGACAACAGTGGACTTAGCAAGAAATATTTAGATTCTGGATTCAGCATGAAGGTAAAGCCTTACCAGCTGTGTAAATGTGCAAGCACTTCCAGAACTCTGTTGCCAGAGAGTCCCCAGAAGCTCAAGGACATATCTCTAAGAAAGTCCCAGACATAAGAGAACCATCAGAAGTAAAGCAAACATAAATGGTGAGATAGTATCTGAAGGAGAATGGTGAGGCATTGACAGCATCTACAACAAACAGAATACCAATTTGACAGTTATAAGAGTAGAGCATCAGGAAGGAAGCCAGTATTAGAGGTGCTTACTACAGAACATTTGAACAAAATGCATTTTATTTTATTTTATTGTTTAAGCATGAGAATGAATGAACTCATCAAAGGAGTAAGAAAATATGGAAAGTAGAAGGACAGAGTGTATCCCAGTATTGAACAGTCATCAAAAAGAAGGAAGTCAGGGCCTGGTGAGATGGCTTAGTTGGAAAAGTGTTTGCCAAGGGTATTAATTAGGGTTTTATTCTGTGAAGAGATGCGATGGCCATGGCAACACTTATAGAGAACACATTTAATTGGGATGGCTAGCTTATAGTTTCAGAGGTTCAGTTCATTATCCTCATGACAGGAAACATGGCAGCATGCAGGCAGATGTAGTACTCGAGTACTAGCTGAGAGTCCTACATCTTGCAGGCAACAAGAAATCAACTATGACACTGAGAAAAGCTTCAGCAAAAGAGACTTCAAAGCCCTCTGCATCAGTGACACACTTCCTCCTGCAAGGCTGGACCTATTCCAA
The DNA here is from genome assembly GCF_003668045.3 of Cricetulus griseus. Classification (NCBI taxonomy): domain Eukaryota; kingdom Metazoa; phylum Chordata; class Mammalia; order Rodentia; family Cricetidae; genus Cricetulus; species Cricetulus griseus. The sequence goes on from NC_048596.1 coordinate 226,015,528, forward strand.
CAAAGCCACACCTCCTAATAGTGCCACTCCCTATCAATTACATTCAAACTTACAGGCATATAACCACAAAGATGGTTCTCATCAATCATCAGAATAGTGGTAGCTATCTTAAAACTGCAAGTTATGTTTCTCTTTCTTACTTAGCTGTCTTAATATCATTAATTTTCTCCCTGTCTTTTCCCCCTCCTCTTCCTCTTCCCCTTCTTCTCCCACCCCATCTCCCTTACCCTCCCTCTTGAGCATGTCCTCAGGTGCCCTGTAGCTTGGCATGGACTGGAAGAATCTGCTAACAACACCTTCAGTGTTATCAATTAACTATGCCTAGGGGGTATGACTCAGAGGTATTATCTATACAAAGAAGAGGAAAGTGACATACTGAGACCATTATCAGATTCAAGGAATCCACGACCATTAGTCCAAATGAACCTGTAAATCAGCTTGACAGATCAAATTGATGTCTTTCAAACTTGACATGCCTTTGACATATTTATTTTAGATATTAATCCTATACTTCCGATGTTCCACCCAAGTTTATGTTTCATTCTGCAGGACATGGATGATTCCACTTTAGTGTAGATAGGGCAACCTCATGATTATCCAACAATGTAGTGTCTAGATTATTCTGGGGAAGAGACACAGAAAATAGTTAATATAGGGCTTTAGCTAATATTATCCTAGATACTTGAAGTCATCCAAGATTATACTGGAGAGTGAATTGGTGGACCTAGTGACATATTTCTGTCAAAACTATGATAGGAATGATGGTATTATTAACTATGTTTGAAATAATCTTTTAGATTGGTTTAGCAAAATATCAAATGAGACCAAAGGCTTAGAAAAGTCCCTTAGGCCACCCAAGAAAATGTCCCATCTGCTTACTGATGCCTGAAATTGCACAGGAAAAAGAAAGTCATTTCTTAGCCCAAAGCATTTGAGTCCTGTTAACATGCAAATCTCTTGAGTGTGGCAAGGCTCTTAAGTTGCTGTAACCTAGAATAAAAAAGTTCCAAAAACTTTATTATATATATATATATATATATGCATATATATATATATATAAAAGTATATATATATATACACATATATATTATACATATATAAAGTGAGTTACTTTTTTCTTTAATGTTATTTTTAATACATCTTGACCACAGTTTACCCTCCTTCCTCTTCACCCAGCCATCCCCCAACTTCTCCCAGTCCACCCCACCTGCCCTGTACCCCAGATCCAATCCTCCTCCATTTCTCTTAGGGGATTATGGTGAAATTATAACCGTACTACCAAATTTGTGGAGATCTAAGAGGTAAGATAGGGGAATAAGGATGAAGAGAATACAACATATCAGAGTCTTTACCATGAGTTTTGTGTACCTGAGAATTGACAACATGAAAGAAAGTGCTTCTCTTCCCAATTTATACCCTCCATCAGGTCTCTAGAATTGCTTTGTAAGTATGTCTTTAACATATGTGTCAGCAGTTGTGATATATTTTCACAAATCTGGAATATGGTGCATGAAAATTACCAAGACCAATGTATTTATTTATCTGACAGTTTTCAACATAGCTGTAGAAACTTAATAGTTTTCATTAAAAAATAAATATTTTGATAATGCACATTTTAAATAGTATTATATTATATTCAAATTTACTTAAGTATTGGCATTTAATGAAGACATCAGTCTCATTATAGGGGAAAGACATTTAAGGTAACCTCATCACTATTGCTTAGATTCTTAGTTGGGGTCATCCTTGTGAATTCCTGGAAATTTCCCTAGTGTCAGGTATCTCATTAAGCCCATAAGGTTCCCTCTATCAGGGTATCTCTTTCCTTGCTCTCCTCTGTTCTTCCCCCAGCTTGACCTTCCTGATCCCTCATATTTTCCTCCCCCCCCTTCTTCCCATCCTCCTTCTCCTCCCTCCCTCCCTCCCTCCCATTTCCCCCATGCCCCCAATTTACTTAGGAGATCTTATCCCTTTCCCCTTTGGGGGCAGGTGGCAGGTCCATCTATGTCTCTCTTAGGGTCCTCCTTGTTTCTGACTTCTCTGGAGTTGTGGGTTGTAGGTTGGTAACCTTTGTTCCATGTCTAATATCCACTTATAAGTGAGTACATACTATGTTTGTATTCTGGGTTGGGCTTACCTCACTCAGAATAGTTTTTTCTAGTTCTGTCCATGGGCCTTAGAATTTCAAGGTGTCTTTTTTTTTAAACTTAAATGATATTATAGAGCCTTCACCCAGTAGCTGATGGAAGCAAAATCAGATTCACAGCTAATCACTGAGTCGAACTCCTGGAATCCAGTTGTAGACAGAGAGGAATGATGAGCAAAGGGGTCAAGACCATGCTGGTGAAACCTACAGAAACAGCAGACCTGAGCAAGTGTGAGTTCAGGGAATGTTGACTGAATCTAGCTGGAGAACCTGCATAAGACCCCTGAATTTGGGGGCTGGTTTGTTGTCAATTTGGGGCCTTGGGCAGTCTATGGGGCCACTCGCAATGGAACCAGTAATTAACCATAGTGCATGAACTGACTTTTAGAGACCATTCCTTTTGGAGGGATACTCTCTCAGCCTAGATACAGTAGGGAAGGCCTCAGTCCTGTCCCAAATGATGTGACAGATTTTTTGTGATACTCATGGGAAGTCTCACCCTCTCTGAGGAGTGGATGGGTGGTGGGGTGGGATGGGGAGATGTTGGAGGTAGTGGGAGGATAGGAAGGAAAGGAAACTGGCATTGGTATGTAAAATACGATTGTTTTTAATTTAAATAAAAATAGTCATGTTGATATACTTTACCTTTCTCTGTGCTTCTAAGAGGTAAGCATCAGGAAAGTCAAGAGAATTAATTGAGGACTCAACAACAAAAATACTGGCCAATCCTTGTTATCATGTAATTTTCTCAAAACAAAAGAAACACTTGGGCAAAGAGTAGTGGTTCATACTTATCATTTCAGATTTTCGGAGTCTGAGGCCAAGAGTTCCAGGCCAGCCATAACAAAGCCTTGACTGCCCTCCTGACAACATAAAAGTAGCTGTGTCATTTTTAACAACAAGAATATAACTAAGCTGGTACACTCTGAAGTACTTTTAATGACTTAAGTTGGTAACAGAGTTCAGAGGTCCTGTTCTAAGATATGGAATATTTTCAGTTTATTGGTTTTATTTAAAAAAGAAGAAACTGAGCCAAAGTTATTGAATGAATCCACAGGAAATTGTGTGATGGAGAAAATAGCATTATCTTCAATTCCATTTATAGTGCACACTTCAAAATAGTTATCTATCCTGTTAAAAATATTAAGGATATGCAGTTTTTGAGAATTGCAGGCCATATATTTAAAACTTACGAAACTCAGGAAGGAGCTAGTTAAAACTCCTATCTAAGATAAAGCAAAATAATGACTGAATGCTCCAATTTGCTTTGATTACGCAGGAAATTGGGGTCCAAAGAGCTCAAGTAGTCAAGTGTTATACATCTAATCAATAGGGAAGTTGGAATTAGCACTATAAAATACTGTTTGATCAGCTCGGCAGCCTGGATTCTTCAGACCCAAAATATGCACAGTTCTACAATCTGGCCTACATGTGGAAAATCCAGGAAGAGGAAGTTCTTCCAATGGCAGGAATCCTTTGATGGGATTGATATAGAAACATGTCTCATGAAACCATGGGTAATCATGATGAGAAATATCCTCTGACATGATGAAATCCCATTGCCTTTAATTCAAATAGGGTGGTTGATTATGAACAACTAGTAAGATTGAAAGTAAGAGTAAGGAAAAGCACTCAACTTCCTATGGTTTCTAATGTTAATAGTATGGACTCTTTGGCAACTTGGTCTCTCATGGAAAACAGGAATTCAAAGCCATTCTACTGTGACCATTACTATTTCTTTCAGCATTTAAGTAGATTACCCTCTCCCTAAATAAACAGCAGCAGTAACAAAACCAGCCAATGATGCACTCCTTGATTAATTATCAGATTAGAGTCGTTATATCCTCTGCCAACTTGTTAATGTTTAACAGAATGCATGCACATAGTAGACTACCATATATGCATTCAGTGGCAAGATGACAAAAATGACTATAAGGACAAGATAGATTCATCCATGACCATTACTGGAGGAAACTGAAGATATCAAAATGGACAACAATTGTGAACACAGTTGGCAAAATATTTTACAAATTCACCAGCAACAGTCTCCACCGAAAGAATTTTCCTCCTTACATACTTTACAATGGATGGATCAAGTGTTTTTTGGTGAACAGTAGATGTGAAGGGTGCCATTCATGAGCTGTCACAGTGAATGGGGTGTCATTAAGGAAACCACAAGATAGATCAACTGTCAATTTAGAAACAGAAACAATCTGGCTTAAAATTTTGCCTTTTCTCTTTACCAAGTGGAGAACCATAAGCTACTTCCGATTTTAAGTTCCCAATAACAAGTTGTGGCATCTAAAATGTTAAGTGTAGTCCTTTAGTCTAAGATTGCTGTGGGGATTCAAAGGAATGGCATACACAGAGCACACAGAAAATACTTACATATAGTGAAAACTGAAACACTATATTCAGTATATGAATTGTTCTATGTGTGGAGTACTGAAAGTGATGAACAAGCTACAATAAAATCAATCAAATCAATCTCTTTGTCATAATAACACAAAAGTGAACTTAGGGACTGATGTATCTATGTTTTTCATTAATAGTACTGCTTGCTTATATGGAAAATAGAAAATATTGCTGTGGAGATTTCTTTAGGAAAGTATATTAGACAAAATACTTTAATCTGACATTCTTAACCCAGGAATGAATTGAAATATGGTTAGGTCTCCATTCTGTGGCATAGCAATTAAAAGAACTCACCAATTATAATTTGGAGTTGATGTGCTTACAAATATATATGTCAGTTCATGTGGGGCAAAGCAAGGCTAAAGAAACCCAGTGACACAGTAAGTAAATGGTGAATGGTTTACTTCCAGATTTGTCTAACACACACATAGGAAATAACCAGGAATTGTTTCCATAGCATTTAGAGTTAGAGAAACTTATCAATACACAAAATGTGATGAGCCATTTTTCAAACTTGATTCATTTTGCTTTAGCAACAAGTCCTTGAACTGTGGAAATTCTATAAGCCAGTCAATTCTTTTTTCGCTCCATTCCAGTTTGAAAATGAATCGGTCAGAGGCACAGATGTAAAAGATTCAAACTCTGAACTGAATCAGAAAAATGTTACAGTACTTGCTTTTATTTTGCTTGAGCTGGCTGACTGCTTTTGATGGACTTCATGCTTCTCCTTTAAATGTGTGATCCATGATGACACAAATCTATAATGATGAGAGCCAATAATTAATTCTTCCTTACTAAATTACACCAGTGCCTTGAATTTTGATTTTTGTGTACTCTGGTGAAGTTTGGTAACTACAAAAACCTTACTCTGCCTTTATCACCAGATGCATTTTTGTCCTTTCCTTTCCAATCCCTTGGCTGCTGTCATTGCCCAGGAATACGGGAATATCCAAATGTGCCCTCTCCTCTCTGTTCCCAGTCGTTTACCTCTGCAGCGGCTGTGACGCCTTCTCACCTATCCTAGCCACTTTCCCCTATGTGAGCTATCCCTACTATTCTTTCAAAGTCCTCTCAAAATCCTTTTTCAGGAAGAACTTTGACGAGATAATTATTTGTTACCAGCCATAGTTTTGTCATAAACTATAAAACTCAATATTACTTACTGGGTTATTCTTCCCTTGACTATAAGCCATCTGAACAACCATCATCTGAGTATTTTGTGTATTAATGAAGGACAGCAGACATTCAATCTAAGGTTAAGTTCAGATATATTAAAAAGCCCCAAAATAAGTTAAAATGTAATCACTAGGCTCTAAACCCTTGGAGACATCCACCAGTTCTATTAGTCAGCTTCTAAAATCCATAAATACCAAGTAGATTAAGAAAATCACATATTTTAGATACAGTATCATTGCCAACAACTGTGGAACAAAAAAGTTCATTTACCAAACTTTTTGCCTACTTCTCAATATTACATTTGATTCTTCACTTTGGTAAATACACAACAGCAAATCTTTATAAAAGACATGGTTATGATTTTTGACACTGTTATCAACTTCATGGAATTTTCCTTGAACCAAAATACATAAGGGATCTTCATAAATAGAATAAAAAAATTGTATCATACTATTATGTAGTTATTATTATTCATGCATCATCAATCCAATTTTTATCACACTTTAAATGTACTGCACTAAGGCTATAGAAATGAACATATTGAGTAAGAAGTCAATCTATTCATCGTGGAGTTTGTGCATTCAAATGTATACTGAATACTGAGCAGAATATAGCTAGGAGTTATAATGAAAAGATATTAAACTCAGCTAGGAAATACTCTCAATTCTCCAGACATGTCTATTAATGGGTAGAGACTAGGGTGAAATGAGGCAGGAAAACTACCCACAGAAACATTCTGCTAATTTCAGTGGGGAAAAACTATCCTATTCACTGATTAAAAAGGCTACAAACATCATAACTATATTTCTGAGCAACAAATAGTTCTAGTACTCATTGAGATGAAATGAGCATAAGGCTGGAAAGATGATTCAGTGGCTACAAGCACTTGCTTCTCAGGATGGTAGCTTGGTTCTCAGCACACAAATCAGGCAGCTCATAACCACCTGTACCTCTTTAGATCAAAGGATCCAAAGCCCTCTTCTGGTTTCCAATGACACTCCAAGCACACATAGCATACAATCAATCACAAAGACACAAACAGGGATCCACACAAAGAAAATAAATAAATTAGCAAAAAGTGTGCCTTGTGGGGGGTATGTACACAGAAGTGTCACTAAGTTTAGTTTCTCTCTGTGTGTGCATACTAATTTACTTTTAGGAGATGTTCAAATGGAGATATATTTGTGAAATGATATGTAAATCTTGAGGTTGATAGTTGGAAATCACCAACTTGAAGCCTTACATGTTAATGAATCTCTTAGGAATCTGTAGTGGAATATTTTGATATCTTAGATATTGTTTATAATTGAATCATATAAATATTCACTTGTATGCTGTTACAGTATCACACAAACAATCTCTCCACTCTAAAATATGCCCAGGTATCAATATTCAACCCAAATCACCCAGAGCTTGGCAGTTGTGGATATGTTTGCCATCAGTACAGTATTGTCTTTTCCTGAATTCTGTACAAATAGAATCACACATGTGTTTTTTTCTTGAGTCTGACATTTCTTACTTACCAATTAACATTTAGAATCCATCCATGACTTTGCATGTTTTCATAGGCCATTTGTTTTCATTCAGCTAAAACTACATCATTTGCATGTACTTCAGCTGGATTACCTATTCATACATCAAAGGACTTCCTTGTTGCTTCTAGTTTGAGATAATTATTAATGAAACGGCTACAAATACTGATTGCACTGATTGCTAAATTTTATCTTAATACTGGTTAGCCTCATTAAAAATTGCCAACATCTCTTCCATCATAGTTATGTCCTTTTATGGTACTACCACCAACAGTCACAGCCTCTGTTGTCATAGGCAGAAACTGGCATCATCTATTAGAGAAGAGAAATGAGCTATAACAAGGGTCTCACAGGTTTTTTTTTTTTTTGCTGTAATGATGTGTACTGTATCCTGGAAATGGCACTAAGCATCATTTCATATGCTTCTTTAAAAACTTGTAGCATTTTTGGGAGATGTAGCCTAGCTGGCAGAGCACTTGCCTGGAAGTGCTCTAGGTTGAAAGTTGGCTAAACCAGGCAGCATAGTGGCTTTCACCAGCAAATGCAGTACTCACATGGGAAGTAGAGGCAGGAAGATCAGGAGTTCAAGGTCATCTTCAGGTACCTGGTAATTTAGAAGTCAACCTTGGCTACAAAAGATATTTTTTCCAAATTTTACATCAATATTTTACAGTTGTCTCCATAAATTTTCTGTATATTTGTTAGATTTATACCAAATAATAAAATTCTGGTTAATTTGTATTATACTTTTAGTTAAATTATAATTTTTCATTGCTATTATGAAGGGAATCGATTGATTGAGTCACTTTGCTATACTTTGTCTTTCCAGTAATATTCTGCAAGTGATTTGGAAGTTTTCTGTAATGATAATGGTGGCATCTACATAAATACTTTCAATCCCGTTTCCATTTTACATACATTCTTCATTTATTTTGAGATTGTAATATAATTGCATCATTTCTCCCATCCCCTTCCTTACTCTAAACCATCCTATACAACTCTTCTTGCTCTCTTTTGAATCCATGGACTCTTTTATCATTGTTACATGTGTGTATGTATTTCTATACACACACATATTTAGGAATATTATATATGCCTAAATATAACCTGCTCCTTGTATGAATGTTTTCAGGGATGACTCTTTGGTATTTGTTAACCATTTTGTGTGCTCTTTCTTGGGGATGATTATTTGTCATGCTCTCAGCATTCTTTTGTTACCTGTAGTGCTTAGTGTATGGTTGAGGACTTATGTGCTTTCTTCAATCCATTTTGGCATATTTGTTAGAGCCATCCTTGTACTACTCATGTTTATGAAGTCTTCTTGTTGAGACTTTATGGGATAACTTTTGACAGTGCTAGGAGATACAATCTCATAGCAAATTCCTTGACACTTTGTCATCTACAATCTTTCTGCTGTTTTTCTGCAATTTTCCCCGAGGTATGGTAGTATATATTTTAATATTTTTCTTGTCCTATTGCAGTAGCATGCACTTCTGCTTTAAAGTTGTTTAGGAAATATGACAGAGCACCATGTCACTCTTTTTTGCCAATTATGAAAGGAACTGTCTCACTATCAGGCATGAGGCTACCCATAAAATTATTTTAAACATCTTATTTAAGCTGAGAAAATTCCACTCTATTCATGTTTACTTAATTTTATCATAAACAAAACTATTAGATTGTGGAATTTGTCAAATGTTTAATGAGCTGCAATTCATATATGTTTTCTTCTTTAACCTCTTGATATAGTGTGGATGCATAGACCAGGTTCTTGGAATATTTATACAACTTGCTGTTCTCATAAATTCCTGGATCGATGGTTTATTGTTTACCAATAATTTGGAAACACTCTTGGATTTTAATAGTTAATATAGTCACACAGAACATTATTAATTATAAATGCTCAGCCTGTAGCTTAAGCTTGTTACTAAATAGCTCCTACAACTTAAATTAACCCGTATTTCTTACCTACATTCTACCATATGGCTCAGAACCTTTTGTCAACATGGCATGTTCATCTTGCTTCTCCCTGGCTGTTCTGCTCTTCTTCATCCCAGAACTCTCTTCCTGTCTGCCAATCCCACCTAACCTCTTCCTGCATAACTTTTGACTATCAGCTCTTTATTAAACCAGTGAGAGTACCACACCTTCACAGTAAAATATTATTTTACACCAAAAATGCTTAATTTCCATTCCCTCTTTCTTTTCGTGCTGTTATTCCACTTACATACATAACATTTTGAAATTTTTCTTCCCTTCTTGTTCACTTTATGCTTTTTTTCTACCTTTTTTTTCTCTTGTGGAAATTGCCAATTAAGCTATCTTCCAGTTCATTGGCTGATCAGTATATTGGTGAGTGTTCAAAGCCATTATTTCTTTCTCTTTTTTGGTGTTTTGAGACAGGGTTTCTCTGTGTAGCTTTGGAGCCTATCCTGGCACTCGCTCTGGAGACAAGGCTGGCCTGGAACTCACAGAGATCCGCCTGCCTCTGCCTCCTGAGTGCTGGAATTAAAGGCGTGCGCCACCAACACCTGGCCATTGTTTATTTCTTCTGCCTTAATTTTTTTATTTTTTTTCTCATTTTAAACCTGGAGTTTCTGTTTTTAGGACATGTGTTAATCAATCCTTTTGTCACTGTGACTAAATACCTAATAAGAAGCAGCATAAAGGAAGAAGGATTCATTTCTGGCTCCCAGTTTTATACTGGGAAGAAGAGGCAATAGTCATTCTGTGTGGTGTGTTGGGAGTTTACAGTACAGCTTGACCTTGCATTTGCAACAGACCAAGAAGCACAGAGATCAAAAAGACTGGGCCTGTAACCCTCAACCCCATTCCTATGGCCAAATTTATGCCGGCTAGACCTCTCAAAGGTCCCCTCACCTCTCAAAGCAATCATATATGCTAGGACCAAATTTTCTAAAGCAGGAGCTTTTGGGAGACATTACATATAAGAACCATAACAATACCCTTTGTAATTGTATTGTACAGGTTGAAAGTACCAAGTTTGGGTGAGAATCCCTTTTCACTGTTTTGATAAGACTCATCTTGGAAAATAAGCCTTTGTTATTGGAGAAACCCTGTAAATATTTAACAATGATTACTGCACTCTTCCATCTCATAGCCTTGTTGGATATCACTTACCTGATCACCATAACAAGCTAAAAATTAATCCCACAAATATGTTGAGATTATCCTACGTATTTGGTGTATCACTTTCATACTAAACTAGGCCCAGATTCTGAATCAATCACAATAGCTGTTTTTGCAAATTAAGTGGATGATCAAGTAAGGAGATTATAACATGTGTCAGCATGCCTTGGTTTTGAGAGTAACTATCACATTTTGAAACTTTGTTTTATCAATGAGCCCAAGAGAGGACAATACATACTTACATACATACATACATACATACATACATACATACATACATATAATTCAATGATAACTTAATGCATGCATACAATGTATTTGATCATATTAATTCAAGCTCTTCTCCCTAACAACTCTCAGATCCACTCATACTACACATTCAACTCATGACCTCTCTCTCTCTCTTTATTAACCATTGAGTCTAGTTTATGCTGCCTATATATGCAAGGGCACAAGGCTATCTACTGAAATATCATCAGTCTTTCAAGCACCACACTGTAATAGAAAATTGGCTCTCCCTTCCCTGGCAGCCATCAGCTGTCAATAGCGCTTCAGCTAGAAGTCAATATTGTTTTGAATGCTGTCCTCCCTTTTTCCATTCCGGAATAATAGTGATTATTTCCAAGGTCTTTGCATGTCAGAGCTGCAGCTGGATACCTCATCCTGTATTGTACACTATGTCTGTTATCTCAGCATAGGAGGTTTGCAATTTAAAATCTTAGCTCCAAAGTTTTGTAACTATTATTTTTCTCTTTCATTCCAAGTGTCTAATAGACTAATCACACCTTATCTTCACCTTGTATTCCCTCTGCAAAGGTCATATTTCCCTCAATATTACTACAACTTTTTCTAATTAAGTCATCAATAATCTCTGTTTTGTTACAAACATTTATACTTTGAGTAATTATCTTCCTGATTATCTCCCTTGCAAGCCATATATGGTCATCAATTCTTTGATATTTTCGCCTCCTATAACTTCCACATACATTGTGGGGCAGGGGCCAATCAATATTAAGACAAGACCTCTCTACATAACTCTAGCTGTCCTGGCACTCACACTCTGTAGAACAGGCTGGCCTTGAACTCACAAAGATATGCCTGCTTCTGCCTTCCAGGTGCTTGGATTAAAGAGTGTGTGAACCACTATGACCAGATTTTCAATATTCTTTTTAAGTCTTATTTTTCTTGTCACCTTCATTTCTCTGATTTATTTTTCTATTTGTTTCCCCGAGAATGAAATGCCACTGTATTTTCTCCTACATACAAGAGCCAATGCATAAGGACTCACCACATTCTAATCAGTGAATAGCTAGCTCTAAATCTGGTCCTCAAATATCTGGTTGAAATCTAGACTTAACGACTGAGTCATCTACCCAGTTTCTTTTTTGAAGATCTTTTATCATTTTATTGAAAATAGACTTGTTTTCCCTCATGCAGTATATCCTGATTACGGTTTTCCATCCAACTACTCCTATCAGTTCCATGCCACATCACCTCCCATATACTCAGGAATCCCATAATATATAGCTAAAGGACATGGCCCACACCCATGCTGTGCATACTGCCTCAGTCTCTGTGAGTTACTATGTGTTTGCTGGAACCTGCTGATTTAGAGGGCCTTGTTTGCTTGGTGTCCTGCATCCCCTTTAGCTCTTACACTCTTTCTACCTCATCTTCCTCTGGGATCACTGAGTTATTTTATCACTACAGTTCTGTTTGTTTGTTTTAGTTTTAGAACCATAGAATTTGGTTTTACCCTAGGTCTCTTGGCTACCTAGTCTCAGGTTCTTATTCACTCATGCAGTGTCAGATATGGGTTCCATCTCCTGGAGTGTGATTTATGTCATTAAGTTATCAGTTGGCTATTCCCACAAGCTTTGTGTCACCATTACACTAGCATATCTTGCCATCATAGATGAAAGGGTATGTTGTTGGGTTGGTTTTTATGCTTCTGTGTATCAGTTTTGCCTGCCTTGTATTAACAGATAGTTATAGATGGTTACATGAAACTCACAAAGCCACTACACTGTTCAGTAACTTATTTGCTCTTTAAATCCTTTGAGATAACAAACTTTGGCTTTGAGCTCAATGCTATATTCCTATAGTACCTGCTGGAATCAACACTCTGTAAGTACCCAGTAATTATTTTGTGATTCATCAATGAATCTGCTATATGATAACACCATGTTACTACATAATGTTGTTATTATCTGTTTACAGCTGTCATTATCTGTCTAGTTATTACAAGGCTATAAACTCTATAAACAAAGAGTTCATCTATTTTTATAGCTAACTCACAATGTCAAGAACAGGGTGTGATATGATGCATAAACAACTGATAAACTCATTGATTCTCTAATAGAAATGTTGTCAAACTTCATGCAAGGAAATCTTTTAAGCATGTATGTACTCTAAATGTTTGATGACTTTATTGCTATATTAATGTATAACTAATAATATCAGGATTCACTGAAGCATCATCACAGAAAAGAAGTGTTTAGGGTATTTTCCCAAGTTTGAAGACTGGGCTAGGAAGTGAGAGTGTTCAAGACTTGTCTTAATTCTTTTACATTTGTTTGTTATTTTATAATTTTATGGGTAGTGTCACATATCTTATTCCACTAAATTATCATGCAATTCTTGTTACAACAAGAAACTATTTGCCCTATATAAACCTACAACACAAGAATATTTACCCTACATGTTATGCTGTTATTCAGTAGGAATTTGGAAATTCCTGTAGGATTTATATGCCTCTTAGATCTCAAGAAAATAAAAGCCATCAAACATGAACAAATTCAACAATCTCTGATTTTAAAAAGTATGGAAATAAAATGTATGTGATTTTAAAATAATATCTAGTCTATAAATTTCTTATCAATATCCTATCTTTAAAGAAAACAGTTGACCCCAATTGTTTTTAAATTTTGTTTTTAAATTTAGTGACTTAGTAAATGCAAGGTTTCTTGACAACTGATGATTGTCTCTTCCAGGCAGAAATGACCACTGAGGTCATCTAGATATGGTTGGACTTGGGCTGAATTAATCACCTTCTTTCTGAAACAAAAACATCATAGGACTTACACTTTGTTGTAATCATGACATTGTTCAACAGTGATTTGAGGCTAAAATAGTGAGTCCTTGCATGAACAGCTAGAAGCAACCAAAAATTAAGAGGAGATTTTTAAAGGGTAACTAATCCTCTGGTCAATATCCTTTTAATATGTGAGTACTAAGAGAATGGGAAAAAAACTTGAGTGAACCCTAGAGATGATTGCAAATAAGAAGATTACATACTCAAGACCAGAAAGTTATAAACAGAGAAATTACAGATGGATCTGGAGAGTTTAAGATGTAAAAGAAATCAAGTGAATGAGATTTAATTTAGATAGACAAAGTACCTTTATAAGAAGAATAATGCCAATGGGATTTATAAATCAAATGAATACCAATTAGAAACCAAAATAGAAGACAAGAACAGCAGAAAAGTGTTTTAATGTCAAAGGATTTGTACCTTGTTCTAAAGGTTTTTACTTTGGACAACTTTAAGGACTTTTGAGTAAAAGCATAGATAATTGCTGAAGTAGTTTTTTATTCTGCTTTTTGTTTTTGTTTTTGTTTTTTTGAGACAGGATTTTTCTGTATAAGAACCCTGGTTATCCTGGAATGCACTCTGAAGACCAGCCTGGCCTTGAGATCCTCCTGCCTCTGCCTCTCAAGTACTGGGATTAAACATGTGTGCCACCATACCTGGTTGGTTTTACTCTTTATGTGTACTAGAAACATCTAAATTTGAAAGGAGGAGTTTATTACTAACCAAATATACTCACTCAAGAACCATAATTTTTCAGCGTCATTCATTACAAGTGTGCTAATGGCCTGTTGTTGGGGAGCCACTCATTTGCACCAGGGATTACAAGATTATCAGGATGTCATCTGATATTGGCTTTGCCTATTTATAAAAAAATTTTAGTTAGTTGAATGATGGGGGAGGTCCTTCTGTGTATGTTTATCTTCTTATTAAATGATAAATAAAGTACTGTTTGGCCTGTGAGGCAGCAAGTTAGGCATAACTAGGAGTCAAGGAGGATTCTAGGAAATGTAGAAAGAAGTGGTGATCCAGGCAGAAAGTGACAGCAGAGAGATTCATATATAAGCAATGGCAAGAAAGAAGTCATTCCCTTTTCCCTTCTCTCTTCCTCCTGGTGTCTGCTCTGGAGTCACCATGTGAGCCCGAGAAGACAGGATGCTTCTGTTGGTGTCTGGTTAGTCTTATAAAATATATAGATTTATGATAATTAATACTGAGCTAGCAGATGAGAAATCCTAGTCACTGGCCAAACAGCATTTGTACCTAATATAAGTCTCTGTGTATTACTTGGGACCTTAACATGGTGGGGGCAGAACATGGGTGGTCTGGCAGAAACACCCACGTGGCGGCAGGTCTTGGGCAGCTTTGGAGGAAAGACTTTGTTACAGTCAGATAATTTCAATATATCATTGTAAATATTAACTAAATTACACATGTTGCATGATGTCAGAATTGAAAAGTTGGGTCAACAATGGTTATAGATACAAGCTTGACTCAACTGTATCAAATACACCTTCCTAACATTTTTCAAACATGTTCTTAATTCTAAACTTTTGGGAAGGAAGAATTGCTTCTAAAAAAACAAACAACAAAACAAAAAGTAAAGGCTAAATATAAGCAGTGATGGGAAGCTAGGACATAGTTTGCTGCAAAAACAAAAGGACCCAAGTTTTACCCTCAGGAACAATGTATAGTGGCTCCTACTTATGACCTCATAGGGAAGGTAGAGACAGGCTTCAGACATCAGACAATAAAGGAATGTGACCCATGAGAGACAGGAAGGAAAGCAATATGGCTCCTTCAGTCACTGCCTTTATGGAGATTCTAGATTTACAGGGGACACCGAAGGACCCATGTGCTCTACTTGAGCTATGGAGTCATTTGGGCATTGCCACTATGATCAGGATTCACTTCTTCCTGTATCAGGTTCCATTACAACCATCACCGTAAAATCCTGCCAAAATCACCAGGCTCTTGGAGGTGAAGTCCCCAGTGGCTCCCAATTCAACCTTGCAGCCTAGTTGAGTTACATTCTCCAGCTAAGTCACATGCCACCCCCAGTGAGTTTTCAAAATTAACTTGGTAATTTTCCTAGTAGTTACAACTCATCTGGCTTCTTTTGCAGGAAAGCAGACCTTTTTTATGGGACTCTGAACACAGCCATGACTCCAGTTCACAGGGTGGAAGCTTGCTCTTAGTCCTTAGCTCAGAAGTGTGTGCAAGAAATGACCTTGTTGAAGACTGCTACAAATGAGAGACTCAAAATGCCTCAGCACTCTGCAAGGTGCTATTGGCAATTAATACTTGCTGGCAGAAAAGAAAGACGTTTTCTTCAGTGGTGATGTCACAGTCTCCTCTAATTTCTCACCCACGCTCATGTAAGCCACACTAGTGCAAATCATTTGCTTACCATTAAAAGAAACAGAAATGAAACACATGATGGAGAAAGAGAACCAGTTGGGAAGAGGAAGGACACCAGCAGGAGTGGGGGAGGGAATAAGAGGATAATGATAGATGAGTGAGATCAGCATACTATATATGTCTAAAAAGGTCATGGTGAAACAAATTAGTATCTTTAAATTATGTATACTAACAAAGATTTAAAAAGCCAAGAAATGGCTTTGAGTATCATCTTGGTCATATTTGTCTTACAAATGTAAGGATGGGGGTGACAATCCCCATACCCTTCATTACCTAAGCTAAACACAGGAAATTGTCATCTTAAAAATATGCTTGGAGAAGTAATCTAAAAATATAAGCTTCTTTAGAGTTTTAGAATTATTCTGGATATGCATACATACACATGAATATATATATTGCCTGTTTACTGATGGGTGATGTCCTTCTGTATATATGTTTCTCTTATTGGTTGATGAATAAAACACTGTTTGGCCAATAGTCAATAAAGGCAGGAAGACTAGGTGGGACTAGGAGATGAGGAGAATTCTGGGAAATGTAGGTAGAGAGGGACCACAAGGAGATGCCATGGAGGGACGGAGAAGACAAGACATTGCAGGCATTCTCTGGTAAGATAAGACTATATGTAAATATATATATTAGTAGTTATGGGTTAATAATTAAGGCAGAGCTAGCCAGTAAGAAGCCATCAGCCAACAGTTTTATAATTAATATAGTGTCTCTGTGTGTTCATTTGGGGCTGAAACAGCAGGACCTGGTGGGACAAGAAAACCTCCAGCAACAATTTACCAAAGCACATGATAAACTGCTTCAAAAAATGTAATCAGAAAAAATAACATAAGAACCATGCCATAGTCACACATCAGAAGATAACATTGCATAGATTTCACTGCTCACCAAATTGAACTATTAATTCAGTTTATTCTCAATGAAAAGTCCAGGGGATTTTATTTCTTTTGGAAATTGGCAGGTAAATGGAAGTGACTTTAAAAAGCCACAAAGAGTTTTGAAAAATGAGCCCATAGGAATAACAATCTGACTTTAAGACACACTCAAGCTACCATAATTAATACATGGTGTCAAGAGAGAATTTAAGATCTGAAAGAGTGCAGATTATAGAAGATGGTCCAGAAATAGGTGGACAGTTACAGAGACAATCTAGTTTCAACAGTCACATAAATGGATACAGTGGAGATATAATACAGCTTTCCATGAAATGGTATGTGAAACATTGAATATCAATGTACAAAAGAGAAACTTTGATTCATATATTTCACCACACATGAAAATTAACCTTTAATGTGTCACAGTAAAACACAGGCTTTACTAAATATAAAAGCATAAACGCAACATTTCTCAGAGAAAAATCTTTTTGACTTAAGTTTAAGAAAAGCTAGCTTAGATGAAACAACCATACCCCTATTGTAGAACAAGATGTTTAATGAGACTCTGTCACATGCAAATATGCTTCTTTTAAAACAGCATTATGAAATTACTGAAGAGATACACTACAGAACAATAAAATATGCTTGAAAATTGTGTTTGATAAAGAAATTTTAGGCAATATATGTAAAGAATTACCTAACTCACTGATAAAAAGACAAGAATTCCAATAAACAGTGGGTCACAATTGGACAAGTTAGATCCTTACCAAATATACATACACACAAACAAACAAACACACACACACACACACACACACACACACACACACACACACCAAATCTCCCTTTGCTGTTCTCCAGATATTAAAGAAAAATATGTCCTGTGAATATATATATATATATATATATATATATATAGAGAGAGAGAGAGAGAGAGAGAGAGGTGGACAGAGTTCTGCTTCTCTGATTGAACTATAAGGTAGAATCAACTGGACTATGGCCAATGTCTTTCCACATCTCCATACATATTCATTTATGGCAGGTGTTCTTCCACCTATCTCTCCAGTTTACTTGATTATGACTTTTTAAATGCTATATATCATTTCTCTGACTGTACCTAAACGGCTGTCGAAAATTTCTTGATGAAATAAAGAAAAAATGTATGTGTCTGGTGAGTGACTCCACACATTTCTCTTTGTCTTCTCTGTCCTTGTAGATCTGGTTTCTGCTTTCTGCATCAAAATTCATCTTTGTGTATACACTCTAAGTTTATTGTTCTTTCCAAAGTAGCAATCATCATCTAAATCTTAAAATGTCTCAAAATTCTATGCCAGCAGTCTACAGTTGCCTAATTCTGAGTTAAAGCAAACACCTGCATTAGCACTCATTCCAAACACACACACACACACACACACACACACACACACACACACACACACACACACACACACACACTGCAAAACACATTGCCAAGGACTTGCTACAACATAAATTCTGAAACATTCCTGTATAGATTCCAGTTCACCATTTAATTCTTTGCTGATGGTAAACTTTGCCTTTCAACTTTGACACAACAACACAGTCTGAGTTTTTGAAAACATTTAAGGAGCAATTGTGAAAACTGAGAAGAACCTAGAGGCGATTTATGCCCCTGAATAAACATGATTCATGTTAAACTGCTTATTTCACTGTCTCATGAAGAATGAGACAGTGGAGTCTCATTGCTGCTCACCAGTAAATGTTTGTGTGCCTTGGTGTATGTGAAGAAAACAGAGCAGGTGCTGTTTTCATTTAAACCCTCATGTCTTTCACAGGAAGCATGGGGGCTTCCTTTTTCTTTAATATCCGGAGAACAGCAAAGGGAGATTTGATTTGTAATGAATTTTTCTTTCTGTGTCTCATCCTATAATGAAGAAAATCTAAGAACTCCAGTGCTTCACAGCATGACCTTCAAGACAGTAACATACTAAGACACAAACACACACACACACACACACACACACCACACACACACACACCACACACACACACACACAGAGAGAGAGAGAGAGAGAGAGAGAGAGAGAGAGAGAGAGAGACAGAGAGAGACAGAGAGACAGAGAGACAGAGACAGAGAGAGAGATACAAATAGAAATAGATTTTTTATTTCTTTGCTCAGACTTAGGAGCAGAGAGAGAGAGAGAGAGAGAGAGAGAGAGAGAGAGAGAGAGAGAGAGAGAGTTGGTATTGCTGTGGTGTTTACTGGACTGAGCCACACTGAGATTCGCAGAGGTAAGTACGTAGCAACATGGAAATCAATAGGAATTTTCTACGTTGTATATCGAAAAGTAAAAATACAGCACAGCCTATTTCTTACAAGGCTTATCTGAGAAAAGTTAGCAGAATCTCTCTGTCATCAATGTCACATCTGAACATCTCTCCATTACTGTAATTGCCTTCACAGATCTTTGCAACAAAATATCCAGAATCCCAAGTATCACATTTATCGAGTGAAAACCCACATGGACTGCATTGCATTTCTTACTGCATTATGCCTTTCAAAGAAATTTACAGTTTTGTTCATTTGAACTTGCCCTATCAACAGAGTAGAAAAGTTTTATTTTCACATATTCCTACCATAATAATGATAGATGATCCATAAAGGCTCATCTGATTTTTTTTTTTTTAGTTCAAGAAAATCTACATATAACTTGAGCTTGTATTTTTTAAATATAACACTGGAGTATATTTGTTACTGTCAGGAAACGATTTATAAAGATCTGAAGTTTAAGACTAGTTATGTTATTAAAGACCCAGAATCTATGTTGTTGAGTGTTGTACAGTTCTTAACAGTCTCCAGAGAGGATAATCATGTGTCTTGGGTATTACTTACATATGTTGTAAAACATCAAGTAGACATGTAGAGTTCTTATTTTCACTCTAAAAATATGCATTGATAATTTGTCAATATTTGAACTAAGCAACTTGAAATTTTCTGGATATTGTTTCAGCTAATCTATAAAGATTCCAAGACCAGTGACCATTGACTTAATGACTCTTCATTGATAGTGGGAAAGCAGTGGGATGTTTCTTGATGAGATAAAGTGAGAGTGTGTGATCTTTGCCCTCTGGCTTTAGAAGATCAACCAGAAAGCCATATATTCACTGTCCAGGATGTTTTTAAGCATTTTATTCTCATTGAATGACTTTTGGAGGCTGGAGTGAATTGACTGGATAATGGATTCCTATCTGGAACCTGTTTAAATGAGCCTTGCTAAAGTAGGCATGACAACAAATATCAGCAATTTGCCCATTTTGATATAATTTCTGTTTGTTTTTTGTGTTTTTCCCCCTGTGGGAGTCTCTCTCCCCTGCTCCCAGGCAATTCTACAACACACCGGTACCGTTTCTTAGTTCTTTATCTCTCAGTCATTGTGATAAGCACACACTGAGCATCTCCAGTGGACATAATGTTTTATTGAAGGCTGAAAACATGACTCAGAGAAGATTTCACCCTTGTCTTCTAGGAACTTAGCTTATAACTAAAGATTCGAGATAAAAATCATTAATAAAAGCTGAAGCATTGGGATATGTTCCCAGCTCAGATTGGCTTCTTGCTACCAGTGACCCAGTGGTCAGGGAACCATGACTGACAAGTAATTGTAAGACTCTTCATCAGGAAGAGCAAGTCTCCCCTTGCTATTTAATATTGCTATTCTCCTGTATTTATTCCATAGTCAACACTAGACCTGATTATGTAACACAGTCAAATGAATGAGTCTTCCTGCACTGGGGAGATGAAAGAGTTGTTAATGCGTTTGCCTTGCTATCATGAGAATCTGAGTGTGATGACTGGAGCACGTGTTTTATAGAAGAATAACTGTGATGGTGCAATGAGGAAATGGAGATGGGTGGATTCTGGGACTTATGGCCAGTAGCCTGTCCTAACTTGCAAGTTCTAGAAGACCCAGTTTCAAAAGAGGTGGACAGAATTCCAGATTATGATATCCACAGTTGTCCTTTAGCCTACACACACACACACACACACACACACAGTGAAACAAGTTGTCCATAAATTTACTATGCACATGAGTACTTATTATACATTTCCGACTGTCTTATAAACTCTTGCTACCATATTGTAACAATAAATATTTTCATGGGTCAATCATTAACCATATACTGAACACACACAAGATATATAACAAAAGGAAGGGCAAAATAAAACTATTTGGGGTGATATTTGCATATCTATCTCATATTCTCAGCCTTCTGTCTTTCAACAAATTTGTTCTAATAATCTTTGCAGGAAAATATGTGCCTATTTGCACACACATCACAAATGCACAGTGTGTTTAAAATACATTATGTGTAATTAAAGAAAGTTGGAGATTTGTGTATTTATATTTCAGTTCTTACATAATTCTATTGGAGACAAGCCCATTGGAAACTGGAGTTGGTAGCACTACTTTAGAATTATAGAGTGACCACAGGATGAGGGGCACATTTCCAGGTACTTCTCCATTTTATTCCTTATCAGTGGAGTTTTTCAATCAACCTAATCTAGCGGAACATTTCTCCTTGGTG
Source organism: Cricetulus griseus (assembly GCF_003668045.3). Taxonomy (NCBI): domain Eukaryota; kingdom Metazoa; phylum Chordata; class Mammalia; order Rodentia; family Cricetidae; genus Cricetulus; species Cricetulus griseus. The sequence continues at coordinate 226,036,906 of NC_048596.1, forward strand.
ACTGAGATATATGTGCAGGAGACAACTTTCCCTTCACCGAAAGAAATAGGTTTAACCCCTTTGCTTCTCTAGTTTTAATTTGGGAGGAAAAGTGAGTTTCCCATAAGGCATTTCCAGGAGGCAAGAGATGAAATCTGTGCAGAAAATCAAAAGAAGTCGTGGGAAATTGCATCACGTTATACGTCCAACTACCTATAGATAATTTTCCTACAGGACAAAACTGGAAATTTTACTTTAAAAAGGAATTTGCAAAGTCAGCAGAAATTGCTAACAGTCTTCCCTACTGCCGACATCATTTTTCCCACCCCAATAATAAGGGATAATTTGGACCCATTCCTACTTTAGTTGAATGCTGTCCAATTCTATCGTCTTTCTCCTACTTTCTCTTCCCATTTGAGAGATGATTGTGTGGCCTGTAGAATATGATGAATCACTTCAACAAGAAATATGTGGCATCTGGTTAAGCTCCTCTCTAGCATATAAATTAAGCGTGAATGACAGCCAGGTCAAAAAAAAAAAAAAATCCCTTTGAAATGGGTCCTTGTGTGGCAGGTAAAAACCAAGTCTTTTTACTGTGTCTGCAGGAGGTACCTCTCTAACCCTTATTTCAGAGCAGTAGGTCATTTTGCCGGCTCTCATGAAAACCATTAAAAACAGATATTTGGGAGAGGAAAACAGAAAGGTGTGTTTAATAACTGTGCTGAGATGAGGACTGTTAGGAGAAAATAAGAGAGCAGCAGTCACCTGAAAGACACCATAGAAACATTAAAAGAACCTACAAAAAGAAGCAGTAAATAAAATATAGGTATGGAATTTATTTGTGACATAGCAGCATTTTTCTTAAAAAAAAAATCCCTAGTAGAAAAAGAAGAGATGAGACCAGAAATTATTTTCCATTTCTACTTTAGGGGCTATTTTTCCAGGCTGGAAGTTTTCCTTTTCCCTTTGTTTGTTTTTGGTGGGGTTTTCCCCCCCAAAATCTATTTCATTATTTCAAGACTTGATTTTTGGAAAAACGTTTACTTTGCTAGCCCTTCTTTCCTGTGATGAGAGCTGTCACCTCTGTTTGGAAATGTAATTCCTGTTGCGGGGAAGCCTGCCAAGGAGCAGACACAGCAAGTAAGAGAAGATTCTCCAACATTCCACATGATGGCAGAAGATCTTTTCCTTATTAAGTAGTCGAAGCACTATATGTTTGCATTATTCTATTAAACATGGAAAGATTAGCAATCTTCCATATTCTCTGAGCTATTTTAGAGCAATTTATTCTCAGGACAAATCAGAAAGAACTACTTGTTTTCCTGTGTGAAAAATAAACTACCTGGGTGGGGTGAGGGGCCATTTTCTAAAGCTTTTCTAAATAATGGTAAGGTTTTTAAAAGGGCTGGTTAATGTCACATTTCAAATGGAATAACTTAGGCCGTTTCTTAGTGTCAATGGTTATTTTTGTCTATGTACTGCTGCCAATCACAGCATACCCTAGAAGTGAACCAACTACTTACTACAAGCCCATGTTAGATGGAGAAGATCTTCAGAAGCCATCTTGCTAGATCTTTCTTTGGTCTGCAATTTGGCTGTTCTCAACAAAACCCTTAGTAAGATAGTTGCCTCTTGTTCCTAATCAGACTTCAGGCACAGCTAATCCAGACATCCTGCCAACTTTATAAAATGTTTGTATGGCCTGTTTTGTTTGGAATGAGAACAGATAGACTATAAAGCTAAGATTCTCTACAATTCATCACCAGAAACCACACCTCCTTTATGGCTTTCCCTACCCATTTCATACTCTACTTGTTTTATTTCCTTTTTATTATTTGTTTTCAGATGGATTTTTCATTGGGCTTCCAGGGACAATGCATGGGGAGATGAAGAAATATGTATATGGGTTCATAAGTTCACAACCTTGCATACCTCTTCAAGTTCAAGTATGGTAATGGCTCACAATTTGTGGAAATGGAGGCAAAACTATACATGGCTTATTCCAGGAAGCTCATATGTTGCAGAAGTAGGGTGCCCATTGCAACATGTTTTACGAATTATTTTTGACAAAATGGTCCACAGAAATGAATCTAGGGAAAAGGTAGATTTTGCTTCTCAGTTTCAAGGAGATTTAGGTTCATCCTGGTAAGAAGGAGTAGTAATGAGAAGAGTCAGCCCCCATCAGGAGACCTAGGGCCACCTGTCTTCATGTAATCATGGACCAGGAAGCAATGAAAACCACATTAGATCCAGAGGCACCAGAACCTTCCAAAACCTGCCCCCAGGGACATATCTTGTCAAGAGTTTCTACTTCCTAAAAGCTGCACAGTCTTCAAAAGGGCTCCACAAGCTGTGAACCAGAGTCAAAGTAAGAGTCTGTGCAAAATATTCTGTCCCCAAACTGTAATACACAACTTCCAATGTATGATATTAGCAACAAACCATTAAACGAAAAAACCTTAGCCAATGATTTACATTGATGCCTTCATCTAACTATGAGAAGAACGTGCCTAAGATATTAATATTTTCACATTGCTTTTAGATGTTTACCTTGTATTTTTATATCTATTATATTTAATACTCAAACATTCCTTATAGCCTATTAGTTACATTTTACAAATCATCTAACCATAGAAGAAAAACCAGTTCCTGTAACTAGAGTATCAGTTGAAGAGAATAAAATCATGATTTGAAATAAGCATTTAAATGATGCTCTTTTAATTTTATATGGGTCTACTGGCCAAGTTTGCCTTCAAAGATTCCCATAGTGGGAATCAAGATTTTTCCCAGAACCAGATTGCTTGGTAATGGTAATGCCACATTCAGAATGATGGAATGAAGAAACAGGAAGAACAGCATGAGTCCTAAAATGGCAGATTGATCCTGACTATCACTCATAACCAGTTCATGCTCTTGGTTCCCTAAAGGCAGTCAAAATATAGATGGATTTTTTATTGGACTGCCAGATCACAAAAAAATTAAACAAAGACGACTTATTAAAGATCAGCCTATAACTTAGGCTTGTTCTACTAGGTCTTATAATTTAAATTGATCAATTTATATTCATTCACATGTTGTCTCACGCCGCATAGCTTTTTATCTCCACTTCTGCATGTCTTGCTCCCTCTGTATCTGGCCCATTCTTCTTTTCCGAGTTTTCTATGCCCCAGAAGTTCTGCCTAACTTCTTCCTGCCTAGCTAATGGACATTCAGGTCTTTATTAAACCAATCACATCTTCACACCGTGTAAAGGAGTATTCCATGATATCAAGGTCCACCGTGATGTTCAGCATTGCTATGTGTACACAGTTTCTTTACTTGATAGAGATTTCAGTCTTACCGAATGTCTATCTTTCCATCAATCCCAATTTTAATCTCCATGACTGGCACCAAAAGGTGAAGTCAATCTTGGTGAGTTTCCCAGTGACAGACTAGGATCCCTAAATGTAGTGGGAGGGGTAATCATTTCCAGCACTCCACCATTAAAGAAAAATTGATGGAATCATCTTATCTTCGACATCTCATCTTCAATGCATCTGTTATATTTAAAACAAGATGTGAGTCATTTTACTATAATAGAGCTATGAGTTGGTAAGTGATGATTTCCAGTATAAAAGAGTAGTTTACTTGACACAACTACTGTGCTTACTCTACTAAATATCATCTTGATAGAGCATCAATGTAATAAATTGTTTAGAAATATAAGGATTAATGTTAATTTAAATTTTAACAAACCTGAGCAATACTGATATTTCAGTCAGGACACATTTTCTATATGTACCTATACAGTATTATAAACATTGAAAAAACTCACTTAGTGCTTACATTTATATCTAAATGAGAAGGAATTCATACAAATCACTTGAATAACTGAAGCCTGACAGATTAATGGTGCAAGTCATCAAATACTCTGAGTTTATTCATTGAATTAACTAAAGAAATCCCTTCTATATTATATCGTGTAGGCTTCTTTAAAAGTCTAGGCTTTGCACTTTGTTCCATTCACTCCAAAACACAAGGAACATTACAAAGAAAGAGACAGAGAGGTGTAAGAGCTGGAAGATGCCCTCCCCTGATAATGAGATTGATGACAAACTTATATGCCATCCTAGAACCTTCATTTAGCAGCTGATGGAAGTAGAAGCAGACAGCCACAGATAAACACTGATCTGAACTGGAATCCAGTTGCAGAGAAGGGTGAGTGATGAGCAAAGGGGTCCAGACCAGGCTGGTGAAACCCACAGAAACAGCTGACCTGAACAAGGGGGAGCTCTTGGCCCCCAGACTGATCACTGGGAAACCAGCATGGAACTGATCCAGACCCCATAAATGTGGTATCAGTGTGGAGGACCCAGAAATCTATGGGGCCTCTTGTAGTAGACCAGTACTTATGCCTAGCACAGGAATAGACTTTGGGATGCCATTTCACATAGAGGGATACTCCCTTGGCATAGACACATGGGGGAGGGCCTAGGCCCTATCGCAAATGATATGACAGACTCTGAAGATCCCCTATGGGTCACCCTGGGGAGCAGAAAGGGTATGGGATAGGTAGGGTGTTAGTGGAGGGCAGGGGAGGAGGAGAGAGAGAGAGGGAACTGGGATTGACATGTTAAACAATCTTGTTTCTAATTTAAATTAAAAAATGGAGCAAAAAAGGAGGCCTGAAAATGTTATCTTCTAAGGTTACTGAGCTATTGAACTCACAAACTCTCAAAATATATGGGTGATTGGACTGTGTCTACACTAGAATACACTAATCAACAGCCATACTGTGGTGGAGGGAGTGATTCAGGAGTCCCTATCCCTCACTCATGGATCGATTCAGAGAAAGAAAAAAATCATTGTCTACTGCTGTGTAGCCATTGGTGACTCCAAAGGGCTCAGGATATTACCAGTCAATGGTCACAGAGATGGCCCTGATTAACCAAATGGGTTCCTCTGCAAAACCAAAATTCATGTGGAAATGACACAGGTAAGAAGGACTGTGAGGGGAAAAGGAGAGGAGTAGAGGAGAGAGTAGCCAGAATGCATTGTATACATGTAGGAAATTGTCAAAAAATGTCCTAACAATAAAAAATTTAAAACAATGTTTATAAACTGTCTACATTTTAAAAATTAGAGGTCCTTAAGAGATGTAATTTCCAATGTGACTAAAATTTTCTTTTGAAGAAAATGCAGCCCAAATTGCTGTGATGTATGATTTGCTTTGATAGCACAGGAGAGTAATGGCAGAACAGAGGCTGGAGCTAAAATCCCTCAACTCCAGGCAAATCATTTTCTCACTTGGTTATTTGCAAGTCTATAACCTCAAGGCCATTCCCAAGCTGTCATGTTGATGTAGTAGATTTATGGAACTTAGAAAAATGTATAGCAAACCATGAAAATATTGGGGGAAAATTAACCCATCACTTTGGTACATAGGTTTATTTCTGCAATATTAAGAAAAGCATTCCTTCCAGAAATAGATTCTTAAGGAGATAATTGTCAGGGGAAATTTTAAGGGAAGTCAGATTACACACACACACACACACACACACACACACACACACACACACACACACACACACACCATTGCTTTGATTAAAAATAAGATAGAATAAAGATTAAATTAAAGACAAGTAAGCAAAAAATGAGTAGGATGTATTGATTTTTTTTTCTAAATCCACTACTTGCAATCAGAAAGAAAATTTTATGCATGGGATACATTTTATGGGAAAACATTCCCTCCATTATCATGGCTAAAATTTTTAAGAATTACTACTGTTACTTATTTGACTTTTAATTTATTATTATTTCATAAATGTATGTGGGGAATGATACATGCACCAAGGTGTGCATGTAGGTGTCAGAGGCAGCTGTCTATTTATGTTCATTCTTTACTTCCACCTTGTGGATTTTAGGGTATCAGACTCAAGTCATCAGGTTTGGTGGCAATCATCTTGACTTACAGAGCTATCTTTCTCACCCTATGGCTAATTCATTAGAATATAGTTGTAAGCAGATAGCTTCATGCTTTTTTTTTTTTTTACAAGCTTAATTAGGTAGTGAGGATTTTACATGAAGTCTCTATGGCTCAGGTCTATAAACGACTGAACTACACTACAGAAGGATTTACATATATACTTTAGAATACTTCCTGATAGATTTACTAAATTCAAGATCCCCCTTTTAGAGGCTCTGTTTCACTTGGTTTAAGTACTATTTTATAAATACTTAGAAAATTATTTTCATAGGTAAGTAGATATTTATTCAATAAAAGACATCATTAAATGTCTCCTAATGACATTCTGATATACTCAAAAATTAGTGACTTTCTCAGCTGTTAACAGAAAAGCCACGAAACCAATATTTTTAATGCACATTTTCCTAAAGAATAAGCCAGAAAGTTAATGCTTTTATGTCCAACAATTTTTAAAATGCATTTCCAATATAGCTTATTTATCTTGCAAGAGCTAGAACATTTTAATTGGCTTTGATTTCTAAAATTGTTGTTCTATAATTTGTGTGTGCATATATTATAACATCTAACAGTATCTTTCTTGACAATATTCACATTTTCTAATCTTGCCTTTGGCTATTTTTGCAAATGTTAGAGGATGTACACTGAATTACCTCTATTGGCATGTGGATACTCAGAGTGCAACTTATCAAACAATTATTGAGCAATCTAAATTAGAAGAAGACACTCAAGAAAAAGGAAAGGTGGAGAAAGCAAGGGAAGAGGTCTGTAGGGCAGAAGAAGGGAAAACTTTCAGATATAGGATATTATATAACCTATAAAACCTAGTTTTAGTAACCACTCATGCTCTCCCCAAATGGTTCTCTCTCTCCCAATAACCATACACTCTCTATAGCTTCTCACTAGAGGTTGGGATCTAGATCCTCAACTTTGGGATTTTGACTGACTTCAACATCTACTGTAAGCACTACTTTGGTTATTACAAAAATTAGAAAAGGAAGAAGAAGTTGTCAGGAGACATGGTGGGTATAGTGGGGGTTGGGTACGGAGGGAGTCGAAGGGAAAATTGAGAGCGCATATTATATTTAGACACATTGTATCTTCTTGATCATCTCCCTATACTCCAGCATAAGGAAGAGAACTGAGCCTCATCACTGAAATCCGCAGACCTTGATTTCAGTGTCATTTCCTTTTTCTTCCATATCTTCCCATGAACAAGAATGTTGACATTTACATCTTCCTGCTATCTAAGACAGATCCTCAGAAACACATTTTTGTTGCTTACTTGATTCTGAAATGCAGTCAGCATAAAAGATTTATTGCAATTATGTGTAAAATATGTATGAATAGGCCTTGAAACCCAAAGACTTCTTTTTGAGTAGAATATGAACACATAATCTCTGTTCTGTGTGAGCTGGATTGACTTCTCTTGGACAGTTTTGACCCATTGTATCATCTCTGTGTTCCATTAAAAGTTAGATGAGCCAAGCATGCGGATGAAGATCAGCAGTTCAAGGCCATCCTTTGCTGCATACCAAGTTCAATCCAGCCTGGACCACATCAGATGCTGCCACTAAAGAACAAAATCAAAACATAGAAAGAGATTGAGTGCTCAGTTTTGATATAGTGGAGCTGAGTTAAAATCTGTATGATCACCAGTGTTCACAGCAAATTTCATCTGCATGATAAAATACTTGTCTACTGCATCATAAATAGTTCTTCACCATTTATTGTGATATTACTATCCCACTTCCTATTACTAATATTATTTCATACTCCTCCCCATGTGTACTGACATTTGCATGGGTCTTGACTGCTAATAATACAGCAGCCAAGTAGTTATCAGCTTTACAAAAATCTGTATGGCCAGTTCCTGATAACACAATTTCCTGTCTTTCCAAAATCTTCAGCTACTTCCCACTTTCCTTCACATGTGTCTCTTTGTTTCATTGTAAATTATAAATGTGTCCACTCCACATTTCCTTACCTCTGCTGTAACGTGTTTATCTGCTAAAGAGTTAAGAAGCGGGGAGGCTTTCCCCAAGAGGATTAATAAATCCATAGCCAACATGTGTGATAAAAGGTTTGTCTCAGATTGTTCTCCTATCATTTACTGACAAATTTTTCTCTTTATACTGAATTGACCTTCACACAGTTGTAAAATGATCAATTTTTCCAATATTTGGGGTTCTACTTATTGACTATATAACCTATGAAAAAGCATTCTGTCAACACAGCAGAAGTGTGAGTGGTGTGAGTGTAAGGCTAATTTTTAACTAGTAGAAAAACACTGTACAAGCTCTATGCAGTTGCTCCTGTTCACACATGTAACTCCAATAAATATGTTTGAAACAGGTTATTTAATTATTAGCCTCTGGGTCTGTATTTTTTCTTTTTTATATAGAAACACTCACTTTACATATCAATCCCCCTTATTCTCTGTCTCTCCCATGCTCCCATGCCCCCTACCAGCCCCTGCTAAATCCATCTCCCACCTGCTCCCCAAAGATAGTGATGCCTTCCATGGGGAATCACCAAAGTCTGTAACATCATTTCTGGGAGGGCCTTGGTTGTATTTTTACGTTCTTTATATACTGTGTGCTTATTATAGCTAATACAGAGTGATCACATTATGAAGCACAAAGGGCTTCCTTTTTAGTTCTTCTTCATACACAAATGTTTAACAGGGATAACAAATAACACATGCAGCTATAGAAAGAATTGTGGAAATCAACATTGGAGATGTCTCTCTTTCTTTAACTCATTTGCAGATCATTGGGCAATAATGATGGAGTTCCCAAAGGACTTGAACTGGAAATAGAATTTGAAGCAATACTGTTAGGGACCTAATAGACCATGGATAATTATAAGGACTGCAAAATAATGTTTAAATATGAGTTGGCTTTGGGAAATAATCTTGAATGATGTTCTGAAGGCAATTACTGTACAGGGCAGTTCCTGTAGATGAGTGTGACTTACAGTAATCTTCTTGTAACTACAGACACTCACATGTGTTTCAACTTGCTGCCTATCTATTGGTTCAACATTGTTAACATGTATAATCCATAGTCAAACTTAAATATGTATAATTTCTCAATTATTAAGTAAAATGAACTAGAAAAATAACATATAGCATGAAATAAAAGTTCAAATTGTGTACTAAAGTGATAATAGAAATATACATCTCTCCTTGGCAAAAATATTAGATACATTTTTATTCTATTTCTACTAAATTATTAAAGCTTCTAAGTATCTAATAAAATGTTTCAGATAAATGAAACACTTGATAAATAAGCACATATTATCAAACCAAGCAATGTTACAAATCTATTTGGGAAGGATGCACTTCAGAGATGAAAGCAGTGTGAAATGGGGATAAGAAATCACCTTGATGAATGATAAAAAAATCCTCTTTCATAAACTGTGGGTCTGGCAATCACACCTCCACCCAATTCTTTGGTTACTGAATACACAGGTAATGACTATATGTTAATCATCTCCCATCACTGGTAGTCATTTCTAAAGAAACATTTATCTTCATCTCTCCCAAAATTCTAAATGCCCAGTTTTCCCCATACAGAACTCTCACTTCCTTGTTTCGAAGCAAATAAAATCAACTCTACAGAAGGTGAGTAACAGATGACAAAGCTATAAACAAACAACATGGAGGGAAAGACCACAGAAAAGAAAGGGTGGGAGGCAGATGAGTGGGAAGTAAAAGACAAGATATCTTCCAGGTAAGGCTTCAGAGATGGCCCGGGGGGTAAAGGCACTTGCTGACAATCCAAGTTCTATCACCTGCAGCGGGAGGAGACAACCAATGACTTAAGGAGGTCTTCTGACTTTCACACACAGGCCAGAGCATGTGTGAATCCCTTCACCCAATAATAATAACAAAAATTAGGAGAAATAAATTAAAAAAATAAACCATAAAACAAAATCTCTTCCAGTCAGGACAAGTAATGAAAGGCCCATAGAAAGTCTCCAGTGCTCTTTACAAAATGTCATTTGTAAAGTTAAGAGAGAGACAGGCAGCATTTCTCTCAGGGAAATAAGAAAGCACAATGATGAGGAGACATCATTAGGGGACAGCAGGTCACCACAAAGCTCCCTTTGCTGATACTCATTCTCCTGTGACATTGCACTTAGGCAGACACAGCTCTGTCCTTGTCTAACCATTGCAGCTGAAACAGGGTTTCAGGCACACACTCAGGCCCAAGCATCTGCATTCCAGGGTGTCATCCTTCTCTGTATCCATTCCCTACAATCCACTTATGAGCAAGGAAGAAAACTTATATATTATATTATATAATATATTTCTTCTTTTTTTTTTCTTTTCCACAGAGGTGGGAAAAGCTTTTACCACAAGTAATCCACAGCCCTGCTCTCATAACATGAGTATTATGGCCTGGCCATTTTCCAGCACCACTATGATAGAAAAAAAAACACACTCCGGTTTAATAACTAAATTAATTTTTCCTCCCTCAACAGCATGTGCAATTATTAAAGTCAGAAAGATCTTGGCAGCCTCCTGCACTGGTAAATAAAACGTTGCATTCACGTCGTATGATTAATTAATGTTCCTGATTTTAGGAGATATGAAATAGCTTTACATTCCTTGTGTTATTGAATAACCTAATGTGCTTTATTTCTCAGGCTCTTTTTACATTTGCACAGTTAAATCACAAGGAACAAACCACAAAAGCTTCACTTTATTCTGCAGTCCTCTGCGACTCACAGAAAGCAAGATTCGAGGACGCTCATGAAAGAGAAAGAGGATGAAAAGGTAACTGCAAAAACAGAGAGAAAGAGGGGAAGAAAAGTTTTTCTGAACTCGTCAATGGTGCCAAGGAGACAGCCTTTTAACTTCTTGTTTGCCTATGGTGTACAGTGTTGTTAGTAATCTTATTCACAAGTCAGAAATAGTAAAATAAAATGAAACAAACACAGAACCCCAGTCAAGAAACACCTTTATGAAATCCATAATTGCTGTAATCTTTGGGTCCCTAAACCAGCAGCCACAAAGTCTTCAGGTTCTTGAAACCATAAGATATGATGCTGGAGTATCAAAAGGGAGGCTGCTGTCACGCAGCACACCTAGCACCTGTTCGTTGAGTATTCTGAATCCAATAAGAAAATGGCATATTTTACCTTCTTTAAGAGTGTCTTTTGGGGGGGGGTTGAGACAAGGTTTCACTAGCTCTGTAGACCAGGCTGGCCTTGAACTCACAGAGATTCGCCTGCCTCTACCGCCTGAGTGCTGGAATTAAAACATCCACCACCAACGCCTGGCCCAAAGTGTCTAAAATATTGCATATAACTTTCTGCCACATTTTCCTGCACTGCTTTTTCTTTGTATTCAATATTGAGTTACTGAAGTTATACATTTCTTTCCAAAACAGATGAATGATTGATATGTATTTAACTAACATGGCAAACCATTAAAATTGAAAGCCATTTATCATATTTGAAGGTACCTGTTTGCTGCCTCAGTAGACCTTCAAATGACAAGAGCTTCTGTGTTTGAGGACAGGACTGCTACCCATGAAAAGAGCCCATCAGATCAGAGGGCTATCACTTCACGTCTCATGACTAAGTTTTCCAGTGAAAGAAAGACTAATAGAACAATAAATAATAATAATAATAATAATAATAATAATAATAATAATAATGAACTATACGAGAAGCCAGGTGATGGTGGCATATGCCTTCAGTCCCAGCGCTCTGCAGGCAGAGACAGGAGGATCTCTGTGAGTTCAAGACCAGTCTGTGGTCTACAGAGCAAGTTCTAGGACAGTCAGGGAAGTTACACAGAGAAACCCTGTCTCAAAGTAAACAAGAAAGTAAACAAAAATACTACAAACAGAAACAAACCTCCAAAAATTGGACAGTGACTACTTGCCAATGCGTGAAATGTTATAGGAACAAAATAAATTTAAATTTCTGAGCCACTCTCCTTCAGTGTCTATTCTCAGTGCAATATGTATAATGGAAACTCTTCAAATGATGTTTATTTTTTACCAAAAGGAACTCTTCTTGAAAATAAAGAAAGGCCTACCTGTAAGTCATGGAAATGAAGTAGACACTCCCATTTCTGAATAATTAAGAAATCTGTTGAATAGATATTAAGCATTATGAAATCAGTCATAAAGTCCCACCATTTGGATCTAAACGTTGCTTTCAACCTAAGCCCTGAAGTACTGATGGAGATCATTTAATTGACTTTCAGGTAATCAGCAATGCTAATGGAAGAGAAACACGACTCTCCTGGAAATGGTGACAACCTGGCTCCCCATTCCCATTTATGAATTATGTTCTCCATCAGGGAAGCCCAGATTATGGAGAACACAGAGGGTTTATTGATATACTTCATTCCTCAATTATTTGTGTGTGTGAGGAGAAAGAGATAGAGAGAAATAAATATTTATGTTCATGTGAGCATATATAAGCATATGCATATGTGTTTAAGTGGGTGGAGGCCAGAGATCAGTGTCAGATGTTTTTCCCAATCACTCTCCACCTTACATTTTATAATAGATCTCTGACTGAATGTTGAGCTTGCTGGTTTGGCTCCACTGGTAGCCAACAATTCCCTTGATCACATTGTCTTTCCCCCATCCACAACTGAAGTTATTACAGATGTTCAGCACTGTGTTCTGCTTTTACATGGGTGCTGGGTTCTGAACTCAGGACCTCATGAGTGCCCAGCATGACCTACGTCTTCTGACCTTCTCTATTTCTCAGTTCTAAATGTGTCTTGCTTTAGTGTTTACAACTTCTCCAAATCACCACATATGTTACCTAGCTCATTCCTTAGATGTGAAGATTAATATATTTCTAAATTTGCTAAAATATTTGATGTTTTTGTATCCATCTGAATTTTAATTAAATGCATAAATAAGTACATAGTCTAGATTTTAACACCTGATTTCTCCTACTCTTTAAAAATTTGCATAGTCTTTCCAAAACAAACTCAAGTGAACATTCTAAGATTGTTTTTAATGCTGTGTCTAGAAACTGGGGTCCATTTTCATCTTGAACCCAGATTTTCCTTATCACATTAACAAAAATAGAATTATTCGTGACTGTGACTCTTCCTGTCATACTTTCTCTCTATTAAGAATGTTTTTCTTATTTTACAGGAGAGTTGAGAAAACCCAGTGTGATGGAGCAGATTTCTCTACCTGGATAAATAATGCATATTAAAATTCATGAGTTATGATTCTTCCTACAAAAGCTATAAAAACATTATATTCAGAATTCCCCCTGCATCTAAACTAAGAGCACAGTCTGTCAAATAGGACACAAGATGTAGAAAATAACTCTATACGCAAATTTGCTATACCACCTGTTCTGTCTCTCCTCCAGAAAAAAATGCCTTCAGTCTGACATGGATGATGCGGGTTCCAATATAAAATCATGATATTTCTTATCCATGGAACAAAAGTGGTTCTCAAAATCATTTCAATTAATTTCATAAATTATGTTATGACTATGAAAATTCACATATGGTCCCCAGTCAAATAAAAAAATTACAATGCATACTAAGAAAATCCATTCAAAAATAAAATAAAGATCCATTGGAGAGAACACTGATCCCTTTAGTATTCAGAGAGCAAAAGCTTGGAATTGGCTTCACCTGCCACTGGTGATTAATTCGCTATTTCTTACAATGTCTCACTTTGATTATTAATGATAATGATTTGATTTATGAGTTCTGTTCACTGAATATTCTCAATTCCCAAAGATATACTCTTTACAGAGGGGGGAAATGAAAACGAGAAGTGTGTGGGTGAGCAGGGAGGGCTACTGGAGAGATGGTGACTCAGGTAACAAAATGAAGCATTATTTCCCTCTAGACACCAGTTCAAGTCTGTAGTTCCATGATTTGCTGAGGTGCACATGGAAATCTAAAGGCCAGAGCAGAGATATGCTATATAATGAATGAGAACTCCATCATGATTCCGCCTCTGTTCCGAGGGCTTGTCTCTTTATGTGTTGTGGAAATGAACAATATTTGAAACCAGCCGGTCTGGATTTTAAGGCTTTTCTTCACACAAATGAATACCTACAAACTCTTCCATTTGGCTTCCATATTAGCATATAGCCATTCATGCATATATTAAGGAGCTGAAATGTTTGCAGCTGTATGAATAGATTCCTCTTCTCGAGATAGAATTTCACAGACTTAGCACAATGAGTGTGCTGATGGACAGCATTCTGCCATGATGACTCATCATTGATAAGAGTGGAAAGTATTTGTCAGTTTTCATAATTGTAAAAATATATCAGGAATAATTGATTTGTAGAGGTTGAAAGAAATATCTTCTGGAAAACGAGAGTAAGGAAAAAATAATTGTCCAGATTCTACGTTTGAATGGGAATTGAGCATCTGCAAATATATTCAAGCCTTAAATTGTGTGAATATTCATAGAGGTCTATGAGCCTCTACTCTCAGTAAGTCTTAAAAGTTTCTAATCTTCCTGCTATAAACTTTTCCAAATCAGGATCTTGCTGATTCCTCACAACAAGTAATGAAGTAAGTGCTGTTTTCTGTACTTAAACCTTAACATTAAGACACAGAGATGCTAGGTAACTTCCCCCATCAAACAGGAAACATGGAATGCTGACCCTACAAGTTGTTTACAAGTTCCTGATTCTTGCTGCTTTTTGTTGGACTTGCCATAAGCTGTGCTTCACGAAAGGCCATACTTTGTCATAATGAACTTGATCTCCTGGTGGCAAAGGAGAACTCTGGCTCTGAGGTATGTGTGTGGTACATATACTCATGTATGTACTTGGAGGCTTGAGGGGAATTTGGGGTATCCTCCTCCCTCATTTTTTACCTCATTCATAAGTAAAAGTCAAGGTCTTATACTAATGTACAGCTCACTATTTATTTATTTATATCATCATCATTATTATTAATGCTAAGCTAGCATCTAACATGTCTCAGCAGTTCTCTTGCCTTCCTGCTACCACCATCCTACTCTGCTGGGCATACAGGCACACAAAACACACCTGAAATTTCACAAAGGTGCCAAGATGTAAAGTCAAGTCCTCATATTTGTGCACTAAGTACTCTTCCTCACTAAGCCATCTCCCTGGCTTCTGTGAGTCATATTTAATTCTCAGCATCTTATTTTCTCCATTCAGACAACAAATGATACAGTTTAGATCCTTAGACTCTTGCTTGGATTAGAGGATGGGGCCTTTCTAGTATCCCCACCTACGTACATTGTCATTACTATACCAAAATTCCCAAGCAAATAAAACATACAAGAGTCTTTAGCTTAATGCTTGGCAGAATTCAGTTCATGGCCATGGTAGAGCAATGGTAGAAGGCCATGATAAGACAAAGTCACTCACATCATAGCATCTAAGAAACAGAGGATACATACACTGGCTGGCTCATTCCTTTCTCCCTCTTCATTCCACTTAAGTCTTTAAGTCTTTGGCTTGGAGTCCCTCATATTCCTTTCTTTGTTTTTCATCTCCAGAAGCATCCTTATAGACTTACTCAGAGGTGTGCCTTGCTAATTCCCTAGATCTCAATTAATCAAGCTGAAATCCTGGTTGTCTCCAAAGCTAATACTAGTGTGACTGAGAGGGCCCAGTGTAATCTATCACACCTGCTTTCCTCTTTCAAAGATTCTCACTACTTTAATCATAACTTTGGTTGCTCCCTTTCCGTGACCAAATCACAGGGGTATAATATAAAGTGCCCAGCACAGTGCTAATCACATAACACATCCTTGAACCAGAATATAGAGTAATGCCAATAATCAGCTCTGGGGCACACTTGAGGAGACACCCAACTGCGTCACCCATATCTTAATATACCATATATCTATATCACCTCTTTCTATATTGACAACTACCTTGCCGCACTCCAGCTGAGCTTTCAGTCAGGCCACTTTCACCATTCTGAGCCATAAGTTTGCCAGTTTTGCACTGATCAGCTTTAGTTTTTACATTGTTGAAATGCCAGAGAATTGACTATATTCCTTTATGATTAAAGTTTTATATATAAGATCCTTTGTTTCTATAGCAGGTATGTTTCCATGTGGACTTAAAACAAATTATTTGAGTCAAAGAGGGAAAATGTTTTATAGTATAGTTTCAATTAATACAGGGGAAGTATTTTCAGTATGAAAATTTTAACAGCTTTTTTCTTCCCAATATAAACATATCTCAAAATATTACTATTGGACCTATCTTCTTAAATCTTCAACTGAATATTTATGTATTTTATTTTGGATAAAATTATTAATAGAAAAGAATATTGTTGCTGGAAAATAGTCTTTCTCTCTCTCTGTCTCTCTCTGTCTCTCTCTGTCTCTGTCTCTCTCTCTCTCTCTCTCTCTCTCTCTCTTCATCACTGTTTCTTGTTTGTTGTTGTGGTTTTGTTTTCTGATATATGTAAAAATTTTGGTAAACTTCCAAATGGTATTATCAAAGAAATATTTTAGGTTTTTATTTTTAAAATACAAATATACTAATGTTGCAAAAAGTTATACCCAATCTTGGTATAAGTTAGTATCGCTAAATAGTTCAGGCAAGGAAGTTAGAATTCAAGGAACAAATTGTCAGGTAGAGAGATGGGAAACTTCTGGATTTTCCAGGAATCAAGAAGAATCCCAACTTGATCACCTTCCCAAAGCCTCTTACAGATTTTTTTTAATGTCATCTTCTCCAACAGACACATTCACAATATTTTCATATTGTTAGATACAAACATATTATTGAAAGTATGATTTCAAAACATAAACATTCTATTTACATTTCTGTAGATGTAACAATACCTTCATAAAATCATCATGACTCAGAAAAGGATTTATTTTATTTAAAACTCCAGGTTATGGTGCATCATTTTGGGGAGTGGAAGCAGGAGTGGAATTATCACATCCCAGTCAAAGGCAACAAGAGATTGGTGCATCTCTGCCTGCTTTTCCTTATATTCAGTTAGATTTATTCACTCTTTTCTAGTTCAGGCCAAACCCTTGAAATGGGGCTGCCTATTTTCAGCTTGAGTCTTCCCACTTTAGTTAACAGCCAGGATGCCGTCACAGACTTGCTTACTGGTCAACCCGATCTAGATCATTTTTCATTCAGACTCTTCTCTCATGTGATTACAGGTTGTAGAAAACTGACAGTTAAAACTAGCCAGAAGAAATTCAATTTCTTTTTTAAAGACATAAAGGAGGCAGATAGGATGGTGGCATTCACAACAAGGAGTCACATGTGTAAAATAGAAAGCCAGATGCTTTTTGGATGGATTTGGTCAACTACACTCATTATGTCATACTCAGCCTCCACATAGTGGCATTATCATGGCAACTTCATGGGGCAGGAAACACTAGAGGGCCCAGCAGGATCCACATTAAGTGTTTTAAAGAGTTTGTTACAGTTTTTGTCTGATTCCAGTGTATATTTGTACAGTGATAATTTTTTTGTAGAGTGGAGCATAGCATTAAGTAAAGACAAAACAATATATTAATTTCAAAGATCTAAGCAACATGGACAGTCTCTGACTCGTCTAATCATAAATTAATGACAAAAACACAAAGGCCAGATTTTATTTTTTTCATTTGTTGAAGAAACAAAGAGAATTTTGAAGAGCAAGATCTCACTGCTCTGTACTGGGAATCAAGCCCTCGTCACTCTTAATGGGTGTTTCATGCCAAGTTACCTAGCCCCTAGGGGTGAAAATTTCCCCTAAAAAGGCCTGGAAGGAATTCAAGACTGCTAAAGGCTTGAATAAAACTTGACTTAATGTGCATTGTACATTTTTATTACCTTCAATGATATGTTATAATTACCTTCTTAAATCATGTGAGAAAAACTTAAACACATTATTAGTATATGATAATGTTCCCAGAACAAACTAGTTTGGTGCTAGTCTCTGTAGAGAGAATAGAGTGGATCACTATCAGGCTAATAAAACAGAAAATGTGTTAGATTTTGATTTACCAAACACCATGAGATTTAAACAAATTATTTTCTGCTGGAGCTATATGGTAGAAAGAGAGAGGTTCATTTTTAATACTGCAAGAAATTCTAAAATGTACTTTCTTTTGTATATTCCATGAGAAATAAGCCCCAAAAGATATACATGCTTCTGGGAGTAAAATGAAGAGAGATTTTAGAAAACGTGCTAGCTCACTGACATTACCAGGATTGTCAGCATCCATTTCTTAGAAACATTAGAAATAAAAGAAGTGAATGTTGGTTAATTCTTTTTGTTGTCATGCGTAAGTTCAGCCAAACATGACTCTTAGTGCTACTCTGAGAGGGGCTGTTTTAGGAAGTCTTACATTCAAGAAGCATTATAAGCTCTTGCAGAGAACAACTTTTAGAAGTGGTAGTCTTGGAAATCAGACCCATAGCCAGAGCAGTGTTGTTCTAGTCGGCTAGCATTTTTTTGTTTACACTTTGAGGTGGGCTGAAAGGGTGATATCAGGTCCCCTCTTCTGACATTCTGTAGGCCCAAGAACGCACACGAAAAGACAGGTTTCTTCCTGGAACCTCCTGGCGCTGGAGAGGGCTGGCATCCAACAGGAGGTGATGAACCAACTGTAGGTGGAAGCTGCCTCCTCTGATGCTTGATTGAAGATCAAAACAGATTTTTGTTTTGGCAAATGTCTTTTAGAAATGCAAACGTTGGAGCATTTAAAACTTAACCTTTAGCAGTGTGTTTAGAGAGATGGGCTGTTAGACATTTTATAGCAGTCTACAGTATTAAATTTTGGCAGAAAGTAACTGACATGGTTAATGAGGCTAATTGGTTACTCGGAAGCCTAAGCCCTGGGTGGGAGTGGGTCAACATGAAGGTGGGAAAAGAGGATTGTTCTGCCTTTTAAAAATTATAATTGGATGTATTTACACAGTTCCAAAGGCAGCTGTATATACCTAATAGAAATAGGAGGAAAACATGTATTATTGCTACTCTTTGAGTATTGCTTTTCTCTCAGATTTTAAAGATCTTATATAATGAAAGGAACATTATACAATGAAAAACTGACTGTTGAATGAGGACAACACACCCTCTGTGAAGATGTGCTAGTTTTAACTGGATATATATATATATATATATATATATATATATATATATCTGAGGTTTTGCAATATTTCATTGTGTAGAGGGTTGAATTGAAATTTATGTAATCTTTTTTTTAAAAGCATGAATGAGAAAACTGTGTTTAAAAATATTTCTGTACAATTTGAGGAGATAACCAAGGCATCCTTTTTCCTAATCTTTTTATTTTCTTAAAGGGCATGATCAATGCAGATTGGCCAGAGTAAAAAAGATAACATCTGATGCATATGTATGCAGATAAGTCAGAGCTTTAATCTCTCAGAAATAGGCAATAAAATATATTATAATCATAAACTCAGATCTAAACTGTCAATAACGCTGAGGCTTGGGTGATCATCTGGACATTGTAAAACCAATTTAAACAACCCAACAATCTCATTTCGGGTTTAATACATTAGATAACTCAGCCTAACTGATGGACACATAATGTAAGTTCATCATCTCATGGGGAGAATTCAAAATCTAAAGTAGCCCCAAACTAACTGCTGAGAATCATCATAAACAAACAAATCTATACAAATTTCACACATATAGCATTAATAGAATGGTTAAGCAGAGGACTGCCAATCCTTTTATTTTGTCTTCTAAAATTAAAAGTTATTTTCCCATCCAAAGAATAATTGACATAATACTTACCGGAGGTACATAATAGTAACATGATGTTTCGATGCTTACATTGTGAAATTATTAACTCAAGTTAACAGCCATTGCTTCACATACCACTGAGTGTTTGTGTGTGTGTGTTTAGATTTCAGATGTGAGAGTTTATGCAGCAATTGTTTTTCTATGTTTTTTCTATTGAGCAGAATGTCCTCCAAGTTCATCCCCACTGTGACATAAGAATCCTAACTTTGAATCTTAGTGTCTTTCAAAGTTTTGAGGCCAATTTGAAGCAACACTTGTGGAATCAAGATGAGGTTCACACTTGAGGCCTTTCTCAGACAAAACAATGTGTTTTATTTATTTCTTTATTTAGGTTTTTCAAGACAGGGTTTCTTTGTATTGTTTTGGAGGCTGTCCTGGAACTCGCTCTGTAGACCAGGCTGGCCTCGAATTTACAGAAATCAGCCTGCCTCCTGGGTGCTGGGATTAAAGGTGTGCACCACCAACATCTGGCTAAAATAATGTAAATTTAAAGAGTCACATTGCTGGTTCTTAAACTCAGGATGAAGGAAACACACTGAGAAATCCCTCCAATATTGCAAATGTATGAATATGTACACTACTATTTCATGAACATCCATTAACATGACTGCATTAGTATGTATGCCTACATACATAAAAGCAGATTGTGTTGTTGTAAAGCAATAAAGGAAATTTCCAGAAGTCACAGCTTTGGGAGTAAACCATCACATATATAAAAAGAGCTTCAGTTTAATAATTGACAGAAGGACTACAGCCATTGGGCTGAATTGGGGGTACTGAAAACAGAATTTTAGCATGAGAAAAACAGAATTGATCTCCATTTTTAAATTCTTTAATACAACAACTCACTGTTTTGTTGATTTGATTCTATTAAAATGAAGAAAAAGAGGAGGGAGGAGTAATCATAATATCCTCAGTCATGGGCAATTCTAACTCAATCTTGACAAAATATGTCAAAGGTACAATAATGTTTCATAATCATCTTATTTAATCTGTTAGATTCTTTTAATAACAGTACAGTCAGTCATTAATGAAACATAACTCATATAGAAGATGAGATCACAAAGAAATACTAGAAAATGAAGAAATTTCATCATCAAAATATAAGTTGACAAAGACTACAGATAACAGAATTTAAGGTAATATTATCATTCTGAGCAGTCACAAGAGCAAGTGCCCACATATGCCAGATGAGGGTGTTGGGTACCTCAGAGCTGGGGTATGAGCCTGATGATGTAGGTGTTGGAAATGAACTCATATTATCAGCAAGATTTGCAACCAGTATTAACTACTGACCCATCTCTGCAATATCTACTTGAGTAGTTACTTAGATCTTAAATATTTAGTTACCTTTCTTCCAGATTAAGCCCAATTTTTTATAAATTACTTTTTGTAATTTTATAATTACATAATTTTTTATAAATTACTTTGATTATATAATTGTTTGTTTCTATGCTTTATAAATATTTTAGAACACTTTTGGGGATTTTCTCTTTGTTCGGAAATCTTTCTTTATACTGTGTGAAGATATATTTCTGTTTTACCTGACTAAGATCCCTTCTGATTGGTTTAATAAAGAGCTGGATGGCCAATAACTAGGAAGGAGAAGATAGATGGGATTTCTGGGCAGAGATAAGAATTCTGGGAAAGACTCAGAGGTGGGAGATTAACCAGCCAGTTTCTGTGATAGGTAGATAGATAGATAGATAGATAGATAGATAGATAGATAGATAGATGACAGGATGGAGATGATAGATGAGAGAGAAAAGAAGCATAGGTAGATATAAACATTCTACTATGCTGTGGTTTTTTTTCCAATTTTTATTTGAAGCTTCCCATATTTTTTACTTCATATATATTAATAATATGTTATTAAATTCCTCCAAGTTGCAGATGTTTTTGGTTGGTAAATGGTATCATTTCTTTGATAATTATTTTTCTATGCAAATTCTGACTTTCATTTAAAAAACATTTGTTATTCTAATTGAATATTTTTCTTTGGGGCATAATGTTATCAACATCTTCCATTTGTTTGATGTCTCTATATGTGATGGTTTTATGCTTATCCTTTCACTGAATTTGATTTTTTTTCAAAACTTATAATGAAACTCATCATTTTATTTGAATATATGCTAATAAAAAAGTATACATTAAACCACATACATTTCAGGAAATAAGTGGATTCAGTATTCTTCTGCATTAAGAAAACTACAATTGTGATGACAATGTGAACCAAAATAGCACCTGTCCACAACTGTTATTGCATATAGAGTCAATCCATTGACTTCAGGGTAGACCCTGCAGCCATCTGAATACAAGCCACTTCATAATTATAGGGGTAGTTACAATTCATATGTAACATTATTTTATCCAGATTTGCAAATAATTCAATTTTCTACCTTCTGGAAAATTGAACATATCATGCCTAATATTTATATGCTCAAAAATTAATAAATTGCAGCATAAATATTTTGTTAATCTGATTGGAGTAATATACCTATCCATAACACCCCCATAAAACAATGTATCATGAGTTACATCTATTTACTACTGCTTACATTGTGCCACCTCATTTCTGTTAAAACACAAATGAATCTCATTTCTGGTGACCAGATGCATTGATGAGGTTCTAATTTGGAAAATGAAAGTTCTCATTTGGAAACTAAGTCTTCCTTTTTATTTAATTGCAAGTCTTCCTTTTTATTTAATTACAAAGAATGTAGAGTAAAACTAAATTTTAGAGAATAAAGCAATTGCCATTTATGGTTTATGTTCAAATCAGCTCTATAGCTATGAATAGGGTCAAGAAAGTATGTGTTGGAAAGACAGTTGTAAATGTGTTTTATATACAACATCATTCAAGCTTCCTTACAACTAAGTGTGTAGTGTAATAATCTGAAATTATTTTATACATTGGAAATAAAAATGCAATGAAAGTTTAATTAGCAAAACTGTAGTGGTTAAGAAGATAATGGAAACAAACTTTGGGAGAACACAATTGTGCCTTATATCATGGATATATATTTAAATACTATTAAGAAAAACAAATAACAAGGTAATCAAGGGCCATTGCTATAGAAATATGTTAATGTGATGATAATTTCTTTTCAATTGTTTTTTATCATTATACCCAAAGATCCACATGCATGCAGATTCCTATTTCCAATTAAGTCTATAATAAGGCAGCCATTCTACAATATTTGTTACACTGAATCTATTCTATCTCTTCTACAAAACAAAACAAGGGTAACACAAGACAACCCATAGCATCAATGTCTCCTGAGCATGAAGTGTTCACTCTAGAAGTACCAAGGAGTCCCAAAATACCTTTTGTGAAAATGACTAAAAGCAAAGGTTTGTACTGGGATGCTGACATTAAAAACCTTTAGAGACAAACTCAATTATCCAAGTAACTCTCTTCCATAAACACATAACTGGTTCAAGCTTGAAATATGTCAATTACATTATGCCAGCACTTAATTTTCAAAAATTAAAAAACATATAGCTTCTAATAACAATGATTTTATTGTATTTTTCCCAGGTAAATTTTTGGCTTAACATGATTTTCTATGGTTGGTACAGAGAGTAGCAGATACCTGCACTCTCAGCACTTAGGAAGTTGAGGTAGATAGAACAAGCATTTAATACCAGCCTGGAACACATGTACATAAAGAATTCAAGAGCAACATGTGCTACACCAAAGAATGTTTCCAAATCAGTCCAATGGTGCTCTGACTAGTGGATAGTCCTCAGGAATACAAACTCTATCCAAAACCCCTACTCTTCTTTATTGAAAGTTTGGTACACTCAAGAACCCTACTTTGGACTTACTATTATTACCTTTGTTTGGGACTCATCACAATTAATTGGGTTTAACATTCTTAACACTTGTCTTTAGTATTAAAGCAGATGCTAAACTGTGAGGAGGACACCCAATAAAACAGCAACATTTATAATACACAGAGAAACACATATCACCAGCATGCAGCGGGATAGTTGGGAAGATTAACTACTTGAGAACAGATCCAGTACAAGGGTAATAATGGGCCTGGACCAGAAATACTATGTTCTTTGAAAATTATGACTATAGCTTTATAAAAGACCATATGTGAGCCGGGCATTGGTGGCACACACCTTTAATCCCAGCACTCAGGAGGCAGAGGCAGGCGGATCTCTGAGTTTGAGGGCAGCCTGGTCTATAGAGCAAGTGCCAGAATAGGCTCCAAAGCTACACAGAGAAACCCTGTCTCGAAAAACCAAAAAAAAAGGCCATATGTGAGCTTAACATGAGAAAAACATGAAAAAAAATTCCAAGACATCAGTCCAAAGATGTACCTAGGAGCAGATACAATGGGACTCTGAAACCAGAAACATGTCTAGGAGGATCTAAAACTGCAGGCACACAACCTTGTTTATCCTTCACTTCAGAATTTTACAGAGACACTTCCCCAAAAGTTAATATGAAATCACCTCACACGTTGTTGTTTGATGTAAAATATGTTTCTAGGGGGAAGGTGCAATGGAATGCAAAATAATGAATTACAAGAAAGTCGAGGTTCAAAATATTTCTCCATTTTACCCAATAATCTGAAAAATCAATATATAGCATCTTAGTTCTGTAATTAGATATAAAAATTTGAAACTATGTTAACAAGATGATAATTACTTATACCTTTGAGTATCTTTCATATTTACTATGTGTCTTTACATTTATAGGACTATTTCTAGAGGAGAAAGAGGAGAGTTCAGAGAATCTATGTAATCATTCCAAGGTTGTGAAACTGGTTATTGAAAGAGCCACAAACAAACACTCTTCCATAGACTTTTGAGTCTCACACTTTTCAAATTTCTCATTGAATTATTGAAAAAACATGAATAAGGAAGAAAATCTTGACAATTGACCATCACTAGAAAGCAGAAAAATATCTAGACATACACTTTGATTCTTGAATTCACACTAAAATAGTAGAGTAAAAATTCAGTGGATAACTCAATCTGTGAATTTCAATCTCTCTTCTAAGGTGACTACCCACATTAAATACATCTAGAGACATCCGAGGAGAAGGACAAGCCCTGATATAAGTTTGTTTTACCACTGTAAGATCAAAACAAGTGTGTTTGGAGAGTCCTCTGTATGTTGTAAATTTGAACTAACTTCTAATGTAAGATCAGATGATCAATGGTCCTGACTGGTTGGGAGCTATCCAAGGTGCTCACTACTACAGCTTCTGCTCACCATGACTGCATAGCAAGTTTTGTGATCCTCTCTGCTATA
Source organism: Cricetulus griseus (assembly GCF_003668045.3). Taxonomy (NCBI): domain Eukaryota; kingdom Metazoa; phylum Chordata; class Mammalia; order Rodentia; family Cricetidae; genus Cricetulus; species Cricetulus griseus. The sequence goes on from NC_048596.1 coordinate 226,061,866, forward strand.
TTGAAGGAAATAATGCTGGCTTCTTTGGGTACCATAGGCTAAGTTAAGTGAAATGGCATAATGACACACACACACATGCACCACAATATTTAACACTAAGAAGTTTTCTACTTCGTTTACTTTACAAAATAAACAAAGTCCTAGTAATTTCTATTAAATTATTTTGATTGCTAGTGAGTCCTGATCCACAGCATAGAAAACCCCACATTACAAACTTGGCATGGTGGTACATGCTTGCAATCCCAGCACAGAGGAGGCATAGACAGGAAGACCTCCAGGGCTTGCTGGCCAGCCAGCCTAATCTACAAAACCACAAAAGAGTAGAAAAATCCTGACGAATGAATGACACCCTAGCTTACCCTCTGGCCTTCCTACACCCCACACATCACATCTCTCTCTCTCTCTCTCTCTCTCTCTCTCTCTCTCTCTCTCTCTCTCTCTCTCTCTCTCTCTCTCTCTCTCACACACACACACACACACACACACACACAGAGTGAATTGGAAATATTTTTCCATAAAGAAAGACAAAACACATGGCATAGAAGACAGAATAACAGGCCATTTGTCTCACCCTTCCTTATTTTTTACTGATTGAGTCTCTCCTTTCATCTTTAGCAACATAAGAGCTCATTTGCATTGTTAAATACTCTCTGGTCCATGACTAATTATCAACTCCTGGAAATTATACAAAGGCAACTACTTTCATTTAAGCTCCATAATAACTGCAGCTTTTATCAATATCTTTAGTTTTTGAATATTTGGAAACTTAGCTTCCAGCAGGTTAAATAACATTCGGATGATAAAATAGGTGGTTATAGAAACTGGTAGCTTATGATATTAACAGACAAATAAAAATTATTTAGAAGTTCATTAAAAGCCCACAGTCAGGAACATGAGCAGAGTGTATAGAATACTATAAACTAGCATACGTTGAGCACATAAACAACAATGAAACATCCATCATTGCTTTAAAAGGCTATTATACCCTAATCCTTGGGCTATTGAAGAATTTAATCATTGGTCAATGTTATTTTAACAGCTCTTGGCTCAAGATAAACAATCTTAAATAATCTTCTAATAGGAAACTAAACCCTGCACCTATTTCAACAGCAGTACAAGAATTTCAAAAAAAAAAAAAACAAAAGAAAACAATTAATTCGGAGCACTGGTCATCTTAAACTTTATTTTAAATGAAGATAAGACTACCAATCTTAATATTCCTCCTAGATCTCTGTAGACTCTTCCAAAATCCCAAGGAATGTTTGTACAATAGATATAGGTAATGAGAATATTCAGAACTAGAAAAGAAGCAAAGGTCATTTATGGAATAATAGGGAACAGCAGCATATCAGCTCTTGTAAAGCAACAACTTAGGGATTGATCATTTCCTGAGAATGTAATTCATACACTACATAAAGCAGGAAAATGACAAAGCAAGACGAGTAGCAAGTGAGGAAATGGCAATGGTGTGGTGTGCCTGTGCACAAAGCTAACAGGGAAGAACTGTTTACAATTAATGAAACTTTAGAAGATCTGTAAACTAACTGGAAGTGAATAAAAGGTTAGAAAACTTTGAGGAAAGATAATTGTTGGAGCTTTGCACAAATGGAGAGGAAGCACATGGAAATGGGAACATCTTTAAGTTCATATGCCTTGCAAGGAAAACCTGACAGCTTTCTACTCTTAGTTTTAAATGTCTTAATTCCATTTAAATATGACTTACTTATGTATAAATTTATATTAGGGCATGTATATATTACATTTAAATATTGTATATATGCATATATAGTCTACACATGTAATATTAAGCAAGGCCAGAGCTACAATATAATCACTAGCATGAAGGAGAAAGACCATAGGTCCTTAAAAATTTCAATTAGATTCTAGTGAAAGTCAACAGAAAAGACGAGGTAAAACAGCCTATTCTGTAATGAATATGCATAAAGTTTTATAAAGGTTGTGAAACAAAACAGCATGAATTTATTCACCTCAATATTTTGAGTTTGGTTGAATTATATGCCCACCTAACAAGTGTTTCACATTCTTATAATTATTGCAACTTTTAACTTTATAGTTGTCATATTGTCTGTGTGCTTTGGAAAAAACACATATTGGACACATCATAAATACCTACATTGAGTAATATTCTCTCAAGAAAATGGAAATCCATCTGTGTCTCTGAAACATTTTGTTTATGGTGCCCAAGCATGGATATCTGCATCTGAGACACTTCTATACAAGATCTAAATTTCAGACTCAGGGCTGTAGCTCAGTGGCAGAGGTCAAGCTTCCTAAGCAAAAGTATCTGTGTTTGACTTAAGAACAACAGAGATAAAAGGAGGAGTTCAGGGCCTTATTGTTCATACTTATGCAATAAAAAGAAAGATTCAATATCAAGCTGAAACTGTCCACTGACTCTGAAAAATAACTATTGACTTTGGAGATATCTAGCAACTGAAGCAAAGTCAATTATAGAAATTGTGTAAGTTACTTATTTTTCAAACTCTATGACATTGTTTTCATAAAAATAAGTGGTAGAAAGTTGATTTTATGATGTATGTCATCTTATTCATTTCTGTCTCAGGACTCCTTTATTTCTGATTAAAAATAGTATCTGTGTTCTACTCAGTGGACTGTGTAGAATGAATAATAAAAGCACAGAGACAGATATTGGGGTTTCAGTGGAAGATCAGAAAAGCAAAGCAGCCAATCACTGGAAAGGTCTTACCTCTACCAAGACTAAGACCAAAAGTGTGACTGCAGACTGACTAACTCATGTCTCCTCTGTCTCTTATTTCTCTCTAGTACCCATATTAAAGACATATACCACTACCATCCAGCTTCTATGGCTAACTAGTGTGGCTGCTAGAATTAAATGTGTGTGCCACCACTGTCTGTCCTCTATGGCTGACTAGTGTAGCTAGCTTTGCACTCTGATCTACAGGCAAGTTTTATTTGTTAGCTCATAAACAAAATATCACCACAGGACTGAGATACCCTGCCAATCAAAGAGCTAGTACCTCTCACCTACTAGAAAAAAATAATAATGGTTATAATTATTATAATGATATATAGTAATATATGTATACTAGGATGTGGTAACATTGAATCTGGCTTAACACAAGTTATATATTTAGTTATTACAAGAAAAACATGGCAAATATTCCACATATGATTTAAACAGTATGCCTTCTATGAACTGTACAAACTCAGGAATAAAGTTCTTTTAACAACACACACACACACACACACACACACACACACACACACACACACACACGTACACACACACACCAGCTCCAAATACTTCATTAAAATTTAGAAGTAGTAGAAGTTAGATATTTCACAGTATTTCTAAGATTCTTGGTGAACACTGAGGTGCATAGGTCAGAGACAAGGCTGAACAATACTGGTTTTCTCTTACAAAGCACTAGAAGGTTTGCATTAACACCCTGTTTTGTTAGGACCTTGAAGTTATCACTCTGATGCAGAAAGGGAGAGCAGAGAACTAAGACTGACCAAAAATGTTGAATTCCCTGTTTTTATAACATTCACTAAGAAGTTAATGATAAAGACAAAAAATAAGAGAGGGATCAGTTCCCAAAGACTAGTTTGGGTTGATTCTAAGGCCACCTGTATCCAAGTTCAGCCTGACACTCTTATAAATCTTCCCTCCCCTTTGTTCCCCTTAGGTGATCTTACTGAAGAAAGTTCTTTCTAGAGCCCAGTGATGGCATGGATGATTGCATTTCTTATCTGCCCAGTACTCACACAAATGATCTCAGCTTACCCTTTAAACACACTGATGAGGACAGTCTGATTATTAATCCAATGCTTTGCTTCATAAAACTGTAAAGCTGGAATACAACCATTACCTCTCATACAAGATACTCAACTCTGCTACCTCTCTTTTAACACAAAAATCTAAACGAATATTCAAAAACAATATAAATAGTGGAAGGTGCATAGATAACATCACAGTACCACCAGTATTACAAACACAGGAGAATATATTACTAATATCATTATAAGTAATCAGTGCTTACTATCAACAATAAAAATCCTAAAGAAAAGAAAGACAATGAGTGCCTTATCTATGGGTATTATGTCTGTGAAGGAAAATGTAATAAATAATTCTCATCTCATGTTTTATAATACTAGACTTGTTCTTTAGAATACTTTCTAGAAACAAGGATTCTATTTGACACATTTTTCTTTTCAGTCTAATTATCTGATTAGCTGTCTAGAAATGTAAATCTCAATAGGAGAGAATACAAAATTCCATCAACAAAAATTTTGTGCATATGTTTTTGTATATATATATATATATATGTGTGTGTGTGTGTGTGTGTGTGTGTGTATGCTGAAAAACTTTCTTATATACATTTTTATAGAGCAACTGTATGCCATCAGTACTTCTAAATATATTATCAAACAAGTAAGAGATTTTAGATAATTCTCTCAGCTCACAGAACAATTCTTTGAAATTAGCCCACAAATTGGTTTTAACATATTTGTATTTTATCAAAGCCATCTTTCTGACGTAGGCATTTGTTCTCTTAGGATGCTTACTAAGATGTTTATCACACACAGAGAATCTGCTGGCCTTTGGTGGTTTTAATCTCAGTTCAGCATCTTTGCATTTAGTACATTCCTTTTCTTTCAACCAATCAAGTATAGGCTGCCATGTCAAAACTGAAGTCCCCTTACATGTGAGCCATAACTCTCAGGTCAAGTGTAAAATCCTTCGAGGTTGAAAATTAAGTTTATGCAAGAAAACTTGAAATCCCACCGCCATGATAAACGACTCTATCAAATCTTAATCAGTGACGAAATTGATTACACAGAAAAAAAAATACCTTAATTGTAGTTTGAGTCGAGTACGTCATCTATCAACAACAGGCAAGAAAAGTCAGTTTCTATTGCTTTAGACAGTCTGGTCAAACCACAGGACAATTTTTTCTTCAATGTAAGTGCAATTTGCTACCTTTCTTTAGATATGGTTTCCTTAAGAAAGAGTATGTTTTCACGAATCTATTCACAGTAAGGTTTCCCTAGTATTCAGTTGTCTGGAATACAACAGGCTCGTTTGTTTGTAAGCAAAGCTAACTCATGTGTCACATTTCTCTCTCATCAGTGTGTTTCCCTTAAAGAGCCTGTAAAGTTTTCCTATATTGATCTGAAGATGAACTTGCATTCAGGTTAAGCAACCTTAACAGTAAAAGCAGCAATTGCATCCACACTTTGCTGAACATCAGAGGATGTTAAAGCAGCAACAGTTACATTCATGGGGAATTCTCCCCCTTTGAAGAGTGGCAACACAGGAGCTCCAAACCTTCTAACAAACAGCTCATTATTTCAGACTGTCTATGCAAACTGCACACCGACTGCAGGCCCTTAGGGGAGGGGTTTTTTTTCTGTTTTCTGTCTCTGGTACTAACCTAGTATAACTTGCCATATTACTGCCCTCTTGCCAGTAATGTTAATGACGGTGATTATTAGTAATAACTCTGAGTAATGAGGTTTTCTTCCCTGTACTCAAAATAATTGCTCCATGTAAATCCACTGCAAGTTTTACGGCGCGCTAAAGATTAGTAACATTAGAAACTTGGCAAATCTTACTTATAGAGGCATTTTACCTAATGATCTAATTCATCAGTTTCCAGGCTTAGCAGTCCAGAGAGTCACTTACTGGGAAGAATCTCCCTTCTTTTCAAGCTTACACTAAGAAACAATGTAGTCACCCTGCTGTTTGTGAAAGGAGCTTGTTATAGACATCTTCAAAGTCTAAGTTCTGCTGTACTCATGGCAGCCCTTGAGAAAATTCACTCCATTAGTGCCCTAGACTGAGTTATACTTTAAGGGATCTTTGACTTAAGTAGTTTTAGAAAGACAGTGTCCTGTACTTTGATATCACAAAGCCATTCTAGATTAAGTGATGCCATGACAAACTTGTAAGAAATTGCTCACACGTGCAAACTAAATAGAATATGTAAGGAGAAAGATGCTCTTTCCTTGATACTGGCCTAGAGTGTGTGTGTGTGTGTGTGTGTGTGTGTGTGTGTGTGTGTGTATTTAATTTATTGATATTTTCTTATTTGTCAGATTTATTTTAATCCTTAAGGTTTAATTATTTCTAAAAATCCTTTTATATTATCCAATAAATGTGTCTTGTATATTTTAAGTAATTTAACTAAAAATGTTTTACAAATTAATTGAGACTTACTTTCAACTTATATTGTATTTCATTGTTTAGTTTTGAAATGTATACAGTTGCCTTGTTTTTGTTGTTACTTTCAAATTTATTTTCATTATAACCATGTAATAAGATTCATTGTTTTGTTACAAGTGTGTTATGTTCTGTCTGCCTTACTCCATGGCCACATACAATCTGCATACTTAGGCAATACTTCTCTATAGCTTCCATTCAACCATTCTCTCTTGGCTTAACTTTAAACTCAAAAGTATCTCATTTCCCTTTCTCTTAGATCTCTTTCTTAGTTATTATCATCTCCTGGGATTGGGACTTCAAAAAGTGAGAACCCATCCTATCTGAGGGACTGCGTGATTGGTGATTGGGGAAATAATAAGAGCAGGCATCAGAGAAACTTAAGAGATTAAAAAAAAAAAAAACTCTTTCATCCTAGAGTTAAATAAAGTTTTTCTTCATTTTGCACAATACATAGTGATTCAAAACGGAGGACTCTTCCAAGAATGATTTTTTTCAACCTATCCGATTGGGCCATGCAAATTTTATTAAGAAAAATACTATGCTGGGTCTCTGGATTATACAACTCAACATCTCATTTGATTCGTGTTATGACAGCACACATTCTGAAAGCAGGCAAGACAGCATATGCCAGCTATTGCCCCCAGATAGAGGGGAAATGATCTTATTTGGTTACACGATTTTAAAAATCATCCTAAATTCTCAATATGGTTAAAACTACAGATAGTATGGTTTTAAAAGTCTTGGATATGAATTCTTCAACATCTTGAATGACACTATTGGGTAATTTCATTTCCTTGGGTCTGTTTGTAAGACACACCTATACTTGTTTCTACAACCATGCATAGGAAATGATTGTAGATTTTTATTTTTGGTTGTAAGCCTAGCTTTTAGTGGCTGAGCCATCTATCCAGTTTGTTTGCAGATTTTTAAAATAAATATTTATAGCACTTGCTTAAATTTTATAATAACCTTGAGTGTTATGTTTGTTTCCCATTACCTTGAGAGCTGAGAACCAAAGAGAAGAAAGTAAGAAAGGAAAAGACAAATCCTAGATATTTAACCTCACATATATAAGCAATAACATACACCATTACCTAATGATGCATTGACAAACAATAAAACAAAGTCAGAGAGAATACTTATGTTCTTTAACTTAGTGGAATTAAAATTATATAATCAGAACATTGGCTCTTTTGAGGTAATGTTAAAAGTGTACTGGGCCCTCTGTCACTTGGACCAATGGATCTATTCATTCCATGTCCTGATTTCCTGTCTACTTTAGCATATCATTAGTTGAGAGTAATTGTTGAGAGGATACTTTGTTACAAAAGCTACAGAACCCTCCATCATTTTGGTGTAGGATAGGTGCCCTGAATGAAGGCTCCTATTTCCTCAGTGTCCTTCATTGTGATTGTCTCTTCACACAATCGTGTGATTGTATACTGCTAAATAGTGATTTGGTGGTAATGGTGCGTTTCAAATTGGCGACTCAGATAACAAGAATGGAGGGGTAAATAGGAGAGAGTATGATCTTAACCTAGTTATACACCTGCACATTTCACCTGAGTCAACCCAGCAATAGAATCCCATAGTAATAACTTCAAGACTTTTGTGAAGATGGAATGAGGTGGTTCTGGGAAGAAAACAAACTATGCCAGTATTACCTAAATGAGCCTTGTTTTTCCTAGACTTCCTCTTGATGGGAAACTCCAGTCTCCTCATTCTCTACACATGCAGCTCTTTGGAGAGTGGAAGCAATCAAGAGCCCCATCTAGCTTTGTTTCAGGAGGGAATGTGATCTGGATTGGAAGCCCTTTAAATGGTGTCGTCCAGCGTAAAGAGAAAGGAACAGACATTTTCCCACACTACATGAGGAAATATGGCCCTTACTAATGCATGGGGATTGGGCACGGCACATTGCAGAGATGTGCAGCTGGAAAATGTATAATTCATGCATCATTGTCTTTCAACTATCCTGCATTTAATCCTGGTGATTGTCTATGATTAGAAGTTAAGAAATGTTGGTGGATTAAAAAGTAAGTCTTGACTCTTAGATTTTTTCATCTTTTTTGTACTTTTATGTACAAATAAATTCATAGGTATCAGGAATTAGGGTAAAAGCCACTAAAACTCGTTTTTCTTTTACTACACAGAATCATCTGGCAGCTGAATTATTAGAGACAGGATGTGTTCCCTTGAACTCTCATATTTTGTAAACACCAGCAAGGCTATGAGGACAGAAGCAAATTAAGATCTTAAGTGACATGAATAAGCATGCCTGTGTAGTCAGAATGTACATCTTCAAAACAATTTTAATTTCTCCAGTAACAAAAGTGTTGAAGCAATGTCATCAGAGAGTTGATTAATTCAATCTTTTCAACAGCATCATAATCAAAACACCTGCCAATCAAATACTAAACCTTGTCTATCAAAGTTCATGTGGAGTCAGTTCATCTTAGCAGCACTTGTCTCTCTAACATAAATTAGTAGCTTTTGCTTCACTGTTTTAAATGTTAGAGGCCATTTTTTTGTGACCTACCAATTAATCTACACTCATTTTGCTATGAATTCGGAACTCCAGTTGTTCACTTGACTCAATCTAGTCACACCGCAAATCAAAATTTTCAATGCCATTCTGAGCTTCAGTAGGTTGTTCTGCAAGAGAACAGCTACCAAAAGGGAAGAGTTTTCATTTCCTTACTTTGGTCTGTCTGCAAAGGTAGGGTGGTGAGTCATATGCATCAATGGCACAGTTGTGTCCCAAAGTTCAGTCACCTGAAGAAGTAAGAACACGATAGATTGTCCAGTGATGAATTTATTGGCTAAACATTAAGAAACTTCATGAAACTTTGTTTTCTGTATTAAGAGCAGTTGTAGAAGAAAAATCTATGAAATACAGACAAAACTCTGAATTTTACCATAAGTGTACCCTTTTACAACTCAAGAACTCAAATTTATTAGAAAGGGCTAGAAGATTAACCAAAATACTGCAGATTGTAAGCCTGCCATCGCTGCAGTGAACTGTAAAACACAACAAAACCCAGGGACAGGCATTTGTGAATAAAGGTTTCTTCATAGTAGTTAAATGTTGAATATGTTTAATGAAGGAAAGTAGTGAAGAGTGAAGGGCAGAGAATGTACTCTTGGGCACTCATCAAAGTTCTCAACAATATAACAAAGTTTTAGAGTTTTAAAAATGAGGGTTAAAGATGGGGCTCAGTGGTAGAGTCCTTGCCCAGAATGCAAGAGATCCTGGATTCAATCACTGGAAAGTAAAGACAGACAGATTGCTAGATCTCACTGGATAGCCATTGTAGCAGAAATCTGACCTTCATGTTCAGTGTGAGATCTTGTCTCAAAAGATAAGACAGAGAGTAATAAAGGAAGACACTGAGCAGTCATATGAACACATACATATGCACAAACATACACATATGCATACATTCACACATACAGAATAAACAGAAGTAACTACCTTATTAAGCAGAAAGTATGGAACAATTTGCTTCCAGATATCCTGTGTTATGAAGTCACCTTGGTCACCTTGAGAAGGTGATTACCATGGAAACTCACTTTCATTATAAAACTGAAGAACTGAATAAAATAATCTCTAATAACCTTAAAGCACTTAGCTTTTTATTCTGTGTGTAACCATAGTCAGCCAAAAGTAATACTAATTCTATAAATGAACCAAATTTTGCACGCAATAGACCATCTTCTCAAAGAATTAAAGAAAATAAACTAACTTGTTAAATGGTTCACTAGTTCACCTTTTATGAAGAATCAAGATAGCTGACAATTTGCTTATCGCTGGAAAAATGCAAAACATATAGTTTATTCTAGACATTAATTTTATTTCCAATTTATGGGCTTTGTGGCAAGCATCAGAAAAAGAAAATGAGAGAAAACTTGAGGGAGGAAGCAATCCAAAACACTGATCCTCATAATTTCAGTAACTTTCACAGACTTTGGGACTTACAAAAATCCATGTGTGAACTCTCCTAAGGACACATTTGAGACATAGACTATGGATCCTAAAGAACCTGCTTCTCTCTAGAAAAAGTGATTTTATGACCTTCCTTTCTTAAACAGAATGATTTTATACTTCAACTACCACCTAAGCCCATAGGGTTAACAAGAAAAATAATGGCTTTAGTGTACTTTCTCAAATTGCTTTGAGGAGATAGAAATATTTCATCATGCAAAAGCAATTGTTTTTGCCGCGTTAGGTGATGACAGAAACATAATTTTGCTACAACATTGCTCCACCCTATTTGTACTGCTGAATAATATACAGAAAATCCTTCAGCTGCATTATAAATTCAGCTTCAGTAAAGGAGCCAGTAAGGTGGTTTTCCAAGCCTCACCAACAGGTAATCTCACCCAGGAGTAAATCTTAAAATGAGGTTGAGATGAAAGAATCTTCAGGTAATTGTTAAAGAATCAAATTCATTTCTAAGAATGCAAGGAAATTCATGTGCAGACCAATGGCAGACAAGGTATGAAAAGCAAAAGTAAAAAATCAATCTGTTCTGGTTCTTGATAGTTCCTAGGCGTGCTACTCATCCCCATGTTGAATTGAGTAAGAATCAAGCTTTCATGTAAACAACATTCTTCCTTCAGCCAGTGCATCATACCAGATCATTAGTGGAGTTCACTAACAATGACAAAAGACCATCTCCACCAAAAACCGGCATCAGCATCTACATGCTGCTTTTGAAGCAAGCCCGTCTCTGCATGCAAAAGAGCATTGTGGATTTTTGTCCACTGAACAAAGGGCTCTCATTAGCAATTATTTCCAGCATTTTCTGTGAGACAGACAGAACAAATTCACTCAAACTCTTGTTAAGTTGTGGAAAATTAAAAGTTTGAATTACTCTTATCTTTGAAATTGCACAGTTGAGGAAAGCATTCATACTTATGAATAACCTATATAGTATCATAGGACAATAAATCAGTATACTTACCCAAGCACTAGCTGTAACTAAATTTAAAGTTTTTGATGTATTTATTTAAAATAAATACTATCAGTCCCTACCTTTTAGAAATGTTTATAAGTGGCTTCCTTCTCAGACTCCATCACAATTGCTTTGATACTCAGCAAGAGGTAAACACTAGCCTCAGCATAGCTCAAGGGGTTTGGCATCCTTATAAGTTATCTGAGAATAACATAAGCTGAATAAATAGCTAAAACTCTCAAGCATATATTAGGACAGCCATGGTTTAAGCAGCATGGTCTTCCAAGGAGGAGCTGAATGAACATTATCAATCACCTAAAGAAATTAGTTGTCTTTACAACATAGAAATATGTCTTTACAACATGCTTGGAATTAGTTGATATGACAAGTTGTTTAAGAATATGATTTAAAGCAAAACAGGAAAATATTAAATTGTTTTTATGTCAGTGTTTCACTGACAGAACCCTATGTTCTAATGAATATCTAAGGAGCTAATTTTGGTGTCTACGAATTGCTCTATACTGATTGAAAAGTTGTGTGCCATTGCAAAACAATCCTCAATATAAATCTTCATGAAATACAAGTAGACATCCCATTGTGAGGACCAGTTTACTTTATTTATGCCTCAACATTGTAGTGCAAGTAGTATAAGGAAGATGTAGTGGGAAAAGACATAGGAGAGATGAACTAGATATGCTCATTGTGACATTTATAAATTTGGAGAAATTTCTTAACTGCTGCAAACTTCCATACGTTAACACTTGAGTGATAACTAGACAGTATTCACCTTAACCAGTCTGTATGATGCGAATCTGTCTCAACTCTTGGCTACTCAGGAGGCTGAGGCACAAAGGTCACAATTTCATGACCATCCTGGGTAACTTAGTGAAGCCTTTCCTCAGAATTAGGAATAAAAGACTAGTGAAATAGTTTGATGGCACAGCACTTGCTGACCATGCAAGAGGCTTTGGGTTCAAACCCAGCCCCTATACTGCAATTAATAACATAGTAATATTGGTAGACAAGATTAAAATATGTAATTCTTCACAATTCATAGAAAAAGAAGTTGAGATTTAGGAAAAAAAGAAGTTAAGGGATTGGTGTTAAGTTCATACAACTAAGTAGCAAAACCAAGACAAGAATTCAAGAACTGGTGAGTCTGTGGGGACAGTTATTCTTGGAATTTGAGACCCACAATCAAATATTACCCTTGTCTTGAAACCTTTGACAATAGCAGATACCCTTTTCTAATCTCACATGGCTTCTCTTCTCATACCCTATAAACCTACATAGTACTGTTTATGTGCCTAGTTTCAATATTATTTTTAATCGCATACAAGTAGAGATTAGTAGATAACTAGACAGGCATCTGAGCAGAGAGATACACAGTCCAACATCATAAAGTAACATCTCTTTACCTAAATACACAACATGTTTCTCAGAACCAAGGCACTATCCTTACACTTATAATAGGAACCCTTAATATGGTTTTCACCAAAACTTTCCTTATTAAAAGTTTCCTTTTTATTAGTGTATATTCATGGGATATTTTCATGTGCTTAGACTGAATACTTCACTCATATTTACACCCATATTGTCATCTGTCATCCTCTGCCCTCCTTCACAGGTTCTCTTCTTCTTCCTAAATTATGGCCCTTTCTGCATTCAGTAAATTACCTTTTTCTATCTGTAAAGAATTCTGAACTGAATTTTAAGCTACTTGTTTCTATGTTTTATGAGAATGTATAGTAAGTATAGTTAAGAAGTATCTATGCGATATTGCCAAGGAAATAAAAACTAATGTTTTGAATATGAATTGTAGTGAGTTTAATTCTGAAATATTCAAGTCATCCCCCATTCCCTATGGCCTCTGAACTAACTAGTATGAATGTCTGCTGCTAAAAATGAAAGCACACACATTCCTGATGAGCCTTTTGCTATCACATCCTTAGAATAAGTGAAGTATGTTTTGTTCAATCACTTATTAACCATAAGCATGAGGTTAAAACAGAATACCTTATCAAACTCCTAGTATTTCCGGTGAGCCCTTGGCTCACAATTGTTTCAATAATTGGACTTATCTGAAAACAGCGTTTTATGTGCTTTGATGCTGAAAAGAATTTCATAGATGCTTGGCCAATGTGAGGCTCATTCAAATGCAACTTTGAAGTTGACTACTCAAAGTCTTTTTAGAGTTGGATTCAATGCCAGTTTACTGAAGCCAAGCCGCTCTTCCTTAAGCCCAATATAACCTTATTCTTTATTTTGAATCTGTGTCCATCCAAGCTTTAATTATCTAGAACAACTAATTCACCTTCATCTTATAGTAAATACTTTAAAATGAAGATAATTATTAAAATAGCCTTGTTAATGTATTTTATTATGTATGTCAGACATTGTTTAGCATCCAATATAATTGCTATAATTTAGTGTCTTTGAGTAAATTTCAACAAATATATCAGTAACCAGTTCATACACACTGAAAATAATTTTATTGTACCAAAATGTAACTGGCTTCAATATATGTATGAAGATTTACCCTAATTTATGGAAATGGAGTTTGTCCTATTTTCTAGAGGTTCTTTTGGGGGTGGAGGTATAGCAAATATGTTGAGTCTTCTTCTCCCCCTCCCCCCTCCTCCTTTCCCTCCTCCTCCTCCTCCTCTTCCTTCTTTTCAAGACAGGTTTCTCTGTGTAGTACTGTCTGTCCTGGAACTTGTTTTGTATACCAGGCTAGCCTTGAATTCTAGATCCACCTGCCTCTGCCTTCCAAGTCCTGGGATTAAAGGCCTGTACCACCATGCCTGGCTTGCAAGCCTTGTTCCTTTTTAAATTTATTAAAACTTTATTATAAAGAATTTCCAAATGAAAACATCACAAGCAAAATTAACCAGGCCCAAAGTATGTATATGCCAACTAACTTCTATGTGGTTGGAACAGCCATTCTGAACCAGTGTAGCCTCACTCTAGATATCACAATTTCACTATAAAATATATTTTCATGCACCTATTAAACATGCCTGATTTAAAACTACAAAAAAAATGGCTTTTCATCCTTTTCATGACTAAAGTGTCAGTTACCTGCATTCAGTCCTTATTCTTCACCTAATATGCACACTTTCTTATTTATTGTTCTTTTTTGCTACTTTTTTTCATTTTTTGATTTGGTGATCAGGATTTCCAATTTGAAAACAATAACCAGTCAAACAACTCTAAAGAATTTTCTTTCCAGAAATTAGTAGAATACATTGTCACACATCAATGTGAAATTTTGGGGACATGTTTAATTCATCCATTTCCAGTAACATGGAAATGCTTACTATCCTATCCATGTCAAGGTACACTTATTATTGGTTGCCCATTAAGAAAGTTACTTCTCTCCCATGTGCATTCATTTCTTATCTTCCCAAGCACATTCACTTGTTATACTGGATATTAGCTAGTAAGTTAGAACTACGGGAGTTCACCAACATCCAGACCATAGAAGATTCTCTTCATTTCTACTGAACCTCCTTGAAGCTCACTCAGTCTAAAGCAAACAGGCAGGTTTAGCTGAGGAGAGAGGTTCCCACACTTCAGTAGTCTCATATGCATTTCTTTGTCTGCTCATGTTGAACCTCTAACACAGACACAATATTTTATGTAGGGATGGGCTTATAATTGCCTTAATTCTTCCCTTAGCACACTACATTATTTATTGATCTATTCTCTTGTCTGTCACTGTTTCACGTTTCTCTTCTCTGCCAACCATATGAATAATATTTAAGGGTAAAATGTCCTTCACTCTTTGTATATCACTGAGGTGGTTTAACCCGTGCTAAGTATATAATATATCAAATAAACAGAATATTTATCATTGAGACATTCACAAGATAATAGTGTGTTGATCATTTAATTCTAAGAATAATATCCTCACATACATTTAAAGAGTTCCAAGAAAATCAACTACATCCATAAAACACTATGAATTACATTGCATAGAAGGAAAATGGAAGAATTGCTGGTTGACTTATTTAAAAATATGAAAAGGTTAGGGGAACATTTCCAGACTCCTTGCATTTGCTTAAGGCAATTCTACCCAGAGTTAAAAACAAGGTGTTTTTATTTCTCTTAATAACAAGTCTAAACACAGCTAGCAGAAAAAAAACTATGTAACTCATTTTAATGAATCAATTAATATACATATGATGGATGCAGTCTCTGTGACACAAGCAGCTACTTGTCTGGTCCAGAACTCTACCAGTGTGTTACCATTCATCATGAGTCAACAGCAGAAATAGCCAACGGGATGTTCTGGGCCATAAGTCAATTCTGACCAGAGTTGTTTCTCTTCTGCTTTATTTATTTTGTCTTAGTGAATGTTCTTGTACCTTTGCTACTCAGTTACATTAAGGATTGTCTAACTTAAAGAGACATGTTCCCATATCTCTACTGATATGAGACTATCACAAGCAATCTGAATTGATGTTAACGTGCTACTGCTATGAACACTCAGACGGTCAATGGAATGTTTCAAAACTTTTCAGGCTTATTATGTCTAAACAAGCTCAGTTTTTTATCTTGTGTGTATGTGTTTGCATGTGTAGTGTATGTTTGAGGGGCATGCCCTTGTGTAGATCAGAGGACAAATTCCGGAGTTCATCATACCCTCCATCTAATTTGTGAAACAAGATCTCTCGTAGGCCAATATGTAAATCAGTCTAACTACCCTGCCAGCTTCCAGGGACCCCCCAACCCCTGTCTCTGGTCTCTGCCTGCCAGCTTGCCATAGCATTGCTGGTATTATAGATGTGTGCCACCATTTCTGGGTTTATGTGTGTTCTTGGAATCCAGATTCGGGTTCTTAGACATGTGTGGCAAGTGCTGAGCCACCTGATCCAGAAAATTCATTTGTAACTGATAAAACATTTTATGGTATGAATTTAGAAAACATATCCCTCATTTTTTCTAACTCAACATTCCATTTATTTAACATTCCGGAGTGAGAAAATTGTAAAAATTATAAGGAATTAACCCAGTGTTTAGGTAAAGTATGGAGTGAGCATAGTTGTACAAAGACATCATGAGAAATCCTTGCTTTGATTGATGTTTTCTGCATCTCGACTTTCTGTGTCAATATCTTTGTTGTGACATTGTTAGATACTTTAAAAAAATATTGGAATTGTGAAAAGCTTGGCAAAGTACACTCTATTTCATTTTATAGGTTTTGTTTTTATCATCAACACCAAATAAAAGTATGTAATTGTGATCAGTAGTATGATAATTTGGCACTTAAATCCAATGTTTAATAATTAAATCCAGGTAACTAATATGTTCATCTCCTTAAATTCATATTATTTATCTTAATTTTTAATTTACTACTTCCCCTTTAGTCTCAAATACATAAATATAATCACCTTATAGCGTTATAGAACATTAAAATTTGTCTTCCAGATAGCTGTATTTTGTGTATCTATCAACTAAACTCCATTCTTCATCCTTCCTATTTCTCATTCCTTATCATCTACTTGTTATCACTCTTGAACACTCTGATTGTATAAGATCAACCTATAGGCTTCCATATTTGAGTTAGGACATAGGACTAATTTTGTGTCTTTGTTTGTGTCTGAATCATTTTGTTTACCATAATATTCTTCATTTCCATCCATAATACTGTACATAACAAGTGTCCTTTCTTTGTAGCAAATTAGTGTTGTTGGGGGATATTCAATCACACTGTGAACCCTGAGTTTGCATTCAGGTTAATTAAATAAAATTAACCTTGGATCGGGAGGCTAAGTTAGCAACTAGTTAACAGAAAGAATCATAATGCATCAGAGGGCATCTAGAAGAGATAAAGAGACACACCAGAATGGGAAGAGAAGAGTTGAAGGATGCTGTCTTTGGGAGGAACCTGCAAGGAGAGAATGTTAGCTAGTTGCTACTACTCAGCCTCTCTGAGCTAGCAAGTTTTCACACCAGCCTCCCCCCCCCCTTTTCTCCCTTTTTAAAATTTAAATTAGAAACAACTTTGTTTTACATGTCAATCCCAGTTCCCTCTCCCTCCCATCCCCCTCTCCTCCACTGTCCCCCAACACACCCCCATCCCATCCCCTTTCTGCTCCCCAGGGAGAGTGGGGCCTTCCATGGGGGATCCTCCAAAGTCTTTCATATCATTTGGAGCAGGGACTAGGCCCTCCCCCGTGGGTCTAGGTGAGAGAATATCCCTCTATGTGGAATGGGCTCCCAAAGTCCATTCATATACTAGCGATAAAAGACTGATCCACTACCAGAGGTCCCATATATTGCCCAGGTCTCCTATCCAACACCCACATTCAGGGGGTCTAGATCTGTCTTATACTGGTTTCCCATGGGTCTGGGGTCCAAGAGCTCCCCCTTGTTCAGGCCAGCTGTTTCTGTGGGTTTCTCCAGCCTGGTCTTGACCCCTAGCTCATCACTCCTCCTTCTCTGCAAATGGATTCCAAGAGTTCAGTTCAGTGGGTGTCTGCTTTTGCTTCCATCAGGTATTGGATGAAGATGTAGGATGACATGTAAGGTAGTTATAAATCTCATAATTGGGGAAGGGCATTTAAGGTAGCCTCTCCACTATTGCTTAGATTGTTAGTTGGTGCCATCCTTTTAGATCTTTGGACATTTTCCTGGTGCCAGATTTCACTTTAAACCAATAATGTCTCCCTCTATTGTGGTATCTCTTATCTTGCTCTCCTCTATTCTTCCACCAACTCAACCTTCCTGCTCCCTTATGTCCTACTCACTCCTCCTCTTCTCCCCTTCTCCTTCTCCTAGCTCCATCTCCCCTCCCGTCATGCTCCCAATTTACTCAGGAGATCTTGTCCCTTTCCCCTTTTCCAGGGGACCATGTATGTCTCTCTTAGAGTACTCCTTGTTTCCTATCTTCTCTGGCATTGTGGATTATAGGCTGGTAATCCTTTGCTCTATGTCTAAAATTCATTTACGAGTGAGTACATATCATGTTTGTGTTTTGTGACTGGGTTACCTCACCCAGGATGATTTCTTCTAGTTCCATCCATGCCTTCGAATTTCAAGATTCCATTGATTTTTCCGCTGAGTAGTACTCCATTGTGTAAATGTACCACACTTTCTTTATCCATTCTTCAGTTGAGGGGGATCTGGATTGCTTCCAGGTTTCTAAAGCTTTCAGTTTTGTTGTTAATTCTCTAGTGTGACTATTCCCCAGTTTCTTCATGTGGGAATTTAGTGCTATGAACTTTCCTCTTAGAGCTGCTTTTAAAGTGTCCCATAAGTTTGGGTATGTTGTGTCTTCATTCTTATTGAATTCTAAGGAGTCTTTAATTTCTTTCTTTATTTCTTCTTTGACCCAGGAATGGTGCAATTGCACATTTTTTTAATTTCCATGAGTTTGTAGGGTTTTTGAAGTTTATGTTGTTGTTGAATCCTAACTTTAAAGCATGGTGGTCTTATAAGATACAGGGGGTTATTTAATTTTTTGTACCTGTTGAAGTTTGCTAAATTGCCAAGTATGTGGTAGATTTTAGATAAGGTTCCATGTGACCCTGAGAAGAAGGTATATTCTTTTGTGTTTGGATGGAATGTTCTATAGATGTCTGTTAAACCCAATTGGGTCATAACTTCTGTTAGTTCTTTTGTGTCTTTGTTAAGTTTCTGTCTGGTGGTCCTGTCTAGTAGTGAGAGTGGGGTGTTGAAGTCTCCCACTATAAGTGTGTGAGGTTTTATATGTGATTTGAGTTTTAATAATATTTCTTTTATGAATGTGGATGCCTTTGTATTTGGGGCATAGATGTTCAGAATTGAGACTTCATCTTGATGGATTTCTCCTGTGATGAATATGAAATGACCTCCTTCATCTCTCTTGATTGACTTTAAAGTCTAATTTGTTAGATATTAAGATTGCTACACCAGCTTGTTTCTTCGGTCCATTTGATTGGGAAATCTTATCCCAACCCTTTACCCTGAGCTAACATCTGTCTTTGAAGTTGAGGTATGCTTTCATGTATGCAGAAGGATGGATTCTGTCTTTGTATCCATTCTGCTAGCCTGCGTCTTTTTATAGGTGAGTTAGTATCATTAATATTGAGGGAAATTAAGGACCATTGAGTGTTAATTCTTATTTGTTTTTGATTTTGTCATGGTGGTGGTACTGTATGTGGATTAACCCTGCTTTTTCTTTTGGCTTTTTATAAAATGGGATTAACTATTGCCTATGTTTTTGTGAGTGTAATTAACTTCCTTAGGTTGGATTTTTCCTTCCAGTACTTTCTGTAGGGCTGGATTAGTGGCTATGTATTGTTTAAATCTGGTTTTGTGTGGAATGTCTTGTTTCCTCCATCTATAGTGATGGAATGCTTTGCTGGGTATAGTAGTCTGGGTTGCCATCTGTGATCTCTTAGTGTTTGTAGAATATCTATCCAGGACCTTCTGGTTTTCAGACTTACCATGGAGAAGTCAGGTGTAATTCTGATAGGTTTGCCTTTATATGTTACTTGGCCTTTTTCCTTTGCTGATCTTAATATTCTTTCTTTATTCTGTATGTTTAGCGTTTTGATTATTATATGGCAAGGGGACTTTTTGTGGTCCACTCTATTTGGTGTTTTGTCATCTTCTTGTACTTTCATTGGCATGTCCTTCTTTAGGTTGGGAAAGTTTTCTTCTATGATTTTGTTGAATATGTTTTCTCCACCTTTGACTTGGGTTTCTTCACCTTCTTCTATAGCTATTATTCTTAGGTTTGGCCTTTTTACAGTGTCCCATATTTCCTGGATATTTTGTGTTAGGGATTTGTTGGACTAAAGATTTTTTTTTGGTCAATAAATCTATTTCTCCTAGTGTATCTTCAATGACTGAGATTCTTGTGTTCTGTTGGTTATGCTTTGCATCTATAGTTCCTGATTGTTTACCCAGCTTTCCTAATTCCAGCATTCCCTTAGACTTTTTTTTTGTATTGTCTCTATTTCAGCTTTCAAACCTTGCACTGTTTGAATAGTTTCTTGCAATTTTTGGTTTGTCTTTTCCTCCATTTCTTGAATCTTTGTTTGTATTTTCTTCCATTTCTTTAAAAGATTTTCTCATTTCCTCTTTTAGAGTCTCTATGGTCTTCCTGAAGTTGTTTTTAAAGTTGTTCTCTTGTGCTTCATCTCTGTTAGGATGATTAGGTCATGCTGATGTAGAGTTCCTAAACTTTGGTGGCATTATGTTGGTTTTTCTGTTGTTGAATGTGTTATTATATTATTGTCTTCCCATCCCTTCTTCCAGTGGGTGCAGGTGGAGTCTCTTCCTCTTCTGGTGGGTATGGGTCCAAGGTTCTCTTCCAGTGGGTGCAAGCAGGTCCAGTACTCTGATGGGTCTCATGGTACAGGTGGGTCTGAGACACTCTCTCTCCTGGTGGGTGGAGTTGGGACTAGCAGTGCTATGTCAACAGATTCTGGATGTCTTGAACCACCTGGGGTGAGTCGATCTGCCTGCAGTTCCCAGGCCAGGAGATCCAAAAGAGGGCAAGTGGAAGTAGGGCCTGAGACAGGGGCCCATGCTCACTTCTCCTCCGAATAGGTGCACAGTGATGTCAGCAGAGTCTGGATTGATTGAACCTCCTGGGGGCAAGTTGACCTGCCTTCAGTCCCCAGGCCAGGAGATCCCAAAGAGGGTAATCACTCACCCCAGCCTTTTAATCTCAGGTCTTATTTATAAATACAGTAATAGAGATTTAATTAAAGGTGCCTTTAGTGGCAGCTGCAGAGCTAGTGCCTGCAGGAACAGAATTCCCACCTAGCTGCAGCCTGAGAGGCTAAGCCACTGCCAGAGAAACAGGCCAGTAGAGTATCAATTGATGACTGAAATAGCAGTAGATTAAGGCACAAGCACTGTGTGAAAGATAAAACAACACAGTATTTCATAGTTTACACCATATTTCCTTAAACATCAACTAATGGATACATTGATTTATTCCATAGCATAGCCTTTGTTGGTCAGATAAATTGTGATTGTGTTGGTTGTCAGCATCAGAGGATCTGGCATTATCCAGAAAAGCATCCTGGAACACCCCAATGCATGATTATCTTTATTAGGTTAAGGGAAGTGAGAAGACTGACCCTACAGCAAGGTGTCACCATTTCCTGGACTTTGATCCTAGACTGCATTCAGTAGAGGACGCAAAGAGCATCAGCCTTTGTCTGCTCTTCATCCTGATTTTAAGCATGATATGTACATCTACCTCAAGTTCCTGCCTCCATGTTAGATCACTATGGATCTGTGAGCCAAAATAAACCTCTTCCTGAATTATTAAGGCATTTATCACAGCAGCAGAAAAGTAATACAGCAATGATCCACTAGGTATCATTGTTGATAGCTGTAATTACTCTCATTAATTTATCACAATGTTTTTAACCACAGAAATAAGTTCACTGTGTTGCTATGCTTACCACATTTTCAAGAAATCTCTTGGTGCTTTCAAGATTATGACTAAAAATACCCTTTATGGAAAAACGAAACCAGTCTGTTCTCTCTCCCCCAAGTGCCCCAGTACCCTAACAAAGACACCTTTTTATTCAGTTATTTTAAATATGACCATACTTTTCTTGTAAATATCTCCTTCTCTTGCATTTCCCAATATCAGACCTAATGCCTTTATACTCTTCCCCTTATATTCTAAAATCCTCTTACCTCATCATCTTTGTCTGAAGACAGTATAAATCTTTGGCTTTTTACCAAAATCTTTTGGTGCAACTGAAGCTTCAGGCTCTGCTCATTCATTACATCATAAGTATCCCAGCAAGTGGGGGCATAGTTTCAGTATGGGGCATGATGTGTAAAGTTAGTCATTTGAACATCAAGTGTAAGGGGTACCAATCTCCTTCCACTGAAATCAAAAGCAGCAAGAATAACTCTGTGAGTTTGGCACCATACTGAATCAATATTCTTCTCTCTTACCCACAGTAGCCTGGGTTAGTTTCAGAAAACAACACTTACACACAACAAGGTCCCGGAGCTAATTGACAATAAAGGAGTATTTCAAACTACAGCACAGTTTTTTCAGAACTGTCTTATTCAAAGGAAAACAGGTTAAAATGAATACAGAGAGGAAAAAGATCTCTTGACTGTATTGGATGCAGTTCATTCAGAAAAGCAGGCATTCTGGAAGCACTATTTGACTGGTACTTGATGGGGAAAATGTCAAATAATTAAATTCAAAATGGGGCCTGATAAACATGTGTAATAAAATTCTATTTAGTGAGTTGGGAAGATGGCTCATGGAATAAGAGTGCTTGCTGCCCAAGCTTGAGGACCCAAGAGAAGCCAGCACCAATATGAAAGTGAAAGTTTTTCTAACATCTGGAATCTTAAGACTGACTGATACAGACAGAAGAATGAGTAGGGCTTCTTGTTCAGTCATCCTACCCCAAAACTGCCAAGCTCCAAGTATAAGTTATATGTAATACTTTGTCTCAAAGGAGTAAGGCATATAATGAAAGAGCAGGATGCCTGAACTCTTGTTCCCCCTCCATTGAATCAAGAGACAGTCTTACATTGCATACAGTGACCCTCTTTAATCTATGAAGATCATTTTGCAACAACCCAAAGAAGATCTGAAGTCATGAATACTAGTAGATCCTGTATACACTATGTCGTCCTATGCTTGTATCTCAGGAATGATATTAAAATGATAAACTAGGAACAACAGGAGACTAACAACCGCTGATAACATACAACTATCACAATATACCTGTTACTTTTAGTATAAAGAAAGTAAAGCCTGTCTTTTTTTTTTTTTTTCGAGTGTCTTTCTTTAGCATAGCTCTTTGGCAGCACCACTGCTCTTGTGATCTGAGGCCATTATTTAGTAAAACGAAGGTTTCTGGAATGGAAGCACAGCAATGTCACAAGGAACAATCTGATAACTAGGACAGTGACTAAGTGACTAATGAGTATCATGGAACTGCTGGACAAAGAGTTGACTCATAGTCTAGGTGACACAGAACAGCGTGATGTAAGATTTCATAGTGGAGAGCAGAACAGCATGTAATTAAAAAGCTGTGAATTGTTTATTTCTGGAATTTTCCATTGACTATTTTGGAAGTTCAGTGACTGTAGGTTCCTCAAACTGTAAAAAATAAAACCATGAATAAGAGGGGACTATGTTGCTTTCTTTGCCTATTGCTGCGGGAAAAAAATACCCTGCAAAGGCAATTTAGGAGTAAATGGTTTATTTGGGCTTCTAGTTCCAGGATTTAGTTCTCACCATGGTATAGAAAACACAGTAGTGGTATCCCAAGACAGAGTCCTGACCTAGATGGTAGATTTTCAGGTGTACTGAGTATGCCATTCCCCTCCCACAATGGACCATCAGTTTGTGTGCATAATATTCATTGTTTTACTCCACAAATATCACAGCCTATATTTTGTCCACATAATTAAAGTATTTTTATCTTCTATAAAGTTGAATGATTGTATAGTTTGTTGATGTGTGTGTGTGTGTCCATTAGTCTCCATAACATCTCAATCTGAGGAATGTTGATCTTTGCACTGAGTTTAAAATCAGGCTGGTATCTTTTCACAGCTCAACATCTTCATGAATTTAGGGTCAAACACCAACAGTTTATTTGTATCAGAGGAGAGCAATGCAAGCCAACAATATAACATTGGTAAGGAAGATGAACACTCTGGTAAATAGCTGTACTTGAAAAATAAAATGTAGAATGCAAAATCTCAAATGTGCTCCTTACTGGTCACTCTCTTTGTTCTCAGCTTTATAGCTTCTTGCCCAATCCTATCTTTGAATGTGAATCAAAACTGTTAGAGACCCCACACTGTGAACCTTGGATGGACATGTAGACTCAGTTTTATTCACTACACTGACTTTTAAGATTATTTATATTTTCTGAACGTTAAGTTCTCAAAAAGAAGAACATAGAGGGTAATTAACACATTAAAAAGTGTTCAACATACTTCACTCTCAGGGAAATGAAGATTACGATTTTAAGATACCATCTCACCCAAGTCAGAATGGGGATTATCAGGGATATAGATGCCAACCAACACTGTTTCCCATGTTAGAATAGGAGAATGTTTATGCACTGTTGGTAGGAGTGTAAACTAGTATATACACTTTAGAAAACAATCTAGAGCTTTCCAAAAGAACTATAAATAAAAATGCCATATGACCCAGCTATACTACTCTTGGATATGTAACCAAAGGACTTTGTATTCTACTGTACAAACACTTGCTCATCCATGTTCTTTGCTGCTGGATGCATGATAGCCAGAAAACAAGTCAACCTTGATGTCTGTTATCTGACAAATAGATAAGGAAAACTGCTGCTGTTATTTCTATGAGGATGGGCATGGGGTTTCATCTGCATCATAAAAGATTTACATTATAAGCTTTATCACTTCTCATCTGGACCACAATTTTCTAAAATCTATTGTATTCCCTTCTTTTATGTCATCAATATAATCATATATGTCTCTGCTTAAAGTCTGTTAGACATACCCACATGCAAACAGGTAAAGGAAGATTTTCTGATTAACAATGCGGGGCCCTTTATAAGCAAGCCACTGAAAGCTTCCTCTTCTTATTTCTCATTGCTACAGTTAAATGGTCCAGAGGGACATATCTGTAAAAACCCCTAACATGCTGCTTGTTGTCTCATTTCCTGTTAGTACATTTCTTTACCTCAAGAAAGAAAGAAAGAAAGAAAGAAAGAAAGAAAGAAAGAAAGAAAGAAAGAAAGAAAGAAAGAAAGAAAAGAAAGAAAGAGGAAGGAAGGAAGGAAGGAAGGAAGGAAGGAAGGAAGGAAGGAAGGAAGGAAGGAAGGAAGAATCTTTGGCTCTCAGAATCTCAGTCACACCCACCCACCACTATTACCACCACAGGGATCTTTCTTCATTTTTCAAGATTAGTCATTGATGTCACTTCCTACCAAATGATCAGCCTCTAGACACACAGGTCTTCTGCACAGATTGCTATCCTAATGACAGACAGCCAGGTCCCATACCAGAGTCCCAAGGAGGTTAAGCTGACTGAGATCTAGGTCACGTATTTTCTTCTTTCCCAGTGACTCACATTTTACCTGGTATGCAGTAAATATTGAAGGTGAAAGAGAATGTGGGAAGAAGTAATACAGTAGGCACAAGCAAGGAGAGGGAAAACTATGCTCTAAGTCTAGAATAAATCACGTGTATCTTTCGAAATACAAGGGTTTTACAGATGGATCCAACCATTCTTGTACTAGTTACTGAGAAAATACCCTGCCCCAGGCTGCTGGGGGAAGACTCTGTTAGCATTCATCAAGGCCTGGCTGGAAATAGAAGCACACTAATGTCAGATAACAAGGGAAGAACTCGATATGTATAATGTATGTATTTGTCTGTATGTGAACATACACACAGGAATACGTATGTGTGTTCAAGGAGAACAAAGTCAACATGGGAAATTGTCTTCAATCACTCTCTACCTGATTTTTTTTAAAGACAGAGTCTCTCACTGTGCTTAGAACTTTTTAATTCAGCTTTAATATCTGGCCGGTATTGTCCAGAATTCTGCCAGTGATGGGGTTACATACCTTTAAGGTACCTGATTCTAATGGATACTGGAGATTGGTCTTCACTCCTGGATGGCAGGCACCTAACAGATTAAACCATCTTCCCAAATCTGCCTTAAACAGAATTCAGTAAACATACTGATTTACAAAGGTAAGAGCAAGTGAAGTTAAACACCAGAAGGCACACAGAATGAGTGTCCCTGGTGTGAATCAACTGCTGGTTATGAGGACTTCCACAAAAAGTCAATGTAGAATCAATTTGATTACCACAATTTTTGGGTGGAGAGGCATAAATTAGAGTATCATCTTATTTTTTTACTTTTCATTTTGTTTTTAGAGATTTTTCTATAATATTGTAATTGTACCAAATATTGGGTCTCACTGTGAGATTTCTTATAAACATGTTTATAAGATACTTGATCATTTCAACCCCCCTTTTGTTTTCTTTTATCTTTCATGCTTTTGTCACTGGTTTTCTTCCTTTTTCCAAACAGTCCCTTCCGTTTCTGTATTGTTTAGAGAGGAAAAATTCCAAATTTATACACATGTGAGAAAGTATGTGATACTTGTGTTCTGAGTCTTGCTATTTTCTGCAAATGAACAATCTTCCTTTCTTCATGACTGAAAATAGAATGTCATTGTGAAGATGTGACATTCTTTCTTGTCTTGTCATGTTTGACAAGACTAACCTACTCAGTCCATATGACTTTTCACCCATAACCTCATCACAAGCCTCTGCCTCATCTGTCTACCCCTTGCATTATTCAGCCATAAAGAAAAATAAAAT
Organism: Cricetulus griseus; assembly: GCF_003668045.3. Classification (NCBI taxonomy): domain Eukaryota; kingdom Metazoa; phylum Chordata; class Mammalia; order Rodentia; family Cricetidae; genus Cricetulus; species Cricetulus griseus. The sequence goes on from NC_048596.1 coordinate 226,088,377, forward strand.
CGCACTATGCATGGAACTGGAGGATTTATTGTTGAGCAAACTAAGTTAGATACAGGAAAGTCTATGTTTCTACTCTGCAGAAACTGACAAAAGAGGGTTATCTGAAAGGAGGACGGAAGTTAGTGTGGTCTGTAAAGAAGCCAATGTAAAGAGGAATGGAAAAATGTGAGATGGGAAGACAGGAGACAGATGCGACCATGCCACACTACATTCATCTGTTCAAATATCACAGAGAAATAAATTAACTTGTATAATTAATACACATAAATAACATATCATGATTTTTTAAAAAATAGATGAACAGAGTGAAGAAATAGTAGGGGTATGATAAAGAGCTACTACTATAGTCAAAACTGTCTATTCTGCCTCCTGCCTGTCTACATTCTGTCATGTAAGGATGCAATGAGAATTCTCCAGTAAGTCAGATGTTGTCATCCTTATTTTTAATTTTCAGTCTGCTGACTTATAGCCAAATGAAACTGTATTCTTTATAAATTGCCCAGTGTTAGACACCCTGGTAGACATCCTCATCTCATTTGGCAAATTTCAGGAATCTGGCTTCTTTGAAAAAAAATAACCTAAACAAAATGTGTTTGTTATTTTTAAAAACTGATGTTGAGCTAGTGCCAACTTGTGAAGAGGTTATAATAAAATACCTAATCATAAGTCAAATAAGTTCATAGTTTACAGCCTCTGGGCAACAATGATCATACCTCTTCACTTCTGGTTCTGTCACTGTATAGTCTTTTCTGCAACTGAGGACGAAAACAAAATAGATTTTTCTTATTAGGTCAAAGGAAGCAGAAAACACACATTTGTTCATTTACAACGTGGAAATTATCAGATAATATGCCTGACATTTTCAGCATTCTCCTGTCTCTGATTGTAAATGTATCTTAATGTCCTTTTCACCCATATTCTAATCAAAACTTATTCTTTTTGCAACCAATGTAAACAAAGCAATAAATTCAGAAATCAGCACAACTTGTGTTGTATACTTGGCTTTGGAGACGTTAGATAACACTATAAAGCAAGTAATTTTGTCAGTTAAATTCAACATTATTAAAAAAGGAAAAATGCATATGATAGTGATGCTTGTCTGCTAAGGAAACCTCTCTAAGTGTCGTGGAGGTATTTGCAACCAATAAAATTCTATTTTCTCAGGTACACAAGGTAAACCATTTCATCAATCACAATATGAACATTAAAGTTCTCGTGTTTGTGTATTTCTCAATGATCACTTTATTTTCATGCTACTATTGTTGAAAATTTCTTTCTATTGCATGGAAAATCCCATCATTTGCCTTTTGAAACTCTCCTAAATATCTTTGAAAGATGGATAAATTATTCATCTCCTGAAGTTGTGTGTCTGAGCTTCACAGTGCTTAAGTGTTATATAATAAATTATGCAATGTATTCCTTAGAGGTCTGGCTCAGCAAGGAAGCCAGTATGTGTTGCATCCTCAGAAAAAATTTCCTAGGTATTTTTGACATTCTTCCAGGTGATTATAAACTTTAGATATTGTAGCTATTTAATTAGCATGAACATTGATAGGTTTTAGTTAGAACTCAATTTTACCTCATGAAAAACTTTCTTCCAGCAGTATTTCATCTTTATTTTGGAAAAGGCCAAGCTTATAGGAAACTTTGGTGACTTTAAATAAACTAGCCCTACAGTTCCTGACATAGGTATATATTTAATGATAGAAATTCGCTCAGATACATTGATATCCATTTTCTTCTTCAGACCAAGTCTCTCTGAATTCAGTCTTAGCAATGTTTTTATAAAAGAAAAAAAGAGCTTGTCTTCAGAGGCTATGTGACCAGAGTTATAGCATGATTCTATATAACATTGTGATAGCATGATAAAAATGCAACTGCTAAAGTCTGCTTTGTCTCTCATTTCTTCCTCAAAGGCCACATGCACTGTCAATTGGATTCTGTAATGTGCGTCACACTTAACATTTTTTGTATCCAACAATATATAAGGAGCAGAAATAGATATTTTGACAGCCCTGGGAGACTTAGGAAATGTCACCTATTTTTACACAGCATAGATGTTCAGGGATACAATGATAGATCAACTCTATGCTCCTCATTCTGGTAGAAGTTCAAAGCATAAGCCAGCCAATCTGATATAAAGTGACTCTAATCATCATTCTTATTTATTTTTTACTTTTGAAATTATAATATAGTATACCATTTCCCTCTTCCCTTTCCTCCAGCAAAACCATCTCAAATAGTCTTTCCTTGTTCTTCAAATTCATGGCTTCTTTTTCATTAAGTGTTGTTACAGTCATATATGTATATACAGTCAACTAAGGAATGCTGACAGTGGGAGAAATAGTTGTTGTCCAATACCAAGTGATCAACCCTGAAGACATACACAAAAGTAACATAATATAGATGGAGCAAGATATGTTTAGGAATATATATGTCTATACATATATACTGATATCCATATGACAGCAATAAGTTTTATTTATTACCATATGTGTCAGTGTGAGATATTCCTTGCATCCCACTAGTAATCAATAAGGAAAATTGTCCTACTGTGTGTCCACAACTGTTCACCCTAACATCACTTTACCTATATCCCAGTGCTTCTAGTCTGAGCATGTAATTAAACAAGATACATGTTTATTCGCCAAAAGACATGGAAAATGTGCCCATGCCATTGTTGAGAGTGACAGCCAAACAGTGGCAACAGCCCAGTGGCCATATTTAGTAGAATAAATACACTATGGTGACTCCATGCAGACCATTATGCTCATGGAGAATTGACTGCCGAACATTATGGAGTTGATATCAAACACAAACAATATTCAACATGCCCTGTGTGATTCTCTTATAATAAAGTTCAAACATGAGTATACAATTCCAGAAGTCAAATATTATCTTTCTTGGGGAATAGTAAGTGGAACAGGCTGGTGGAAGTCTTCTGAGATTTTTATAATATTCTGTGTTCTCATCCAAGTGCTGGTCATATGACTATGTTCACATGATAAAAAATAGTTCAGTCACTATGGAAATCAGTATGCAGTTCTTCATAAGATGACCACAGAAGCCAACTTTGTCTTTCATGAGTATGTATCTAACAAAAATCAAAGCCGGTATACAGTAGACACACCTATAAATCCATGTTTATTGGAGTATTATTCATAATAGCTAACAAATATATACTCACTAGCTGATGAATGGATAAATAAAACATGTAACCACACAATAGATATTCATTCAGTAACAAAGAAGAATGAACTATAGACTACCATGTTAAATAAAGTAACCCAGTCTCAGAAAGACACAAAACTTATTGCTATGTCAACTCTTCTGTATACATATCTTAGTTCAAGAAGTTTTTTTTTTTAAATAAAAGTAGGAAACATGCAGAACCAAGTCAAAGAAAACATACCAATTACAAGAGTGAATGTTTCTCTATATTATTAGTTCATTTACATTGAAGGGACAAAAATGCAATGAATTACCAAGCACATAGAAGACTCCATGCCTTTTATGTAACCCTAAAAGGTTAACCTTATCTGAGTTTCAATGACTTATCTCAAACAAATTAGGGTTCTGATCCAAGAATATTATTTGTAGAATTTCTGAATGGATTTTGGACACTGAATAATTAGACCAAGTATCATTAACTGAAGAGGAATAAAATTAATAGTGGGAACTTAACTCACCCAACTTTTTCACACTTAGCATCATGATATCATAGATAAAAGAAGAAAAAAACAAAGAAACTAGAATTCCATCCTATGCTTTCTTCATTAAAGGCCATTTTTCTCTGTTGCTGAAATCTACATGGTGATGAAGACCCAGCCTCCTGAGGGATTCCCCAGGCTCATGATCTTCTGCAGATTTCACTTCCAGTGATGCTTTAATTGTTATTTTTATCAGAACTATTCATACTAATCAAATGCTGGCAAAATTAAACAGTGTCATCTGTCTGTGACTGAAATGCAGAGTCACTGTGTGTGTCATTGGGATTTGCTGGTTGGGTCTTTTGATCCTGGCGATGGTTTTAAGCCTTGGATCCACTGATGATCATATTCATGATTTGATAAACACACTCCCCCAAGAATTCTGATTCTTTAATCTTTCTCCTAACATCTACTATACATTCACATGCTGATTTCAATTTAGTAGTGATCAAGAGAGCTACATCTACTTTCAAGTAGTAATTGTTTCTTTTGATGTGATCTACTTTATGCAAAAATGAATGAAGGGACATATCTTTGGTGAAGCACAGGCAATTATAAAGCAATTTGATTCTTGAAACTGCAAGTATGGATGACTAGTCTTTCTTCGCCATGTTTGATTTATATGTTGCTTTGTGTATAAGAAATATTGACTCTAAAAACTCTCAGTCAAAACTTGTGCCATGATGGTGAAAAGAGCTGGAATAGGACAAGAGACTCAGCGTCCTGAATTTACTGAAGTAAAGACACATTTGTGGTGTGGCTTAGAAAGCATATATGGTCACACTGTGTAGTGGTCAGTAGGACTGTATCTTTGTGTAACCCTTTATCTCAATAACTCTTCAATATGACATACCCATCTATTTACCTGAATCCACAAATATTTCTACATTATTTTGGAGAGAGATATAAGGTTTCGCAAAATCTGTAGTTCAGCTTTGTACATTCATCTGTATTCACTGCAAATTCACATTATCTTCTTTTGTGGATAAAAGAAAATGTAAAAAGAAAAACAGGGAAAAATGTATTAATGACCAAAGGGCTTGACTTCAAATTCTACACCTTATCAACTGAAAATCTATGCACTACAAATATATTAGGATTTATTTTGAAACTTATCATAGCACAGGATTAAATTTGCCATGCTTCCATGATAAATTAGATCAGCAGGTTCTTAACAACTTAATATCATCTTAACATAAGGAGGTTTATTAGAGGTATTGACTCTAGTTATTTTTGACACTGTCATTTTGAAATTTCTATGTAAAATAAATGCCTTACCATAAAACTTACCTATAATGCACCATTTACTCCATTCCAAAATATTTAAATAATTTGCTGCCCACATGTTAAAGTAAAACAAAGTTACTTTTAATAAAGCATGTTTCAATGGCATAATTCTGGGGATGGAGTGAAGACCCTGAGCAGAGTCCAAAGCAGATGTGTTGCAATATTGGCTCCAACACCTAAGTTGCCTTTGGTCCTTTGAGTAGATCATATTATTAACCTCGGCTTTATTTCCTTCTCTTCTCACTCCATTAGTTTTCCCCTGTGCATTTTCCACCTGGGAACAGAAGCTTAAATGTCCACTTACACATCCCTACTATAAACTAGGAACATGTCATTCCAGTTTTTCACACTATGAAACAAATGACTCCAGCTCAGGAGCTCAATGCAATGATACACACTCCCAGAGGTGGTGGGGCGGGGTGGGGGTAGAAAATTCTGTCCAATGAAGCTATTGTGCAACTGGACAAATTGTCAAAAGCAACTATCATGGCTTCAGAAGATTAATATATATATTAAACAGAGAAGAATTTGCTGTGAAGTAAATAGCCAAGAGAAGTAAAAATATGAGTGATACAAACTGACTGCCCATAGCAGTACCATCCTTAAAAATTAAAAAGTAGAAAAACCTAAACTTCCATCAGTGATTTTATTCAGCCATCTTAACTGAACAAACACAATATACTCAATTAATGGACTGTTATTCATTAACAAAGAGGATTGTACTACTTATCAGCAGTTCTTACATAGGTCATAAATTTGGGGAAGGTGGACAGGAACTACATAGGAAGGACTGGATGGAGAAAGAGGAAGGACACAAGATGTCAAGCAGCTTCAGGCTCATGTGTTTGAGCACATGGTTACCAGCTGGTGGCACTATCCTGGAAGACTGTGGATGCTCTTTCATCAAGTGAAACCTCACCAAAGGGTGGGGTTATTGATTTCATCCCTCTGGTGGGTGCCGGCCCCAGTTATCACTCCTGCAGAGACCTGGTTTAGTCTGTCACCTCACACCCCTCTGCTGCAGCTACAGAGCTACCTGCTTCTATGTTTCCCCATTGTGATGGAGCATACCCTTTCAAACCATGTGTCAGAATAAAATCCTTTATCTCTTAGGATTCATTTGTTTCTCTCTACCTGGATGGAAGTTGTTTATATAAGAAGGTAATGTTTCTACAACTCAATATTGAAATTAATTCTTCATGGGTGGACAGAGATAAATGAGTCACTTTATGATGAATTGAGCGTGCACTCCTATAAATCAGACATACAATGGCACAGTTTAAAAACTAAGTTAAAACAAGTTATTACTTAGTGCTTTCTGTGTATAAGATGCTTTGCTTCTTGCCACCTGCAACATACAGTAAGTTAGGAAGGTAAAGTCTCTGTCTCTCTCTCTCTCTGTCTCTCTCTCTCTCTCTCTCTCTCTCTCTCTCTCTCTCTCTCTCTGTCTCTCTCCATCCTACAGAAGAATTAGTGTAAAAAGGTCAAGGTGGGAAATGCGACATCACATCAATAATGTAGAGCTGGAGTCTGAATCTAAAATACAGAGACGTAGAATTCAGCCTGAGAACATTGTTTTCCTTACCTTAGACCAAGCCTCACTGAATTACTTTTCTTACCCTTCCATCCACTTTCTCACTCCTTCTCATCTGAAAAACTTCTTGACAAGAAAATAAAAAACAAAAGCCATGCAGTTCTAGACTATTCTACAGCCACTGAAATGGGGTAGTTTCCAGCTTCTCTTTTGATTACTTGGATATTAAAACCGTTTTGTAACTCTTCCTGCAGAAAGTCTCTTCATATTGAGTGAGGAATATATGACCTGACCACTATAAATTAAAAACCCGCATAACCAAGTCTGGAGAAATGGCTCATGTGAAAGGCTTTGACTACCCAAGTTCAATCTCTGGGATGCGCTTGTTAGGAGACTATTTATTCACCAAGGCAAACGTGTGCCCCTAATATACCCACACATTCATCATGTATGCATACTCAGGAACACACAGCAAAAATAAGTACATATAAAGACCTTTAAATCTTTCATAACTTGACTACTTCACAGACTAGCCTTTAATTCAATGTGGCTATCAAATATCTGTTTACCACTGGCCTGATGTACCAACCATCTTTACTAAATCACAACAAATATAATTATGAGACTTTAGCCACATGAGAAAAAGTGCTTATTCTGTGGGGTAAAATTAGTGGGATTATGTTTTAAAATACTGAGGTTTCTATCAGAGCATACCAGGTGGCAAGCAAGAGTGTGTGAGTGGGCTTTCCCCTCCATAATGAAAATCAATCCAACTCTTCTCTTTTACCTGGTGCTTTCTGGGTGTGTCATAATGTTGCCACATCACTCTGCAACATTTTTTGCATATATCATCATCCCAGTAAAATAAGCTGTAGTTTTATTCATTCCCAAGTTTATATGCTGTTAGTGATTTACTGCCAACTTGATTTATGAACTGTCATTGCTAGGTTTCTGTATCAACAGTATGCATCATCCAGTCCATTCTATCCAACGTTTTCCTGTATATAAAAACAAGCTGGCTTATATTTTTTTAAAAAAGTAATGACATATTTTCTTTGACTGGAAGCTGAGACAAACTAAAGGTGGGGACAACTTTGTCAAATACAAAATATTATAATTCTAAGAAAGAAATTCTTCTTGAACTATCTCATTAGCTGGTTGCATATCTTGGGTAAGTCATTTAACTTTTTTAGAGTTCTAATGTAATAGTAGAAAAATACTTTTTACTTTAACGTGTGTGTGTATGTGTGTGTGTGTGTGTGTATGTGTGTGTGTGTGTGTGTGTGTGTGTGTCTGTGTGTGTCTGTGTGGGTGGGTGTGGGTGGGTGTGTGTTTGTGTGCAAGCGTGCGCGATCGACTGTGTGTGTTATGCATATAAATGTGATGAACACCTGTGCAAGAACACAGAGTTCAACGAGAATGTTGGTTGTCATGTCCTGTCACTCTCTGCCTTGTTCTCTTGAAGCAGAGTCTCTTGTTAAATCTGGACCTAGGCTAGGAAGTCATGAGGTCACAGGAATACACATGGCCATGCCCAGCTTTTTACATGCATTTCCCAAACTCATATCATCAGGCTTGTATAGCAAATGCTCCTGCATACTTAGCCAGTCTCTGGACATACCTTTTTTGCATCAATAAAGTGATACATGCTAAAGTGCTTTGAAAGGAATAAAACATTACACAAAAAAAATGTGCTGAGCTTTGAAATATTTTAGTGTGTCAAAGGTGACAAATGACATCACCAGAATTTCTCTTCTTCTCCTCTTTCCTTCCAATATATGCAGAGATAACATGGATAAACATGGAAGGAAGATCAGCCTCTTGGCCTTTCTTTTCTAACTACCCTTCACAGCTTGTCTTTCCAACTTAGCAATTCAGTGCTTCAGTCACCAGTTTCTCGGCTATTCTAGTTTAAAGATCACAAATATCCAAAAATAAAAATTCATGGAATATTTTACGTCTCTGAAACAGGTTTTTTCCCCAAAGACACAACTATTATTCTGAAATTAGGGCACATTATCATATGAATGCTCATAGTTTATCTATAACTAACACGTAGAACTATTTCACATGTTTCAATAATTATTATCATATGCTAAATATCATTATGTAATACTTGTGTGATTTTTTTAACTCATTCATCTTTATTGACATATGAACTCAAGTTTGATCATTTTAACAATGACACAATTATATAAGAATGCCATTTTCCCCATTTTACTTTAAAATAAGGTTTAAGGTAGTAATAATAAGGCCGCAATAAACACTCTAATACTTGTCTCTCTTTTGCAAAGGATGGTCTGCTAATTTTCTAAGTCATGGACAAATTTCCTTGCTTGCTCTATCTGTTCAATGTCTTGTCTTACATACATGCAAACTCTTAAATTTTCTCTTCAGCTGTATTTCATTGCCTGGGATTTCTTCAACTACTACTTTTTCTGATATTTTGGTGTTTGAAAATACATTTAGTTAATTTAGAACACTTGTTACAGAGAGATATTTTCAGTAACCTCTCAGTGTGTTTTAAACTTAGTGGAATGATAATTTTGTGTATCAACTTGGCATGGCTATGATATGGCCACAGATTTCTGGTAAACACTTTTGATTGTTTATATACCAGTACTTGTAAAGATTAGCATTTGAAATGATGAACTGAGTAATGCAGAAGGGTTGCCTCAGCATAAGTGGACATCATCTGATCCATCAAAAATCAGGTGGGGGAGGTTAAAATAACTCTCCTTGAGTGCTTGAAGTAAAATAATGATCTTTTCCTAGCTTTGATATTTCTGATTCTCAGATCTTTGAACACTGTTGGAATCTGCACCATTGGGTCTTTGGCTGTCATCATTCCAGGGAATCATCCTGAAGATTGTACAGCAGATTGTAGGATTTATCAGCCTCCATAATTACATGAGCTAATACTTTATCATAAAATTATTCCTAGATATGTATCCCCCATTCTGTTTCCCTTGAATACCCTGGAAACTACAGTAAGCATGGTTGTTTGTCTATCAATATACTCTTTAGGTCTTTCTCTTCCAACACCGATGATGACCTTTTTGGTCTATTCTGTCTCTGTTTTGTTTTATCTTCTTCTGTCATGGTTCACTGCCATCGCTCCCTCTGTCTTTCTGTATTGATTAAATTCACTGTGTTGTCATTGTCATTGAAAAGTTAATGTAGAATCTCTAGATAAGCTATGAAGAAAGTGGATCCATTATCCCACCAAAAGTGGATATATTCTTGTTGCACTTCCTCTGCAATGGTCTCTGTGGTCTTTATATTCACAGGACAGTCAAAACTAAAGTCACAGTTGGTAACTTTCTGGACCATTCAACTGATAGAAATTTGAACTGAAAATACACATATGAATAAGAGCTGTTGTTCTTTCCTAGTTTTCTGTTCAGTGGTAAGTTATTTTTCTTGTAACTCTTCAAGATTGTGGCAGAGTAAAGAGGCATTTTTTAACCTTTTCTCTACATGCATGTATACATACATATATGTATACATATATATATATATATCATCAATTTAATATTTTAAAATTAAGCTTATAGGTACAAGCCTTTAAATCATTTTTTATTACCTGTATGTTCTTCTAAAATAAAATCTATTTTAAGGAGATTACCAAATTGTATCAACACGAGTGCTCTCCTTGTATCTTGAAGAATTTATTTATTTATTTATTTATTTATTTATTTATGATTATATATACATATATTAGAATGAAATGGATTTTTTATAACTTGGCTAAGATTTTAAGAGAAAAAGGAATATTGAATCATATGAGGTCTCTGAGAAAAATATCCATATAAAGTCATGAGATTTCCAGGTGAGTGTCCTAGGAATTACTGCCATTGACAGACTTTTTGAAAATACCTTAGCCTACCACTAACAATCTTTATTAATTCAGACTGGGGAACTTTATTAAGTAACTGGAATTAAGACTTGGATTTAGATATGAAATTCAATGTATTTTAGTGGAATTATGAATTGATGTTTCTAAATAAAATTAGATGGATCAGTGTGACTGTGGCTAACTTGTACATGTCCCATACTCTTAGCTGATATGTATGAGTTACATAGGTAAAAAAATTTCTAGAATAAAGACCACATGGTTCATCCCAAGTTCCAACTTTCATATAAATATGAATTCAGTGTAGAGAAGGACATTTGAATTCTTGCAGTTTATTAGTGAGAACATTACTTGGTAAGAGGGAAATGAAGAAATATGTGGTTTGTTTCACTAAGCCTAAGTCTTTCAGAGAGTTGTGCTTATCTGTTATCCAAAACAAGTAAATAAATAAATAGAAGCCCTATCCCATCAACTCCCCTTGAGAAGAAAATAACAAATGAGATCAGGCATATAAAAACAAGACTACTTGATGACAGTGGTACTTGACTCTTCCTTCCCAAATGAGGATTTCCTGTTGAGAGAATTGACAAAGTGGCTTGGAGATAGCTTTCCTGTAATTAATTTTCTTTGTGTGTGTGAATCTAATACTGATGCAAAGGTGTTGCTCATTTGACAACCCTAAGGTTTCATGTCTAACCATCCAACGGGAAACAGAGAACATAACAGAGCCTCCCAGAATCCCTCATTAATTAGCTCCAACCCTCTATGATATTCATCCGCTCATCTAAAACCGCTAATTGTTATCAATTGAATGATTTCCAGGATGAAATCAATACCTAGGAAGAATATAGCTCATTTACATTGCTTGTTGAACAGCGAGGTGACATGAACTGCTCATACTTATGAATCCAGGCGAGATATGAACTCCAAGTAAACAGAGACGAGGCATTGTTGACTGCAAAGAGCATGGAACTTGAAATAACAAACACTAGATTCTTGCTGTACCTGATGATAGATACATACATTACACAACCCGAGCTCCATGAGTTTTCCTTCCTTCAATCCCAAAATGCAGACCAAGTCAAAATGTTACTTAATGCTAAAGAAAAATTAATTATAATTTCCAAGGCATGTATCAAACTCCATGGTGGTGTGTGGTTAAAGTGAGGCAATAAGCTACATACTTCAGAGTCCCACAGTTATTATATTCAATCTATCTCCACCTTAGTAATTAAACATTGAGAAAAAAAGTTGGATCTTTCAAAATTTCTGCATCTATTTGATTTTCTTACATCTAATATGTGTCTTTTACAGTGAAACTAACGTGAGATATTTGAGAATAAAAAGGGTTTTGGATGAGTGAGCATTGAGTGACTGAAGCTCTCAAGAAGGAATTTGAACGATCTCAGAGGCACGCAGCCACGTTATATAAACATATTTTGCACAGTACCGTCCACTGCATGCTACTGGCGCCACAGTTGCATTAAGTGAAATTTTATCCAAAATTTGTGAAGGTGTCCTGAGTTTGTTTGTCTGCTCTCCTGCTTTTTCTCAATGTCCTTAAGTAAAAGCTAAGGCAGTGCAGACAAATGAGCTCTGTGTTGAGTAGGCCCTAAGCAGACCGAAACATTTTAATTGCAGCCAACTTTGTCAAAACTGTCACTCTAGCCTCAAAGAAATTTTTGGAAAAACTTCAGCATTAAAATTTTTTTCAAGAGGCTCATCCTTTTGAACTCTAGAAAAATGTATTCTTCCTCTCTTCTTCTTCTTCTTCTTCTTCTTCTTCTTCTTCTTCTTCTTCTTCTTCTTCTTCTTCTTCCTCTTCTTCTTCTTCTTCTTTTGAAGACTGGAGACATAGTTGCATATCTTTCTAACTTCTGAAATCCAAAACACTGTTTCAATGCCAACACATTATAGTAGTCATAAAATGCATTTGCTTATCTTTGTGCATGCTTCCCTTACCCCAGAAACTAAAGTATATACTTATTTTCCTAGAAATACCCAAAGTGGCCCTGGCTAAGCTTTAAATCTATTTTTCTATATGTTGTGGCTTTAAATGTTGCTGTCTGTATTTGGCAAAAGCAGATAACTGGAGTAAGCATAACAATAACTGATCTTGGGGGAAAAAATCACAGGGGTAATGGACTGCCCAAAAGTCAAATTAGAATTTTTTTTTTACCCAATGAACTGTAAAACTTGCTGCTAATGCTAGTGAGTTTTCTCATGATTACAACTGCAGGTCTCATATTTTGAAATAAGGACTATGACTTAGTTGTTTTAGTTGGGTGTTAAACAGCAACAATAAGAACAACATATACACACCTTTTTCTTTTGTTTTGAGTATTCCATAGAATTTAAGAAATATTCTTTATCTTATATGTATGTTAGGAAAATTACTGCCAATATTTTCCTTAATAACACAGAGAAGCCCACACTTGTTTCTGACTTACATTTGGATGAAGATGTTTGTCATAAATAACCACTATGAAAATTATCTGCCCAGAATGGGCTACAAAAATCTATCTGTTGCCATTACCATACAAATATTTAAACTAGATCAAAAAGGTTATTTTTTAGCAATCTCTTCTTTAAAGACTTCAGTTGCTTTTGTGCACAGAAACCCAGTTTCTCCATCACATCACTAAGACAAAACTGTTTGAATAATTTTTCTTACATAAAAGAGATATTCCAAATCTAAATCTATTTTTATTAAATAATTGTTAAAAATTACAATGTGTATTGTTAAAAAGAATATATATATATATATATATATATATATATATATATATATATGAATCCCATGTCTTTAAAGTTACCATTTTAAAAATATTGTAGGACTACGGAGATGGCTTAGTGGGCAAAGTGTTCTTCACTTAAGTCTGGCAACCAGAGTTGTATCCTCAGATCCAATAAACAGATGGAAGGAGGAACGAACTTCATATATCTGTCCTCTAGCTTCCACATGTGCACTTTGGGGCACAAATGTACAGGGGTGCACACATATGCACTACAATAATAAACTTCAACTTAAACAACTCTTTTAAAAAGAAAATTGTGGTTATTTATATTGAAATAGAATTATTTCCCCAAAACACACAAATATTTTACTTCTTTCAATACCGTATATGTAGAAGGTGACTTCAAGCTAGTTGTGGAATCACCCTGGGTCAAAATTTGTTGATTGACGCAATGAGGGATTTGGGTTTTTTTTTGTTTTTGTTTTTGTTTTTGTTTTTTGTTGTTGTTGTTGTTTTTGCTTACTCGAAGATTATCTTCAAGAGAGCACAGCTGTATGGCTCACTCTTCCCTGTAAATGCCTTGTTCAGATGTACTATGTGTGGAGTTGTCTACTGAGAACTGTTCTTAGAATGTTTAGATTTGGGGAGGTTAATATGATGAATTTTCCTCAGGATACTGCAAACCTGTTCTGTAACTTTACCATCAAAAATTTTCCTAGGGACGATGGTGAAATTTTATTACATAAGTTTAGTAGAATTTACCTTTGGAGATTAATGGATGTTTCCTTAAGGAAATATATGCTATGAGACATTAAAGAGCAGTCTCCAATGTAGAAACTTACCCTGAACACATTTTCTCAGGAACTTGTCTTTTTAATATAGCAGGACAGTCTTGACACGGATTTCTCTCTTTCTTTCTTTTTTTTTGTTATAGCTTGAAAAATAAAATGAGAGGGATTACTTGCTACCTGACAGTGATAGAAGCTGAGTAAACAAATGGAAGCCAATCAAGGGATTATATAGAAGGTTGTGTGAGAAGGTAGGGACCATTTAATGAATGCCTAGGCAACTGGGATCAACCTGGTGGTGGAAAGAAGAACTGTCAGAGTAAGTGTTTGAAACAAGAAATGTAGTGACAAACTTCAGGCAAAAGGAAAAATAGGAATGCATTCCATTGGGAGTACAGAACAGTGCTTTTGTGTCACTACAAGGTGTTTTCCACATTGGCAAAAAAAAAAAAAAGGTAGAGAACATGAAAATCAAATAGTAATCCATGTGTTGGTTGGTGAAGTGCAATAATAATTTGTATTTCTTCTATTTTTTTTATTTACTGGTATACATGCACAATAACTTAATACTAAAAGAAATGCCTGCTTTTTCTGAACAGGTAATCATATGCATATTGCTTAATCTTTTCAGTATTGATTTTTTTTTGACACAGGGTTTCTCTGTATTGCTTTGGAGCCTGTCCTCGAACATGCTCTGTAGACCAGGAAATTTTAAGCAAGACAACTATTATTGACCCTGTTTGAGAAACAAAGACACTCAATCTGGAAAAAATGTTCTAAGAGTCAATAAATACACAAAACGCTGGTTCATGTTGTTGGACAGCTGACAGTAATTTCACCTCTGAAGGTTTTGTTTGAGAGAATAGAACATTACTCCTTACAAACACAATGTTCATGGGTGTCTTTATTTAGCAACTGCATGGAATGTCTTGTTTGAGGGAGATGGTCTTTTTTGCTCTTCATACAGTTCAATAGAAAGTATTTTTGTAGCTGGGCAGTGGTGGCACACGCCTTTAATCCCACCACTTGGGAGGCAGAGGCAGGTGGATCTCAGTGAGTTCAAGACCAGCCTGGTCTACAAGAGCTAGTTCCAGTACTGCCTCCCAAGCCACAGAGAAACACCCCTGTCTCAAAAAAAAATGTATTTTTGCTATATGATTTATTCAAATGTTTCCATTGCTGCATGTCCCTTCTTGTTGGAGCCTTGAGCAGTCTAAACAATCATAAAACAGGAAAAATAAAGAATCTACAGTCTTTGAAAGCCCTGGCAAATGGCTTTGGCTTAAGCAGATGTGACTTCTGGATAGGAAGGCCTTGTAGACAACAAATTGGTCTCCAGGCTGGTGAAAAGAAGGAAATGTCATCATAGACAACTCTACCAAGAAGCTTACTGAACCACCTCACCCTGCTTAGTCTCATGGGAAGAACCACACTGAGTCTGATGGGGCCACTCGGCATAGATGAGGTCAGAGTGTCTGTCTAGATACATAGGCTTCTCTAACACGTTTTCAGTCAAATGACGACTTAAATCAGCCTTTCCCAACCTGATTTTGCAGTAAGACCTGATAAATCTCACATATTTAATGCCTACATCTTGAAACAGCAGAAGCAACCAGCCCTAGCCCTCAACTCAAAATATTCTCACACTCAGCCTGCAGTTAGAGGTACAGGCAAATGAATCGCATCCAGCTGTGCACGTGTATTCATGCTAGACTTGTTTTATAATCTAGGGCAGGGTTCTCTATGGGGTAGTGGATATTTTGAAAGATCATGCTAGGTGTTATAAAACTGTGAAATCATAAGACAAATAAAAGCTCTATACATTCTTATCACTGCCCACTTAAAGCACACTGATGCCACCTTTTTGCTAGAAAGGACACAGATCCAAATGAGGTAAAAGGGCTGCCACCATAATCTGTCTACATGTTGCTTACTGCCTTACTCTGTTGAAAATCTAGAAATAAAAGAAGCAAATATGCACACATCTTGTCTCCACTTACAAAAAACTGCATTGGACTTCCAGTACAAACATACCCCGTCCTCACCTTATAAGCCTATGCATTCAACATGTTTGTGATCTGATTCAACTGGTCACCAAAACCTTTCCCTTGATCAAGTGTTGTGGCCTATGCCTATACTCCGAGCACTTGGGAGGCTGAAGAAGGAGAATCATTGTGAGTTCAAGACCATCATGGACTACACATTGAGTTCCAGGCTAACTAAAACTGTAGAGCAATGCATTGTATCAAATAAAATAAGAAAGGCAGACCTTCCTCTATATACAGTTCAGACCTCATTTGACACTAGCATTGATGTTCTTGCAAAATGTAGCAGCTAATAAGTCATTTGGATTGGCTGTAAATTCCCATAATTTCAAGGGAAAAAAAAAAAACACGTTGGAAATCCATTAGAAACCATTCATTGACTTCTCTGCCACACTTGCCACAGCTTCTAGTCCATAAAAGAAAACTCAAGGTGCCTATACAAAAATATCAAGCATTTTTAATATCCCCCTGGATCTGTCTTCCTGATCTCTTTTTTAAAAAGAAGGAAGGAAGGAAGGAAGGAAGGAAGGGAGGGAGGGAGGAAGGGAGAAAAGAAGAAAGAAAGAGAGGGAGGGAGGGAGGGGGAGGGAGAGAGAGAGAGAGAGAGAGAGAGAGAGAGAGAGAGAGAGAAAGAGAAAGAAAGAAAGAAAGAAAGAAAGAAAGAAAGAAAGAAAGAAAGAAAGAAAGAAAGAAAGAAAGGTGAATAAGAACGACTAATTCTCTGTGTTGTTTCTTGACCATTTTCTTCAGAATCCTGGGAGGAAAGCATAGAGTGGTTTTTCCTGAAAATGCACAGAGCAGACAAAATGTCTAAGTATAAGCTGGCATCCATCTGTGCTTTTCCTCACCACGGTGGGCTGAAATGGGAAGGCATCTTCATTATAAGTTTGGGGAAAGCTGAGTTTCACCCTGGCCTGTGGGAAGCAGCTAGCGTTCTGGAAAATGAACGCAGCAAACTTTTTCTCACCATCGTGTGCTGAGCTAACCTGATATGCCCCGGGAAAGGACAGCATATTACCCTTGGTAAATGAGAAACACACAGAAAATAAAATTGTTAGGTTTTGCTCGGAATTGAAAATTGTTGAAGGTTGAAAACTTTAATGTAGGGGGTTTATCAACAGCGGCAGCATCGGTGGCTTTATCAGACCTATACTGAGTCTGCAAAAGGTACTTCCTGCCGATGAAATTACAGAGCTAGAGATTGGGGTCCAGATTTTATACTCAGGAAGCCCTTGAAAAGGTGTTTGCCACTGTCATGCTGAGGGAATTAGTAGATTCAACATTAACCCCAATTATTTGGAGAGAGCACCCCAAATGTGACGTCTACTCAAAGAACATTCTTCAAAATTTTCATAATAAAACACCAAATGCTTCATTTGTAGAAAAGTCATTGGCATAAAGTTCTGAAGCAATGTTTCGAATAGAGTAGACACTTAAGAAAGGAATGGTTCATGACTTTAACTAAAATATCCCCAGTGAAAGAAAAATAATAATAATTATTGCCAGAACCAAAACTGAATTAAATCATTCATATGTATATTTGCCAGTTATTTGTAATATGTGGACCCTTGTATATTTCCATGCATATAATCTACTTAAATTATTTTATAACTTAAAAAAACAACTGAAGAGAAATAGATAAGTAATTTACAGAATATAATTCTGGGGTGAGCTCATTTGGTCTTTACATTTTTATAAAAGTATTTTAAACCTATGCATTTATTACCTGCTCGTTGGCAATTTATTAAGTAGCTTTTATCAATGCAATTATACAAAGTAAGCATAAAATTTAAAAAAGTAGAGTTGTCTTAGTGCATTACATTGGATAGAATTCTGTGGGCCCAGATATTTGCAACATGCTTGGGTATTTGAGAAATGAGACTGAATGCCTTTTTCACCATGTGGTCAATAGCAGCGCCTCTGCCCACTAGAATACCTGTAAACTAGCCTGGGGATATATTTTAGTTGGTAGGCTACCACCTGGTAGGTTCAAGGCATTGAGTGTCATTCCCATTATAAATAATAATGATGATAATCTAAAACAAGTCTACAAATGGAAAACTGGAGCCGGGCATTGGTGGCACACGCCTTTAATCCCAGCACTCAGGAGGCAGAGGGGGCGTATCTCTATGAGTTCGAGGCCAGCCTGGTCTCCAGAGTGAGTGCCAGGAAAGGCTCCAAAGCTACACAGAGAAACCCTGTCTCAAAAAACAAAACAAAACAAAACAAAACAAAAAAACAAACAAACAAAAAAGAAATGGAAAACCGGTAAAGAAGTAGAAAAGTAAACTATAATTATCAAATTGCATGATAAATGCTTTTTTTAAAAATATTCCTGAGACATTCAGGAAGTGTGAGGAACTGCTCTGAAAAGGATACTTAAATTTCTTGAGTTCCCAAGGAAGATGATACTCAAAATTAAAGCTACAAAAATCCCAGTGGGGAGGTCTATTAGAGGTGAAGGGGGTGCTGTGGAAAACTGGCATTCAGATCTTAATGAGGTCAGACGAACTGAACTAGATTGAGTACACAGATAGGATGAGAGAAGCTGCCAGAAAGGAAGGCTGAAACCAAAGGCTCCGTGAAGTCTAACCTTTACACTGAGAACCAGCTATGAACAAGTTATCTACAAACAAGGGTGACTGAAAGCAACACAAGACAAGCTGAATTTAACTAGGCAAAGAGGTCCAGTAGAAAGAGTCCAGAAATCAGCAATGGGACTCTCTGAAGGTTCTCACCCTTTATCTTAGGTGGTTTGCAATGCCTGCAGGGAAAGTCAGCAATTCATGAGCCAGAGTTGAACTGGAACCACTTAGCAGTCAGTGATCTACTTGTGTGTAATGATCGAGCCCATGTCTAGACCAAAGAGTTGATTGTCCTCTCATCTCCGGTAGGATGAGCAGAGATACTTGCTTCAGCTTCACTTTTGAAGTTTTCAATTTCACCAATTAACTATTGGAACTACTGTTTGAAAGAAAAATACTTGGCTTTCATTAAGAGCATTTAATCTAGACAAATTAATCTGGAAAATTTCCTCCTTGCCAAGGAAAATATATTGTGCTAGTTTTGATATTCCACAGTCATTAAATTATTTGTTTCAAAAATGTTATTATCCTACACTAGGCAGATTAATACCTTGCAAAACCACAATCAGGAACACAGTTAATGTCATTCAGGGTAGTGTGTTTTAAGACAGTACCAAACAATAGAAAAATAACCTAAGTTGGTTTCTAAGTGTTCTAAGTCTTGTCCCTATAACTTTGGGCAAGATATTTAAACTACCAAAGGTTTGATCTCCTCCTTACTAAAATGAACATAATAACTATGTCTGTGTAAAGTTTTCAATGATAGCCTGTGTAAGATACTTAGCATAGAGCATAGTACCTTCCTCCAAGGAAGCACTCATTAAATAAATGTTATCTTTAGGATTTTCCTTTGGATTTTTCACTGGAAGATAGAAAACTCTGTGAGTCTATATATCATGGAACAGATTCCTAGTTAGTGCTCACTGAGAAAAACTGCAATTGCTTAGAAAGTAAATAGTTTATTTGAAAATAGTGTCACACATGTTTTTCCATTGTAAAAAAAATTACTTCAATACAATAGAAATTATGTGCTAAAAGATAAAAATATCTGAATTAATGTCATTTATAAAAATCCAAGAGCCAAACTTTTTATTGAGGAATAGAAACACCTACTCCAAATATGAAGTAGTAAGAAAAATTCAACTAAATCTAAGTAAAAAGAGGGAGAAGGATAAACAGAAACAATTCATCTTGAGGTGAAGGTCCATGGCATCTTATTAAACAATTAAAACCTACACTCTACTATATCCAGAATATAACATACATACATGTGTGTGAAATTTGGTTGATACTTAATTACAAAATCATAATGCAGTTGATACGAAATAGTTGTCTCCTATACTTTTACCATTTGTTTGTGAAGAATTGCTTTAAATATGTGAAATTTTCTGGCTAATTATAAAAATTCTCAGTGATTGGGAATACATCTTAAAAGCATGGATGACTTCCCTTTTCCAAATGATCTTAAAAGGTGAACATCTAAAATACTTTTGGGTTTGTTCTAAATTATATCTCTTGAATGATGAAGTCCATGGAATGGGATTTTTGATTCTTTGATGTGTCTATAGTCAAAGCTTGCAAAGAAATGAGATATTAGCTCAAAAGCAAGGGTTAGAGTCAGCATACCTCCAAAGATACCAGAGAAGCTTCCCTCCGTGAAACCACTTGGGGCAAGGGACTGTGTGAACAGTGTGTACAGAAGTTCTCTATAAAATATGTTTACATGCTCACCTACATAGGATCAAATGTAGACAGTATCCTAAGGCACCTTAGTCAAAGCCCCACACACACTGGCACAGTCCTCCACACTGAAATAGAAGCTTCAAAATATTTTGAACAGAGCTTATTAGCCCAGCTTCCTATACACACCGAAGGATATCTATACACAGAAATAAACAGAGGTTATTTTCTCCAAGTTGCTTGCTTTATCAAGCTGTCCAGGGACCCAGAAATGTTGTTTCTTCCTTTGCCCAATAAGCATCACATGGCTGTCTTCCTGTACTGGGGGCAATTTAAGCATTCAGCTCATACGACTTCCTAACAGGCAGACATCAGGAATCATTCAGAAGTCACCACTCTCCACTTCAGTATCCTTGACTTCAATTATAGGTACTGTCAGATGGCTCCCATGAGCCTCTGCTAAATGTTGAAGATGGCCTGCTTTTTGTTATCTCGAAACTATTTGCCCATAGCACCACGCACGTGGTCTTAAAAATAAAAATTCACACTAGGAGGAGAAATTTTCAGAAATCTTTTTTCTGGAGATTTAAGTAGTGGAGATTTTTCAAACACACGTGCATGGGAGGGGGTGACGACTAACTATAGTTAGACAGAATGATGCTCTGAGGACAGCAAGAGGGTTAGAAACTTGTTTCCATTTTCAGCTTGTGGGAACCAACTCTCTGTTTACTTATTGTATGTAAAGAAAGGAAATCTAGCATTGGCATTTGATTTCACAGTGTCTCCCTTTGAGTTGACTGAGGGATCCCACTATGCAAAACAGAAGCTTTATTCCTAAGGGCTTCACACCAGGGAACTGAACTGATCAGTCAGAGAAAACACTAAATGGCTGTCATCTCGTTTTGTTAGTGAATTCAATGGACAAGGAATCTAATTGCTGTTTTATTTTATCATTTAAAAGTGGAGCAGAATCTACAATAATCTTTGATAATGTTAAATATTAAGCTAATATTTTGCATTGATGTCTACTAAACAGGTGACTGTGGGTGTCAGGTGGGAAAATTCTGTATGATCTCTGGTGTTTTTGCTGCTGTTGCTGCCTCTTTTCTCCCTTCTGTGCTTTGTGAGTTTCTCTCTGTTCCTTCCCCATTCATACATTATAATACTGCCAGAGTGGATATATGCAGAATCCACAAACTCTCCTCCATCAAACAAATACAGCCTATTTTAGTTCTAAATGTGAGGCTGGCATAAAGAATTCCATAGGTCAAAGGAAAAACCTCTCTTTCCAATGTACTTTTTCTTTGCATCATAAAAAATGAAAAGGCAACCCCCATTCTCGTGCAAGCTATCACCAGGCATGTTTTGCCTTGACTGATGCTCTCTTGTGAAACAGACATCCTGCTGTGAAATTTCAGAGCCCTTTTGCAGGTCCACTTTAATTTCCAAGAAGTACAAATGTGAAACGAGTGTAATGGAAATTTCTACACAGTGACTGAAAAAAAATTAATTCTTTTTTTCCCCTCCTAGAAGCAGCTGGGGCTAGAGCTATGCAGTTTTGCCTGCTGGATTTGATGAGGTCACTATCACCTCATGCAGGAGAGGAAGTGGAATTCTCTCCAGTGTCCTTGTTGCTTTGGATCTTATCCAGCGGAGCGAGAAGAACCTAAGATTGAATTCCTGACAGATAAGCAAAGAAAGACAACATTGGGAACATGCTCATTCCAAGACACACTTATTTACAGCCACACATAGATATTTAGGGCTAAGCATGTGCTTATTTATTTAACACATTTAGTAGATGGAGGGTAAGTGTCGAATAAACTTTGCGGCTTCTAAAGTTAAACTAACTCTTGCTTTTATGAGATGTATTTGAGATTTTGCAAGATCCCATTTCCTATTTCTCATAAATTTACTTCCCCAGTCTTGTATTTGGCTCTAAGTATATATTTCAATTTAGGCAAAATGTAACAAAGACAAAAATTTCCTAAAACCACACACACACATACACATACACACACACACACACACACACACACACACACACACACACACACACACACAGTTTTTTTAAAAAAAAATCGAGAAGACACTCTTGATGCATTTTGTCTATTATAAACACATACATGTTGGGGATTTACCTTAGTTGTAGATCATTTGCCTAGGAAGCACAAGACACTGGCTTTGGTTTCCAGCATGCACGCACACATGCGCGAACACACACACACACACACACAAAAAAACAAAAAACCAAAAAAAAAAACAACTTTTGTGTATGTTGTGAGGTGTTGGAAGTATTATTGTATATATGCATTAATTTAGCCAATGATACAAGACCACAGCAGCCAAGTGTGAGAAAAAAATTATAACTGCCTAAATGCTTTTCCTGTTCTGTCACCATTTATATTTGAAAAAGAACAATGCCCTATTTTCTTCACATTTTAGGCATCAGGGCATACCACATATGTATAGTGCCCCTGAGAGTAAAAAACAAAAAATGCTATAATTGTGTTCTCAAGCCACACATTGATCAACCCCATTCAATATGCCCTGTGAGAATGAGTAGCAGAAGACACAAAGACTACAGTGTTGAATATTAAGCTGTCCCTGTGTTTAACATGATTTTAGTGTTATTTATTAAAAAACTTATTTCAGCCTTGAAATCATGAGACAGCAATAATTTGTCAAATTGATGTACAAAATTTCATATTTATAAACATGGGCTATCATATTATGTGTGGAGGATTATCTGATAAAATCGGACAGAATTGTCCTCTTAAAAATTCTAACTTAATGAACTTTAACTGTACATGTCCAGGGCTAGTCAAGAAAATTAGTCACAGAATGTAAGGCTCTGGATTTGATTCAAACAATTGAAGGTGAGGTAAAAGAAGAGGAAAGGACAGATGGGGAGTGGAGGGCTTCCAGAAATTTTACCTTAACTGGAATTCTGTGACTCTCTTGTCAACATCATTCATCTGGTAGAAGTTAATGATGAAATGTTAGCTTTGTTATCATCAAGTCTTAAATACTGAGTTTGCCTTGAGCAAGTATGGTGCTATGTGGTGCAAAGTGATATATTCTGCTTTATATCCAAAGTGATATCATAATTTCTTACATACTCAGTTTGGTTCGAATATTTTAGAAGCAATATGGACTATATATACACAGAAGCTTCCTGGAATGGAGTCACATCATTGAAAAAATCCCATTGGTTTATGATACTAACAAAATGGCACATTCACTGGCAGCACATAGCTGGCTGGTTCACAGTTTCACTGTACTTTCAGGCATTGAGATAGAACTCTCCTATTTATATGTGGGAGTCCTGTAGATGGAAGTTTCTGTCCCGCCCAGTCCTGTAGCCATTTAGTCCTAGATAAACACACAGAGGATAATATTAATTATAAACTCTTTGACCAATGGCTCAGGTTTCTTATAGACTATCTCTTTCTTAATTATTAACCCATTTCTATTAATCTGTGTATCTCCGTGTCATCTTTGCTTACCAGAGACTGCCCAGGCATCCTGACTTCCTGATAGCTGCTATATGGCATCACCTTCACAACTCTCTTCCTGGGTTCTTTCCACAATTCTCCTAGTCTGGTAGCCTTGCCTATACTTCCTACCTGGCTACATCCTGCCTGTCCATTGGCTGAAAGAGATTTATTCATCAACCAATAAGAGGAACATATATTCACAGCAAACAAAAGGACATTCCCCCATCAGAGTCCTGTTCTTTTCACAGGCCCTAAGAAAGTAATTGCATATTTCAAGTCTCCTGGAAAAATATGGGTCATTTTCTTAATGTGTTCTATTTTCTTGAGTTTTTTTTTCTTTTTTAATTTCATCATCACTGATCTTATTTTGATGGGTGGCATTGATATAAGGGCCTCATATGTCACAGGCAACAGTTCTTTACTGCATTACATTCCTGTTCCCTCTTTTCAAATATTATTTTGAGACAAGTCTCACTAAGTTGCCAGGCTAGCTTTGAACTCGTATTACAGCCTAAGGAAACAATGAATTTGTTGTCCCCCTGCTTCACTCAGTTGCAGGTAGCTACTATCACAGTCCTTAACTAACTACCTGTCTCCTTGCCTTTGAGCCACCACTGAGTAGAGGGTCTAAAAGTCTGACAGTGGGCTCTGCAAATGTGTGACAAGCACACAGTCCACTAAACATAGTCTCTCTTGACATTGCACAAACAAGTTCCAATGTGTGCCGATTAAGGTCCACGGTTCGTGACTTATCAGAGTGCCAGATCAATTTCAACTAAACCTCATTTCTCCTTTTATCCCCAGAGACTTGCTATAAGTCCACTGAGGTAAGGAAGGCAACCGTTCAGGCTCATAAACTTTCAGCAGAGTGAGGGCTGACAGAGTTTCTTGCCAGGGGATCATAAGCCTTGTGGAAATTTAACCGTTGAGACATTTCTCTTATTTTATTTCTTGAAACTGAAATTGGGGATTTTTTTTGTTGCTGTTTTGTTTTTTAAAGAAAAACTAATCCTCTGTACAAGACTTATGCAAAACTATGTATCAAAGGTGAAACTTAGACTGAAATTTTTGCAGAGTACTATTTTGCTAACCCAGGTTGCCACTGACTCCTTAAGGTATGACCTATATAAAATCCAGTGGCACACAGTGTTCCCTTCATTTTTTAAAAACTGAAACTTGTAAAAGATGCATGATTTTTATTAAAACTAACATACTCCCCTAAATCTTACTGTGACCTTAGAAAACAAAACTTGATTTTTTTATGAGATTTTATTTTGTTCTCTCTGTGTATGAGGAAGGGGGGAGTAAAGGAGAGAGAGAGAGAGAGAGAGAAAGAGAGAGAGAGAGAGAGAGAGAGAGAGAGAGAGTGCCAAAGGGCAATGCTGGGTTTCTCCCTCAGTCTCATGTCTTTGTGAGACAGGGATTCTCACTGAATATGGAGCTCGCAGTTGCAAACATGCTGGCTGTCTTGCAAAGCACTGGGATCCACTAGTCTCCACACTCTTCCCCCATCTTCACAGTTGCAAGCCAAGGCTAACACACATAGCTTCTTATGTGGGTTCTGGGAATCCAAACAAGTCCTCACATCAACCCACTGGGCTATCTCCCTGACACCAGTGCACTTAATTTCTTAAGATCATTAAAACAATGTTTTTTTTGTAGTAATGATTTATTGCTTTCATTTAGGTGGATATACATTAATGGCTGAGTTTTCAAGTGAAGAAAGCAGAGGCAAAGTCTCCACAGCCTAAGAGAAAATCCCCTCTGAACATTAAGGGCTGTGTTAGAAGTGTAGTCAGGCCATCCAATCTCTTTCATTTTTATTTTGAAAGACTTAGTATGTCTTCTGTGTTTATACACTGCCACCAGAATTCATGAATACGAGATGAGTATATGTATACACTCACACACACACTATGTTCCTGTGTGTTGCAGTGTCTGATATATATCCTTGTATATAGCCTGGAATTTACTATACAAACAAACAAAGAAGACTTCCAACTTCTTATCCATTTTCCTCAATCTCCCAAGACCTGGGTTTACAGGTATCTACTCCAAGGCAGCTTGAGGCAGTGCTAGGGATCAAACACATGGCAAGCTAACTTCCAAGCTAGACTTTTGTCTCCTATAACTGCACAAGCAAAAGCTTCTATAAATAAAAGATATCTGACACTTTAATATTTGGTTCTGATGTTAGGAATTTGATTAACTCTTTCTAGTTTGAATAGAGAAACTATGGGAGTGAAAGCAACTGTTGCCAGAAAGTCAGACAATCTTCAGACTTGTTAATTAATATAAGGCACAGAAAATAGTCCCAAATTTCTGTGTGAAGAAAAAACAAACCTATACCCTGAGCTTAGCCAAGAAAGAATGTTGTCAGTGACAGAAGAAATTATACTGATGACTTGTGGAGACCTCTAGGAAAAAAGCCAAATTCAATCTCAAATTACATTGACTCTCTCTCTCATCTCTCTCTCTCTCTCTCTCTCTCTCTCTCTCTCTCTCTCTCTCTCTCTCACACACACACACACACACACACACACACTGTCAAATGAACAACTTATTTGGGAACAAAAAGTTATAGGAATAGAAACTTGACTGTGAGTCCATAATAGAATGAAAAAAATCAGAATAAAATATTTGAGGTAATGCTCTAGGAAAGCAGGTGTGAGGAAGTACTTCTTTTAAAAGCAGTATAATTCATCCCAGAGAATGTTGACAAGATAGCCTAAAACTGCATCAAATGAAGACAGGTGTGGTGAACTGGCATTTAGCTAGGAATTCCCTGATATTAGCCCCTACCTGACCTCACAGTTAAATGGTGAAAGTAAACTAAAAAGAATGTAAGTCCTAACATGTTTATGGGCTAGCACTACTTCACTTATTTATTTTTTGTTAGCTTGGGTTAATGTAAGAAAAACCAGGTATTGTCCAAGACTTTGAAATGTTACATTTCCTACCCACGCTCATGCATTAATGTAAAGCTTAATAGAATTGACACAATAGATGCATGCTTTTAAAATATCAAAGATTGGCCTTTTTCTTAAAATCAAAGTATAAGTTGCCAGTAGTACATCAATCACAAAGTAATTCTGGAGTAAATGCTCACATGTTGGAGAATTAATTAAAATTATGAAAAATCAAGTATAAATGAAAGGCATGCATGTTTCCTGGCACAAAGCAAACATTATTACATATAGAAATGAGAAATAAGTAATTATTTTATGTATAATGCTATCTAATGCATCCGAGACTTGAACTACTCAGCAGTATTCTTGGATAGCTGAAGCTTAAACAATATTATATTAAATAAGAAAATTCAGAGTGCCAGCTAAATCTCATACTTTGAAGAAAACAAGATTATTTTTTAATAACTTACCTTGGAGCAATATAAAAATTTGAATTCCTACCTGAGAAACTTTTATTTCTAATACATTTGTATAGTTCTAAATTCTCTTGGATCTTATTTTAAAAAATCAGTCATATCTTTACCAAAACAGAAATAATTATTCTCAAGACTCAGAGAAAAATATTTCCCAGCTAGTTCAACCTGTAAACATTTCCTTAATCTTTCTCATTTGCATTTCAAAACTTTCTAATATCAAAAGGGAAAACAGTAAACATATCTTGTTTATTACTTCCTGCTGTTTTCAATTTCACTAAATCTAGTTTCTCTCTCTCTCTCTCTCTCTCTCTCTCTCTCTCTCTCTCTCTCTCTCTCAGTCATTGATTTGGCATTCATTTTTGTGGTTGAGAATCTGAAGCCATCCATCTACCTGTACTCCCATTCATGGGAAGGCCCAAAGCAAATATTTAATGCATGAACACTAGCATCAGGTCTAAAGTACAAAGCTGATGAAGTCCAAGATACCAGTTGCCCTACTTTCAGAATAGCCACAGATTGTGTATAAATCATGTTCAGAGAACCCTGCTGGCTTTATCAGCTGAAAAGGAACCCCAGGCCTGTTACAAGGTTGCAGAATTGTGCCATAGCAAAAGTCCAGAAGAGCTAGCCCCAGATCTGAGCTACTGTCCCAGCAAAGTGCACCTGTATCACAAGTTTTCAAGAAAGCACAACTCTTTAATCTTTTTATTTATATATTTTTTATTTTTCTAGACAGGGTTTCTTTCTGTAGCCCTGGCTGTCCTACAACTCACACTGTAGACCAGGCTGGCCTCAAACTCAGCGATTTGTCTGTCTCCACCTCCTGAGTGCTGGAATTAAAGACGTGTGACAACATCCCTTGGCTACAACTTTTAATCTTAACATTTTAATTTAATATTTAGTCAAGTAAAGGACAGACTTGACTACCTCTTTTTTAACAGATTCGAAATTAGATCAAGTAAATATTATATAAAACTATTCTATTATACAAAATCCAGCACAGAGACTTACAATGTACTTGGAAACATGTAAAGGGGTGTATCTTTTTGCTCTAATTTTTATACTATTTTCTGAGATATTTGTGACATTTATACCTACCTGGAGACAAGAAAACCGAGACAGACCATTAATTATCCTAGGAGTCTAAATAAGGAGCTAGCAGAAACCAAGCCAGACGTATGGGAGCAAGCCATTTCCACAACATAGTATTATCTTCCTTTATGGTCCACTGCAATTAAAGCTAACAAAAAGAGGGTCATGTCAATAAAATACTATGATGTACAGAGTTGTATTTCCCTCAATTTAGAATACATTTGAATATATTCAAATCTACCTCTATCATTTACTTGTTTTCTGAACTGAACAGACCCCCATCTATCTTCTCATTCACTTTTTAAACATTCTTGGGAACTCAATATGTGAACAGATCATACACGCACAAGTATATCTATCTCGTGTACTTATTTGTTCATTTACAATGAGAGAAACTAGTGAGTTTGTTGGGCTTACTTACCAAACCTGGGTGAGGGGTTGCTTACAAGAGTGTGAGTGACTCCAAGGCAACCTCACTTGAAAGTCTACGCCCAGCATGATTGACAGCTGCCCCCATGGTTGCATGGATAAAGCCTGCTTCTGTTTGCTTTCCCCAGCCAATATTCTCTAGCAACTTCCCAGACCCTGAGGTCACCTGCAATTAGGGAGGAATTGCATGCAAATGGTTTGGAGATGTTGCTGGAACCTGGGATGAGGGGCCAATGACTCTCTCAACCTTCTGTGAAGGAATGTCAACAGTCAACAAACCAAGCTGTGATGACCTTTTACAAGCAGGCACAGCTGATCCCAGGGAAAAGCTAGCTGTTTTGCCCCTAAGAGACTACTGTATGAACACACTTTTGATGGATTTTGTGTCAGACAGTTGTGGTGACTTATCTGAAATCATAGGAATAAAAATGAGCTCCAATGCTTACAAAGATACCAGATAAGTTTTTTTTTCTTTTGCAAGTTGCTGAGGTTAATCAAAACTGTGCTTAACCAAGGAAAAGTCAATGTAGGACCCTGAAGCTGGTCCAACTCTTTGAAAACCCCCAAAATTCATCTATAACATACAACTTACAGTTTTGTTACAGCAGAAGTCACCTACACCTACATATCTGGATCATAGAAGCAAGTGTTCACAAACCAAAGAACGCTCATTCTTTCTAAACTATTCCAGAAGAACTGGCAGTCAGAGTGATCTAAAACAAGCCATGGGCAAATATGCCAAACTCTACCCATTCTAGGAGATATTTGAAGATGGGTGCAGTCTGGCATCTGATGTGCACTTCTCAGGAATTCTGTGCCATATCCTACATTGTAAAGAATGGTACCTCAGAACAAAGAATTAACCCAGAATGAATGCGCCAAGTTTGAGATCCCTGTGACTGGAGTTACAGATGACTGTGAATCACTGTTGTGGGCGCTGGAAGAGTAAAAAAGTGGCCTTTATCACTGAGCTATCTTTCTGTTCCAAGGAATTATTCTTTTTCAATTTATTTTAAGTTTTTAGATTGTATGTATATGTTGGCAGGGTATGTTCATATAAGTTCTGTTGCCCAGAATCCAGGAGAGGGTGTTGGATTTCCTGAAGCTAGGTTCCTGACAGTTGTGAGCTGCCTGTGGATGATGGAAACTGAACTAGGGTCTTTCAGAAGAGCAGTCAATGCTCTTAAACTCTGAACTATCTCTCCTTTCCCTAGAAAGAAATTCTTAGGAAACATTGTTTTTGAGATTTAAAAAAAATAATAATGATGTGTGTTTCTGTATGCTAGTACATATATGTTAGTGCAAGTACCCAAGGAGGGCAAAGACATCATACACTTCTGGAGCTGGAATTCCAGGCTGTTGAGAACCATTCAACATGAGTGCTGGTGATAGAACTACAGTCCTCTTTAAGAACAACACATGCTCTCAACTTCTGAGCCAGCTGCAAGCAAAGATTGTTTCCTAGCCTAAGTTTGATACAGCAGTCCTGTAGTTCCCTCAGCCAGAGTATGTATCTTGTGAAGTCTAAAGGGGCCTTCTTAGCTTTTCCACTGAGAGAGTGCACGCCTCTTCTGATGCCTTTAGAGCCCTAAACAGTTCTAAAACCTGAACTAGGAATTTACTGTTTCCCTCAATACACAAGCCATGTCACCCTCTGAACATCTGAAACAGTAGTCTATGCTTTCTTGAAAAGTATTTAAGGACTTAGGGCCTAGTTTGCACTGAGTTCTCACCTCCTTGGCAGTTTTCAGTATGGCAGTAAATAAAAGTGATCTCCCAGATAGCTTCACCAGAGCAATTGAGATCTCCCTAACTTTTAACAATGTCTTTTGTTATTGGGGAAGCAATGAAGATATGAGTAAGAATTGTTCAAATTTAGTGAGAATATACTATTTCAAGGATAGGGGAAGAGGCATCTCTCAAGAACTTCAGTAATTATTTCTGGCCAATGGGTTTGTTACATATGTTGTCCTAATAGTGAGCTAATCTATCATCCATCATCTACCCACTTATATATCTGCACACACAGATACATACATGTATGTACATATATATACAGACATGTAGTAAGATAGGATGGTAGGAAATTTGAATGGGCAAGATCATTATGGAAGAAAAATGCAAAGATCACACTGGAAAATGCCAAAAAAGCAAAATGGAAAATGCCAGCGTGACACCCCAGACTCACTGAGACGAACCCCAGTGTTATGAGTATTCTTTGCTTCCAGCCTGGTCCCACAGCTGCCTCAGCCCCCAAATTAACACACAAAGGCTTATATTAATTATGAAACTGTTGGCCGGTGACTTGGGCTTCTTATTGGCTAGCTCTCTCTTAATTATTAACCCATAACTACTAATCTATGTATTTCTACATGTTCTTATCTTACTGAAGAACGCCTGACTCGAGTCCTCTCTTCCCAGGATTGCATCATGACTACCTTCTGCCTGCACTTCCCAGAATTCTCCTTGCCTCCTAGCCCCCACCTATCTTCCTGCCTGGCCAATCAGTGCTTTATTCATCAACCAATAAGATAAATATATACAGAATAACCTCTCCCATCACCCCAGGAGAAACACAGTTCAACTGCACATTGAATCTGTAAACTTGCATTAAACTTCCTGGGAACAACCCACCATAGCCTCTTTGAGCAATAACTCTACCGATTGCTGCACTGCATCCAGGTGAGTCATTCTCCATTACATAGGCAAAGACCTAAAATTAAAACACCATGGCCAAGAGCAGTTTAAATTGGGTACAATCACAAGAATGTAAATACTTACCTTAAACACCCTGCCCACATCTTAAAGGTAAATAAAGTAGTTTTTTTCATCTCAGTGTCTATACCATGGAAGGCTCCACAGTTTTGTGAGATGGCATTTCTTGACCAGCACTTAACAAAGATCCTGCAAAATTATTCAAATATAGCTCATTAATTTATAACAAGCTCTCTCTTTGAATAACACCCCTGAGCCTCCTCAAAATATGCTTGTGCAAAATGCATTCAATTAACTTTTTTGGTTAGAATGTGTACAGGCTAAAAAGAAATTTCATAGACATAAACGTGCCAAAAAGTCTCATCTCACAAGAAAAGAAATTAAGTGCTTAGTTTAGGCATTAGTGCTAGAATTTTAGCTGATGTTTTTGATAGTCTATATATAATTTGATGCAAAAAGAATAATGTAAAACACATCCTTGTTTGCCACATTTCCTTCTGGAGGAAGCTCCGCCACTATTTCTGTACTATTGTTCCATTTTTTTCCATTCTAGAGATTGAATCTATTTGTTGAGTGCTTGGTGTTTGTTAATTGATACTTCAATATGGTGCTTTGCTTTCTGTTACAATGAAGAAACCATTGCCACTGTGATATCTTAGATTTAAAAAGAAGGCAACTCTGGTAATGTCAGAACCAAAGGTCTTAAACAACTTGTGTTGATTCAAGTGCCTCCTCTTGAAGATTAGCAAATGTTAGTAATGGCTAAAATTAGAACTCAATGCTTTTATGCTTAGTGATCATAAGCAATTCTGCAACTTCCTGCTCAACATCACATCATTTTAATATGCAGTTGTTCAGATCTGTTCTTATTGTTGAACATTTCCCACAGAAAGAGATGGCATGAGACTGGAAGGGAAGTATGAGGATCAACATTCTTTGCACTGAGCTCTGGTTATTTCTGCACTGGCTGAGGACTGAGCATCTAACTCCACTGCTCGCCTTGTAAGCTGACAGGCAGTACATGACATGGACAGAAATGTGCCCAGTCTACTATCATTACTGATAATGGTCACTCAAAAAAATGTGCTAAAGGATGTCTTGTAAATCAAGAAGAAGGGATGCACTAACCCTTATCTAAAAATCAACTCATGGAAATTGGTGTTATTTTAGTTATTCACAGAGTGACAGAATTTAAAAATTATTCCCTTCATTGTACAGAGGAGAGAATCAAAAAAAGAGGGTAAGTGTCCTGCTCTGGGGATGAATTTAGTAAAAAAACAAACCTGAAATTATAATTCAATTTGTCTGACTACCTAGCCATGTTCTTCTTTTTATTTTATTTTCTTATTTTCAAAGACATTTAATTATGAATTTTTTTGTATCATTTTTAGTCATTCTTGGGAACAATGTGTTTTGTTGCTAATTCAACTGTTAGGATGATTGTAGTGAAGAAATTAGTACATTTTGAAAATAGAAATTTTCCATTTTAAAAATCAAATGTAAAAATACATTATAATGATCAGTTTCTCCATTGTGTTCTTCTGCAAGACATTAACTATGGTTATATGAATGTCACCATAACATTTGCTAACATATATTAAAACTTTCCTAATTTTTTAAATGTATTTAGTAGTGTAAGGTACTCAGAATTAGTTTGGGTAATCCTACTAGCCTAGTAACATGTTTAAACTGAGTCTAAGAACATGGCAGTTTGTTACAGTCGAATTTGTAAACTCTTGCAGATGAACACTAAGAAAACTATGAGAGCAGTGTACCAGACAGGAAATGAAGTCATGGTCATTTCGTTTTATTTTTTCTTATTGTGTATTAGAATTTGTTGGAAGTCCTCATCTGTTCATTTTTATAATGATTTTGTTTCCCTTAATTCTTTAAAAGTTTTATTGACTGATTTTAACATCCTGGTCTCCTTAAAGTCTACTTCTACTGACTTATTTTTCCCTTAAATATAGAGAACATTTTTCTTTTATTCACATAGCAAATGATTTTTAGTTTCTAATTTAAATTGTAGACATATCCTTTGGGAATTTCAGGTTATAGAAACTGTAGAATCCCCCTAAGAGTGTAAGGTGTTGGTCCAGTGGGTTTAAGTTTCTGGCTGATCTCTATGTACTTGATGATAGTTTCAACTTTGCTCATATAGTTTGTGTTGATTTTACTTTCATTCTGAAATAAATCCTTTAATCCTGAGGCAAATACCTTACTTCTTAGAAAAAGTACTTCTGGGCTTTCGTTGAGTTCTTAAAGTGTTTACCAAACCATTCAAATTTGACAGGCTACAGATTTTAAACTTGACCTCCCCTTTGGTGAACAATTCTTGACACTTCTGGTGTAGTACTGAAGTTAAAAAACATGGCAATCATCTAACATTTGAACTAGAAAATAAAGCAGCTACTGCTTCACCCTCTTTTATGTTTCCCATGAGAGAAAAACCACTCTCCAAAGATCTGTTAAACATTTCTATGCAAATGCTGAAAAGATTCTCCTCTGTTTTCTCATTCTGCTTAAGATTCCTCCCTTTCATTTCCATATCTCATCGGTGTCCTGAATTCTACTCTTTGGACACCTTGAACAAATTGAACTATATGAAATTGAGTTCAAGATTGTCAGCTTGAAGACTAGAGAGAACTCTTAGGGTGAGTGGCATAAATATGCTTATATTCCAGTATGAGTCCCTCTTTTAATGACTCCATACTCTCTATTTGCCTGGTTTTGATATCTTTTTAAAACCTTGAAAACAGTTGTATTTCTTTTTTATGAAATTTTGAGTTATCTATTGTCAGAGTAAATTTATATCATTATCCTTTCTGGACTTGCATTGTGTGGAAAATAATAAATCTGAATATTGTTTAATCCAGTGCACTTGTGCCTCTATAACTATTATATTGAGCCCAGTCTTGACATGAGTAAAGTCATGTATTCTTCTCAAGAATAAACATCAATCCTAAAATGAACTTGCCCTAGAAGGCTGAGTGGGTTCTATAAAGATACACATGCTTCAGACATACATTCCCAGAACTCCAAAATTCAACAAATTGAGAAAGGCAGATCGGTCAGGTAAAGCACTCAGACAGGGTCATAATGGGGACTAGAAAGATTGTTCCACAGCTAAGAGCACATACTGCTCTTGCAGAGGATTTGTGTTTCATTTCCAGAACCCACATCAAGGGGCACACATCCACCTCTAAGTCCTGGCCCAGGGGTTCAGGTTTCTTTTGGCTTCTACAGGTACACACACACACACACACACACACACACACACACACACACACACACACACCACACAAACTCATACACGAGAGAGAGAGAAAGAGAGAGAGTAATATATAATTTAAATATTTAAATTACTATGTTAGTTTGAAATGGAAAAAAATGGAATATTAGAATATACCTCTGTATTTACATAATCAATAAAGGAGAATCCCAAATTCATATTTTCACAATATAAATACTACCCTAGAGTTGTATCATACATCTTGGATGTCCAGTATATCCAGTTCTGCTATCTCTGGACCCCTCTCTGAATGCAAAATGACATTTTTAAAAACATTTTAAAGGTAAATTCGTTTGTTTTCATTTAACTGGATATGACAGTGGGAGGACTACAAAGAATGAACTATTCTCAGTTATACATATGCAGATAAAAGACATATTCATTAACAGCATTTCTTACTGGAATTTATAGCTGTGGTCCAAAACAGAAGTCTAGGGACAGAATATGATTTAAAAAACACACAGGCTTGCTCCCAAACACAAAGATGAAGCACCTAAAATAAAACTATTATGCTTTATTTAATGTCTACTTCTCATCAAATACCAGAAAACAGGCAACTCAATATAACAGCAGGAATTTAGATATTTTCATGCTTGAGATCAGCAAATGTTAAGAAATAGCAAATGACATACAGTGATTTTTTCACCTATTAAGTAGCTTTTCTAATCAGTTACCAAGTTAGAAAGTCACTTGTGTTGAATATCTCCTATGAAGTTTGCTTTCTGAAGATATTTAGCCATTGTCAGGGGTTTAGGAAAGCATTTTATCAAATTGGAATCACTTCATGGAAGAATAGCACTATATTTTGTTGTGCCTTGTTATCACCTGTCCCCAAGAAGCTGAGATGATAGGATGCATTTCCTATTAGAATGATTTCCTTTGCTTAATTTCTCCCCTATCTTACCATTCTGCCAGTATTCCCACTCTGCATAAAGTCATTTGCTAAATTCTGTATAGATCATGTTTATTGACATCTTGCTATTTATCCCCAACAAAATCTGTCACCTCATCACCAAACATCTCTCTAGCTTCCTCCTTACACACACACTCATTGTGCATTCACCACAAATACACATACATTCACACAAGAAAATATGTGGTTTTTTATAACTTTATAACTGTGGTCTATCATAGTATGTATGATGTTTTATGTTAACAGCAGGAAAGATGGACACATGCTCGCATCAACGTCCATGGTTTCCGCACGGCTCTTCATACTGCCTGGCAGACTCGCCGCTACAAGCTCTGTGCTTTCCACCTGTTCACCTTGATGCTCCAGCAAATGCTGCAGCCACCAAGCAGGACTTTCCTGCAGTTTGTTTCTAAGGGTTAATTGCTGCCTCTCTTCCTTGAAAGACCACCACAATTGTCTGCTTTGCTGAAGCATCTTTTATACCAAACTCCCTCTCTAGGAAAGATTACAGCTCATGCACTCGGATTTCTCCTGTCACCAAGAACACCAACTATGAAAGGAAAACTGCTCTCTGTGCAGCCTCTGAACTCCACACCTCTCATTTCCCATGTCAGGTGCTCCGTTGAGAGAGGCACAGGTCTGTGAAATGCAGATCTTTACTTGCAGTTTCAAAGAGAATTTTCAAGCCATTAAGATAAATGCTTGGCACACCTGTTGCTGTTTGCTGGTGAGTTATGATGTTCATAGGCGGATGCTACTGGCCTACCAGTGGCAGGCTGTGTGTGATCTTTGAAATGTTTATTTTCCCAAGAAAGCATCTTCCACATTACCTTCTGGATGGCTGCTTTGAAAAACTAGAAGTCATCTTCGAGAGATTTGGCTAGAATTTGAAAGTGAGTTTTCTCTGCTACATGAGGACATCAGACCTACTAATTCAGCATATTTAGAGAACTGACAACAGAAAGACATATAAGAAAGCACCAAAGTGCATTTACATGTTGAAAAGTCTAAAGGTTTAATATTGTCTTTTCTTGTAAGCCAGCATACGAGCATCCAAGAAAATCACATGTTTTAGAAACATGGGCAAATGAAGTAAGTAACATAAGTCATCAGCCAACAGTTTCTAATTAACATGAGTCTCAGTATGTTTATTTGGGGATGAAGTGGGGGCAGGACCAGGCAGAAAAGAAATTCCATCTATAGACAGCAAATGCCTTTACTTGCTGAGTCATCTCCCTGATCCAACATTTTCTTAATTGCTTGGAAAATTATGGGGCAAAAGGCCTTCATCTAGAACAACGCTCATTTCTAGATCTTCTTGTTTCATGGGTTGAGTATAACCAGTAGCTGCTCCACACAGTGTTTGTGCTCCCATGTCAAGGCCTCAATTGCCCTTCAAGCTGATCAAGGCAAGTTCACACCCACAGAGAGCAGCCATGGACAATGGTTACACTGGGCAACTGGCAGTAGAGCATCTCTACGGTGTAATTTCTCCAGAGCCCATGTAATATGTGCTTCACAATAGTGGTTCATCAGTTTGCATTTTTACACTTATTCATTTTACACACAAGTGTGTGCTTGTACATGCACATGTATGCCATGGCATAGTCTTGGAGGTCAGAAGACAAGTTGAAGGAGTCAGTTCTCTCCCTCCATATTTTGGGTCTTGGGCATACATCTCAGGTACCACTCTTAGAGATATGTGTCTCTACCCACTGAGCTATCTCACCAGCTACAATCCATACTTTTAATAAACGATAAATAATTAGTTATGTTCCTATAGAACACTAAACTTTGAACTTCAGACTAAAAGATGTCTTTTTGAAAAGATTGAGAACCCAGCTAAGAATTTAGCACAGTCATTGATCAGCACTGGGTTCGATACCCAGCCCTGGTAAAAGAACTAAGAACAAAATGCGGAATCAGATTGAAGCAGAGTTAGAATTTCCCACATAAATATATTTTTGCAAGGTGCTAAAATTGTCCTATCTTTATTTTACCATGTTTGCCAGATCATATTTGAAGTAAAAAATAGACTTAGAAACAAGCAAACTGAAGCAAATATACCCTTGTGTTTTTAGGTTTAAAATGATATTCTCATCTCTCTCTCTCTCTCTCTCTCTCTCTCTCTTTCTCTCATTCACAGAAGAACTAAGAACAATTCTGGCAGTTTTACTATTCTTTAGAATTTCTGAGTTCTTTTCATCTTCAAAGTGCTTTATAAAAATTTCTAATTAGGTTCTTCCATGCCTACTCCTATTCTCGCTCGCTAATCATAAGACAACATACCTGCTCTTCTTCCTACAGCTGGGCCACACATCATCTTTAATCATCACTAAAGAGAGGGGGAACATGTCTCTCATAATTTCAACTTAATGAATAACAAACCTGGGCACTTCATTAAATGTGGGGCCCTAATCCTCATTAGCTACATTTGGTCATTATTTATTCAGAGCAGAGATAGTTTTTAATGCTAGACTTATCTGCAATTACATGCACTAGTTTAAAAAGTTGCATTTCCTTTCAACCTATAATATTATTCTAATGAATTACATTTTGTTTCCTTAAAAACATTTCATTCTCTTTCCTTACTGTTATAAAAATTACCTTTCTGTTAGCTGTACTTTCTTCATGTGTTCATGTATGTGTGTTTGTGTGGGGGAGTATTTGTGTGTTCAGGTGTGCATGAGTACAGCTATATATGCTTGCATGTGTGTGGGTAGGTGGACACCAAAGGACCACCAACCCCAGGTACCATTTCTTTGGTACTGTCCAAGCCCTGTCTGTTTAATACAGGGTTTCTCACTGGCCTTGAACTCACCAAATACACTAAGCTAGCTAGCCAGGAGACAAGGAATCCACCTGTCTGCCTATCAAGTTCTGGAATTACAAGTGTACATGACCACAGTAGGCTTTTTTATGTGGGTTCTGAGGATACCCTACCAGGAACAACCTTGTAGCTAAACAAGCTGGGCTTATTTTTCATTGCAATGAGAGACGTCATTGGCTATCAGGAACAATCAGATGTGTGAGAATGATGATGTCAGAATAAATTTAAGCCAGCAATCCTTTATCTAGATATGTATCCCAAAGTTTAAACTCCATTATTTTAAAGAGACATCTGCCCTGTCATGACCACTTCAGTATAATTTACAGTAGCCGAGATACAGAATTTTGTTTGTCTATTAGTGGATGTGTGGGCAAAGATAAGTTGATATCTTTTACATAAAGGACTATTATTCAGACTTCCAAAAGGAGACAACCAGGGCTAGGGAGATAAATTCACTGTATAAAGCACTTGCTGTAAATGTGAGGACTTGAGTTAGAATCCCCAAGGCCCATATCATTGGGACTAAGCTTAGTGTATCTATAATATTGGTGTTAATGCTCAAGAAGCAGAAACAGGAGAATTCCTTGGAAACTCAACAGCCAGCTACTTTGGCATACGCAAATGTAAACAGCAAAAGACACTGTTTCAAAAGAAGCAAATGGTTAAAATGACACTTGAGCTTATGCTCTGACCTCCACGTGGTGAGGAGGCAATCCCAGCAGCCATAATCACATGCATGGACCTGGAGGGCACTGTGCTAAGTGCAATAAGCCAGGCACTGAAAGACAAATGCATATCCTAATATATACATGGAAGATAAAGCAAACTTATAGAAACAAAAAATGCAGACCTGTTTGCAAGGGCCTAGAGAGAGAGATGAGTGGAGGGATCAGGAACAAGGACACAAGAAGAATAAATGTTATGTTTTCATGAAGAGGGGGCATGTTATGTGCCTTGGTTCAATCACGCCATAGTATATACCTATAGCATCACATTGTTTTGTGCACATAATTAGATATAATTGTGATTTGTTCCAACATTTAAATAAACACTACTTCATAATTAAAACAATTTAATATTACATTTGGGCATCTACTGGTAGACGAGATAGAATCTGAGGAAGGACAGACAGACACACTCAGGCAAACAAGTCATTTGTCTCCCACTTTAATGGGAACAGAATTATGTAGTATGTGTCTTCTGTGATGCTTGCACAACTGAAAACCAGAAGTTTGCAGTAGTGATGAGGAACATGAATCCTAGTCTCTCATTGGGAAAAACTAGAGAGCAGGGTGGGAGAATTGCCAGTGTTTGGGGTGTTGCAGATAAAGCTATAAAGTGCAGACATTTCTGAAGCTTATCTGCCTTCATCTGAACATCCCAAGTCTAGAGATCAGCTTGCAGATCTACCACAGTAATTTCTCTGGCAAGACTTCCAGTGTCTCCCTGTTCCTGGCTCTCTCATTGGGTGTTACAACCTTGGCTGTGTCTTATTCCTGTAATAAAAGAGGCATGATGGTACAGTTAAAAGACATATTCACTGGAAATAAAATCAAGGTTTTTGTCTGCAGAAATAAATGTGAATGTATTTAAGTATTTTTCCAGTAAATATTTCAAGTCCTACTAGGTAAATTGTTTGTTTGTTTGCTTGCTTTTAAAATCAATACATTAGTGCCTTGAATATTTGAGTTAATTTAAATAATGAATTTAAGAAATAGAGATATCAATGTAAAATAAGTTCATCAAGAACTTTTTAATGAAAATGTCAGTATTGTATTGAGTCTTGGCATTGGCTTTTTGGTAACTATTGAATACAAACCCTCTTTTCACAAATGAGGACACTAAAATCCAATGAAAATCCTCAACTGTGTATTATAAGTCAGGATCTTAAGAAATATCTCTGAAACTAAACCTTGTGCTGCTTTCTATAATCCCAGGCTCATTCGGGGCTACAAAAGACCCTGATCAAGCATCACTTCTGTGCTAGTGATAAAATACATGAACAAAACAAATTTAGGAGAGGAGAGGGTTTATTTGGCTTATATTTCCAGAGTATGCTCTACCATTTCTGGGAAGTCAAGGCAGGAACTCAAACAGCTTGTCACACCATATCTACAGTGAAGAAAAGAGAGAAGATAAGCAGATTGCTAGAGTTCTTCATTCTTCACAATTCTGGGCCAGCTCAGGAAATGGTGCCACCCAAAATATGTTCTAAGTCTTTCTACATCAATTAACACTCAAGAAAATTCCCCAAAGACATACTGGCAGGCCAGCCTGATCTACATACATTATGAATCTCATCCAGATGACTCTATGTTGCTATCAAGTTGACAGTTAACTAATCAATATAGACCCTCCTTGTCTAAAAAAAGAAAACAACAGAAAATAGTTAATTGATTCATTAATTTAAGTAATTCTTCTCCAAACAAATGACTATTTTATTTTATTATTTTCTACTTTACAAATCTGCAATAGTAATTTAGTCTAAATATTTGTCAATCCAGTCCAGTAAGGATGTTTCTAATAATAGATTCAATAAATTACCCAAAATAAAAATAAGACCTGGTAACTGTTTGCTGGGATTCAGGTGCTGTAACTCTGTGTAAATTATTGAAGTCAATCTGAGACTAACTCCATAAGAAGATGACATTGTTTTTTTCAGTTTTTATGGATGGATACAAGGAATTGAGAAAACTTAAGGGGCTTATTTTAAGTGCTACTAGTTACTGGGTGTCACTAGTAAAGTTATTTTGCATTTCAAAAAATTACTTGAGCAAAGTTATTAGAGTTTTTTTTTTCTTCTAATGAGTTTTTCTTCCCTTCCTCCCAATTCCTCCCCCTCCCACCTCCCCATCACCCCACCCCCATCCACTCCTCCTCCACCATTTCTCTATAGACCAGGCTGGCCTTGAACTCACAGAAATCCACCTGCCTCTCCACCATTTCTCATCAGAGACAGGTAGCCCTTCCAGGGATATCAGTCAGCCATGGTATATCAAGTTGCAGTGAGACTAAGCGCCTCCTCTTCTATTAAGGCTGGATGAGGCAATCCCAGGAGGAGGAAATGGGTCACAAAAGCAGGCATCAGAGTCAGAGACAGTCCCTGTTCCCAACTGTTAGGAGTCTTACAAGAAGACCACATAACACAACTGTAACATACATGCAGAGGGCCTAGGTAAGTCCCATGAAGGCTCCCTGGTTGTGGGGTCAGTCTTTGTGAGCCCCTATGAATGCCAGTTAGTTGATTCTATGGATTTTCTTGTGGAGTCTTTGACCCCTTTGGCTTCTATAACCTGCCCCTTCTTCAAGATTCTCTGAGCTGGACCTAATGTTTGGCAACTATGAATATCTCCACTAGTTTTCTACTAAGCAAATAAGCACCATAAAATTGGAACACAGAAACAGTATCCACAGGATGGAAATTAAATAATTTTCCAGAGGAAACTGCTGTGCCTTGAGTATGAATGTCCCTCATAGACTGCTGTGTTTGAACACTTGGTGTTCAGCTGGTGCTGCGCTTTTAGAAGGTTGTGGAAGTTTTCAGATATAGTGGCACTGGAAGAAGCAGATAACTGGAGGGTTGACCTTAATGTTTTATAGCCTTACTTCGCTTTTTGTTTACTCTCTACTTCCTAACTATGGACTCAATGTGATCAGCTGCCTGCAGTCCCTGCCAGCAAGGCTTTCCTACTGTGATGAGCTACATATCCTCCAATGGTGGTCTAAATTGCACTCTTCCTCTCTTAGGCTGCTGTCTACCAAGCACCTGGTCACAGCAACAAGTGGCATCATATGGAGTCAGCAGTTTATATTTAGGGATGTGCATGTTTATACAAATACATATATGCATGTGATAACAATTAACAATAAGAAAAAAGAGTGAGTTTGAAGGATATCAGATAGGTGGTATATAGGAGAGCTTGGAGGGGTGAACAGGGAAGGAAGAAATATCTCAGTTAAATTACAGTCTCAGAGAGAGAGAGAGAGAAAGAGAGAGAGAGAGAGGGAGAGGAGAGAGAGAGAGAGAGAGAGAGAGAGAGAGAGAGAGAGAGAGAGAGAGAGAGAGACTCATAGCAAGACTCTTTGGCTAAGAATTTAGTGGCATAAGAAGAAATACTACATCTAGAGAAAGAGGTTTCTTCTTGTTATTGTTTTGCAATTTTACTTCCAACCAAAGTTTCCTAGAGAAGTAGTCCCAT
Organism: Cricetulus griseus; assembly: GCF_003668045.3. Classification (NCBI taxonomy): domain Eukaryota; kingdom Metazoa; phylum Chordata; class Mammalia; order Rodentia; family Cricetidae; genus Cricetulus; species Cricetulus griseus. The sequence continues at coordinate 226,130,955 of NC_048596.1, forward strand.
GAAAGGAGGCTTTTCACCACTAGTTGTTTCTGGTGGGTCAGGCTAAAAGGCATCTCTTAAGATGCTGGGCTCTGGCCCTTGATCCCATGTACCACATTGAGCTATAAACTTCACAGCCTAAGGGAATATGAGAGCTATTTTCATGGTGATAGATTTCAGGCTACCCACAATACAATAGGGATGTTTAAGGAGACAACTAAAAAACAAAGTCTCTCTCTCTACAATTTACAAAATCAAATTTGATATGCACAGATCCTGTACACTGTTCATGTAGCACTAGTCTAGCTCTCTTCTGCATGGAGCTAACTTTTCAGTGTCTTTCTGCTTTCCTGTGGATCTGATCTTGCATATTCTCTTTGTGCCTGGTTACTTTAATACCTCTCTCCAGTGAATCTAAAGCTCATCCTCAGCAGAGTTTCAGCATCTCAGAAGATAACCCATCAAGTTATCTCCTTCCACAACTTTCCAGGATTCACTCTTATATTTGTTAGCAGTTCTAGCAACCCCTGCCTTCTCCTGGGCTTCTTTTTTTATTACTTAATTCATGTCTTTTCATGTTAACTGTTCACATGTGTTGTCACATATGCTAAGTCAATCCTTAACCTAAATTAGGTATTGTCTGTCATTTTCTAGGTGATCATTTTCATATAAGCAATATCATTTTATATTGAATGTCAAAAAGATAATAGATACAGATATTAACTGTAAATGACAATGATACCCAATACATTTATTTGTGTTATTGTAGTTTTCTGATATAAAATATAATAGCAATTTAATACCCATGCTCTAAGAATAAATTTTCATTTCAGGGAATGAGGCTCTGCCAAATTACTTATTTGAGAATAATAGCTTATTTGAAAATTATAAATGCTAATGTGTGGCTTGCAATCAGATGAACCCTCATTCATTGCTATATCTCTCTTTAAAATGATTTACTGTGTTCTAGTGATTTACTATGAAGTGCCTCCGAATGAATGCATAACAAAAGTCAGACTAGTCTTCATTCTTTTCTTTCATGCTTCCTACCTTTCTTCTTTCTCTCCTCCATTATTTCAGACTCATGGTAGAAAGATAGTTTCTCATTCACCAATAGAATTAAATTGTTTATTCTGACTACGGTGGGTTCATATTAATTTGGTCATGCAATACACGTTAGCTGCTCTCATTTGAGGATCTGGAAAGCAAAACAGCCATAGCCTGTCTCAAAGCTAAGTCTTTAAATTCAATTAAAAATTAAATAATTTCCTTTTTTTGTTACCTTCTCAATAATTCATAACAGCCTACCTGCTATATACCAAAATCAGTAGAATATGATGATGGCCCAAATTAAGACATTCACCACTCATTTTAGTTCTTCTGAAACGTTATATAGTCTGCAAAAACAGAGAGATTCAGAAGGATGCGTCTTTACCACTGACATTTTCAAAGGACCGCGATATACCATTTATGTTATCATAAAGCATATTTTTACCTTGCTTTGGGACCAAGCAAATATCTTCTTCTAGTTAAAATTCTAGTGGGGTTTACATGTGGGACACTGAGGTCAAAACTGCACCTTGATGTCTAGAGATACAACAAGGAAAATTTAACTTAACATTATTAAATATAAGAAATATGAAAACAGTAACATATATCTAGAAATGTTAAATAGACATGTAAAAAAACTACATCAATACTGATTTTACAAATGAAGAACTATCTCTATAATTACCTCGTATTTAAAATGGAATATTCAGACATCATTATTGACTTTTCAGTTTTGTATGTAAGAACTTTATGGCTCTGCTTACCTTTTATGTCAATGAAATGCATGTCTTTTTAAAACAGCAATTAGTGCTTTAGGATGTGAACAAGCACCCCTGGTAGAACAGTACTAAATATAAACATATACTTGTTTTCCATAACTCATATTACACATGAAGTTTGTGAAGCATAAATATATGGTGGGAGAAGTGTGTATTTGAGAAATTACAATTTAAATATAGACCAGCTTCTCTCACCAATAACAGGGTCAGGAACATTTTTTCTTCTACTTGGTTTCCTCAATAATGTAACCTTGCAAGTCACATTTGAGTTACTAACATGGAGATTTTAATCTTTTTTTCTACACTCTGATTTGTCTACAAGCAAAAAGTCCATAAAATAGAGTGGGTATTTTCTCCTACAGCATATACAGCTCAAATCTAAAGAGTTTAAAATGCTTACTTAATACATAAAAGTAAAACTGACAAAATAGAAAAAATGAACTTGGAAAAATTATATTTCTAATATTTAAGTATTTTTGATGTTGAAGGCCTTCATAAGAGAACATGTAAGATCCTACAAATGTCAGGTTTCAAAGAAGAAGGTGTTGCTTGAGCTTATAAGGAGATACTATCCAAACCTCAGACATAAAGATAACAAAAATGATTACTGTTATTGGATTCTGTGTGATGTTTTAAGCCATGAGTACTTGCTGATTCTCACGCTCATTATAAGGAGGGAATGTGACTCATCTCCATCTCCCGGATGGAAGGCAGATTTACCAGGCTGAAATGTCTTGCTCAAGATCACAGGGCTAGCAACTGGCTGACCATTCCACATTCTTCTGGTGGCCTAGGGAAATGTGTTCCTGGTATTCACCAATTAATTGCAGCAATTATTCTCTTCAATGTGAGAATGAAGTTCTTTTCCTCAAGACATGGATAGTTGCCCCTTATTGTCAATGAGGAATTGATTCTAAGACCCCAAGCACACCAAAATCCACAAATCCACAAATGCTCAAGTGATATATATAAGTGATATATATATATTTGTGTGTGTTATATATATTGCTTATAATATACTGCTTATAGTATTATTACATACAAATATGTAAATATATACTTCATCATTTACAGAAAAAAGACAAAAATCAATGTGTCCATTAAATACATATTATGTTTCTTTAAGATTTGATTAGTTTGTGTGTGTGTGTGTGTGTGTGTGTGTGTGTGTGTGTGTGTGTGTGTGTGTTGTGTTTGCCTGAGTGTATGTATTTGTACAACTTGCATAAAGTTACCACATAGGTGAGAAGTGAATTTTGGATCTTTCGCATCGCTTGGAGATACAGAAAGTTGTGATCCACCCAAAAAGGCTGACGGGAAACAAACTTGGATCTTCTAGAAAATCAATGAATTCTATTAGCCATTAAAACACCTATTCAGCCTTCAGTTGTTGTGCTTCCTCTTTCTGAATATTTTCTCCTTCCTGAGTTGAACCAATGAATGAAAACCAAAAATATAGAGACCTGAGAAAAAATCCTGTACTGTTCACAACCACCAATGATACCATCTTCATCAAAGCAAGAGATTGGTACCTTATAAAGACTTTTCTGTCTTCCCTTTTCTTATTGGTTATTCATTCATTTATCATTTGCATGTGTGCATGGTGGGAGCATTTGCCAAAGAGCAGGAATCAGAGAACATCACTGTAAAATTGGTTCCCCACTTCCACACTTCAGGGTGTGAATTCAAATCTCTAAACTTGAGTGGTATATAACATTATCCTCTGAGCCCTCATGGCAGCCCTGTTATTTCCTCTTAAATCAGTCTGGCAAACAGAAGAGAGAAACCTGACAGCAAGGCAGGATCTGTTGGATCACAAACAAGTACATATTCTGAAGTAACTACAAAGAATATGTTTATATGTGTGCTTAAGCATACCAATGTAGTTGCTATGTGGTGAGCTTCTTGCCTCCTTGCTATCCCGCATGGTGGGTGGGGGTGGAAGCTTGTTTGATAGTTTTGAAAGAACTTTCCATGGAGTCCAAGAGCATGCACTGCCCAGTAGATGCCCAAAGCAACAATAGTTAAAACAATGCAGGCAGCATTAAGAGATGCAGTCATCAGATGATGCAACTACATGTGTTGAATTGCAGCTTTGGCCTTCCAGAAACTAATGTCATCATTTAATTGCCTGCAATAAATCAATTTTGTGAAATCAAAATAAGATTTCACCATATGCAATGTTTTTACTTCAGTTTCTGATAATCGCAGTCCTATCAAACCGCAAACTTGTGTGCTGAAGTGGATCAAGTGTTAAGCTAGATTAAATTCAGCATTATTTGAGTATTTACTTAATATAATATTTTCTAAAGCAAGCCTTTTACAATAGATCTATGTGAATAAACACACCTGTGAGTAGTTGCTTGAGGCAACTACTGGCCTTGGAAATCTCTAATTCATTGGTGGATTATTCATTGTTTTTTGGCCCCTAGAAGTTCATATAATAATTTTAGGTCAAGCATGAAAACAAATGATAAAACTGCCTATGTATATATTTTGATATGTTTTTATCTTTATGAAAGGAATACATCATTCTAATCCATACAAATCGAACCATAACACACACATATGCTTTAAGTGGCAAAGGCCAATTATAATTTAGATGATTTCCTTTGTAAGGCTAATCAAAAAGACAATCATAGATGGGACCACTATTTGTTTACATGGAAGTGAAAGATTAAAGTCACCATTGCAATTCAGTTGTGCTACATAAGTCACCAGTACCAGTCTGATACACAAAGCTTGCTTGTACATACAGATCTGAATGGGGAACTAGGTTATACTGTGGCCTTTCATTATAATTGAGACAATAAACACAGTGTAGTGTAAGCTACCATTCCATATACTTGTCTCCTGTAGCTTTGAAGGGGTGGAGATTCATCAAAGCAGAAATGTTCTCAGTAAAAGGAAGGTCATAGATTAACAGAGGGGAGCGTGTCGAGAAATGTTTCCAAGTCATATGACAGTAGTTGAGTCCCAAGATTAAGTTCATTTTTAATGAGCACATTTAAAACTGAACACAGTTACATTTAATTTTTTCACAAATTTGTATTTAAAAGAAACTGGGTAGGTCATACAAAACCCTTTAGGGGAGCACATTTGAATGTTTTCAAAGGATAAATTTGACCAGGTTTAATGACACATGATTTTAATTCCAGTTACTCAGGAGAGAGCAGGGAGAACTGCCACAAATTTGGGGCCAACCAGGGTTACATAAGGAGACTTAACCTCGAAAAAAAGTAAATAAATCCATCAATAAACAAAACAAATAACTAAAGTTTAGTACCCCTATGCTAACTTAAAATTAGACTAGCTGCATGTCTCATGGTTGTTTTTGTTCTGTTCTGTTTGGTACTGTTTTAGTGTTTTAGGGTTTCATACAACATGTATACAGTGTGTTTGATAATGGATGGAGAAGAGAAAAAAATGGTTAATGTGGAGAATTTTTCTTCTAATTGTCACTTGATAAACATAATCTTTCCATACTCTTGCTTCACTGATCGGAAAGGCTGGTAGTTAATGGACTTTTATTACAAACTTCCTGTAGTACGAAGCCCAGTAATTAGATGAGAGCACGTTCCGTGTCCCCTCAGTTTCCCCCAATGGCTTTGATCAGAACTTTGCTCAGTGACACACGTCTAATAACCAGGAGTGGCACGAACTGAACCCTTAAGGCCCTGTTTATTTCTTAACTCACATCCTTGACCAAATAGGGGTGTAATTACCTGTTATGCCACTTGCCAATAGACCCGGACCTTGCGTTCAAGCAGGGAGTAAAACAAAGAAAAATACAACAAAGCAGAAAGAAATTGCTCTGTAATAAGAAAAGGGTAAGGATAGATTCACAGGGATTTAGGTCTGGAAGAATAAGCAGCATAGTAGTTTAGAGGGAACTACATTTAAAGATAGGTCCCTTTGCTTGACCTTTTCATTTAATGGGACAACTAAAGAGTGAAAAGGCAGGTTTGGAAGGAAGCAAGTAACATTCTATGGAAGAAACTTTCAAGATGTATAATCTGAAATTGCAAGCATTAGATTGTAGCTCTTGGCACAGAGAGACATTTGGGACATCATCACCCTCAATTATAAAGCTAACACATATGAAAAAGTGAAACAGCTATGGTTTAATTTACTTGCCCAATATTGAACCCCTGGGGCAGCATAAACAGGACAATGAAAGTCCCCAAAGTCCAAATCTCTACCTCCATGGTCTCCAGGTGAATGTTTCACCAGTCACTTGGGAGAATCTCATTAAATCTGCTTCTAATTCCACAGGGCTAAGATAGTATCAGAGTTTGAGCAGTTCCGAGAGGGTCTCCAGTGAGCCCAAGGCTGCTGCTTTCTCTGCCACACTAAGTAGTGAAGGGCTAGGCAATTGCACAGCCACTTTGGGTTCACTGATCCTCATCTTGATTGGCAACATTATTTTCTAAATTCCTTGCTGCTGTGTCACTAACAGATTAGAAGTATCAGAAAGTATTTAAAGTGGACTGTGAAGAAGATAACTTAATGTCTTTAAGAGACAGTTAAAAGTAGGACTTCCTAAACATCAGCTTAACAAAGATGACACGTGCCAAAGAGGAGAGGGAAGCCCATGAGGTCACAACCCTACACAAAGAGCTACATGCCACTAAGGAATGCTGAGGGCTGGAGAAATAGTTTTCCCCAGGGAAGAGCCCCCATCTCTTATCCACTACCAAATGGCCACACATATGCAAATGAAAACATACAGACAAGTAACAGTATACAAACTGGGCTGGGTTTATTTATGGAAGTAGAAACATATATGTATATTCATATATGTATGTAACAATAATTCTTGAAAAAAAGAGTGAATCAATTTGAAAAAAAGTAAGGAGGCATACATGAGAAGGTTTGAAGGGGAAAAAAGGAAGGCAAAAACTGTGTAACATTGTCTGAAAAATTCAAATAAATAGATTGAAACATAAGACTTCATGAGATAAATGTTAAAAGTTATATTCCTATTGCTGTGGGAAATTTGAAAGATATAAATCATTGTAGTTAATAAAAAATAAACTTCATCCCATTTCCCCTTCCAGAAACAATTCAACATATTGGTGTTTTCTTAGGAAAATCAAGAATATTTACATACTTTTCACCCATTTTTTTTTTCCTTTAAAAGGTAAGCTGTAGCATTCCCATCTAGGTTTCAATGTTTGTGTTATTTTACATATTTCCTCATTTTAAGAAATTTTTAAAAAAGAGATATCTGTCTTTCTAACAATTTATTTTCTGTGAGTTTTGTTTTTTGTTTGTTATGGTTCTTGAAGAGAGTTGCTCCACTAGGAAGCTTTCTTTGTGGCAGTCCCTAAAATTCTCCAGAAACCACACTCACTGTGTGATTGTCTGTGTGGGTCAGGTAGAGCAGATTCTAAAAGGATTTGCCACCTGGATTGTCCTCAGTGCAACTTACTTGAAAACAACTAATAAGTCTTCCCATGATCTTTCCCTTCAGTGATGGCTATGTGCACTCACTTATTTTCCTTCATGTGTCAATAGTAACCCAGTTTTGGTTTCAGCTGATGACACTGTAGTGCCGTGCTGTTCTTTTAGGGTAAAAGTCCTCATAAGAAAAGAACAAGTTTAATAACTTACTCGTGATGTGACTCAGAGTTCTTTCGCATAATTGAATTTACTGACTCTCATCCATTCCTCCCCAAGCACACTTCGTCTTTCCCACCCATCTCCTCCTTCCTGAGACAGTGATGTGGTAGTTTCATCATAAATACAAACTCTATGACCTGATCATTTTTATAGGAACAGCATGAGTTTTGTTAGTTTGGTTTTAAGTAATAAAAAATACAATTAGAATTGTCTTTAAAGGAGAAAGAAGAGTTTATTGACACTGTAACTGGAATTACAGTTACAAAGGGGAAGTTGTCAGTAGTTGGCTACAAGGATCCAGACTTGAATGAGTGCTGTCTGCTTTGTCTTCCATCCCTCCATCTTCTCCCATGTAATCCTTTGTCTTTCATCCCTCCATCCTCTCCCATGAATACTTTGTCTTCCTTCCCTCCATCATCTCCCATACAATCCTTTGCCTTCCATTCCTCCATCTCCCATGCAATCCTTTGTCTTGTGTTGGCTTTCCTAAGCAGATGTTTTCCACTGAACTACTAACACAGCCTGTAAATATTCTAGGATTCCATGTCACTTGGATCTGAGAAAGGACATTACAACCAACCTCCTACCATAGGTCATTGACAGACATGGCTAAACTCATATTCCTGTGTCTTTAGTAATCTTTGTGATTGAGGGATTCACTGGGTCAACCAGTCAGCAAATCGATTATGTGTCTATAATTAAAGACATGCACTGGTATTGTTATCAACTAAAATACATAGACTGTGAATGGAGGGTTATGTCTGTAAAGGAAAAGTATAGACATTATTACAGAAAGCAGACAAAATGTATGTGCTGGAAAGGTAAACTCAGGGATGTCTCCTTTAAGAAGGATGAACTTGCATTTGAGTTAATGTCCTAACAGCTTCAAATTTGCTTCTAGTGTGCTTCATTCACATAACTAAAGTTAAAGGAGTCAGGATAGATTATCTACTCTCCTTGTTCTTCTAATTATCACCATAATCTTAGGTAATAGTGAACCTAAAGTTGGTCTCAGCATTTGTGGCGGTTACCCATAATCACCTGTTACTCCACCTTCGGATATCTGACTCTTTTGGTGTCCAAGGGTACACACACACACACACACACACACACACACACACACACACACAACACACACACACCACATACACACAAAATAAATATATTTTTAAGTGTACAATAAATTCATTGGGAATCAAATGACTAAAACCATATTACACAAAACAATAAATGATTGAGATTTTTTTCTTTTATACTTGATGTTGGTTATATATGTGGTGCCACACATTTTTAATGAACTTAGTATGTCCTATGGTTGTCAAAAAGTCACTGTGAAATGACAAAAAAAGGAAAAAAGGAAAAAAGAAAAGAAAAACAGGAAACACCACCGTATGAAAAGCATTTCCTGGTGTTTCAAACAATGGTGGACATGTGGAAAAGACTCTAAAGACAAGAGTGTATAAAGATGCCCTCAAGAGTATGTAACTATATTCATTTGATCATGGTTTTTCATTTAGTGCAAATAACCACTATTCTAAACTCATTTTCTAAGTTAGTTGGCTTACAAATTACAAATAATTTGGGACAGGAGTAAGTGCAATATTTATTCACTTTTACTCTGTTTTATATCATGTCATTTGATTTTCAAACAGAAATCAATTGTGGGCTGAGATGTATATATCATGCAAGTGTAAAGATTGAAGTTCAGATATCCAGAATATCTGAGGTAAGGGGGGACTTGTGGCCCACATGGCACATAGGTGACTAGAGAACCTCAGTGCAAGCTGGCTCCCTAAAAGGAAAACCTCCAAGTTCAGTGAGACCCTGCCTCGGTTCACAAGTATGATCAAAAAGACCATCCAATATAAAGCTTGGGCTGCCACATGCACATGAACACACATGTTCATCCCTCCCTACACATACACATTTCACACAAATACACATAGAAAAAATACTGAATTACTTTCAAAATGAATTTGATTTTCCATACCAAGTATGTGTGGAAATTTGTTGTGTTTAGTGATGGTAAAGCATTAGGTATCAGTATAAATGTTCTCACAAATCCATATTAAAACATCAAAACTAAGGACTTACTTTTTTAAAGGCACTATTATAATTATAAATATTAGTGAAGATATTACTGATGTGGAATATCAGCAAAAGTGGTGTTCTTATTACTTAGTGAATCTGTAATTTTAAAATTATATAGTTCTAAATTAAAAATAGTAGCATTTTACTAATGAAATATAACTCACACTTCTTAAATTTTACAATGGCTTCCATCATACAATCTGTTTTGTGTCTTGATTCAACTGATAAAAACTCCTCTCTCACCCCCACATACACACAATTTTCATGCCAGTAAACCCATGATTTTTACCACTGCTCACCATCAAACTCCCAAAATGTTTGATTCTTTAAAGAATTTCCTTTTGAATCAACCCAAAAGTTCTATAGTTGTGTCTAACTCTTTTGTAAATGTGTCATCAAATGTTTGCTTACATTTTATTCAATGCAAGTTAGAGATATTTAGGCATAGTAAGCAAATAATTGGCCCTCTGGAAATTTTAACAAATTGAAATTATCGATGACAATATTAAGTAAATGAGAAAATATGATTATGTTTTGAGACATAAACTACATGTATGACATGCTTTGGGTGGTTGCACACCTACTGTTTTAGAACATGTCAACTTGAAGGACATGTTCCCAATCAATGCTACTTCTGTATACTAAGTGAAATCTATTTTATGTAACAATACAGTTGAAGAATCCTGAGGTGTTTGCGTAACATCTAATCTGTGTGAGATATTTGAAAGAAATGTAAATAGAGACAACTTGTCAGATGGCTTTTGACTTATAAACATATAATCCTATTATGTGTATGTGTGTCCTGTGTGAGAGAAAGGCAAGGGGGAAAAGAGACAGTAGCCATTATGTATGCAAAGAAGCACAAGACAGATGAACTGGGGCTAGCCCTATGTAGAGAGACAGAGGAGTTTGAGAGGCAGAAGCCCCCGTGGCTCCTTGGCATCACTATTTGAAAATTTTATCTTGGGTATGGATTGATATTAAATTGATAAAATATCTATTAATTCATAATCATAAACATTATGTAGTAGTTTGAAATTATCTGTTTATTATCTTTCACAGATGGCTTAGGGAACTTTAGATATTTTCAAAATCAAACTAAACAACTGTAATGGTAAAAGTTTACCATATGTATATGGCCCTAAGGAAAAGGGTGTCTAGAGAAACGTAGTCCAGGTGTCATGGATTGTCAAGGCTGAGTTTTCTTTGATAATTCATTTTGTGACCACATCAGTGACACATAGGAAACCAAGCTGTCTGCATTTAAGAAAGTATACATATTAATCTTGGAAATAGGTAACTGGCTGCTTTAAGACTGGAGAATAACTGTTACCATCATACATTTCAACACCAATGTAATCCTAAAGAGAAGAATGACCCAGCTAGACATATTTGTTGAACTTACCTTGGCAGCACAAAACACTGTTGCTGGCAGTGGTCATGTACTTAGCTGATAAAGGAAAAAATATGTTGGGAGAACACATTTAAGTGTGTTAAGGCTTTATTTCACCTGAAATGTTCCTGTCTCTAAAGAATCTGCCACTTACAATCTCAACTTCGACCTGAGCAACTCAGGTGATGTTTTGTCTATAGCCAGTTTAGGTTGATTTCAGATACAGATATTGATGTGAGTATATAGAAAGACATCTTCCCAGATTTCAGCATTTGATCTTAAATAAAGTGAACATGTAAACAGACAATTGGCAAATATGTTTCCTAGCAGATACTTAAGTATCAGGACCCAGCTATCATTTCTTTTAGTGCTTGAACAGTTTTGTATCCATAAAGACATAACTATAGATAAAGGATTCAGTCCCAGAAGGAACATAAAGTTCAATCCATCAAGTCATCCACTCAGGTCTAAGAGAAGGTCTTGTTTCCCCAGCTTTAAGAAGTATCAGGTGTCTCTGTGATAGCATTACAAAAATTTTTAGTCAGAAACAGGTGACGCAGGTTATGTTATAAAGGAGGCATACTGGATGAATTTTGTGAGCCACTGAAAACCATGACCCAATCTAAAACTCTTTCACAAAACATTTATATTTCTCAACAATGAGCTTCATGAGTTCAAAAGGTTGGAGAAATTTTCTAAGGGTCAGTCATGAACTTGGCACAATGTGAAGAGCTTAACGCCCACAAGTGTGACCGGGTTGACATATCTGAGTGGACTCATTTGCTTAGTCGGTATAACTAAAAATGGACAAACAAATGTAAGGTTTAATGACAACTTGGCCCAGTGCAATCACCCACATAGAATAAGACAAGATTATATAAAAAATGGCTTTAGACTTTGACATATCTAGACTCGAGCATAGTATGACATCTTTCTCCCTTTTGGAATTCAATTTAGCTTTTTAGCTAAATATGATCTCTTCTCCATTTCCACTTTCAGGTGTCCCCAAGTGCAGTAAACTGCTGTCTGTCTATCCATCTGTCCTTTCATCATAATTATCTTCAAAATGGGGAAAATCCATGCCTAAGAAAAGAAATTACTTGCCACATATGAGATGTTTTTCAAGGGAGAGTTTTGTACCATATCTGCTTCTACTGAGCCATGGGTGGGTCAGATGATGACAAGAGAAGAAAGAAATGTAATTTTGTGGATAAGTCTAAGGAAAGTGAACCAGAAATCTTGACCCTCAAACCTAGCACTACAGAAGCAGAGACAGAATGAGTTCAAAGCCTGTGGGTGCTACATACTGAATTTAAGAGCAGCCTGAGCTATATAAGCAGAACCTGTCTCAAACAAATAAAAATATTTGATTAACCTAGAGCCTAAATCTTTCTGCAGCCTTTTCTTACATGTCTAGTTAAGACCACTGTATTCTGCTTTATGGAGAAGTACATTTATAATTTTGAACACTTGTATATAACAATATAGAATAAAAGACTAAAAAAAAATGCTAACAAGTGTGTTTATGGGTTGAGTCCATTAGGGGTAAACCTTTGACTTCCTTCTGCAGGGGAACTGTTGTGACTAAGCTATGTATAACTCTAAGTTACTCAATGGTCTATAAAACAATGATGTGTCAGGCTATGCCTTGTCCTAGGAGACTCCATTTTGTAAGCACATTTTGACTCAATTCTGACGTAGAAGGATGACTGAAGCCCCTGCATGAACCCAAACTGTATGTCATGTCAAGTATCACCCATCTGGCATAGGATGATAAATGCATTTTCTAGAAAATAGAAAGTGAGTCATTCTATAAACCTATTGGGGGGATTGAAACTGTGGAAGCACATGGGCATATCAAAGTTGTCTCAGGGAAATCAGCCAAAGAACCTTTCAGACACAGATTTGGGGAAGGGTATAGCTCCTGAACCCCATAATGTGATGGGTAGCCTACATGTGGTGGCATGGTCCCACCCCAACCATCTGATACCTAGTGATTTCATCAGGGATCAAGAACACCTTAGCTCTATGCACGCACACACACACACACACACACACACACACACACACACACACACACACACACACACTATTGATGCAGCCTACTCACTCTTCAGCTTGTCCACCCATTGACTCTCTGAACCTAGACTTGTCCCTCCATCTTCCGACCCATCTTCTGCTCTAGACCTGCTTTACCCTTCTCACCCTGATGCTGAGTTCTACAGCTTTTCTCTCAAGCTAGACTTTAAGAACTTTACCAGCATTTCCTTCCCACCTCTGGACTGGTTCATGATTTTATCTATACAGACTCCTTCTCAGCCTAATGCGGAAGCCTCCTGAACTCTGCTGCAGTTGCTTTAACTTGGATTCATTCTGTAATCCATACACATTCACAAGAATACCTGTGATGCTATATGATGCGTGATCTATGGGTTAATATTTGTATTTAAGATTAGAATAAATATCTCACATGTCCCTAAGCCAAGCTGCCAAAGTAAGAGGATTTTATGACAAAAGACAATCACTGAAACTGCTAAACCTTGTGCGTTTGTTAATCAGTGAATTCTGAGATTGTGAAAAGACACAAGTATGTTTATCTATTTGTTGCATACTTTCAGTGTTTATAATGAGTTTTCAAAACCTTATGGTAGGTTGAAGAAATGGCTCTGCTGGCAAGGCACTTACCTTGTAAGCACAAAGACCTGAGTTCAATCCCCAAAACCATGTAAAAATTTTAGGTAAGGCAATGTACACTCACCTGTACTCCCAACTCAGTAGAAGTAAAGACAAGGGGATCCCTTGGTCAAACAAGTCAGCCAGTATAGCCTAATTGGTGAGTTATTGGCCAATGAGAAGCTCTGTCTTAAAAGAAGTGGGTGTTATTCCTAAGGATGATACCAAAAGTTGTTCTCTGGCCTACATACACATATGTGAAACACCCACACATAAGCACACACACACATACACATCAGCATATGAAAATGGAAACAGTTTGACAATGTTTTAAATCACAAAACTAGTTACAAATTATAGTATAAATAATAAAATAATAATAATAATAATAATAATAATAATAATAATAATAATAATAATTTAGCTGCCATTAGAGCCAGATGTTCTTTCACTCCCAGAATAATAATTATTCAATGATCCAAGGAGATGAAAGTCTCCTCAAAAGATTCATGTCAGTGTCTGGGAAAAGTTTTCTCTTCTGCTCCACTCTCCCACCCCTCAAAAAACAGTAGACATAGATATTAGCTTTCCCTAAAAGCATAAGAACATTATGATACCATAGTGTCTGCCTTCCCCAGAGGATGTTTGGAGGATTAGGTGGTAGAGGAGAAAAATATACCAAAGAGACCCTCCTTATCTCTGTAAAAGGTAGCAATAGACAAGACAGAGTATGGAGTCTCATAGAATCCAAAAGACCTGGGAAAATGGCTTCTAGTTACCTGCACTTAAATATGACCCTGAAGAGATTCCAAAATGGCACATGTATAGAGAGTTGCTCTCACCCAAGGCCTTGGGCACCTGGAGATCTCCAATACTTGCCTCTTCCATGTTTTCTAAGCTGTGATTCCAATAGTTGCTTTGCATTATACAAAAACACGAAAGGTTTGTAATGCATGTTTGAACACAACAGAGAATGGGACCCACAGTTAAAATGACATGACCTATGCAAACCGTAGTTGATCCTCTTCAGTTATATGCTGGCTGTCACACTTCTGTGGCTCTTAGCTGTTCATTCGCTGCCTGAAAACACTCAATAGAACCCAGAAATGGTTTAGGTTTCTTACCCTGCCCTGTCATCGTATGCATTGCAACACTTCTTGGCAGTTTGCGGCTTTCTCCTTTTTGTTTTCTCACACACCTAGCTTCTAGGAAATCCACAAATTCACCTATCCATTTGGCAGAGCAGTGAACTAGGTAAAGCAGAGCCACAGGCACATGCTGCCTCCTTATTTTGATACAAATTACTAAAGTGCATCTCAGTGATGCGGTGGGATTAGCACTGTGTGGCAGGGCTCTAGGAATGCTGATCAACTTCAACTTGTTAGAACAGTGTCCCAAATCCCAAAGGAGACAATCGGCCTTTTGTGAAGTAATTTGCAAGTATCCTGTTCCACCCTTGAAAGTTCTATGCCCTGTTATTATGTGATTAGTAGAGTCAAAGGCAGCTGTATATTCTTTTTTTTTTACCTACCTTACAATCTTCTCAGGACCTTAGAAAGCAGACTGTGTGTGTGATTCTGTGAGTAGTATTTCCTCAAATTGTAGTTTATTTTGAACTCAGTATCTTATTTCCATAAAGAAGCTCACAGGTAGCACCTACGCATGGCCCGGTATCACAGAATAAGGCTTGTGTAACACCTGCTAACACAGCCAATGGAAAATATTAACAGAAGACATGACTGGGGTGATGGCTTACCCAAGAATAAGGACTTGAGTTGGAATCAATAGCATCCATGTAAAGGACTACAGTGTTACCTAACTGTATTCCCTGGGCTATGTGGCAGAGACAGGTGGATCCTTAGAATTCACTAGCCAGTCACTGTAGACAAGTGGCTAAGTTCTAGGTTCAGTGAAAGAGATTTTGTCTCAAACAAATAAGTAGAAAGAGATTGAGAAAAACACCAGATATTAATTTGAAGGGACCAGCTCCCCATTTCAGCAGCCATGACAGTCTACCATGTGCTTGCCTGACCTTGCCTTTGTCACTAGGAGGTCAGATACCTGCCTCGTGGCAAAGAACCAATCAGAAGTTAGCTGGTAGTGCTATGCTTTATGGCTCTGGGTATGCTTTATGGACAAGTGCACAGCAATGATGCACAGAGCATAGCAATCGCCCTGGGGGGGCCTATGGGCCATAACAACCAGTTGACCAATCAACATAGGGCAAGCCTGGAGGCACACCAATCCTGAGTCTGTGCATACCCCTAGACACTCCCCTTACACTGCCCTATAAGATCTCTATGCCTGGTTTCTCGTCTTTCCCAGCCATACGCCATGGTGGATGGATGAAAGACCCGAGATAACATGGGGTTAGATTGTTAAACAACTGCAATAAACTTCTTGCTGTTTGCATCAAGCTTTTGACTCGGTCTGGTGATTGGGGTGGCCGAGGTCCTGGGCTGAGATCCTGGGGGCCTGAGCCTCCGAGTGTCTTTCAAATTTAGATGTCCATGTATATGCAAATATAAGTCCATGATCACTCACAAGCAGACACATGTACACATACCACATATCATTTACCACATATACGAGTATACACAAAAAGTTGTGCAAATGACACATTACCACAGAAAAGTTAAAGTATGGCAAGAGGAGGTCATAGGTGAGCAAGCTAAAGAGAAGCATTAAGTAACTATTTTCCAGACTTCCACAGTGCAGATAGACAGGGACATGGTAGTTTATAACTTCTTGCTGCCAGAATCTTCAGAGTGTATATTATCAAAGGTATACTTCTATATATTTCAATCACCTCTGCCAATTGCATATGATCTCTTACTTTCCAAACCTTCTTAGCACTTCTGTATATGGTTCTGAAGACCCCTGGGACTGGAAAAACTCGATATTATTCAAAGGCCTATAATAATCAAAACATCTATAGATTGAATGTAGTATCTATCAAATTATAGTGTCATTTTTTTCATGAAATTAGAAAACAGTATCTTAAAACTTGTGTAGAAGCACAAATGACCTACGTAGTCAAAAAAAAGATATTACACTTCCTGATTTTGAAATATTTTACAAAGCTTTTGTACTCAATACACTGTGACAATTTCATGAAAGATCAAAAGGGCAATGAAACAGAATAAAGGCATCAAAGTAAGCTCACATTTAATATACTAACCTACCTTAGACAAATATCCTAAGAATAATCAGATGGTATTATGTTAAAAATCTTAACTATTAATCAGTAAAGTAACAGTGCTCATCTCATGGGTTTTTTGTTATGTTTTGTTTTGTTTGTTTATCTCTTATACATAGCAAAGACACAAGAGATTTAAAAAAAAAAGAAAACCTGGTTCTTTATCAAACTCAAACTCTCTCACACATGTACAGATCCCCAGTTTACAGTGTTTATGTCTATATATTTGGGGCTGAGTGTAGGCTTATGCTAAGAAGCTAGAAAGGAGGCCACAGGTGTGGAAAAGAGAAGTCTAGGGATGGAGACCCAAGAAAGGAGGCCATGGGGGAGGGTGGAAGAGTAGAGGGGACCAGGGAATAGATTAAATTAAAAAATAAGAAGAGTTAACAAAAAATTTGTTTTAAAGTGCTGTAAAGAAACTGAAATATACATGCTATACTAGAGAGAGAGTGAAAGAAAGAGAGGGAGAAAGAAAGAGAGAGGTGAGAGAAAGATAGAATGTGTTTAATTTTGAATTTTCTGGGTTTTGATAGCAAATCCTGGAGGCTGCTAGAAGCAGGGGGCCCATATCTACATATAGAGGATGGTAGGACAGTCACCAGAGACTTGAGATGTGATGTGTGTAATCATCATATTTGAGGGGAGATGTTATCACATATACTAGGGTTTGAGTATTTGTGTTCTCTCCAAACTGCATGTTGAAAGTTAGCCTCCAATACAATCTTAAGAATTATTGCCCTGGAAAGATTAAGTCCTGAGGACTCCAGCTTTTTGAATGGCATCAAGGTCCTTCTAGGAAATGTTTCACCCAGGGGCCTCCTGCCTTCAAGACATTTCAGGTTGCAGGTTGCAGTATCAGTGTTTGTCTCCAGAGAAAGTCCAGCAATAATTAGGCACCATCTTGAAGCAGATGCTGGACCAATCAGCACCTTGAGCTTGGACGCCCCAGTTACAGTAAGTGTAAGAAACAAAATGTTTGTAAACTCACACAAAACTGGTCAAAGGGCTTAAATAGTCACTCTTCATCTAGAAGACAGGCAAATGACCAATGGATGCATGAAATATGGTACAAGATCAATAATCGTAAGGAAAACGCAAATTGAAACCACAATATGACATCACCTCACACCTGCTAGGATCAAAGGTGAGAGATAAGAAGCATTGGCAAGGTTATAGGGGAAAGGGAAATTGTACACCATTGGTGGCAATGCAAAACCCTACAGCCATTTTGTGAACATGATATGAGTTCCTCAAACCATATCAAAACTGCTATCTAATCCAGCAGTCCCACTTTCAGATACATATCCAAAGTAAACAAAGTCAGTGTCCCAAAGAGATGTATGCATGTTCATGTGCATGAGGCATTGTGCTTCTTTTCATTGCAGTCTGTTTTATTTTGTTTTTGAAGTGAGGCTTCATGTAGCCAAGCCTTATCTCACACTCCTGATACCCCAGCCTCCTCCTTCCAAATTCTTATGCTGGCATCACTCTAACTACAAACCTATACCAAAACCTTAAATGCAACTGTCTGAGCTGTTAGTTTCTCTGAAACAGACAAAGTGCTGGTGGCTGCCTGGGATGGAAGAGACCAGCAAGGTGCTGGTCAAAGTGCACGACCTTCAGTGTTAAGAGGAGCGAATTCTCAGGATCTAATGAGCACTGGGATAACTCCAGCTATGGATGCAAAGAGAAAGAGAAAGATCCTGAAATGTAAAAATGACTCTAGACCTTATGGCTCTCAGCAAAGGAAAAGGGACTCTCTGATGATATAGAAACACTCACTAATTTGGCTCTAACCATTTGTACATCTATTGAGTCATCATATTGTACACTTTAAATACATGCAATTCTCATTTTCAATTATGCCTCAAGAAAGCTGGGGAAAAGATGCAGAACCTGAGCCGGGTGTTGGTGGCGCACGCCTTTAATCCCAGCACTCAGGAGGCAGAAGCAGGAGGATCTCTGTGAGTTCGAGACCAGCCTGGTCTACAAGAGCTAGTTCCAGGACAGCCTCCAAAGCCACAGAGAAACCCTGTCTCAAAAAAAAAAAAAAAAAACCAACAACAAAAAACAAACAAACAGACAAAATGATACAGAACCTGTAAGACTCCTAATGAATGCTTAAGAATGGATATGTAAAAATAAGCCTCTTTATCTTTTCATCAGACAATCACTGAGAAGTATGTCTCAATCTCAACCAATCTATGATTCAGGAATGAATTATGCAATAATTGGGTAGAGGATCACTTAATGATTTCGGTTTATCTTATGGGCTTTTAGGAACTCTTACAAGTTCACCTTGTCCCTTTGATTGGTCTTGCTAGCTTAAACTAACCCAGCCCCCTACATCATTATTTTCCCTAGAGACCCCTTTTCATTAGACAATGGTCAGAAATGATGAGGGATCCTCAGGGTGGATTTTTGGATGGTTTTGAACTGGGAGAGGCATACTATTCCTTCTGATTGTTACCTATTTATACATTAGTCATATAGATTCTGTGGACACAAGGGAGCCTCAGAAACATACTAAAACCCTCTAGTCATATCAAATGCTCACCTTTCCTCCTCTCATATATCAGTTTTATCCCCTGTATTAATTACTTTCTTCATTGTTTGATAAAATACCTATAAAAAGCAATTTAAGCAAGAAATAGTTTATTTGGGCTCATAGTTTGAGGACATAGTCCATCATGGTGGGACATGCATGGTAGCAGAAGCATGCTGTAGATTGTCACAGGAAGTCTATAGTCAAAAAGCAAAGACAGATACATAGTAGTTCTCAAATCCCTTTTATCTTTTCATTCACTCTGGGGCCTCAGTCCACAGAATGGGGCTATCTTCACTGGGTCAGTTGACCTAATCTAGAATCTCTTTCACAGGCAAGCCCAGTAGTTTGTCTCTGCGATCATCCTAGAGTTTATCCAGTTGATGATATCAACCATTTATATCTTCCAATTTTTTTTATTCTCCAGAAAGGCATACTCAACAAGCATTCTGTCTCCACTCACATGAGATATCAAGAATGCACACAACATCCAGACCATCATAATTAAGAGGAGTCGCTTTCCAGTCCCATTTATGCTACACATTTACAACTGGAATCATTATAGTGATTAAGATCACTTGTGGGATTTTGATCTATTCAGACAATGACTTTTGGAGCAGCAAGCCCTAGTGCATGGTCTTTGTCTGCCAAGTGACACTGATAGGCTGACAGGGAGGGTCCTTCGAGGTCTTGATCTCATGCTCTGAGCAGAGCAGGGGCCTTTCTATTGGTGCTCTCAACTCCTGGACAGAACAACTGGACAAAGGCTGCTGGATCAGCTGGGGCTTCTAACCTCTTCTGTATCAGTGAGTGTTTACCCCTATTTTCTACCTAAAGAAATTCTTGAGAGCCTTTACCAGATGACTCTCATGGATCCATGCTATAAAGATCAGAGTTAAGAAACAAGATGAATTTGAATCCAGTTGCAATCAGTTAGGAATTCTTATGACAAGAACTTAAATTTTCCTTGTTGCCATGTTTTCATCTATAATGTAGAGTTAAATAAGCTCAGTTCACAGTGTTGCTCAAGTTTTCAAAGAAATAAGTATTACAGCAAAGAAAAGCCTGGTGTGGCATGTAAAAACACTCAACATATTGTTCAAAACTCAGAGTAAATACTCAATTGCTATATCCATCTTTAAGATACTATACAAACTATTCAGTTTCCTGGAAAACTTCACCTGCACATCTGCACCAGAATGTCTACTGTCACTCAGATCCACCATTACATATAAATGTCTCAGAGAGTTCTTTTCTGACTTCCTGTTCTGAAGTAGTCAATCAATGCACAAAACTTTAACATAACGGATTCCTTACAAACAGACAGCCTGATTACACAGACACATACACATCACACAGACACAGACACACACACACACACACACACACACACACACACACACACACACACACTATCATTCTCATAAAACAAAGACAAAAGTCTTTATATTTCAGAGATCATATCTGTCTTGACCTATAATATAGCTGCACTATTAATTTGGATATTAACTCTAATACACTAATCTTTGGATTTATCATTTTTTAACCAGCATAGAACTATGGTTTTGTTATGACATCTTCAAATAAAATTTGTTTCTGTTGGCTGTCCTCTGTATTTTCTCTTCCATGCTCCATCTTCAATGCCATTAAAATGCTGCTAAAGGATAATAAACATTGAGTTTAATAATTCCGAGAAGTGAATTAGCCTGTATTTGTATATGTGCTCAAGTATACATACATATGTGTGAACACTCATACAGAGGCCAAGGTCAGTCGTTATCTGTCTTCTAAATTGCTCTCTACCTCACTTTTTGAGGCAAGGACTCTCAGTAAAACTGGAAGTTGCTGATTCAGCTAGATTGGCTGCCCAGCAAGCCCCAAGGAACCTCCTGTCTCCTCCTCTCTACATTGGTCATATTGCTACAACCTGACTTTTGAGCAAATGTTGGACATCTACAGATCTCCATCTTTGCAAAGCAGGTGCTCTACCAGCCCACAACCCCAGTATCAACATTGTTGGCTACCCTAACTTCCTCTGTAGGTTGTCAATTAAATATAAAAACAGTTATGGCACAGATAATTGCCATTTTCAGGACACTGTGTGTCTATTTTGTGTTCCGTACAAACACTAGTAGAACTTTACAGAAAAGGAGTCTTTGTCAGTGACAATGCATGACAAAAACCAATGGTTTAAACATACAAAGGTGTCTGACAGTCCATCAATTTGCCCTTTTTATGCTGATAAACTCTCTCTCTCTCTCTCTCTCTCTCTCTCTCTCTCTCTCTCTCTCTCTTTCTCTCTCTCCCAGATTTTAATCAGTAGCCTGGTTTGCATGTACCTTGTACCACTGCAGAAACTTACCTACTTGGATTCTTTATGCCCCATGAAATCAACTCTTTGGAGCCTCAAGGAAACATTTCACTGTCTTGTTTTATCTCATGCTCTATTCACATTAGCATAAAGGCTTTTAATTGCATTATATTTCTGATTAGAGTCAGCAAAGGTGGCATTCTCTCTGAGGAAATTGCCTGCAAGACTGGAGGCAGAGGATCCAATGAGACAATGTCTGAAGAGGGAAAGGTGGCTGAGAAACTGGAGAACCTCAGTTACCTCTCCCCTACATAATGGATGTCCACTGGGCTATCCATAAATTTATTCAGACTTAAATATGTAGAATGTTCTTCTTTGGATTTATTTTCTTTTTTAAACATCATAAAACTATTAGGTTGTATTATGTCATCTTTTAATAAAATTTGTTTCTTTTGATTCCCGATCTCTACTCCTTCTCTTCTATGCTCCTGCCCTACTGTAGATCCTTCCACCCTCAGTAGCTGGCTGTCTGATTTCATATCACATGTGTTCTACAGGTCCCAGTACTTTTTCTCCAGTCCTATTGTCTTTGTAGCTTTATAGTCTGTACCCATTGTAACACCCACTCTTCTGCATACACACTGACAATGTAAGCTAGAATCCACATGTGAGATAGAACTGTGATTTTAATCTGAGTCTAAGTTACTTTGCTTAATATTCTATCCATTCTCCTTCAAGTTTTATGATTTCATTTTTCTTTACAATTGAATAAAACTCCATTGTGAATGTATTGTAAGTATTCCACAATCTCACTATCCTTTCACCCACTGACAGGTGTCTGCACTGCCTCCACTTCCTTATTATTCTGAATAATGCCATGAAAAAATTAAATACTAATCTACCATATGACACAGCTATACTACTTCTGGGAACACACCCAAAAGACTCTAAATCCCACTGCAGGAAGTCTTACACACGTGTTTTTATCTGAGTTTTATTAGTAGCCAAATATATGCTCCCATGAACATTTAGAAAAGGATGTAGAACAGAAAGGTAAATAGATAAATATAATATTAGGGGCAGAAAAGAAATGAACATTCCCAAGCTTAATGCAATGATAGCACCATAAATACAATCCAGCTATCAAGCAGAGAATGCAGGAATGCTCACCTAGCATCATGAGGTTCAGAATTTGATTCCTAGCAAAATAAAAATGATTTAAAAGTAAGTCAAATGACTTATACATGTGACCATATGTATATATGATAACATGATTATGTATAAAAATGGCAAAAACTCTGACACAAGTTGAATTAAACTTTTAATGCTTTCATAATGTATTTCATAGTCAAACATTCACACATTAATCTAGGCACAGATAAAGCATGAACAGCACATTCAGATAACTGGTATAAAAAGAAATTCACTCTATGAATGTTGAATAAAGACATAAGAAAACACATTCTCCTTGTTACTGAAAAATGTATGGACTAAGATAACATTCTTACCTTTCGAAACTGAGAAAACAAGTTTCCTAATCTTTTCAGAGAACAAAGCATTCGCACCTACATTTCAAAATTATCCCCAGCAATTAGACAAGGAAAAGAAATGTAAAGCAAGTGATGGAGAAGGAAGAAGAAAAGATGTCTTTATGCGAAAATGACATCTTTTCACACAGAGAAAATGCCGAGGAATCCATCACTGAAAGCTGTTAAGGCTAATAAAGCAGATTCAGCAAGGTTACAAAAATGGAAACAAAAATACGCAGTCCTGAAAAAATTTTACGAATAAAATTAGATTCAAAGTAACATCAAAATACATATAAATGAAATGCATGTGATGAGTTTGGTAAGAGAAGCATATGATTTATGAAATGCAAAATACTGCTGAATAATTAAATAGTCCTGATTAAAATAGAAAAATAATGTCCATGGATTCAAGATGTAATATTGATAAAACAGTTTTGATCCCAAAATTGATCTAAGATTCAACAAAAATCCTTGACAAGTATTGACTTTTGTGCAAGAATTGATGCATTTATTCTAAAGTTTATGGGGAAACTCTTGCAACCTAGCAGTGCAAAATAAATAAATGAAGTGTTTTAAATAAAGAGCAAATGTGAAGAGTTCACAGTGTCATTGCTATAAAACTGAAGCTATCAAGACAGAGCCATACTGACCTAAGGAAATCCATAAAGATCAATGTGCTAGAATTGTTTCCAATTTTATTCTTTCTATCAATAGGCAATCAATTTTTGACAAGAGCATGCACAGAGGCTATATCTGCCTGTATCCCATTTAGGAATCATGCCCACATTCTCTCTAGATGCCATTTCAAGACATATACAAATCCCTTTATACAAATAACAAAATGCACCAGAAGTCATCTCACATATGTAGATTGTTGTTGATCAACAAGTCCAACCACTGCATGAAAACACATAGAATGCTGTAAACAACCACCAGGGAAAAGGAAAATAAACAGTATTGGTTCTATAGAAAGATAGGAATCCAACAACATAGCAAAATTTAAAAGCTAACAAAGGATATGGCTCAGTAGGTAAAAGGTTCTTGCCACAAACCTAAGTTTAATCCCCAAAGCCCACGTGGTAGATGGAAAGAACTGACTCCTGCTGTTATTGTGAGACTCCAAACAGCAAGAGTGCCGATGTCTCTGACTCATTTGCTTCAGCTTGGGACCTTTTTCCTTGTACTGGGTTGCCTTGTTCAGCCTTAATATGAGGGCTTGTGCCCAGTCCTATTGTATCTTGTTAAGCCATGTTTGGTGGATATCCCTGAGAGGCCTGCTCTTTGTTTGAAGCAAATTGGAGGAGTGAATCTGGGGTGACAGGAGAGGTGAGGAGGGGGTTCAACTGGGAGGAGTGGATGGTGAGAAACCGCAGTAGGGATGTAATGTATGATTGAAGAATAAAAATTTCAAAAAACCAAAACTGACTCCAGCAAATTGTCCTCTGACCTTCATATGTGTGCTGTAGCATATGTGCGTGCACACACACACATATACATGTGTATAAATTTCAAATTCAATGGTCAAACAATTTCAACAGTAATTACAAACATTAGTTCAATGCTTTCTTTTTCCATATAGTGAATATTTTGCTTATTTATTTAATAAAAATGGGCTTTTCATCCTATATGTTTCAGATACAACATTAGATACTCAGAACATAAAGAGGAATATTAGTCAGTACCTACCTTTCATAGGCTCACAGTTTATTCAGAACTATAGAATTTTCTAGCTAAACAGATACTAATTTCTACCTATATTAAGAATTGAATGTTATGATTGTTTCTAAGACTATGATAATACTTAGAATCTAGTTACTAATTTAAGAAATATACCATCTTATATAAGAATCTAAGAACAAGTAATTCAGACAGGAAGAGAGGGAGAAGAGAAGAGGGAGGGAGTGAAGAAGGAAGGAAGGGAGTGATAGGAAAAGGAAGAGGTAAGTAAAGAAGAAGGGATAAGGGAAAGGAATAAATATGGAGGGGAGAGGCATGAAAGGAGGAGGGAGGAAGGAAGGAAGGACAGATAAAATATATGCAAATAACCAGAATGAACTGTGTAGATGCACTCTAGCATCTTTAAGGGAATTCGTGGGCTTACACAGGATGGCATGGTCAGTTTCATAGAACAAAGAGCATTCAAGGAATTTGAACTTAGTCTCACAGTAATGGTAAGCCTAAGATCTAGAGAGCATGCTCTGCCTTCTGCTGTGTTCCAGAGAAAAGAAATTCCATGGACTTGATGTCACAATGAGTTCAAGTGACATTATTGTACCCTGTAAAAAAATTATAGCAGCTATTAGAAAGATTTTTTTCATAAGCTTTATTTGTGGTTGTAAACTAAACAGATGCTTATAAAAAATGGCCACTTAAAATGTGAGTTTTATGAATGTTTACAGTGAGCAAAGCTAAAGGATTAACAAGCCTAAGATGAAGGTGTTATAGACAGAATGAGAAATTAACGCAGTGTTTTAAATATATGGAAAACCTTCTGTATTTACAAAATACAAAGAACTAACAAGAGACTGCTTTTTATTAAGTTTTACAATGGAAATCAAAAATTGAGACGTGTACTACAAAACGTGAGAGCCAAAATATTACTTAGTGACTTTTAGTGATCCAAAGCTCAGCAGAGCTGTATGGCAGTTGCCTGGAGTCTTGTGTGCGGCAGGCCTCCTGCCTTTCTAGTTCTCACACCTTGTCTGATACTGGGTGAGAAACTCCGCTTCCTATCTCAAGCCAATATCATTTTAAATTCATTTTAACATAGGGAATCCCCTGTGTGTACTAGTCACACACTGACATACTCCCCATTAATATGAAGTGTGATTCTCAGGTCTTCGGATCATGCACAATGACTATGCAGAGTTTTTTCATAGGCAGAATCACTGGGCAAAACAGTCATGGTGGTGTTAGCATATAAGACTCATCCAGTCTCTAATCTAGCATCCATATTGTGCCATCAATCAACGCCTTAAGCTCATAACTGGATCAGTTCCTTAAGTTTAAAATGGAGGAAAATTGTGGTCAACTCTGAAGGCCACGGTTAGGTTTTCTTACTCCTTACTCTAGATAAGATGTCATATATTCTTAAACCAGTAATGACATTCATGGGACAAGAATGTCTCCTACATCTACATGCTGAGGACATGAGACCCAGAAGGTAATAAATGCGGCTGGGTAATTGGCACTAAAATAAGTACTTCAAGTACTCAAGAGTATTTCATTTGGATGTAAAGACAACTCTGATTTTTTTTTAGAAAATAAAACCTATTTGAATCATTAAGTGACTTGTCAAAAGATATAATAGATAAATGGCAGAGGAAATATGAGAACTAGTATAAAAAATGGGTTTCTGGACAATTAGGAAAATTCTGCCTCACTAAGTAGAGTTGGTTTTAGTGTCAGTACTTTGCCTGTCCTGGGCTGTGTGTTATCATTGAGGAAATGGCTGATTACAGGAAGAGCTTCAGGGTAGAATTCAAATCATCACATAATGGCTAAGCAACAGAAAGCACTATACTTGCCATAAGCAGATACTCTCTATACTCTCAGTAACACTATGCAGTATATTCTGTGTAGATTTATCTGAAATGATGCCACGAGTAAAGAATAGTGACAGTGTCTATGGTCACTACTGTTTTAAGAAGTCCCTTAAAGGAGGGTTGATACATATAAAAGTCCACCTCAAGAATGTCACAAATATGACTGCCCCAGTCTTCTCCCACTTGGTCTGAGCCCCACCATTATCCTTACTTCAAACTTCTCAGGATTCCCTTCTAGATTTAGTTTTTAGAAGGCTATTTCTCCCTCAAGAGAAAAGACTTTTATCAATAAAATAGTATATTAGAGAGGCAAGGAAGGAAAGAAGATGGCAGGGAGAAACAAGAGACAGAAACAGAGAGATACAGAGAGAATATAAGTTTAACAATTCCCCTACAGTGCTACACTCTGCAACCTCAGGTGTAATTGTTACCAGCTTAATATAGTCTTTATTTCCAGTAGAGAGATTAACATGCTCTCTCTCTCTCTGTGTGTCTCTGTGTCTCTGTCTCTGTCTCTCTCTGTCTCTCTCTCTCTCTCTCTCTCTCTCTCTCTCTCTCTCTCTCTCACACACACACACACACACACACACAACACTGCTTCAGGCATATTGATAACACTGGAAATTATTTGTAGTAGTGTAGAGAAAATAAAATTCAACTTATGAGAGTATGTTTGTTCCCACACTCAACTTTACACTTCTCTAAGAGTGATGGCAATAATGGACAGATACGGGCAAAATAATTTTCAGTGACTCTGTGTAGTTTATACCCCTAATTTTAAAAATAAATAAATATGAGAATATTCTAACTGTAAAGTATACCTATAATCTATATCAAAATTAGTGTGGTTATTTTCTAATGGCAGCATACTGTTAAAATTTATTTATCTTTCTATATATCTCTACAGGTACTAAAATAAGCATGTTTTATTTGAATAGCAAGAAATTAGTTCTGTAATAACATAGCAAATATTCAGTCAGCTTTTTGCACCTATTTAGCTGTCCTTCTTTCAGGTATTATGAGTAAAGAATTGGTTATCTTCTTCTGCTAGAGGGGTCTCCCAGACATGCTTATAGTTTTAATTCCTGGTCGAGAATGAAAGCTCATACAAAAAAAAAAAAAAAAAAAAAAAGAGTAGAATTATGTCAAGTGATGACACTCCATTAATACAATTTCTGCCTCAATCATCCTCACATCTAGCTCACAAACTCACAGGTTCTGTCTCTAAGATAACCCACAATAAATCAGACATTCAGTTTCTATAACTCATGTCCACCATGTATGGGGGAACAGAGGTAAAAGCTGCATTGCCACGCACATGCAGCCCTTCCACGAATGTTCAATGGAGGCCGCAAGAACTTTGCAAACTTCAGGCAAATGCAAGGGTTGAAAAAATAAGTGACATGATCTCTACATTCTTAAAAACAGAGTAAATCTATGAACTGGGCCGAGCCAATGTCACTATGATAGTGCAGGGCAACTTCTAGGTCAAGAGATGCTGTTGAGGTCCTCCTCCTCCTCCTCCTCCTCCTCCTCCTCCTCCTCCTCCTCCTCCTCCCTCCTCCTCCTCCTCCTCCTCCTCCTCCTCCTTCTTCTTCTTTTTCTTCCTTCTCGTCCTCCTCCTCCTTCTCCTCCTCTTCTCTCTCTCTCTCCATCTCTCTCTCCTCTTTTCCCCTTTAGTAATTTAATCAACAAAACTGTATCATATTCACATGAAACTGTATGACACAATAATTTAGAAGAGGCAGTACTTCTCTTTGGCCAGTGGACACAGTTCTTCTCAGTAGAAAAAAATTCAGTTAAGATTGCATTTGTAGGGAAGGAAAAAAATGACCCAGCTTCTTCTCTAAAATGAGAAGTATTGTTTCAAGGAATTCCATTTTCCTTTGTTCCCCTTTTTATATTCGAATGCTGGAGCCAGGACTAAAACCCTTAGATTTTTCTTTTATTTTTTTCAGGTGTCTGCATTTTAAAAGATTTTGTTTGTGTTAAGGCTTAGGTCACTGTAATTGGTATGTTTTAAGAAAAACATTACCTTTGAGTGACCTTTTAGGATTTAAAAGTGAAACTTTTAAATTGCAGGGGAAGAAAAGCATCCTCTCTGCTTGTCATATGCCAAGCCTCCAACCTTAAAGACAATGACATCTCACCTTTGAATGTCTTCCTACAGCAGCAAAAATGAGGTGAACCACAGTTATGTAGGACACAGTCCATTCAGATGAATTTTAAAGTTTCAGTAAAAAAAAAATACAGTTGGTCGAAGACAAACACACTGACGTAAATCAACACACCAAGGGCATTTCATAGATGTGGCAGAACTTTGGGTGGGCTTGACAGGAAGCAGGTCCCTACCTTCTATTCTTCCAGATCCTTAAACTGTGTTATAAGCTAAGCAACTCATTTCCAAGAGGCTAGAATAAAATCATACTGGCTATCATATATCAGGCCCACAAAGGACATCATCTGTTAATGATCATTTATTTCCAACTGCTTGAAGAATAATACTCAGTAATTATAACAAATGTAAGTCAAATAGTAATAGCATACTTTACATAGTACAGTAATTATAAGTTATGCCCATGAATTCAGGACAAGGGTCTTTTATGCTTGGTATTAAATCTGTTCTGCAATTTATTCTTAATGCCATTGCTGGTCTGAAGAAAGAAAGCTTGCCTAGAAGGGAGACTGGCCCTCCTTTCACATTTCCAATAAGTCATTTGAAGAAAACTGCTCTTTGCATGCTTTGGGAACACAATTACCACCAGAGACGTCGTAAACAAACATTCATTGCACTTACAGCTGCTTCTTTATAGCACAATGGAAAACGTATTGTTAAATTTAGACCATTTAAAAGGAATAAGTGCTCGGATTCCTGCATTCATTTAAAGTTTAATTGAAAAAAAAACTCATGCCTGAGCTATAATATTTTCTTATGAAAAGCTAGCTGCCAAGAGAAGAATCATGTAAGACTCCTCAGTCTAGCAGAAACTGGACCAACATTTCTCCATCTTTGGTTTTGATCTTTGGTGGGTGTGGGGATCTCGATGTTCAAACAGACATATTAAATAAAAATTTCATAATAACATAGGATGAAATAGAACCATTACCAATTAAATAAGTAAATAAATAATCTGAAGGAACCACCCAGAGTAATCAGTGGGTGCAGATCCTGTGAGGGACAACTGGTGTCCCCTGAGAACTTCTGAGGGCCCAGGAAGCTGTATTAACTCTGACACTAATTGGTATACCAATGATACATAGGCATACTTCTAGTCTAGAAGGAAAAACACTTATATGCAAATTAAACACAAAGGAAGAAAATTCAAATTTCAAAGAGAAGAAGATTCCTCGTGAACTCCAATCTCTGCAGCCATTTTAAGCAGTTTTGCTACCTCCAGTAGTGTGACTCCTTCTTATTTTCACATGTAGTAAATAGCAAACAAGCCTTCTGATTAGGTGCAAATATCACCTCCTTCAGGAAGCACCAACCCCATGCTGTTTGCTCCCCCTGGCCCCAGTCTTCCATTACTTATCCCTGTCCTACTTACTTAAAACCTTTTATTTGCCTTGAGCCTCTGGTGAAGAGTATTTTGTAGATATATCCACTAGGTCTGGGCTCCACAGCTCTGTATTTTGATTGGTTGTAGTTTTCTATACTGGCCTCCTTCTGTTGCAAAAGGGTGCATTGGTTCCTTGGTGAGCGGGAAAGACTACATGTATCTGTGGATATAAGGACAAATGTTTATAAACTGCTGGTAAAGATTATGCTGCTTTAGCAAATTAGTGGTTCTAGATTCTCCTCCAACAACCTTGTATTAACCAACACTGAGGATTTGGAGAGGTCTCCAGTACCAGGTAACTCGACTTCTGTTGAAGGAGGTCTTAAGCCCAATTAGAGAGCTACTGATGACTACAAGGTATGTGTTCCTCCTCCCTATGCAAAGAAGTACGGGTTACTGAAGAAAGCTGGGAATGGGAGAGGTGGTCCTCCCCAGGGAAGAACATGGCAATCAGATGTCTAGTGCTTAATAGCCCAAAAACCTAATATGTACTGAATAGGTTCTGTTTAGAAATATATGTGTGTATATATATAAATATTCATGAATAACAATTAGTAAAAAATGAAAAGAGGCCATGCATTTGAAGGAGGGGTATATGGGAAGGGCTGAGGGAAGAAGAGTAAGGGAGAAATATTGTAATTATAATCTCAAATCAATCCCCTTACCTTTTTCTGTTGGAACCGATAGCATAGTTCACTGTGTCTCTCACTTCTGTCTGTACTGACCCCTTCTCAGAGAGGAAAGTCAGGAGCCAGCACCCTTGCTTCCCATCACACACAAGTGTTGGTGTTGACCACAGTGGCTGGCAGGCACAGGAGCCCAGCACAGATTGCTTTTATTAACAATGGCCCTGGTTCTGGCTGTTTATTCTTCCTCTCAGAGACGAGCTTTGGGACTAGCGTGAAAGGATGAGCATGCTGGCACAGGCCAAGATCACCCAGGTAAGAGGAGAAAACAGCTTCCCTATGATTCCTTAGTCTTTTGGCAGGCCCATCTCATCTTTTCTGCTTTCTCTGTCCTTTATCTATCTAATTTAATCTATGTGTCAGGGTTGATTACTAAATTCCATGAACAATTTTCATGTTTATTTTATTTTATTTTATTTTGAGATAGAGTCTCACTGTGTTGCACTGCCTGGTCTGGAACTTGCTATGTAGACCAGACTGGCCACAAACTCAGAGGTCTGCCTGCTTCTGCCTCCCGAGTGTTGAAAGTAAGGAAATCCACGCCCCCCCCCCCACCTAACTCCACATTACTCATTTTATCTTTAACTGAGAAACAATAATGGTAAATACTCATGGAATCTGTACAATATTTTGATAGATGTTTACATTGAAGAATGATTAAAACAAGGAAAAGAAATAGCCTCTTGCCTCTCACTTGCCTTTTCTGTTGAAAAATGCTTGAAATCTATTTTCAATATTTCTGCAACACACAGCATTCTTATCCTAATCATTATTCTAGGCAACAGATCACTAAAGCCCATTGCTCTAATGTGACTGAATAAAGGGTGTTTAAACTGCCTTATTTAATATTCTCAGTAAGAGATGGATTTCATGATTGTTCATGGAACGTGTTTTTCTGAGAGTAACTGCTGAAGTCTCAGACACATGGCTTCCAGGGGCAGTGTGAGATATGTACTGGGCAGACCTTCTCATGGCACTGTACTTTGTATCTTGCCCCCAGTAACATGATGATTAAAAATGCCTGCTATGATCTGGTAAGAACAAGGAGTTGGTCATCGTGAATTAAGGCATCTATTGATGTCAGTGACTGAATGTGGTGAGGATGTGCCTGACATTGTATAGATGAGACACGTTCCTTGAGTGGAGGCCCTGCTTAGATTGGAGGATTTCAACTCTCTTGCACACTCCAGATTCCCATGTTTCATAATTCACCAATCAATGTTTATTAAATATGTGGTTGATATATCTGTTTAACATTGAGTAACCAGTCTCCAAGTGAGTAAATGAATGGTGGTGGCTTGCCAGTGGTTCTCCTCTTTTTCATTTGACTAGAAGAACAAACTTCACAAAAGAAAGTGCCATGGACGGGGGATGAGGATGAGAAAGCTCTGTGGTCTCCACTCTGTGGTTCCTAGACATTCACTGATGTTCCCCATGCAATGAAGGGGGAAATTGTGCTGTCTTGATTTTAACCTGGATGTGCCTTTAAAGAATTGGATACATAACTGGACTCATGTGGTTTTTTGCAAATATTTCTAGTATTTGTGTCACTAGAAGGAAAGAAGGAAGGAAGGGAGAACAGAAAAAGTCAGATAAACTGGCATTATGTATATTCGTGAAAGGAATAAGAAACATAAAATTAACTACAAGATGATAATGTGGCCAATTCATTTTGGGGATCTAGCTGAATTCATCTGGTTTATGCTGACAATATGGTTTTCTATTGCACATTGCCACATCACCTCCTGTTGCTAGGGGGATATATATGGAATTTTAAAATTAAATGAGTTTCATGATTTACTCAGTGAAGAGGGTATAGCAACTATAATGATCATGTCCAAATAAACTTTAAGAAACAGATCTGAGAAGAGAAATCAAAAGAGCTACAAGGCTTCTCTATTAGGAAATTACCAAAATTAATAAGCAATTAAATGGCATTATGAACATAGAGAGCACAGGCAAAATTCTCAATATTGTTATTTTTGATGGCCTATACTTACCATCAAAATATCAGGGTAAAAATCAAACCCTGAGCTTGTGTTCTGAACACTGGGAGTGCATGGTCACATTCCAGCACTCAGAAGTGGCTATTCATGTGTACTATATGACTGACTACCTGCTTAGGCTTTTCATAAACACTAAAGAACTTTACAGACTCACAGCCCAAGCTGGGCTTAAGATCAGAGGTATTGGAACTACAGGCATGTGACGCTATGCCCAATTGGGGTCTGGGAGACAGGAGGACCACCCTGAGTTCAAAGCCAGCTGGGTTGAGAAAGTAAGTTCTAGGCCAGTTTAACTGGCAGCATTGTATGACCCGTTCTCAAATTCAGACCCTAAATATTTGATATTATCTAAACTATCTCTGTTGTGCCCAAATTCTGAACCCTAAAATCACCAAGAGATCCATTCCGATGTAAAAGCAAAGAGGTTTTTTTAAAAAAAAAAAAATTATTTAATGAGTTAACTGTCTTTAACTTGGTCTTTCCATCCATTCATCACAGTGGATGGTGTGAGAAGGATCCAAAGGGGAACTTATTGGGTGGAGAAAGGAGAGTGTTTAGAGGTCTGCAACAGTCTCTGGATTGGTGTGCTTCCAAGCTTGGGTCTGTCCTGTTTTTATTGGTCAACTGGTTGCTATTGTAAGACCCCCAGAAGCTCAGGCCTCCAGGATTTCAGCCCAGGACCATGGTCACCCCAATCACCAGGCAGAGTCAAAAGCTTGATGCAAACTGCATGAGGCTTTATTATAGTTGTTTAATGAGCTAACCCATGTTTTCTCGGGCCTTCCATCCATCCACCACGGCGGATGGCTAGGAAAGACAGCTCGAAGTGTCTGCATAGAGATCTTATAGGGCAGCATAAGAGGAGTGTCTAGGGGCACGCACAGGCTCAGGATTGGTGTGCATCCAGGCTTGGAGTACTTGCCCTGTGTTGATTGGTCAACTGATTGTTATGGCCCATAGGCCCTCCTAGGGTGGTTGCTATGCTCTGAGCATCATTGCTGTGTACTTGTTCATAAAACACACCCAGAACCGTAAAGCATAGCACCACCAGCTAACTTCTGATTGGTTCCTTGCCACAAGGCAGGCATCAAACTTCCTAGTGACTAAGACAAGATCAGACAAGCACGTGTTCAGTTGTTATGGCTGCCGAGATAGGGAGCTGGTCCCTTCACTATGACATATAGTCCCTCCCAAGGCGGTTGCCATGCTCTGCAAGTCACTGGTAAAGCACCATAAAGCACATCCAGAGCTCGCCAGCTGACTTCTGATTGGTTCCTTGCCACATGGAGGGTATCCGACCTAGGGTACCTCAAGGTCAGAAGGCTGGAAACCAAGCACACGTGCTGAGTCAGGGGCCTTTGTCTTGCTAGGCCTTTTCTATAGCCTGTCATGGCTGCTAAAGTATGGGCCGGGAGAGGGTCTGGTCCCTTCATCCACATTTAATCTGGAAATTTATGGATTACACTAGCTATGTGTCTATCTAGAGACTGACAAAAGGCTTCATGAAGCTTCATTTCTGCAACTATCCTTCACAGTTTGTGAGTGACTAAAATTAGACTTCATGTGGTTAAAAGATTTGCAGGAAGTGTAGTGGGCCAGCAAACTGTTTTAGGTAAAAAGAGGGGAGTGTGTCAGGACCCGTCTTTGTGGAGCTTCAATGGGATCCAACCGACTTGCCCAGTTCGTACCAGAGAGGGGGAGTATGGATTGAGAAATGTCAGGTGAAGACTCTAAGAAAAAGACAGAGACACAGGATAGAGTCGCAAGGGCAATCCAGTGAATACTGGACGCCCCAAGTTTCTTCTTCAACATTCGTAAAGTACTCCAACCAAAAGGGGGACATGGTGAAAGACATCTTTATCATGTATAAGGAGCAAACAGACTTTCTTCCCTTAATTCTACAAACATTTAATAACCATACCTTAGACTCAATTTCCTGTTATCTAGTGTTGAGGGTCAAGAGTAACCACACCTCAGACCAAGTCTGTTGTTATTTAGATAAGACATCCTCTGCCAACATGAAAACATCCTATAGCAGCCACACCTTAACCCTTTAGGTCTTTTGACTCATTATGGACAGTTTTGAACTCTCTGACCTTGAGCCAAGATGAAACAGAGACATCTTTATAGACCCCAACAGGAGTGGCCATAACAGAATGCATGGCAGAGTTAGGGAGGAAAGGGAAGGGGCATAAATGCTATAATTACATTATAATTTCAAAAGGTGGGGAGCTATTGGTTTTCTCTAAGAATGTCTATGAAGACTTAGGCACAGTACCTCACCATCTGCATGCAACTTGTCTCTTAATCCCTGCCTGGACATTCATTCCCAAACACTACACCACATTTTAAAACACTATTTGGTTCCTTTTCCCAATGGCTGCTTTATGAATAAGATAAAAATCATGGGTGAAGAGCACTTTGAGTGCCACCTCAAATCACCAATGGTTGTTTACAATTAACCGTGTTGATAGCATACTTATTGGAAGAGTCAATAAAGAGTTTTCATTCATCTAAAAACAAAAACAAAACCAACACCAAGAACAATAAAACTAAACAACAGAGATGCAGTTGTCCCCCCAGTGTAATCAGAGACTCCCAAGGCCTCCTGTGGGTTGAGCCAGTAAAGTGCTCACTGTGTAAGCACAAGGACATGAGTTCAATTCACAGAACCCGAGTAAACACTGGAAGTGGTGGTGTATGCTTGTAATCCTACAGCTGTGGATGTGCAGATAGCAAGATCCCTGGGGATCAGTGACTCTTTCCTAGACTAATCCTGGAGCCACAAGCCAGTGAGAGAACCCTCTGCTGTATACACACATGTTCACACACATATACCCAAACCTGCACACAGAGATCACACACACACACACACACACTTAAAAAACAGGCAGTGAAAACAGGGTTTATTTTGGAACAGAATTGGAGATATGTGAAATTATATATATATATATATATATATATATATATATATATATATATGCTAAGGTGAGGCTCTTCAGACTCATAGGTAAGCAGTACAGATATTATAGTTTTCCAGAAGGCAATATAAATCATTAGACAAGTGTGAGTAACACAGCGATTAAAATCACAGAAACTGACTTTAAGTCATATTATTTGGTAATTAATAACCTAGATACGAAAAATTTAAAGTGGACTTAAATTCAAGTTTACATAACAATGTAAAGTGATAAATGCAGGGTGATTCACCTGCATTACATAGCATTTCCATTTTAAGTGCATCTTTAGCCTTTCACAATCATTCTTTTAAAGATCCCCTGTGATCACTTTGTTTTGGTTCTATGTGCAAATTACCCTTTTTCTAACATGATACACTAGTGAGAGAGATGGGACACCATCTAATCATCCCCAAACCAAACAGCATAAAGCAGCTTTGAATTACCATTTGCAGTCCCTGTGAGTCAGTAGTCTAGGTTCTCTGGGTTGCTTTTCAACACTGTCCAAGATCTTGTCTTGGTCTTATGAAGGTGACAGTCACGTTTGGTGGTCACCAAACACAACTAGGATATGATCCACTTTTGGCTTCTCTTGGGTTGTTGGTAGAATTCATTCACCTATAGTTACAGAATTCCTTGAAGCTTGCTTTTCAACACTGTCCAAGATCTTGTCTTACATGATTGTAGTGATACTTAGTTTGTGTTCTGACAAATGAAGCTTGCCTGGAGATCAGAGGGCAGAGCTAGCCACATAGAGTTCTGGAAGTCTGTACAGAGAGGAGACAGGAAGTGACAACATGGCACAGAGAGATAAGTGATAAGGTGGGGTGTAGATAGTATCTTAGCCTTTCGGTGTGATTTGGAGAAGTAAGAAGTGACTGTGACTGCTCCTCTGCTTCTCTGATCTTTCAGCATTTACCTCGCTATCTGGGTATGGGCTTTTCTTGATAAGACTAATTAGGATCACACTTCATATAGTTAATAAAAGTGTAAGTGATAACTGTTGCCTTTACCTTACAATGTAGATTAAAAGTAAATTAGTTTTAGCCAAATGGCAAGAAAGATAATCACATAAATTCAAAACCAGCAGAAATAGGGCTCTGGAGATTATCCATCCACCATGACCAATTCACCTAGTGAATTTTAAGCACTTTTGCATTGATTATTTATTGAAAGACAACAGATTTTCTCTTGCACACTTGCTTGCTCTTGCTTCTTTTCCTTTCCTTTCCCTCCCATCTCCTTCCTTCCCTGTGGCTCTAGGTAGGAGACCCCAACAGAGGCATTGCACCTGGCCTAACTAAAGTCAGAAGTCAACCAGTGGACCATCCTCTAACACCGGCAATACAAAGTTTTCAAATCAAGTAGGGACCAAGAGGGTATCCTCAGAAGTAGAAAATTCAAGTTCTATTTCCTCAGTCCTTGGTCTCCACAATTAACTTTTTGCTGTCTTACAAAACTGGACCTACTAGGTGGTTGTAACCTCCAAGGTCTCCAAGGTCTGATTTTCTTCACTGTTTCAATCAGACCAAAGGGATAACTAAAGATACCTCCTTCTACACATAAACTGACTAACCTGTCAGTCTTTAATCTGGGGCTATGGAAATAAACTCATTAGATCTAGTGCTGGGAAGATCCAGATCTGGTTCAGTTGGTGCAGGACTTGCTTTGTCTGTGTGCCCAAGTAAATGAATAAATCTAGTACAATGACATCATTAGTCTCTAGCAAAGTAGAATATAATACCTCTGAGGTGAGCCCTCCTGCAATCTCTCCACATGTTTAAAATAGTTTATAATGATAATCTATCTATTCACTTTCTTCTCAATAAACTATCAATATTTATCTGTGCCACAGAAAATTGAAATTTTTAAACAGTTTTGTTTCTCAGATGCTTTCACTGTGTCTAATTCAAAAGCAGTATTAATATTTAGAAAGTGCTGATGGTATTTTTAAATTCCATGTAGC
This sequence comes from Cricetulus griseus, assembly GCF_003668045.3. Classification (NCBI taxonomy): domain Eukaryota; kingdom Metazoa; phylum Chordata; class Mammalia; order Rodentia; family Cricetidae; genus Cricetulus; species Cricetulus griseus. Next base: position 226,168,849 of record NC_048596.1, read on the forward strand.
TTCCTATAGATACCAGAAATAAAAATACTATCCATTAATGCATAGAAACAGGGATAAGACAAATAAACAAAGTAAAAATGGAATATCAACCTCTAAAAGCAATACCTTTCTGCATTTCAAAATAATTCTATGTAAAACAATATCATAATCTTGACCTTTAAATGATACGTAGCCACTAGTATTTATTTTTAGAAATCCAAATCTAATAAAGACATTTTTCTTTTGGTAACATTGTCAATTTTATATTTCACACTTGAATAAAGAAACAAAAGGAAAAATGCACAAGCTTTGGAAGATGCAGGAATACACCCAGGGAAGCATCTTCCAAAGGAATAGAGGAGCTCCAAACTGGTCAGTTCTGTGATGCAAACTTTAGGAACTGCTATAAACTAAGCCTCATGAAGGGCTCTCAGAGGAACTGTTTTTGTTTGTGTGCCATGTTAAATGAGGAAAATAAATTGCCAAATAAAGACAGAATCATGAATTAGCCCAAGGGACAGCTAAGACATCTTTATGGAAAGAGAAAATTGATGAGTCCAGCCTTAGAGTATGAAGCTGAGGTTAAAGGGCACACGCTTGCCTCCTATTAACTAATCCTTAAAGACAAAAACAGATATGTTCCCCCCCCCCAAAAAAAAAAGAAAGAAAGAAAGAAGGAAGGAAGGAAAGAAATGCCACTTTTCACAAGATTAGCAAGGGTGAAGTGTGAGGCCAAGTCTTTATTGGAGTGGCTAATCTGTCAGACAAAAGCTAGACTTCCTGGAACCAGGGTCCCAAATATTAACAGGAATGACCCAACCTCTCACGTTTCCAAATTGACACTGCCCTGTAGTTGACAGTGTGTTCTAGATGAAATCTGAAAAAACAAATAATAAAAAAAATGCAGTAACCCTGGGGGAAAATGTACCCTTTCTGCTTTAGGAATATTCCAAAGACTTTTAATGATGAGTAGAGAGAGACCAATAATTGCAGAGCTAGCAAAGATTTAAAAAGCAAGCAATGGTTATGGGGAATAAAACAATGTTTTGATTTGTATGACTTGAAAACCCAATTTTTGTAAGACTTTCTTTCTCAACTTGTGGGTCTCGAACTTTTTTTCACAGGGTCTCCTAGCACCATCAGAAAACACATATATTTACATTACGGTTCATAACAGTACAAAATTATAGTTATGAAGTAGCAACAAAAGCACTTTGATGGTTGGGGGGTCACCACATCGTGAGGACCTGTATTAAAGGGTCACAGCATTAGGAAAGTTGAGAACCACTGCTCTAAGGAGATATATGTAAATGACACCAAAATCTTTGCTAACTTTTGACTAATAATGGCTTAAACCTTCATCTAATCTGCAGTCTTTCCAATGCTCTGAATTCAGAGTAACCATGTAAATAGGATATACTCACTAGGAATGGTGGCTCATATCCTTAATCCCAGAACTCAGGGGCTAAGGCAGGATTGTGAGTTCAAGGCCAGCCTGGTTACATATCAAAGCGACCATTTAGAATCAACAGGAAGACAGAGAAAAGAAAAGAAGAGGTAAGGAGAGGAGAGGAAAAACAGAAAGAATGAAAATTACATAAATTTCTCTTTAAAGTCACATACAGCAGTGTTTACCAGTTAGGAAATAGCCGTGGATAGTCCCTAAAACTTTCCCCAACAACATGCATTTTTCCAGATTATTCCACGGTTGCACAGCAACTGATGACACAGAATCGGAAGTCTGATCTGCATGGGCAGCTTACTGCACAGATGATTGCATTTTTTATTTTGGGAGAAGATAGATGAATTTCTTTCAGCGTATGAAGATCACACAGTAATAGTTAAACATGACTATGGCCTATGCCCTAGTTCCCTTTTGTTGCTCCACAAAACATTGACCAAAGCAACTTAGAGGAGGACAGGACTTACTTTGCTTACCCTCCGGGTTGACAGACCATCACTGAAGGACATGAAGGCAGGAACTTGAAGAAACAGCCATGGAGGAATGCTGCCTGGTTCCTGGTTATCTGGCTTTGTTATACATCTCAGGGCCACCAGCACAGGAAATGGTACAGTTCACAGTGGTTTGGATACCTCTATATCAATTAGCAATCAAGACAACCTCCCAAGATGGCTAATGTGATCTAGATAATTCCTAAGTTGTGACTCCATCCTCAGGTGACTCTAGGAGGTGTCCCAATGATAGTTAAAGCTAAGTAGAACAGCATTTATGTTGAACTAGATGGATTCACAGCCTTGATCTCTGTTTTTTTTTTCAAGACAGACACCATCTGATTTATTTGCCACTTTAAAGAACATTTTACAATAGTCATTCTGAACTTGCTCGTATTAGAGAAAACAATTTAGCAAATTTTCATGCAGTCATAACTCATCTTCAACAATTTTTAATGATTCCCCTGTTTGATACACCAGTCTCCACCAATCTCAGCTCTCCCTTCCAGCAAATGAAATAAAAGAGCTTTCATTTGCAATTCCAGCTTCCGGTTTAATACTACTAGTATCAAGATGCCTAAGTAGGATGAGACTCTCTCTGGAGTCAGGCATGAGCCTTTTTTGATGTGGCCTTTCCCCTGGGTCTTCCCATTTCCTGTGTTTTGGATTCACATCTCTATGTGGTAAATCTCAGTTTCATCCCTGAATTCATCCACAAACTAGTCCATTTTCAAATCACCTTCTCCATTGTGTTTTTATTTATTTATGTGTGAGAGTGAGTACATGAGTAGTGTGTGTGTGTGTGTGTGTGTGTGTGTCTGTGTGTGTGTGTGTGTGTGTGTGTGTGTGTGTGTGTGTGTGTATGCATGCGTGTTGTAAACATTCATGTGTGTGCAGGTGTACAGATGTGCATACTTATAGAAGCCAGAGGGGAATGCCAGGTATCTTGCTTTTTCATGCCCCATTATATTTGTTTTGTGACAGTTCCTCCTGGGAAGGCTTCTTGCCAGTCAGCTTCAGTGATCCTCCGATCTCTGCCCACCCCAGAGCAGGCTTTATAGACATGTGAGGCCAAAACTTGTGTGCCGGCTAGTTTTATGTCAATTTGACACAAGCTAGAATTCTCTGAAATGAAGTTACCTCAACTGAGAAAATGTCCCTGTAAGACCCCACTGCAGGGCATTGTCTAAGTGATTGATGAGGGAGGGTCCAGGTCATTGTGGGTAGTGCCAACCCTGAGCTGGTGGTCCTGGGTGCTACAGTAAAGCAGGTTGAACAAGCCATGATGACCATTATGGTAAGCAACATCTCTCCATAGTCTCTGCATCAGCTCTCACCTCCAGGTGGGGGCCCTGTGTGAGTTCCTACTCACACTGCTTTTGATGATAAACTGCTACATGAAACTTTGAGTGAAATAAACTTACTCTTTCCTCCCCAAGTTGCTTTTTGTCATGGTATTTCATCATAGCATCAGTAACCCTAGGACATCTTGTTTATTGTTGTCATTGTTTCTTATGTGGACTCTAGGATCCAAACCCAGATTCCTGTATTTGCATGGTAAAAGCTCTTTCCCACTGAAACATCTCATAGCCCCTCCAGTGGAAATAAAACTGTGTTTGAATTTAGTCAAACTCCTGGTATTCCTGCAGAAATCAAATGTTATCTAAAATTCTCTCTGTGTGTGCCAGGGATCCTCTCTAAGACTCAGACCAATAAATAATGTTTCTCATCTTTTCTTTCCACACCCACTTAACAACCCTCCCTCAAGGAACCATTTCCTTGCATGTAGAGGAAACATGTCCACGGTGAACAAACAGAATGAAAGCCTTGATCTCTATTTTCTAAATGATAGTCAGCTATGTAAGAGTCATCAGAACAACTGTTGGCTACAAATAACAAGATACAGAGCTCCCATAGGGCTGGAGAGATGGCTCAGTGGTTGAGAAAAATTGCTGATATTGCAAGGACACTTGTGAACACCACAATTACCAGGAACAGGTGCTCTCTTTTCCCAGCATCAGTTCCTATAGGCTGTTTTTTTTTTCCTTTTCAGTTTTTTATTATTTTTAATTACTCATATTTACATATCTATCCCTCCATTCCCTCCCTCCATCCTCCCATGCTCCCCACCGAACCCACCCCCAACTCCTCCCCAAAGATTGTGAGGCCTTCTACCAAGGACCTTCAAGGTCTGTCATATTATTTGGGGAAGGGTCTAGACCCTCCTTGCTGTATCTGGGCTGCAATAGTATCCCTCTATAGGGAATGGGCTCCCAAAGTCCATTTGTGCTCTAGGGATAAAGACTGGCTCCACTGTTAGAGGACCTATAGACTGTCTTGTACTCCTTCCAGATACCCACATTCAGAGGGGTTGGCTTGGTCCAATGCTGTTTCCCCAGCTTTATGACTAGGGTCTCCATTCTATCAGTAGGTCCACTGTTTCTGCAGGTCTCACCACCCCTGTCTTGGCTCCTTTGTTCAACCCTTCTCTCTTTCCACAACTGAATTCCAGTAGTGTGGTTCAGTGCTTAGCTGTGAGTATCTGTTTCTGCTTCCAACAGCAACTGGATAAAGACTCTCCTTCCTCTCCCTGTCCCTGGGCTCCAATTTGGTCAGGGGTTCTTGTCCCCATCCCCTTCTAATGGGACTATGCAATCTTCTCTTGGGGTCCTCCTTGTTTCCTAGCTCTTCTGGCAGTGTGGAATGTAGGCTAGTGATCATTTGTTGTATGTCTAAAAATCAAAAATGAGGGAGTACACACCATGTTTATCTTCTTGTGATTGGGTTACCTCACTGAGGATAGTTTCTTCTAGTTCCATCCATTTGCCTTCGAATTATAAGATTCCATTGTTTTTTTTTTCCCCTGAGTAGTACTCCATTGTGTAAATATACCACATTTTCTCTATCCATTCTTCAGTTGAGGGGCATCTAGGTTGTTTCCAGGTTCTGGCTATTACAAATAATGCTGCTATGAACATAGTTGAACATATGCCCTTATTGTATGAGTGTGCATTCTTTGGGTATATGCCCAAGAGAGGGATTGCTGGATCTTGAGGTAGACTGATTCCCATTTTCTTGAGGAACTGCCGTACTGATTTCCAAAGTGGTTGTACAAGTTTGCACTCCCACCAACAATGGAGGAGAGTTCTTTCTCCACATCCTCTCCAGCATAGATTGTCATTGGTGTTATTGATTTTAGCCATTCTGACAGGAGTAAGATGGTATCTAAAAGTCATTTGAGTTGCATTTCCCTGATGGCTAAAGATGTTGAGCACTTTCTCAAGTGTCTTTCAGTAATTTTGGATTTCTCTGTTGAGAATTCTCTATTAAGTTCTGCACTCCATCTTTGAATTGCATTGTTTGGTGTTTTGGTGGCTAGCTTCTTGAGTTCATTGTATATTTTGGTCATTAGCCCTCTGTCAGATGTGGGGTTGGTGAATATCTTTTCCCATTCTGTGGGCTGGCGTTTTGTCTTGCTGACTGTGTCCTTTGCTTTAGAGAAGCTTCTCAGTTTCAGGAGATCAAATTAATTAATTGTCCATCTCAAAGTTTGAGCTACTGGTGTTATGTTCAGAAAGTGATCTCCTGTACCAGTTTCTTAAAGGGTTCCACCTACCTTCTCCTCTAGGAGGTTTAGTGTCACTGAATCCATTTGGACTTAAGTTAGTACATGGCAATAGATCTGGATCTATCTGCAGTCTTCTACATGTCCAAATACAGTTATGCCAACACCATTTGTTGAAGATGCTTTCTTTTTTCCATCGTATAGATTTAGTTTCTTGGTCAAATATCAGGTGTTCGTAGGTGTGTGGGTTAATATCAGGGTTTTCAATTTGATTCCATTGGTAAACCTGTCTATTTTTGTGCCAATGCCTAGCTGTTTTCAGAACTATGTCTCTATAATAAAGCTTGAAGAAAGGGATGGTGATGCCTCTGAAACTTCCTTTATTGTACAGGGTTGTTTTGGCTATCCTGGGTCTTTTGTTTCTCCATATAAAGTTGAGAATTGTTCTTTCAAGGTCTATGAAGAATTGTGTTGGGATTTTGATGTGGATTGCATTGAATCTGTAGATTGCTTTTGGCAAGATTGTCGTTTTTACTATGTTGATCCTACGTATCCAAGAGCATGGGAGATCTTTCCATTTTCTGGTATCTTCTTTAATTTCTTTCTTTAAAGACTCAAAGTTCTTACTATACAGGTCTTTCTCATTTTTGGTTAGTGTTACCCCAAGATATTGTATGTTGTTAGTTGCTATTGTAAAGGGTGATGTTTCTCTGATTTCTTCCTCAACACCTTTATCTTCTGTATATAGTAGGGCTACTGATTTCTTTGAGTTAATCTTGTAACCTGCCACTTTGCTGAAGGTGTTTATTAGCTGTAGTAATTCCCTGGTAGAGTTTTTAGGGTCAGTTATATAAACTATCATATCATCTGCAAATAGTGAAAGTTTGACTTCTGCCTTTCAAATTTGTATCCCCTTGATCTCCTTTTGTTGTCTGATTGCTCTAGCTAGGACTTCAAGTACAATATTGAAGAGATATGGAGAGAGTGGACAGTCTTTTCTTGTTCCTTATTTTAGAGGAATCGCCTTGAGTTTCTCTCCATTTAGTTTGATGTTGGCTGTTGGTTTGCTGTATAATGCTTTTGTCATATTTAGGTATGTTCCTGTTATTCCTGATGTCTCCAAGACCTTTATCATGAAGGGATGTTGGATTTTGTCAAAGGCTTTTTCAGCATCTAGCGAGATGATCATGTGGTTTTTCTTTTTCAGTTTGTTTATATGGTAGATTATGTTGATGGGTTTTCATATGTTGAACCATCCCTGCATTCCTGGGTTAGAGCCAACTTGATTATGGCAGATGATTTCTCTGATGTGTTTTTGGATTCAATTTGCCAGTATTTTCTTGAATATTTTTGTATTGATGTTCATGAGGGATATTGGTCTGTAATTCTCTCTCTCTTTTTTTTTGTCTTTGTGTGGCTTGGATACCAAGGTAATTGTAGCCTCATAAAAAGAGCTTGGCAATGTCCCTTCTGCTGCTATTGTGTGGAACAATTTGAGAAGTACTGGTGTTAGCTCTCCTTTGAATTTCTGGTAGAATTCTGCAGTCAATCCATCTGGCCCTGGGCTTTTTTTGGTTGGTAGATTTTTGATGACTGCTTCTATTTCATTAGGAGTTATAGGTCTGTTTAAATTGCTTATCTGTTTTTGGTTTAATTTTGATAATTGATATCTATCTAGAAAATTGTCCATTTCCTTTAGATTTTTTAATTTTGTGGAGTACAGGTTTTCAAAGTATGACCTGATGGTTCTCTGAATTTCTTCAGTGTCTGTTGTTATGTCCCCCTTTTCATTTCTGATTTTGTTAATCAGCATGCTCTCTCTCTGCCTTTTAATTAGTTTGAATAAAGGTTTGTCTATATCGTTGACTTTCTTGAAGAACCAACTCTTTGTTTCATTGAGTTTTTGTAGTGTTTTCCTAGTTTCTACTTTATTGATTTCAGCCCTCAGTTTGATTATTTCCTGGCATCTACTCCTCAGGGGAGTGTTTGCTTCCTTTTGTTCTAGAGCTTTCAGTTGTGCTGTTAATTCTCTAGTGTGACTATTCTCCAGTTTCTTCATGTGGGCATTTAGTGCTATGAACTTTCCTCTTAGCACTGCTTTCAAAGTGCCCCATAGGTTTGGGTATGTTGTGTCTTCATTCTCATTAAATTCTGGGAAATCTTTCATTTCTTTTTTATTTCTTCCTTGACCCAGGAATGGTTCAATTGCTCATTATTTAATTTCCATGAGTGTGTAGGGTTTCTGCAGTTTGTGTTGTTGTTGAATTCTAACTTTAAAGCATGGTGGTCTGATAAGATACAGGGGGTTATTCCATTTTTTTTGTATCTGTGTAGATTTTCTACTTTGCCTAGTATGTTGTCAATTTTAGAGAAGGTTCCATGTGGTGCTGAGAAGAAGGTATAGTATATTCTTTTGTGTTCCAGTGGAATGTTCTATAGAGATCTGTTAAAACCAATTGGGTCATAACATCTGTTAGTTCTTTTGTTTCTTTGTTAAGTTTCTGTCTGGTGGTCCTATCTAGTGATGAGAGTGGGGTGTTGAAGTCTCCTATTATAAGTGTGTGAGGTTTTATGTGTGATTTGAGCTTTAGTAAATGTTTCTTTTACAAATGTGGGTGACTTTGTATTTGGGGCATAGATGTTCAGGATTGAGACTTCATCTTGATGGACTTTTCTGTGGTAAGTATGAAATGCCCTTCTTCATCTCTTTTGATTGACTTTAGCTTGAAGTCTAATTTGTTAGATATTAGGATTGCTACACCAGCTTATTTCTTGGGTCCATTTGATTGGAAAATCTTTTCCCAACCCTTTATTCTGAGGTAATTTCTGTCTTTGATGTTAAGATGTGTTTCTTGTATGCAGCAAAAGGATGGATTCTGTCTTTGTATCCATTCTGTTAGCCTGTATCTTTTTATAGGCAAGTCAAGACCATTGACATTCAGGGATATTAATGACCATTGCTTCTTGTTTGTTTTCAATTTGTTGTTGGTGGTGCTATTGTTTGTGGATTTCCCCACCTTTTTTTTTTTTTTTTTTGGTGTTTGGTAAAGTGGGATCATCTATTCCCTATGGTTTTTTGAGTGTAGTTATCTTCATTACATTGGAGTTTTCCTTCCATTAATTTCTGTAGGGCTGGATTTGTGATATGTATTGCTTAAGTCTGCTTTTCTCGTGGAATATCTTGTTTTCTCCGTCTATAGTGATTGGAAGCTTTGCTGGATACAGTAGCCTGGGCTGACATCCATGTTCTCTTAGAGTTTGTAGAACATGTATCCATGATCTTCTGGCTTTCCAAGTTTCCATTGAGAAGTTGGGTGTAATTCTGATATGGATGCCTTTGTATGTTATTTGGCCTTTTTCTTTTGCTGCTCTTAGTATTTTTTTCTCTATTCTGTAAGTTTGGTGTTTTGATTATTATGTGGTGAGGGGACTTCTTTTTATGGTCCAATCTATTTGGTGTTCTGTAAGCTTCTTGTACTTTCATAGGCATATCCTTCTTCATGTTGGGGTATTTTTCTTCTATGATTTTGTTGAATGAGTTTTCTGTACCTTTGAGCTGAATTTCTTTGCCTTCTTCTATACCTATTATTCTTAGGTTTGGTCTTTTCATGGTGTCCCATATTTCCTGGATATTTTGTGTTAAGGATTTTGGGATTTGAGATTTTCTTTGGTAGATGACTGTATATCCTCTAATGAGATTATATCTTCAACACTTGAGATTCTTTCTTCCACCCCTTGTTTTTTTCTCAGCTTTCTTTAGATTCTTTAAGAGATTTGTTTATTTCTTGAATTTTTTGGTTTGTCTTTTCCTCCATTTCATGTAATTTTTTGCTTGTTTTTTCTGCTATTTCTTTAAGGGATTTTCTTGTTTCCTCTTTAATGGTCTGTATCATCTTCATAAGATAATTTTTAAGGTCCGTCTCTTTTTCATCCTCTGCATTGGGCTCTTCAGTTCTTGCTGGTGTGAGAGTCCCTAGATTCTGGTGGTGCCATATTGGCCTTTCTGTTGTTCAGTGTGTTCTTACTCTGTCATCTTCCCATCCATTCTTCCAGTGGGTACAGGTGGGGTCTCTTCCTCTCTCTGGTGGCAGGCGGAGGGCTCAGGCTCAGGCAGCAGGCTCAGGCTCAGGCAGCAGCTGGAGGGCAGAGGGTGGTGGGTGGACAAGGGTGAGGTGCGTCCAGACTCAGGGTGGACCTACCTGTCTGGGCAGGTCCACTCTTGACCCGGGGGCACTCATGCAGAAGCCAGCAGGGGTTGATGGGGTATGTTGGAGGCAAAGCAGCACCCAGACTCACCTCAGACTTGGGAGCCAGACAGAGGACAGAGGGCAGAGGGCGGACAGAGGTGAGGTGTGTCCTATAGGCGGTTTTACACTGTCCTGGTTCTTATTTTTGCAGTGTTTTAGTGTGTGTGTGTGTGTGTGTGTGTGTGTGTGTGGGTGTGTGTGTGTGTGTGTGTTATGCATGTGTGCACACATGCTTCCATGCAAGCACACAGGAGCATTTGTGTTTGGGTAATGCACATACATGTTTGTGTATGTAAGAGAACAACTACAGATCTCAATCTTTGTGTGCCATTTATGTGTTATTGGCTTCTTGGGTTTTTTGTTTGTTTTGTTTTGAGATAGGATTTCTCACTGCCCTAGAGATTACCATATAGACAGGTTTGGCTGGATAAAAAGCCCTTTCTCCGATGGGATTTTGTCTTTACCACCATGCTCAGCCTTTTGCAAAGGTTATGGAGATTTGGACTCATGCTCCCACAGCCAGCATTCTACAGACAATAACACATCCCCAGCCCTTTCCATTTTTAAAATTATGTGTATAATTACTTATAAAAGTGCCAACTCACTTGGCAGTTACTTCCATACAAACAAAACTGAAAGTCCATGTAATAAAAAGAAAACTATATCATTCATGTAATTTCTTACAAAATCATCTAAACTCTCAACATGATGACTCTTTAAATATTATTTTCAGTGTGTACTGAAAATGGAAATCCTTTGTCAATTACAGGAAAGTTATGTAAAAGGTTCAGTTTTTCAAAAACAATAAAGATATTTTTCAATTTCAAAATCATCTATTTTTGAAACCCACCCTTGTTAACTTTGAGTTGTATTCAGTGTGATACTTTGGCATTTAAAGGACTCATAGGTTGCATCTATTGTAAGAATCCTGTTAAATAAGCCAGAAATAGGGAGTACCAATAATCTTATTTTACTAATATGATAACCAATAAACATAAATTGTCCATTGAGACATATTTCTCAATAAAGGGAGAATGAGAGATAATGAAGCATATGTACATGATAGATCATCACCAAGAATGTAGTGTTTGAAATTGAAATTTGGAATTGGAAAGGAGATGTAAGATGAAAGAAAAAGACTCGGCTAATGAATTTTTCAGCCTATTCTTATGTTGCTAGTCTAGGAATGCTTCTATCAGCCTCTTGGTAGTCAATTAGCAGTGATAATACTAGCCTACTATGCACTATGAGGTCTCTAAACTTCCTGTGTGTCTGATAAGAAGCATGACTCAATATATAAAATCATCTCATTGTAAAGTAAACCTATTGGAAATCATGCACCAGTCTTCATCAATCACAAAACCCTGGTCTAACACAATATATTTTTACTTCACTTAATTATACTTAGCTGCTTTGTCTTGATTCATAAATGGCTATAATAAAGAATGTCCTCTGACTTCTTTGTCTGTATTAGGACAAACAAGAACACACACTCACCTGGCAGTGATGGCTCAATCCTTTAATCCCAGGACTTTGGAAGAATGGGGAGCTGGATCTCTGTGAGTTTAAGGCTAGCCTGGTCTACAGAGTTAAGCTCCAGGACAGGCTCCAAAGCTACACGGAAAAATCCCACTTTGAAAAAGAAACAAACAAAAAAAGAACACACACTCATTCACTCACTCTTACTCACTCTTAATTGAAATTGATGCACTGGTATTGTTTGACAAAGGTGATACATTGAAATACTTATTTACATCTGTTAAATAGTTTGGAAATGTCACTTGATAAACAAATTTTGAATTAATGAATCCAATAAACATGTACAAACACTACTTGAAAAAATAAAATGAATTCCAGGCCAGCAAAATTAGATAGTGGATGGATTATTATATACTAACAAGTCTGTAGGATGAACACAATGGCAAGATCTTACTCAGTTCCTGAGTAAGAAGAATGCTGTGGTTTGAATAGGTATGGTTCCCATAGATTCATACTGTTCAAATGCTTGACCTACAGGGGGTGGCACTATTTGAAAGTGTTATTGAGAGCCTGATAATATGATTTATCTTCTCATTTTATTAAAAAATAAAACTTGAGAGAAAATTTTAGGGAATAAAACTGAGATGATTACCTTTCTCTTTCTTCTTCCCAAATCAAAAGGACTGGATAGAAAGGGTTGTATGTTTTACCCCTCAGCTCCTATTCTTCCTCCTCCATATGCCCTTCTATCTTCCTCTGAGTACACAAGGGAATGCTCTAGGCTACTTACTACAGCCAGCTGAATGTCGACTTTGCCCTGTGAACTGAGGTCTGACTCTATTGGTGGTCTCAGAGCAATCAATGCAAGCAAATCTCCTCCAACATTTCCCCTTTTTTGTCTAAATAAAAAGGAAGTGATTTTTACTCTAACAGGTTAAAACTGCATGCAATAATAACAACTATCAGGTTCTGTCTAAATAGGAAAGGTATTAACTTAACAAAATGAAATTATATACAACAAGAACAAATATTAAGTAAGAGTTACATTCACAATGTCCAGTCCATTTGTAACTGTCAAATTCATAGGAAATACTCCATTATCTATCCTCTTGTGATAAGTCCAAAGTTTTATACCTAATTTACTTTTTATCATGAATAAGGAAAACTGTCACTATAACTATCTAGTCTTCAATCCCATCAAAACCTGAGAAGGATTTAATATTGCCTGAGTAAGCAGAAAGTGAAGAGCAAGCAACTTCCAAAATGATAAGAAATTACAGAAATAACTGGCTGCCTGGACAGTCACCCAAGGTTTGTCTACAGCCAGGGGACATCCATCTTTGGCCCACAGGCCCAAAATATTTGGCAGACATTTCTGTGAGTAACATTTGTCTAACTTCTGGATCTGATATCATTCTATTTACAGCTGAAGTTAATCTTTGTAAAAAAAAAAAATCAGTGAAGGTTTCTTTGTGGCCTTGTGTAACTTTAGCAAATGGCTCAGCTCTCTTTCCAGACTCTTCAACCCTGTCCCAAGAATTTAAAGCTGTTGTATGGTATAGGGCCAAGGTACGATGATCAAATGTAGACTGTTTTTTGAAATCAGCATTTTGGCCCTCACAGAGAGCTGGTCTTAGGAATGTCAATTCCTCTGTGTTGTTCTATGACCATGTTTTCTATTGTGACTGAGCACCAACTTCCAATATTGCTGTAACTAAATCTCTCAGTCTTGTACAATAATCCTGTTCCCAGTTGCCTGTGAATTTAGCATCTTCTTCACAAAGGGTACATGTATACCATACAAAATGACTACTCCCTTAAATTTCCTTAAATCTAACATTTCTATAAGATCCCAATTAACTTCTATATAGCTTTGTGGCTGCCTACCATCTGTTAGTCATTCTTGTTAGTAATTGGATAAATTAAGGTTGTTTAATAACCTTAGGCCACTCCTTTTTAGTTTCTTTATGAAATGGTGCTCTAAATCTTAGCAGTATAAATCTTATCAGTAATAAATCTTTTTAAAGCTAGTATTTTATCAATAGTAAGTCTTTCTAAGGCTTGTATCTTATCAATAGTAAGTCTTTCTAAGTTTTACATCTTAGCAGTCACATTATGCTATTTAGGACAGTTAGCAAACCACTTTTTAAAGGATAAAAATATGAATTACCAAACTGATAATAATTATGATCAACATTATGTCAATCCCAGATCAGGTGTTTATCCCTTCATTTATTTTTTTCCATTTCTAAGCCATCCGTAGTAGCAATAAACAGGGTCCTAACTTCCTTCATTGTCATATTTCCAATTCTTAACATATGAAAGATGTTCCCCTTTTAAAAATAAGTCAATTTATTTATTTAGTCATTTATTTCTAAGCCCTAATTCCCCCTTTAAGAATTGCCAGGTTTCTTACCAGATCTGTTGATGATGACAGCAGTGGCAGAGATGTGCTTGGATAACCAGCTGTGTCGATGGCACTCGGTTGTGGAGGGGTGCGTGACTTTGGTGTTCTACATGGTTGGGAGGAGGACACAGGTGATGCATTATTGATGGTAGTAACAGCAGCAAAGACAGGATCCAGGAGCAGGAGCCACAATGGATAGGGGCAGTGGTTTCACTGTCGATGGCTGTGGGGCTTAGCCAGGCAGCTGGACTAGATTTGCTTGACTTTGGCACTAATGCTGGCTGCTCTGGACTGGTCTGAGAGGGGAGCAGTGGGCTTGCTCTGCTCCATCCAGGTTTTTGTGCCAGCAATTCAGGGAGAGGGCGGGGTGGTCTGAGAAGCAGGTACAAGGGGAAAACAGGCAGAGATAGAAAAAGTCCACTTGGGTAAGATGCTTCATGGGAGGGCATTTGGTGGCTGTCTCAAGAAGCTGCAGAGCTGTGGATGGCACCAGCATTGAGAGGCTGACTCAGGAGGCTGCAAGACCTGCAGGTGACTTCACAGTTCATAGCAAAAAGAGACCTTGGCATGAAAAGCCAGTGACCTACAGTGGGGCAGAATCATACAGGGAAATGGCAGCATTGCCACTGTGTGGTTTGGCCACATATTGACACCAGATATTACAATTTCTTTTAACATTTTATTAAAAAATAAAACTCAAAAGTAAATATTAGGGAATAAACTTGGGAGATCCATGGAACCACAACAGAGACAACCACTCTCTTTGTCCAGATAGAAAAACTGTGGCCTTGTTGGAGTAGGTGTGGCTTTGTTGGAGGAAGTGTGTCACTGTGGAGGCAGGCTTTGAGGTCTCATATATACTCAAGCTATGCTCAGTGTGACAGACTCATGCTGCCTGCATAACAAGATGTAGAACCCCCAGCTCCTTCTCCAGCACCAAGTATGCCTGCATGCCACCATGTCCCACCATGATAATAGACTAAACCCCTGAAACTATAAGCCACTCCCTGTTAAAATATTTCTTTTATAAAAATTGCTCGGGTCATGGTGTCTCTTCAGAGTACTAGAAACCCTAACTATGACAAATAGCCAACATCTATTCAAAGGAGCTGAGTATGTAAGTCAGGCAATGATGTGCTCTGATTTCAGAAAAGACTACATTAGAGAAAGATCACTTCATTAGCACAAACCATAAACAATAAGAACATCTTGATGTCAGGTAGTACTGTAGTCCTATTGGTATAGTCTTGCCTAACACACACACACACACACACACACACAAAAAAAAAAAAAAAAAAAAAACCATGGGCTCTTTGTCTAGCAGTATTTAAAAATTTGGTATTGTGGTATATACCTATAATCCCAGGACATGGGAAGGAGAGGCAAGCAGATCCAAATTTCAACAACAATGACTGGAGAGACGGCACCATGTTAAAGAACACTTGCTGTTTTTGCAAAGGACTCAAGTTTGGCATTCACATGGGTTGCCTCACAAGCACCTAACTCCAGATCCAAGGATATCTGATGCCCTCTTCTGCCTTCCTTAGACAGTCATGTAGCATACAGACACACAGACATACATATGACACAAACATTTTTTCACAAAAATTTTAAAAACTTTAAAAAGTTCAATAACGTCCTGATGTCACACAAACCCTCCAATAAACATGGTGTATCAGAAAATGTCATATATCCATTCACTCAACAACATTCCTCTGAGTGTCCCCAAAATGCTGGAATTATGAAAGACAGTGTCAATAAGATTCTACAGCACAGACCACACCCATACTCATTAAGCTCTCACTCTAATAGAAATGATAACAGCTAATTGAATAGTCACACCTAAGAGTTAATTATAGATAATAATACTTTCTATGAAGGACATGGTTGAGAGATTATAAAAACACAAAGAAATGAACTCAGGGCAATTTTGAAGCATACCCCAAGATCTTACTTGGAGGTTTAGAATAGAGAAATAAGCAATCACATGTTTCTAGAATGATCTCTATTTGTATTATCTTTGTGTTTGTCTAAGAGTATTTATGGTATGTGTGCATGTGTGTTGAGTGTAGGCATGCATGCCATGGTGTGTGTGTGTGTGTGAGTGTGTGTGTGTAGATGAGAGGACAATCTTAATTATTTCTCCTCATCTTCCACCTTAGCTTTGATACAACGCACAACCTTCCTTATTTGCTGCTGTAAATGTCAGTCTTGCTGGCCCACAAGCTTCCAAAGATTTTCCTGTTTCTGCTACCCATCTCACAATAGCATCTCTGGGGATTCAGATACACTTTGCCAAGCCATTCTTTATGTGGGTTCTGATTATTTGAACCTAAGTCCTTATGCTTGCACATAGAGAATTTCATCTACTATGACATCTCCCCATTCTTCTTAGATAGATCCTCCACTGTTGTCGACTCTCCATTTATTCTCATCATTCCTTTATGTACTTTTACCATAACCCATCCTTGATACTACAGTATGAACAGCATGCAGGGAAGGGGCTCTGTTACCATGTGTTTTCTCTGTAGCAGTTT
This sequence comes from Cricetulus griseus, assembly GCF_003668045.3. NCBI lineage: Eukaryota > Metazoa > Chordata > Mammalia > Rodentia > Cricetidae > Cricetulus > Cricetulus griseus. Next base: position 226,185,016 of record NC_048596.1, read on the forward strand.
GTATCTTTGCATACCAATACTGGCATAGTAAAGGTTATGGGGGTGCCTTTGTACATGAAGCAACAATATAAGCCATCTATCTCAAATATAACAAAATCATAGTTTCTAATCCCATTTACAGATTTTTTTATCTGTTCATTTATTTATTTATCTATTTATTCTTTATGTGAATGTATGTCCATGTTGCGATACATGTTTATGGCACAAATATGAAGTGTGTGTGTGTGTGTGTGTGTGTGTGTGTGTGTGTGTGTGTGTGTGTACACAAGTGTGAGTGTACCTATCACTCTCCACTTGAGATACGGTTTCTCACTGAACCTGGCTGGAACTGGAAATCAGCAAGCATCTGTGATCTTCCTCTGTCACCCACCCTAACCTGTACCTGGCCCTGGGGTTTAGTCACCTGCTGGAACAAACATAGGTGCTGGAGATTAAAACTCAGGCTGTTAGGCTTCCAGCTACTCTTCACCACTCACATGGATGTTTGGAATGGATATCATTCCCTATAAACTCGAAGGGAATGCAGCTCCTTAAGTTTCAAAACAAAAAGACAGTTCTTGGTGGACTGGCGTCTTATACACAGCCAGCTCCATCTCAAACATGCTTTAAAAATGTGATGTAATTCTGACAAGTCAGACTTTGCAACTTGGCAGACGCAAAGTTTTTGAAATATATTTCTGTGTGTGTTGGGCGTCAACTGTCATTGTACTGGAAAACTTCTTGAAAGAGATTTTTATAAGTCTCATCCGTCTCTCTCAAGTGGCTGTTAAAAATAGTTTCTTGGCAACTCCCTTCCCCTGTGTGAGAGAGGGATTAGCTTAATCCTGGGGAAATATCTTAACACTTCACTATGCTCAGTTTTAAACAACTAAACTTCATTATGCACAATGCAAAATAAATGCCTATGTTCTAAGTGAGTCTAAAATTATACACTTGCCAGATCTGTCTTCACAGACCATGAAGACTAAAACCCTCTTCTCAATAGAAGACAATTGTTTGCCATGCAACCTGTACTTAAAGTGTCTTAATACTAGATGTATGTCTAATTTCTTGTGTTTATTTTTACTTTAAAATGTTAGAATCTTTTTCATATTCATACTATCATACAATGCAGTGAATCCAGAAGCAATAATCTTGAGTAATGTGTACGTTACAAGGCCAATTTCTATCTTCCCTTGAAAAATCACTCATATTTGGATGTAGAACACCAGTGAGTACTACATCTGTATTCCTTTCCATTGGCAAAAAGATCAATTATGACTTTTTCTCCTTTAGCCCTATATTCTGAGACAGCCCAAAGCTATACTAGACAGAACACAAAAGGTTGTTTCATCAAATGCTTTCTTCTTCCTATTTTATCCCATACATCTGTGTTTCCTGAATGCATTTTCACTTTCATTTTAAAATATGCACCGAACATGAAAAAACCTGATAATGAGAACGGGTCGCCCTTCCCATCAATGGACCAATTCTCATCTAGCCCCCTGCATTCTGGACTCCCTTTTGCTAAAGCATCTTTAAACTTGGGAAGCAAAACCATGTTGTCCTTGTTAACAACTGTCAGCACACAAATGTGTGCACTTAGCATCCCTAGGGTCCAATTCCTGGAGGCCCCAGTGTTAGTGTGAATGGAGGAGGTGGTATAGAATGTGTAACTGCCTTCACCATTGTATGCTGTTTCCCAAGTGTACTGCACAGGAAATGCCCCACGCCTCCAGCCAATGTCAAAGGAATTTAGGAGACCCTGGTAGAGGTTACTGCATCAGCTCCTTTTGTGTTATCTCTTTTCCCTCCACGTAAAACACACCCAACCCTCTCTGAAAGAGATGCTGATCATCCACTGCACCAAGTTCAAAAGTCTAGAAAATACTTTGGTGACTTCTTCATCAACTCCAAGAGACATAGCTTGATTTGGAAATGCATGAGCTAAAACAAATGTTTCCCCCACACCCTCACACCTGAACCCATACAAAATCATGAAAAAAAAATGACAGAGTAACCTCAGTGGTCACTCCCACTGGGAAAGGAAAAATGCAGAAAGTACATCACAGTTGTGGTCACAAATAAGGTCCATGTAAGGCTTCCTTCTTGGAAGGGTCGGAAAGTGCCTCATTGAGGTCCCCTTCGTCCTGCCAGGTTCTGCCTACCTTTCTGGCATTTCCTTTCTTCCTGTCCTCTAGCCGGGCCACAGATGAAGTGTACATAAAATGTGGTTTCTCTGAGGACAGTGAAATGTCATCAGATGTCACACAGAGTGTTTCTAGGAATGCTTATTCATTTCCCAAATAATTATATTTCTGATCTCAACCCTAAAAGCATCGGGACACCAGCCAGAGTGATCAACAGCAGCTCTCATCTCAGAGTGATCAACAACAGCCCTCTAAGCACACTCCCGCAAAGATCTAAGTCTTTGAACAGTGCTGAGGCTAAAGCACTGACATGTTGAAGAATGTGGAAATTCTGAATGTGCTATTTTGAGAAATATTTTTCTTAGAATGCTCTAAAATATGCTAGATATTTCATGCCAGATACGACCTACTAAAGAGGTAAGTCTCAAAACAATTTTTAAAAAATCAAAAAACTGGAATCTTACAAAAAGATGCAAGGCTTGTTGGTGTATATGGTTTTAAATTTGTGCTCACATTAGGCTTCATCTTTGGGAGGCCATAAAGGTTTATTTACCCAGGCCGGCCTCAAACCCACTAAGAAGCCAAGGGTAACCTTAAACTCCTGATATTCCTGCCTCGTACTCTATAAGTGATGGGTTAACAGCCTTTGCCCACCGTGAATGTTCTCTTTATAAAGTGCTGGGGATAGAACACTGAATTGTATGGAATGGAGGCAAGTTCAACCAGTCAGATGCCTTCCTATTACACATTCAGCTTCTTGGTGATTTGTTAATAAGTTGATCATTGAGATGCTATTACTCTGTCAGATTGGTACCCATATCTACAGTTGGAGTGCATCATGAGATACTGGCTACTACTTATTTGTCAAAGGAATAAAAAGATTTCAGATCTTGCCCTTATAACTAAGACTTAATAATCCTTCATTTCTGGTTACATAAAACATGTCATCATCTTTTGGCTGTTTAATTCTTTGTCCCTGTGATGTGACCTGAGGGGCACAATCACAGTGAACTCGCCTCTATGTACTTGTTCTGCCTCTTCACTGTGAGTTCTGCTTAGCTCACACTGTGGGACTGACATATCCAGGTCAGAGTTGCAAGGCATGGCCAAGGCTTTTAGTTGTGGCTAATTCCATATGTCACATGTGCTAACTTTTTGGAGGATAATTTTGTTTCAGAAATGAATTGCATAAAAGAGGCCTTAGAATCACTCACTTAAATCCTTCCTACCAACCATCTTTGGAGGATTCTGTTGTAACTTTGAATTGCCAAATGCAACCTCCACTGGCTTTCCTTTGAAAATTTTCCATCCTTTCGCCTCACTCCTCTTAACACTGATTTTTCTTCCTATCTTTTTATTCAGTTAATTATGATTACCCCAGAATATTTGCAAATATCTACTTCCATCCAGGTAAGCATTTCTACACAAATGGCAACAGCACCAGCATTCAAGGAAGTAAACAAGGCACTGGTCTGAGATGAATAATCTAAAACAGTACCAAAGTGCTTGGTAGTGGGCTTTGGAAATATTTAAATACTATACTTAAAACTATAGCAAGAATCCATGATGAACTTTGGCATAAAACGATAGCAAGAAGTCCACAAAGAACACAACATGTTGTTTAAAGATGTGTTGTTTAATTTACAGGCCTGCATTACTGTGTCTACAACTACTGGTGTACAACCATCTCTGGACTACATTCATACAATGAATTTGTAAAGGTTAGCAAGTAGAAAAGATTCCAAGAGACTGGGGACAGGTTTTCTGCATAGTTGTCTTAGGGTTTCTATTGCTGTGAAGAGATACTATGACCATGGAAATTCTTTCTTTCTTTCTTTCTTTCTTTCTTTCTTTCTTTCTTTCTTTCTTTCTTTCTTTCTTTTTTAGTTCAAATTAGGAACAAGCTTGTTTCACATGTCAATCCCTTCTCCCTCTCCCTCCCCTCACCCTCACCCCTCCTACCCCACCCCAACCTACCCCCCACCTTATCCACCCTCCACTCCCCAGGCAGGGTAACATTTATTTAGGTGATTACACTTCAGTCCATTATCATCATAGAGGGACATGGCCATACGCAGACAGACAGAGTAGGAGCTGAGAATTCTACATCTTTGATTCACAGGCAACAGGAAGTAAACTGAAACACTGGGCATGGCTTGAGCATATATGAGGCCTCAAAGCCTACCCCCGGACAGTGACACATATCCTCCAACAAGGCCATATGTTTGCAACAAAACCACACCTCCAAATAGTGCCACTCCCTATGACCTTATGGGGTTCAATTACATTCAAACTAACACAACAATTGTTCTTCTCGTTTAGAGCTGAGTTACTGTTCCTACTTCATTGGCAGTGTGAGTAGATTTTGGTGCATACACATAGGTTTGCACAGATTTCCTTTTGTCTCAAGTTTCAACCTGACTTGGTCAGGCACTAAGTGACAGATACTCTGTTTATGGACATCAGTCCCCCAGTTAGCCATGTCTCTCACTTCAAGTGCTCAAGCCTCCAATAGTTTTGGTTTTTCTCTCGCCAAATCTCTAGCTTTTGAGTTGGTGGAATCTAATATAGGAACAAAGTTTTCACATCTGAAGCCACATCTGAGATGTTTGTAGAGACGATTGGATTTTGTTTTATTCCCACACATCCTGTTGAAGTTCATTGTTGTGATACACTGCGGGGGCTGCCTGCTGATTTCTTGAGCAAGGCTACCTGGGTTGCAGATGCCCACTGACTTACAAGTGATGCTTAAGAGGACAGCCCTTAAGGGGCTTGCCCTAAACTAGGAACACTGGCAACTGGATGCCAACATGACCTCAAAAAGTTAGAAAAAAATAAAATTCCAAAGTCAATAAGTCACCATTTAGCCAATTACACAAAATATCCAAGAATTGCATGCTTCACTTTGTTATTTAGTTATTGTCATGATCAGTTATTCCATTTGAACTCTGTGTGAAAGCTCCATGTCCTTTTTGGTGTGATGCTGGTTTTGAACTTTTTTTTGGTGTATTTGGATATTTCAATTTTCCACCTGTAAAATTCTATAACTGTGTTGTATGGTTTGGTTGGTTGATTTTTCTTTGTAGTTTTTTTGTTTTGTTTTTTTGTATTTTCCTTTTCTGTGTTTTGGAGTTGGCACTAAAATTCCTACAAATGAAAAGTGATTGCACACTCCAATCTTCATTATTTTTACTAGTTCACTTTGCATGTGTCTAATTAAGTAATGGAGCTTGTAGTAATATATACTACTTCAAAACTATTCAATGCAGAGACATAATTGTTGAGCATGCATGGCATATTTTGCCAATGCAATCAGATGTCTCTTTATAAAATTACTTTGTATTAATATATATCACCAATACTGGCTCAAGTTGGCTTAAGCAGAACAAACCTTCATTCCATGGCCACCATTAGTTTAGTCTCAATGAGAAGGTTGTAAATGACTAAATAATCCTAGTAATTGACCTAGGTCTATACATCGAAACTCAATGGACACAGAGTAAATTGCGCAGCATTTGGTGAAACAAGTCACTGACTGTTCCTTTTCCAACTCATAAAGAGTGTAATTCAATTAGGCTTATTGTCTGTTATTCAATATGATACTACTGTAAAATTGGTCTTTTTACAATAAAAAGTCCTGGGCAAGAGAGCCTGCTTTTCTTCTAAAACTCTATGACCCAGGATAGGAATGGGATAATATTACATTTAAAATTTTCCTACAGATTACTTTAGCACTAGGGACTCAGAAAGGACAAAGAGTCAAAACTCTTGCAAGGATGGGTGAGGTGATTGGAGAGAAAACACAGTGGAAATAGTTTATAGATTTCCTTATATTTCTATACTGTAGAAACCACAGAAACATTAGCAGTGTTAGACGAAAAACATAGAGAGATTTGTGGCAATATTGATACTAACAATAATTATTATCAATCTAAAATATATTACATATGATCATCAGCTATTTTGATTTTTATGTATTTTAAAATGTCATAAAATCATATTTTCTATCTCAGGTTTTTATTATTAAAAAAGGTACTTTCCAGGCTGAGCCTATTCAAAGGAAAGTATTTATAGTCTCCCTCATCTGCATGTGGCATTTATTTTCTTATATCTAAAGAGAAATTTTACAAGTTTAAGAAATTTTCTTTTTTTGGCTTTTTATTTTTTTATTTATTTAAATTAGAAACAAGCTTGTTTCACATGTCAATCCCAGTTCCCTCTCCTCCACCACCGCCCCCATCCTCCAACCCCCCACTTCCTCCCCCCTCAGAGCCCCAGGGAGAGGGAGGCTCCCCATGGGGGATATCCAAAGTCTATCATGTCATCCAGTACAAGGCCTAGGCCCTCCCCATGTGTCCAGGCTGAGAGAGTATCCCTCCATGTGGAATGGGCTTTGGATCAGTGGGTGCCTGGATCAGTCCCATGCTGGCCTCTCAGCCATCAGTCTGAGGTCAGCTGTTTCTGTGGGTTTCACCAGCCCAGTCTTGACCCCTTTGCTCATCACTCCTCTCTCCCTGCAACTGGGTTCCAGGAGTTCATTTCAGTGTTTAGCTGTGGGTGTCTGCCTCTGCTTCCATCAGCCACTGGATGAAAGCTCTAGGATGGCATATGAGGTAGTCATCAATCTCATTATGGGGAAAGGGCATTTAAGGTAGCCTCTCCATTATTGCTTAGATTGCCATTGGTGTCATCCTTGTAGATCTCTGGAAATCTCACTAGTACCAAATTTCTCCTCAAAAATCTACAATGACTCCCTCTATTATGGTATCTCCCATCTTGCTCTCCTCTATTCTTCCCCCAACTCAATGTTCATGCTCCCCCATGTCCTTCTCTCCCCTCCTCTTCTCCCTTTCTTTCTCCCAGCCTCCCGCCTCCATGCTCCCAGTTAGCTCAGGAAATCCTGTCCCATTCCCCTTCTCCAGGGAACCATGCATATCTCTCTTAGAGTCCTTCCTGTTTCCCAGACTCTCTGGTGGTGGGCTTGTAGGCTGGCAATTCCCTGTTCCATGTCTAAAATCCATAGATAAGTGAGTACATAACATGTTTGTCTTTTTGTGACTGGGTTACCTCACTCAGAATGGTTTCATCTAGTTCCATCCATTTGCCTTCGAATTTCAAGATTCCATTGTTTTTTGTTTTTTTGTTTTTTTCCACTGAGTAGTACTCCATTGTGTTAATGTACTACATTTTCTCTATCCACTCTGCAGTTGAGGGGCATCTAGGTTGCTTTCAGGTTCTGGCTATTACAAATAATGCTGCTATGAACATAGTTGAACTGATTTAGTTGAACTGATTTCCTTATTGTATGAATGTGTGTCTTTTGGGTATATGCTTAAGAGTGGAATTGTTGGATCTTGTGGTAGACTGATTCCCATTTTCCCGAGGAATCTCCATACTGATTTCCAAAGTGGTTGTGCAAGTTGGCACTCACACCAGCAGTGGAGGAGTATTCCCTTTTCTCCACATCCTCTCCAGCATAAACTGTCATTGGTGTTTTTGATTTTAGCTGTTCTGACAATAGTAAGATGGTTTCTCAGAATTGTCTTGGTTTGCATTTGCCTGATGGCTAAGGATGTTGAGCACTTTCTTAAGTGTCTATCAGCCATTTTAGACTCCCCTATTGAGAATTCTCTATTTAGTTCTGTACCCCACTTTTTAATTGGATTATTTGGTGTTTTGGAGACTAGCTTCTTGACTTCTTTGTATATTTTGGAAATCAGCCCTTTGTCAGATGTGGAGTTGGTAAATTTTTTTCCCATTCTATGGGCTGCTGTTTTGTCTTATTGACTGTGTCCTTTGCCTTACAGAAGCTTCTTAGTTCAGGAGGTCCCATTTATTAATTGTTGATCTCATCTTCTCTGCTATTGGTGTTATGTTCACAAGTGGTCTGCTGTACCAATTTGTTCAAGGGTACTTCTCACTTTCTCTTCTAAGTGGTTCAGTGTGACTGAATTTATGTTGAGGTCTTTGATCCATTTGGACTTAATGATCTAATCATATAGGAGTCATAAGATGGCCTGCTACTAGACACTGCCTTGTGTCTCAGCCAGGGTTTTATGAAGAGAAGTCAAGTTCATGCCAATGTTTCATGTGAAATGTGGGAGAGTCTCTGATTCTGCCTGGGAAGGGGGACTGTGAGCATTCTGCCTCACTCCAAATCACTGTCATAATTAGGAATAGCATTAAAAGTCCGACTGCCACTAAAGTCCACTTCCATCTATATCTCTGCAGAGGGCAAAGAAGTGTTGGATGCTTTCCAGTGAAATCAGTGGCTACAATACATAATGCATAAAGCTAGTACCTAGCCACATAGATGGCTATGAGCACCCTACCCGTGACTAAATCAGGTATGTAGAGATTTCTAGCATCTCTCACTTGTCAGCTGAAACACTGGGAACATCACTCAGACTTTCTCAGTCAGATTTTTCACTGTCTGTGATACAGATGGCTCTCCAAACTCATATCTGTGTATACCCCTAAATAATTTCTGTGATCTTTGGAAGCAGCAATGCAGACCTGTGCATAGAACCCTCTGAAAGTGGCTTAAGAAGTATTTCATTAACTCATGCTTTGACAAAATTGAGGTCAACTTGATTACTTCATATCATGCAGGATCTAGATCTGAGGACATAAATTGATACAAAATGCTTTGATATTAAGAAATAGACATTACAAGCCATAGTATTCTTTCCTGAATTACTTTAGAACATGTCCAAATATCTCCTTGTTACTACTCTTCCTGAGCAATGGAAGCCTAAGCCCTTATCTTGTTCAAGGGTTCTGATATCTATATTATTTGGGTATCTTGACATTTTATCCTGTTGACCTAACTCAAGGTCACTAATTCTGAAATTACCATGAAGTCATATGGAATGGAATTTACACAGAACTGTTGGAACTCTTCATGGACACTTGTGCTTTGTATACAAGCATCTTTTAGTTTTACTATCAAGGCAGAAAATCAGTCAACACCACATAGTAAAATTTCTTGGTACTTCAGACATCATGTTAAAAGTGAAAAATTCAATTAGTTTGTTGAAGTTATGGGATGTAAATCAGTCTTCTGTGTTTCTTTTTCCTTACCACAGTAAATAAACCAGTGGCTTTTCTTTTCTACTCTCCATCTCTGCTCCCCCCCCCCATCTCCCTGATAGAACCTTGCCAAAGCATCAACTTTGAAAGAGTGTGGGATTGGACTATTCAGCTGTCACTCATCAGCCCCATTCTCTGAGAAACAGTTCCCCTCTGCTTTGCAAATTAATTATGAATATTAGATGAGACATACATTATCAGTCACATTTATAATACTTAGCTTCTTAGATTCTGTGACTAAGAAGTTGCTTGCCAGGCACAAACACAAAAGATCTGTCTATAGATGGTTTGAAGGACACTTGAAGGAGCACAATAAAGAAGATTTGATGGTGATTATGATCCTGTGAGGCCAGCAGTTTCAGAACATAATGGTATGACTTTAAAATGCAGTACAAAAAGAGAGAGGAGTCTAAATGAAAATATGAATAAAATATAAGTATGAAAAGAGTTGTCATAGTCAAATACGTTTAAATCATATGTGGGTATATCCCTCCTAAAACCATATGTGGCATTGCTTACCTCATGGAACCCATTCTCAAAAGCAGTATTTTGAGTGTTTCTTTCTCCTGATAGAAGTTGAGATACAAAATCAAACCAACCACCTAAAACCAATATGTATCTTTGACTTATAGCATTTACCTTAATAACTCATGCATAGTTTATATGCCAACCTGAGAGACAACTATGTTAGTCTTAAAGATGTTTTTAGCCAAATCTTTAAGTAAATTGAAAGTACATGGAACTCCAGCAAACCCTTCCCTGAGGTTTTGAAATTATTTGGCAGGCTTCCCTCTCCTTCCAGAGGGAATGCAGAGTCAGAGCAAGATGAAGGCAGATCCCCTGATATTGCTGCAAGGCAGATAATAGAAGTGTTCGTGGAAAAACAAGTCTTTGAGTTTGCCTGCAAGTTACTTCAAGGCATATCCATCGTTACACTAGATAGAGAATTCTAAACCTCTCCTGGGTGGCTTAGATAAACTTTTCCGTTTATCTAAGTATTGGACTGGAGTCAGGCAAAGGGATGATGTATTCATGAGGTAAATTCCCTCAAAAGGACACGGACTAAACATCTTGCTATGGAACGTCAGTACAGTTCTTTGATCTAAAATTCTGTGTGTCCTTGGCCTGTCCACATAGCAGACCCAGCATCTTGCTACCTGAAGTGGCTAACATTGGTACTGCTTCAGGCTATGATGGGACCATGACTTCCTAGAAAATTAGGTTGTTCTTCAATTAAACTAATGAGAAACATGTTCCCCATTTGACAGCTGACAGACTTATATGTCCAAAAATACCAGTCAAAACTCATGCCTAATTATTTTATAAATTATGCTGTCCTGTCAAACACATCTTGGAGTTAAGCATTTATTCCAAGTATTTTCGATTCCTCATCTACCCGGGACTGAGGGAAACTTACTGATTGCTACCAGGCTTGTCTAGCTCATCCTTCATGGGGAGTAGTATTTATCTTCTCATCAGTGGGTGGTCCCACCCTCCTGTCTGGGATCAGCACATTGGAAAATCCAGTTTTACTGCCATGATTAATGAAAATATTTTGGAAATATTATTTCTTTCCAGGAAAGAAAGATAAAAGTGTATCTTTGTCTCCAGTGTATTTTCTGTCTCCTCTCTTTCTACCAAAGAAACAAGAACAATCATTGGGGTTTTGAGTAAAATTGGAATTTTGATTTTCAAAATAAATTTCATGAGTAAGTCTTTACATTAGGAAGATTCATTTCTGCTTCAACCCTAGACAGAGAACTTGTCTTTGAAATTGCTTAGTGCTAAGAAACCCCCCTGGAATTTCCCAATATGCCAGCTGAATGTGTCACCCTTCTTCACAACTGCACATACTAGGGCACGCATATGATCATGTAATTATTTTCTGTATGTGATGCTAGGAATTGAACTTATGGCTTTACACATGTAGGCAAATACTTTACCAGTGTGACCACAGGTCCAGGCCTGTGATCATGTGATTTTTCTCATTGAGATCAAAGGCTCAATTTTTTAGATCAGGATGCATGTATTTTATTCACAAATAGAGGCCTCGTGTATAAATGCTCTTAGCAGAGAAAATAATTGTCTAAAAGTCACACTGAAGACCAGATGATTAAGTAGGACCCTCCTCTGACAACTTGTAAGACTTACCATGATTTTGAGTGGAAGTCCTAGAAAACATGACTTCATTACAGAAATCAATGAAGAAAATGTTTCACCAGAGAACATCAAAGAGAGGTTTCAGACTTAAGCAGCTTTCTACCTGCTTGCTTCTTCATTTCAGTATGCCCATCTTTGCTTTAGAGTTTTTGGGGACAAACAGATTTTTGGAGCAATGCAGCATCCTAAACCAGTAATTGGTAAGAAAAATGGAATTACTATTGTGACTTGGGCAAGTAATTCTCATCCTTAAACATACTTCACAGTAGTCTGAATGGTTCATTAAAGTACAGGTTGCTGAATCTTACCCCCTGTGGTTGCCTGCTTGGTAGGTCTGTAATTGAAGTTTAAGGTTTCAGAATAATTAGCATCATGAGATGCCTCCAGCTTGCATATCACACTGACAGTCTTTATGGTGGGTCTCTCCCGGTGTTAACCTCCTAAGAGGACTATGAGGAAGGGTCCTTCCTTCCCTGATGAATATCACTATGTGCACCCTGAGGGGAAATCAGGTTTTGCTAAAACAGAAGAGGAAGAAAGTGGATTTCAGTATTTGTTCATCATTAGAGCAGGAGAAAGAATTCAGATGTATATAGGGAATATTGTTTAAGAGGCAAACCCTCCGGTAGGAACCATAGACTGAAGTTCAAAAAATAGTAAGCAGTCAAAGATTTTTCTAAAAAATAAGTAAACTCATTATTTAAAAAAAAACTTACAAAAATAACACATTGAAGTTAATCAGACAAAAAGTCTTCACATCTTCCTGAAAAACCATTTTAATGAAAGCTGTGGTGCTTCATTGGATTTTATCCTTTGGATATTGAATAGATTTTTATGAACTTACAGCCAAAAGTAAAAGATCCATGACAAAAAACAGTTATTCTCACATCCTCTTTCATAACTCATTCCATTACCTACATTCAGTCTTTCTTCTTCCCTTACAGTCATCTTGTCTTGTTCTCTTTTCTATATGTTATCCTGCATACATATGGACATGTGTTTACATATATACATACATTATTAAAGCTTCATCAAGGATCTCTGCAATACTTTCTAAAGTGTCCACTCTTGCTGCTTACTATGCGGCTCACTTGCATCCCTTTTTTAAAATTTAAATTAGAAACAAGCTTATCAATCCCAGTTCGCTCTCCCTCCCCTCCCCCTATCCCCACCGACCTATCCCAACCCCTTTCTGCTCCCCTGGGAGGGTGAAGCCATCCATGTGGGATCTTAAAAATCTGTCATATCATTTGGAGCAGGGCCTAGGTCCCACCCCATGTGTCCAGGTTGAGAGAGCATCCCTCCACATGGAATGGGCTCCCAAAGTCTATTCCTATGGTAGGAATAAATTCTGATCCAATACCAGAGGCCCCATAGATTGCCCAGGCCTCCTAACTGATACCCATGTTCAGGGGGCCTGTATCAGTCCTATGCTGGTTTCCCAGCTATCAGTCTGGGGTCCATGAGCTCCCCCTTGTTCAGGTCAGCTGTTTCTGTGGGTTTCTCCAGTCTGGTCTTGACCCCTTTGCTCATTACTCCTCACTCTCTGCAACTGGATACCAGGAGTTTGGTTCAGATTTTAGCTGTGGGTGTCTGCTTCTTCTTCCATCAGCTACTGGATGAAGGCTCTAGGATGACATATAAGGTAGTCATCAATCTCATTATTGGAGAAGGGCATTTCAGGTAGCCTCTCCACTATTGCTTAGATTGTTAGTTGGGGTCATCCTTGTAGATCTCTGGACATTTCCCTAGTGCCAGATTTCTCTTTAAACCTTTGATGGCTCCCTCTATTATGGTATCTCTTTTCTTACTCTCCTCTATTCTTCCCCTGACTTAATCTTCCTGCTCCCTCATGTCCTCCTCTCTTCTCCTCTTCTCCCCTTCTCTTTCTCCTAAATCCCTCTCCCCTCCCCCATGCTCCCAATTAGCTCAGGAGATCTTGTCCCTTCCCCCTTCTCCAGGGGAAAATGTGTGCCTCTCTTAGGGTCCTCCTTGTTTCCTAGCTTCTCTGGTGGTGTGGATCACTTGCATATTATGCCACTTGGTTAAATAGTATCCCGCCTCAGGGACTGTGGGAACAGTACCTCTGTGATGTGAGCAATGACTTATGTCTGATCCACTCCTCTATGAGACCATGACAAACCCTGAACCTGAAAAACCTGGGCATGTTGTTTCTTTCAGTCTGAGTCTCACTGGCTTTCCTCCTGTTCATAAAGGATAGCGATTCTACCCACTCTCACGTCCCCACTTATCAGCAAGTCTACTGTTTGCTCCTTTGCCACTGTGCACATAATCTGGGGGAAAGAAACAGGCACACACCTGTTCTCAGAAGCTGCATATCTTAATCACACCTCCTCCTACTGCATTTTCTCTCCTTGTACCATTCCTGGGAAATTTTAACTAGAATGAAAGAAAAAAAATTACTCAATTTCCCTCATTGAATTCCAGATGTATGTTTAGATTTTCCTATCAACCAGAGGGCATAAATAAAATAGTAAAAACCCCCAAACGAATCATTTTTTTCATTAAAATGTGCCATAATGGTAAAATTGTAAACTATAGCCTACTTCCAACACCTCACCTAAGCATGGTTTCTAAAACACCACACCATTCTCTATTGGGGAGGGCTCAGGGCACAGAATTACATATTCAGTGAGGCAAAATTAGTGAGGAAGGCATAACAGCTGATCTTCATTGTCAGTTTAACTGGGTTTAGAATCTTCCTAGCAACACACTTTTGGGCGTGTATCTGATTTGCTTCTAGGAGGGTTTATTGAAGAGGGAAGATACACCCTAAATGTGGGTGGCACCATCATATGGACCACAGTCCAGAACTGTGTAAAATGGAGAACATGAGCTGAGTGCCACTATCCCCTCTGCCACCCCCCCTGTCTCTTTTTCTCTCTCCCCACTCTGCTTTCTAGCAGTGGATGCAATGTGACCAGCTGTCTGGGTCTCCTGCTGCAATAATTTCCCCACAGTGATGAATTGTACTCTCAAACTGTGAGCCACAATCAACTATTCTCAAGTCTCACTTACCTAGTACTTTATTATAGCAACAAGAAAAGTAACTAACACAAAGGGCAAAAGGAAACTCCAATTAATGCCTTACAAAAGCATCACTGTTTTCTACTCTAGCATGAGATCTTGCAGCATGTTTTAATTTCTTGGCTTCCACTTAATTGAAGAAGATTCCTGAAGAAAGATGTGAGTTTAGCAGCTCTCAGCTTTAGCTGTGATACAAATTCTAATAAAAGACACTACAGTTGGGTGGGGTTGTGAGACTGATAAATTCTGATCCAATAAAACCAGAGAATTTGCTTGTAAACTTTGGATATATTTAAGTTTTAGATGATTCTCTACTTGATTAACCATGCTAATAATTTCGGCATACCAAGGACATCCAGTTTGTTACACAACAATGTTATAAACGTGATGATAGAGCAGTTGGGTGTAATCCTGTAACCTCATAACCCAGGAGCTGAGTTGGCAGGATCACCAGTTTGAGGCCAGCCTAGGCCACATGGTCAGATCTTCTCTCAAAAGGTCATTGTAGTCCTAAGTAGAAATATCTCAAATAGGAAACTACAAAAATAAGCAAATTAGAATGGATATATTCATATAAAAGACATAATGGAGATATCATAAGAGAGGGAGACATTTTTGGTTTACAGAGAAATCAGCCACTAGGGAAATGTCTGGAGATCTACAAAGATGACACCAGCTAACAATCTAAGCAACGGAGTAGAGGCTACCTTAAATGCCCTACCCTGATTATGAGATTGATGACTGACTTATATGTCATCCTATAGCCTTCATCCAGCAGCTGGTAGAAGTAGAAGCAGACACCCACAACTAATCACCGAACTGAACTGGAACCCAGATGCAGAGAAGGACAAGTGAAGAGCACACGGGTCCAGACCAGACTGGTGAAACCCACAGAAACAGCTGACCTGAACATCCGGGAATTCTTGCTCCCCAGACTGATAGCTGGAATACCAGCATGGGACTGATCCAGATCCCAGGAACATGGGTTTCTATGAGGAAACCTCAGAAATCTATGGGACCTCCTGTAGAAGTTCAGTACTTATCCCTAGCTTAGGTGTGGACTTTGGGAGCCCATTCCATTTAGAGGAATACTCCCTGAGCCAAGACACACAGGGGTGGGCCTAGGCCCTATCCAAAAGGATACAATAGACACTGATGACACCCTATGGAAGGCCTCACTCTCCAGGGGGAGCAGAAAGGGTTTTAGTTGGGGGGGGTGGTAGGGGAGGACGGGTGGAAGAAGGGAACTGGGATTGTCGTGAAAACAATCCTATTTCTAATTCAAATAAAATGTTGGAAAAAATAAAAAAAAATAAAACACGATGCAAATATCCTAACATAAATCATTAACACCATTACAGCCAATGACATCAGCATTTGTGTCTCTGATAAGGTCGTGATTTCAAGTCATTCTGGTACAAATAACAATCCAGTTTACTAATATTGCTATCCCAAGTATCATTGTTGAAAACAATCAACATATCATGAAATATATAACTTCATGCTATTTGTAGGATTTTAATGGCATTTTCTGTGAATTATTTCTTTTGAAAGTCTCTTTATATGATATGCATATTCACAGAATATTGTGCAATGCTTTACCTTGTTGTTAAATTATATCTCCACATATACTTTCCAATTACCATTAAAAATGTTCACACACGAACACACTCACTCACTTCTAAGGTTTCAAAAGTTAGTAAAAGCAAAGAAAATTATTTTCAAAGTTTTCATCAAGTTACTATCATCTATAATCATTTTCCACATGAAACAAGTTTTCTTTATGTAGCCCAGGTGTCCTGGAACTCATTCTGTAGACCAGGCTATCCTTGAACTCAGAGATCTGCCTGCCTCTGTCCCCCAAGTGTTGGGGATTAAAGGTATGTGCTACCATTGCCTGACTCAACTGTAATTCTTTAAAAGGATGGCTCTTCTCAGATTGCTTCTTTGTAGAAGGGAAAACCCAGAGGCAGCAAAGTTTTACAGGTGCCAGCATTTGGCTTTCCTGTAAATGCTGTACTTCATCTAGAGCGTGTGACAGCTGGGGCAACTGGAGCCCCTGACCCTAAGTGCAGACATGAGGCAGGTGATTAAGGAACTATATATAAATCAATTTTCAATGAATTCATTTTTAAAAGTGAAATGGGTCAGGTCTCTTCCTTCTGTAGGTTCCCAGGAATCAAATGCAAAGGCTAAATAGATACTATGTCTCAAAAAGCAACGCAAAAGTGGTTTGGGTAAAATAATTCTTAGAACAATTTTATTGCAAATGTAATTGTACATAAAATGTAACGTATCCCCACACATTATACAATTCAATAGATTTCAGTTAGTTCAGAGTTATTTTAACACCACAACTTCAATGTATTGGTTGTGTAGATACCCACAGTAGGACCAGGACTTATCCTGGGTACATGCTCAGCCTTGCTACACAGAAGGGCTTGGTCCTGCCTCTACTTGGTATGCCAGACTTAGCTGACTCCCCAAGGGATCCTAATCCTCTCTGAGGAGTGGATGGAGGTAGGAAGGGGGAAGTGAGGGGGGGGAGAAGAGGAGGGAGAGTGAACTGGAGTTTGTATGTGAAATGAAAAAAATTAAATATGCAAGTAAACCCATAGAAGTGTTGTAGTCCTGTACCAGACCTTAAAGTATGTGCCAGCAGCTTAAACAGTGGAGATCAGAGAGACCAGAGAGGCAGCTAGAGGATGCTTCCGTGGAACTTAGAATGGCAGTGAGGACATTGCTTTAGAGCAGGCAAACATAACTCCCAGTGTGACCTACAGCAGAAAAGAATGACACTGGAACTCAGCAGGCAGAGAAAGCACATTAAAATATCCAACTTTAAATGGTCCCCAGGAATATGTGATAAAAATTCCAGCTGCCCTATTTTAACTCTGTGTAATGTATCCTAAGAAAGAAGTAGAGATAAGGAGATGTTTAATTCCTTTTGCTTTTTGATTTTTTATTTAATGGGAAGAATTGAAAGTCAAAATCTTGAAAGTGAACAATGACTTCCAGCAAAAAACAAAGACTGGCCAAAAGATCATTGTAGCCAGAGGGTCATTGTTAAGTCAGGGTGAAACAGGATCTCCCATCTCATAAAGGTAAAGACCTCAGAATGACATAGTGCAGTGGATCTCCTAGATGATGGAGGACTGTGAATTTCAAAAATATTATCTCCCACACAGCCTAACCACCTCGGAGCTTATCTTGAACAAGTGTGTGAGCAAGTCTTGACTGTAATGGATCTGACCACAATTTGATTCATAGGAAGCCCACCACATTAAATTTTTATCACATTTTATCTGTTTGCATATACATGTGTGGGTATGTGTATGCCATGGCATAGATGTGGAGGTCAAAAAATGACTGTCAGGAGTCTATTCTCTCTTTCTACCATGTAGGTCCTAGGAATCAAACTTGAGTCTTCAGGCTCGGTGGCAGGCTCAATGATCCATCTTGCCAGCCCGGACCACAATATTCTTAAGGAGTTTTAGTGGGTGAACTAGGGAACTTCTTAGTTCAATTAACAAGGAATGTAAAAGAAATAAAATTTTTATCATGTGAACATTTAAAATTGTGAATTGAGCGTGGATGATAAAATCATGTGGCGAAATATGAAAAACATTGCAAATATGGTCTTATATCTGTTTCTAACAAATATCTCTTGGTGGTCCTTATCAGTAATTAAATATTTAAACATAAATTATATATAAAGATCCAAGGCATGGTTAATAGCACAATCTGCGTGTTTACAGATATTATATGTATGTTTACAACTGAACTGCCCTGTCTTTTGTCACCATGAAACATCCAGTGCACTGGGAATAGGAAGGAAAGCCATTGACTTAACTTTGATAGAGGCCTGATTTGTCTAAATCAGCATTTCAAGGACCTGGTGCTAAGGAGCTGACATTATTGTCCTGTTTCTTTTTCTCTGTTTGCCATAGCCTGCTCTTTGAGAGATGACTCCTCATTTGGAAGAGTATACAGTCATAACAGATACAAAGAAAATAAAGGTCAGCTGTTTGGAGCCATTTGTGGCTTAGGCTCCACATTGTCCAAACATAACTGGGATGGTGAAATTAACAGTATGATTCCACTCCCATCATTTATTTGACATAATCACATTAATTTTAAGTATCTTGAGCTTTACTACCAAAACAGATATGCCGAAGTTGTCAATAATTACCTCTAATTAAAAAAAAGTATTTAGTTGACAATTTCTTTATGATTATCTACTCATTACAACTACCTAATATTAAATTACCAAGTACAAACTTACATACATATATACATACCTGCATGCCCCTACCTTCAACAATATCAGATGCTTAAGCTCCATCCTTGTTATGCATTTTGCATAAAACAGCCCATATAGGCCTCACAGTCCGTGCTAGGAAGTCCATGATCTGCAGCACCATGAACGTCTTTCAGGAGTCTCAACATCCGTAAGATGACGGCAGTCTATGAGTGGACTTGGAAGCGCCATACTTGTAAATGCACATAATACACATTTATAGGGACAAAGGGGTTGAGGGAGTAAAAAACCCATTTTCTACTAGATGGTCACTGTTTGTTTTGCTGATGTCTTTGGCTCTTCCACACTAGAATCAAGTCCTCTTCACTAATCAAGAACCCAGTTCCTCTTCACTAATCTCCCAGAGGTCAGGATAATGCCAGTGTTTGTTCCATCCCTTCCTCTGTGATGCCACCATTGCTCCGTTATTGGAATCCATTGTTTGTCTGATGGGGGATGTCCTTCTGTATATATGTTAAGGACATCACTTGTCAGAAGCAACCTCTTTAGAACACTGTTCTCCTAAATCAACCTGAAGTCTTCAGCCTGTTCCTATTCCATTTCTAGGCAAGCCTGTGCTTGACCAGGCTTCCTCCCTGGGGCAAGATCATTTTCTCTGTGTGGATTACTTACCTTCAGCAGGTAGGTCCCACCTGGGTCACATCCTCTCAGGGATATCTATGGCTGGGGCTGCCTGTGAGCTCCTGCTGGAATGTGCAAATGCTGCCCTGGCTTGCCTGACTCTGAGCTGCTATTTCTTTCCAGAGCTAGTTTGCTCTCAAAAAGTAATGTCACTTTGACTAAATATGTCACATTTTTAGATTTTATTCTATCATTTGTGTTTTTTCCAGACTGCCCATTGAATGTGTTATAACAGAAGAAAGAAAAACATGCTTTGAAACAATTTCTGAGTCCTAAATAAAAATCTCTAACCAAGTTTGACTTAGTGTTTGCAGTCTCATTCCTAAATTCATTGAATAAACCAAGTAATTAAATATTTGTGTACAATGGGAACGTCCTAAGAGTATCCTAGATGTGACATAGAGAGTACCTTCTTAGAACAGGAAATTTGGGATGCCAAAGTATAATATTTTGATGTGAAAAATATATTGTCTAGTTTAATATCATATATTTTGTGCTGAGACTAAGTTGTATTATAAAGAATCTTGTAATATCTTGACACATATTGACCTTGATAAAAATTCTTTCTTAGCCAGTAATATAAGAAACTGATATTAGCAGAAATGTGTTTCCTCACATTAAACTAACAATTTTTAACAGGAGAACTATGGCATATAGAAGTACATATGGAGGCCTACCAATGGCTTAGAAAGATGCATGAACTACTTGATAGCATAAGGGCATAGTTGTATATAGATGCTTTCTGGGACTTGTACATACTTTCTGACATCCTCTAAAGAGAGTCTATGTCATTCAAAAATTAATGTCTAACATACTAGATAATCTTGTGTTTAGAAAGTGCTAGAAGCACAGATATAACATGATAAGTGACAGAAATCTCGTTTTTTCTCTTATCATTTGTACATGATTGTCTATGATGAGCTGCATATCAGCTCCCATTTCCACACTCATCTTCTCTTGATTCTTTATGGCATGGAATCCACTATTCAACTAAACCTCCTCATGTTCTGTGCTTCATTAAAGCAAGCTTAAAGTTACTGCCAGGAGTTCTTTACAGAATCATTTGAAAGGAAGTGAAAAACATTGGGAGTAATTTGTAAATGATAGCAGAACATGAATATGCTAATTCCAACAGGAGAAAGGTTTTTTTTAAAGGATGAGTGATAAGAAAGTAGAAAAGTCTTCTTTTTAAGATTTTATTTATTTATTATGTATACAACATTCTGCTTCCATGTATATCTGTACACCAGAAGAGGGCACCAGATCTCATAACGGATAGTTGTGAGCCACCATGTGGTTGCTGGGAATTGAACTCAGGACCTCTGGAAGAGCAGTCAGTGCTCTTAACCTCTAAGCCATCTCTCCAGCCCCAGGAAAAAGTTTTTATTAACTAAAAACTAAGGAATGTCTAAAAGATTGAAAATTTAAAACCTCATAGGCCAAAGTAACTACATATGTTTTCCAAAATCAATCAGATTAATAAATTTCTAAACTTCATTAGTATATTTCATGGCATCTTAATGGTATACTTAAAAGACCTAATATTCCCAATTTCTTTCTTGAAATATGCTTACTAGTTAGCTATGAAAACCCTGTATATGTCACGTAAAAGTCATATGCACAAAGTTGCCAGGGTGTTCTATTTTTACAAATAGAATATGAAGCAATTCAACTATCACTTTGTGATTCTAGTCACAATGACAAGTATTCACAGATCCTTAAGGACTATAACCAGAAATGGTCTTTTCCAATAATTGGCATACAAAGTGTCTTCCAATGTTCTGTTCCATTTAATGTACATAATTGTGTAGTTTTTCTTGCCTCCAAGTAGTGCCAGTGGCATGCCTCAAAAGAACACAGGACTTGTTGATGCATCATTTACAAGTTGAGCTTCTCAAGACACCATAGTTTCTGTCTTGTTTGTCTGGTTGCTCTTTCACATGTATTTCACTCCTCCTCCACTTCCTCCTCCCACCCTTCCTCCTCTTCCCCTAACTCCCCCTATTCTTGTTCATCCTCCTCTTTCTCTTCTTCACTCTTTCCTTTCCCTCTTCTCTACTTTTCTCACTGTTTGAGAAAAGACACTCACCATTAAACATAGAGAGTCAAAAGTGGCTTCTTTTCAGCTATTGTCATGTGACAGATTTGAAAAGAAGAGATTTCAGCCCAACTAAGCCTTTAAATGCTGAAACCTTGGGCATCTTGACTCATAAGCCAGAATGCCCAGATACACTGCACTTAGGTTCCTTATACACAAAGAGTATGTAAGATAATAAACACTTCATGCTTTAAGCTCTTAAACTTTAAAGAAAGATAGGACATAACCATAGATGCCCAGTATAAATTTAAGTTCCTGGGAGTGGTGTGCTGCTGTAACAAACTAGGAATTGGTTTGGAACTGGACATTGAGCAGACAATACAATAGTTAATATTTTGTTGTTGCTGTTTGTTTCAAAGAAGGGGTAGTATCTGAGCACATGTTGCTGCATCAATGGTATATCCATATGTCAAAAAATAACCACTTGTATCATACAAAATTATAATTACAAGTAGCATTATACAGACCAAGATGGTTGTATTTGGATATATATATATATATATATATATATATATATATATATATGCCAATTGCTAATAAAAATGTGACCACAAACTTGAAAGAGTGCAAGGAAGAGTATATGAGTTTTGAGGGAAAGAAGGTTTATATAATTATATGAAAAACTAAAAAATAACTTTTTACAAAAACTAACTTAAAATCATTCCTCATTCTGATTTGCAATTGCTACAATAAGAGTACCTAAAACTGGGTGATTTATAAGGTAAGAACTTTAGCCCACACTTTTGGAGTTTAGATGTCTATGGAAAAGTGGCTACTTCAATCAAGGGCCAAGTGATGCCTTTTTATATTGTAGAAAAATGCAAGAGAAAGCAAGCACATGCAGAAGAGAGTGGACAAAAAGTGCAGCCTAGCTTTAGAACAAACTGACATGGTTCTACAACGATGACATCAAGCTGTCATAAACACAATGTCTCTGTGACACAGTCAACTCTTTACTGTCTTCCTGCCTCTCAGCATCAACCCATCAAATTGCAACACGAGTTCCAGAGAGGACAAACTGCATTCAAGCAGGTGCCACATCAACAATTTCAATACAAAAGCAATGACTCTAAAAATGTAAGAAGAGAATAAAACATAGAAGGAAATCTTCATGATCTTTGATAGCCAAAATTTTCTTGAAAAGATAAAAAAAAAGCAAGGACACATACAAAAATAAATAATAGATTCATAGGTAGGACTTTTAAGAATTCAATATCTCTATTCATAAAATACACTGATGTGAGAATTAAAACACATCAAAATAGGATTTTCATTGACCTATTTAAAATTTCTTTATATATATATATATATATATATATATATATATATTATATATATATATATCAAGAGTGGTGGTGTTTACCTTTATTTTTATTTAAATTAGAAACAAGATTGTTTTGCATGTCAATCCTAGCCCCCCCCCCTAAAATTTCTTAAAACTCAGCCAGGAATGGTGTTGTACACCTTTAGTCTCAACACTCAGAGGCAGAAGTAGGTGGATCTCTGTGAGTTCCAGGACAGCCTGATCTATATAGTGAGTACTGAACCAGTCAGTACTACACAGTGAAACCCTGTCTCAAAAAACGTGAATAAATCTTAAAACTATAAAAAAAATAATAAACATTTCCACCTAAAAATGAACTATCAAGGGTAAAATGATTATACAGCTGCTTTACCAAATGGAGTATCTACATGGCAAAATCCTGTTCACTGGTACTGGCCTTTCAAGGAATAAAAAGTGTGGTGTCTGTATAGATCCACTAGAAAAGCTGATGTTAAATACTAATCACATCCACTTAACAAGGATGTGAAGAACATATAACTCTCCTCTTCCCACTTTACATGGTGGAAATACACGTGGTTACAATGTCTATAGAAGAGCGTTTGGCACCTTTGTTTTATAGTGCTGGAATCAAGGCCAGGAGAGCCTTGCACATGCTAGGCAAGCTCTCTGCCACTGACATACACCCTTGGTCCTTTAGTTTGACATTTTCTTTAATGATTAAATAAAAATTTACTATTTGATTTACATATTCTACTCTGAGGCATTCCCTGAACAGGAACAATGTATATGTGCAAATAATAGCCAGTACATAAATATTTATAGCAGCCTTTTCTGTCATAACTGGGGGTGTCAATCAACTATATAAATGGATAAATTTCAGTATGTTCCTACAGTGGGACACTACTCAACAACAAAAGAAGAAATACTAATATAACTACAAACATCAAAATTAATATGGGAAGTCAACAATACATCATCACAATATGTTACATTTCTATAAAACTTGAGAAAATGAAGACTACTGGAAGAAAGCAGATTAGTGGTTTTCTTGGGACAGGGCCAATGAGAAGCCAGCATGAGAATAGTAATAAGTGAGAAGAAACCTTTTAAAATGATGAATCTGTGTGCTGTAGTGATGGTTTCGTGGTATGTACACATGTCAAAATGTACTTATTGTTAAGCCTTAAATATATACATAAATTGTACCTTAATATCATATTTCAGAAAATGAAAATTGGCTGTGTCTCTAGGCAGGAAGAGAGATGCAAACAAGTACTCTTTGCAAACAAGCCCTTTCTTTCATGAATAGAAAAAAGAATGACTCATTTGGAACACCAAGCTGGAGAGGAAGCAGGAAGGATAGATGGAAGGACTGTGGGGGTGAGGGATTAGCCCTTGACTTCCAACATTGACCAAAATGGATCTGAGAAATGCTGGGGCACATCAGTACCAATGAGAATTGTATATTACCTGTTCCCAGAAGTTGAGTAAGATCACAGTTTGGATACACCCAATCCAAAATGGTATTTTGAGAGATCCAGGGGAGCTGAACTTGAATGACACCTAAAGAGCCTCATCTGTGTGTGGATTTTCCTGACAGTGCTCAGGGTTTTTGGGCTCATGCTATAAATCAATGACATGAGGGGCTGGCTTAGAAGTTATTAAGTATTGTGATCGATAGATTGGCTCTCCAATGGCATCTAAAACATAAGCCCTGGGACCTGTGGTTTATCTTCATTGTTTAAAAAGAGATTTGGCAACCATGATGCAAGTTTATCCCAGTTTGATCCCTCATACCACATAAAATGGCTGTGGTGGTGCATGCCTATAACCCTAGCACTCAGGAGGATGAGGTAAGATGATTGGAAGTTTTCAAGTCATCTCTGACTGAATACACACAGTGAGCCTAAGGCTGGCCTGGAATACAAAGACTTAACTTACAAAGGAGAAAAACAAAGCAAAAACAATAATAAAACCCTGCTAGCAATGCATTTTGTATTGCTAGTATAATACAAAGTGAGTTTGAGAAGACAGATTGTAGCAACCAGTGTCCACAATAATTCCAGTGATCTCTACTGTGTATGCCACTCTCACAGAGTCTCAGAGGTCATTTACATGGCCACTAAAATACGTCATGAAGGGTGGTATGTCCTCATATTGGTGGCTGATTTATTGTCTCTTGCCTTTAAAGCTTTGCCTGTTGTGTGAAAATGAATATGAGTCCCTCTCATACTTTCACCTGCCACCGGTCCCTGTGTTACACTCTATCATTGGGGTGGGGCGAGAGTCGACACAGGAGCAGAAAGTCTCCACTTTAGTACCAGGGGTCTCTTTCTCAGGTTTCTGAAGCACACATGCCTCACTTAGTACAAAACTCGTGTAATTGAGCAACTTCTCCAGCATCCAACTACACCAATGGATCCATTCTTGGGCTTCATCAGATGCTTAAGAACAAATGGAATGTCTCCAAGAGGACACCATGCTAAGATGAGCATCTCATGGAATACTGGATAAATTTCTAGTAAGTTCAAGACAGTTTGTTTACACTAAGTTGAACAAGTGAAATTCCATGAAGAGTCCTATAGTGCTTAGACATGGCCACACCTCCTCCTCTGAACTCTCACGAAGAACTGTGAAGGGTTTCCTTCACTGCTCTCTCAATCCCAGACATGGTCAGTCTCCTTTTTTTCCATGTTTATGGTCTTAAAGTTCTCTTATTGCTCCTTAATTCAGCCCCTGAAGTAAGGTTAAAAATTCTTTATTCTGGAATTTTTATTCAAGTAGTCATGTAAGTCCTCTGATCTGAGGTAGACCAACACCCAGGTACCTCTGGGTTTGGTTGTGAAAGACACTTCATTTTCTGTCTCCTCACATGCTCTCTGGTCATCTGCTTTGGGTGAAGCTG
This sequence comes from Cricetulus griseus, assembly GCF_003668045.3. Lineage (NCBI taxonomy): Eukaryota > Metazoa > Chordata > Mammalia > Rodentia > Cricetidae > Cricetulus > Cricetulus griseus. The sequence continues at coordinate 226,210,675 of NC_048596.1, forward strand.
GCTCTCATGCTCTGAGCAGCAAGTGTGAGCCACTAAGGCTTCTGGCCAACAACAATGTTTCCATGGAAATGGGTAGGTCCTGTAAGTCAGTCAAGCCTTGTAGTGGGAAAACAGCAGACATGCACCCTGACTGCATTCACTAAAGAAACTCTGCCCCAGAACAGATCCAAACTGCTCCCAAAACCCTAGCCTCAGAAACTGAGATAATGCAAGCTTAGTTTTAAAGCCACTTGGTTGTAGGATGCTTCATTATGGAGCAATAGATATCCAGGAAGCATGGCTTAAAATTTGTTTTCATAATAAAAGAAATTATTTTTTAAAAAAACAGTACAGTGGACCCTTGTTTGTAATTTAGAATTCTGCTCACTCAGTCAGCATAATTAGCTCACATGAGACTAGAGCAGCCTTTGTAGCATGGTGCCACCACCACAGAAACTGCAAATAGCTGTCAAGGTGTCATCATGGAAAAGCGACTGTAACCCACTAAGCTTCAGTCTCAAATCCTGACTGTTGCCACCTACTTTGTGCAGCTACAGATAAATTACTGTAAAGAACTTAATAAGCACATACAGTAAGTCCTGCACATTGATTAGAATTAAGATGATAAAACTACATGAATGAAAACACATAGAATGAAAACTATCCCTGCTGATTTGCGTAGGGATAACTTGATCCAAACTGTATGCACCTTATAAACTCACCTTCCAAATATGCTAAGCTAGATTTCCATCATACCCAAAATTTCATAGTAACTCCCACTTGGTTATCAGCGTTACTGGTGAAAATATTATGTTGCACTCATTCATAATTATAGCCTCAGGACCTATGATCATATCTGAAGAAAGGTGGTCAGAATAAAACAGATTTTAAATAAGATTCCTGAGGTACAGAATATTGGTGAAGAAATTTTAGTTGTTACAATCTTTAAACTAAGTTTAAAATATATCTTTTTTCTTGAGCATTTATAACACAATACATTTCTTTAATAGTGAATGCTACTGAAAATGTATTTTGTAATCTTTTATAGACATAGGACAATACTACGTCTTCTGAGGAAATTTTTAGCTCTTTCCAAAATAAGCCATCATTTAAGAAACTCCTTGTGTTAAGACTACCTAAGTTTGTTGATTTTAGCAATGAATAACAGATTTGGACATTCTGGACGATATATTTTTATTAAAACAAGGGACATTATAGAATAATACCTTTTGTGGTTGGCAATGACTCTCCTTGGCACTGGCTGTGATAGTGTGATGGTGGCTAATGATGTCACCTCTGTTCATCATATGAAACTTAGTACAAGGTCAAGGATGTCGGGTTCCATATTTACAATGAAATTATGGTATCTTCATTAAAAGGCAAATCCTGCATTTCAGAGATGTGAATGGGTCTTAAAATAGAAGACGGGATGGCTAAATGTAGGTGCCAATGTAAGCCTGATTCAGGAACTCTCTTTGGAACCATTCCCAAAACATTTTCATTTGATTATGGATTGAATATGTTTTACATTCATTTTAATGTCTTGCTTCCCTGTATGTTGTTCTGAGATAGGCAAACTAACATTGGTAGGCAAACTGGCCTCAAAAGAAACCATGCCACTCCACTTAATTGATCCTTTTCTGTTGGCACATTGGAAGGGTGGATGCCCTTATTCTTGTTTATAGTTGTCAAGGTCACATATGTTCATGGTAACTGCACATGGATGCTGCTCTGCCTCCTAGCAAAGAGAGATTACTAACTTCCATATGTGAGTCGCAACCCTCCAAGATAACAAAGTTGAGGCAATGTTATGTACAGAGCATTATCTGATGTGCATTAGCAACACTTCCTGTTCTTTTAATATCTTGCTTCTATTTATCTTACTTTTGTTGCATTTGTCTTCCCTTAAAAAATTATACTATGTCACAAGGGTCCTTTTACGCATCCCAGCATCCTGCCCTTCTTTGGCACTTACCTTTATCCTGTCCCGGTTCCCTTTCTAGCTTTTGTAAGTTGGGTGGGCAACAAGGAAGTGTCATAGCAACCATTGAGATCAGAGATGTGATGGGGTAGGTGAGTCCACTAAGACACCTTTTACTTCAAAATGTCATAATGATAGTTCATACCTTGTATGCCAACCTATGAAAAATGCAAAAATCTCCCTTATGCATCTTCATACTAATGATAGCTTGAAAATACTTCTCTCTCCCTTGTGATAAATCCATGAAGTTATTCTCCGGGCTTTTCAGAAATTTATTCTGAATTTTTAAAATGAATTTTGGCTTATTCAGCAACTCTGATGACCAACTCTCTTCATTTAATACAGTCCTTGGTGGTACCTCGCACACTACCCTTTTACACTGGGCCAGAAAGCCCCAAAATGCCGGGTATATATGCTCTAGGACTCAGGAGATGCCTGCTAACCCCCAGTCTGTCATCACACCCTCTGTCCTGTTTCATGGGATTTGTGTAACAGTTACATGAAGTACTACTTGTGAAAGTGCTCCATAAGCTACAACGTGTCTAAAGCTCCAAGGGATAATTGCTCTAGCTAAATCAACTTGCCTACCCTTTACCTACAATTGACTCTTTGTGTGTGAAAATCCTCTCCCCAGCCTGTTGTAATTGATGGGCCTTCCAAGACCAACTGAGATTCACCTTTCTTCTGAAATGCTCCTTGACTTCTCTCAGCTTGTCTGCCAACTCTGCACATCCAACTACAAACTTCTATGGTTTCCTAATTGTTTTTGCCCATTTCAAAAGCACCACTCAGTCTTTCGTCATTCAATATTGTTCCCTGTTGGATTTACCACCTCCACACTACTGAAGGTTCTGGAGGTTGAGCCTCATGGCCTATTAATTGCTGGTAACTGCTGTCAAGTGCGCAACTCACATGTCTGGGTAAGGGATGCATGCATGCTGTATTTTCATATCACTTACATCACCTTTTAGTTACTTAACTTCATAGTTCCTCTCACATTGTCATTTTAATATCTGTTGTATGTATGCTCATGTGTTTGTGTATGTTTGAAATGTACTGGGATATGCATATGTGTACACATTTGTGTGCACATTCCTGTGAATATGGGCACCATATTCCTGTGAACATGGCACCATACACATGCAGCGGTCAGAGGGCAGCCTTGGGTGTTAGCATTCTCCTTCCACCTTGTTTGAAAGAAGGTCTTTGTGTTTTCTGCTGCATAAGCTAGGCTAGCTGTTCTGAGAGCTTCTGGGATTTCTATTTCCCACCACCTTGCAGGACCATTGAGCATATAGACATCCACACTAAGTATCTGGCTTTTATTCAAGTTCTAGGGATTAGAACTCAGATCCTCACCTTTTGTACTCACTGAGCCATTTCTCCAGCCCCATAGCTAATCCCCTTTCTCCTCTTCTCTCCTAGTGTCTTGGCCTGAGATGCTTCATTAGGAAACATATTGAAAAGTGACTGCAGCAATTTAAATGGTAATGTCAATTTCATCTTCAAATATTTATATTACATTTGAAACTGGACACTTTAAGTTAAAATTTTATCTTTCAATTTTTGTTTGTGAGTGTTCAACATGAATATCTTTAGTTGTTATATAAAAATTCCGTATTACTGATTTACTGGACTATTTTTTAATTATTCTAAAAACAGTTTAAATGATAGGGCTTGGTTCATACTGGGATCAAATTCTGTTCAAAGAACTTCTTATGAACAGATGCGGTTAACTTGTAGTGCAGGATTTGAGGATAATTATCAAGCCAAAAGAAGATTGATAGAGAAAGGTATGTAATTCACACAGCCTGTATTCGGTGTCATATGTCACTCTAGTAAAAAAGAAGTGAAAGAATATGGGACAGCATTGTTTTATTAAACTTGACAATTCTTCCTGGGCTTTATCTTTTTCACTAACTTTAGAATTTTCCTGAAAGTAGCACTACATGCAGTGACATCATTAAAAGCAAAAACTTTACTGGTGGATAGATGGCTTGGTAAAGGCTTTTATTTACTGTGGAAGTATGAGGAAATAAGTCTGAATCTTCAGAAACACATAATAAGCCAAGAAGGGCTGTGCATACTTCTAATCCCAGCATGGGGGATTATAATCTCAAGAGCTGATTGGTCAGTTTATTGGAAACAGGGAGCTCTTCTGGCTGAATGGGAGATCCTATCTCAAGACAATATGATGGTAAACTAAAGTGGAGACACCCTGTGTTTCCCCCAGCCTCCACCTATGGGCTCATTAGACTGCAAACCTATATGCTCACGTGAATGCACCCTCACACACACACACCCATGCCATATAGACAAAAAATAAAATAAAACAATTTTCCCTATAATACTAATCATCTTCTAAGAATCTATTTTATAGTCAAGGAAAAATGTCTCAATTTTTCTCAATACCTAATCACAAACACAATAACTTCACTTTTAAAGAACTGAATAGAGGGAAACAAATTATGTACGAAAACATTACGATGACACCTACTACTTTGTTCGCTGATTTAAAAATTACACAAAATTTTAAAGAGTTTTTAATTGGTGTGGTATAGTTTCTCTTCTTAGGCTTACATCTTTTCCTTGACAAAATGTTATGAAAGGCATATACTTTCATGGTATTTTTCTATTTGCTTCATTCAAAATACCCCATTAAATATAAGCTTGAATGCAATACCTTGCCCAAGTTTGCACCATCAGGACAAAGTTCACTAATGCTGCACAAAACTTCATGTAATTAAACACACCACCACGCCTTTGCCTACACTGTAATGATCATAATGTCTTGCAGACATTTTTTAATGAGTTTGCACTTTGCTGTACCCCTCATATATTTTCCTCTCCTTCCAGGCACAAGGGATGAAATTGTGATCAACATTATGAAATTGGATCACAATTATGACTTTAATCAAAACAAACCCAGCTTCATGCCATAGGTGTGGAAATCCGTTTGCTCTGCTCTCTGATTGCAGGCCGATTTTGTAATCGGTGCTTTCAGCCAAACACAAGGTGTAAATTATGTGGAAAAATAAGAAGGCATGTTCCATCTCATGCCGTTGCCAGGTATGCTTCATATTTAGATATAAACAATGGGAGAAATTCAAATTTCACAACAGTTGAGTCACACCTGCCTCTGTGAACTCTTGTTTATTTGTAGTTTCTCATGATTTTACTAAAGGTGTCGTCTGGTTTGGGGTCTTTCTTCACATTTAAATTATTACACTTCCAACATATTACCATGCTTATTTTACTCATTACCAAGCTGTGATCATGTAAGGTAGAGGACACAAAGCAAGCTGGGATCATGGAAGGGACAGGACACAATGCAAGCTATGATCATGGAAGAGAGAGGACACAATGCAAACTGTGATCGTGAAATTAGCACTAAATGCACTCAACTCAGCTCCAGGGCCAGGTCTTCTGATCTTAATTAACAACTGTGGATTATTGGATCTTAGGTGTTAGAATGAATACTGGATACCCTAGTTACCCCACCTCTTTCTCAGCACTGTGTCCAAGGAGAATCTAAGAACCAATCAGAAGCCAGCCAATTATTTCTCTCTTTTATGATGACAGGCAGGAATTGAAAACTTTAAGGTGAACTTACTATGACATCTCACTAAATTAAAGGATTTATTGACAACTCAGTAGATTGTTTTAAGTGCCACCATTAAAGGACTAGAACATTCTAGAAAGAGTTTTCCATTTCCATACAATAGTAACAATGGAGATAATGGAGGAAATATGGCAAGGACCTTGACCATTTTTATTTCACTGCCTTTGTTTTGTACACTGGCTTACTTTCTACTTTTTTGAGAGAGGAGTCCCCTGTGATTATGAAAGAAAATATCCATAAAATAAGCTCAGTGTTTTCATTCTGCACAGTTAACTGACCCTCCAAGGCCCACTATGGAAACACCCGAAGGTGCTACTGCCAAAGACTAGAATTTTTATGTGAAATTTTCTCCTGTTTTATTCTCTAGCTCCTTTCTATTCTAGAAAATACATCTATTAATATACAATCGCTTAAATTGCCTTCTTAGTTTAATAATAATCACAAATTAATGGTGTGTAGTCACATGTCCATTTTCTTGGGGGAAAATAACCATATGCTTCAATAACTAAAACTTCTATTTCCACAAACTAATTAAAAGGCCTTGTGGCACAGTAATCAGAAAACCAGGTGTTTCGTTTAGTCTCTCTCCCTTCAAGGTTGAATAGCTGCAATTCAGACTTCCCCACAACTCCTTTAAAGTCAAAGAAAAGTCACACAGCTCTACTTGGCCTATCAGATGACAATGTCCTTCTGTTCCACCCCAGAATTTTGATGGATTATAAATCATAGAAAGCAAATTGTTTTTAGAGGACAATATGTTAAATTATGAGTGATATTTTTCACAGTAGATTTTTAGCTACTCAAAAGAAAAGAAGATTTTAAACCTGTTTACTTTTCTCCTTGATAAACTGAGTGTATATATAAATATATCCACATATTTAATCTTGGGAGACGTGTCTCTCTATAGAAGATGTGTTCCATTCTTAACCCAAAAATAACCATCTTATCGAAACCACATCTCTAAGACCTGATCCTCTGGGTTCAGGGTGCATTACACACTTTATAATGCACAGTAACTTTTGGAAGGCTTCAGCCTTATTCCTGCCGTTAATTATTTAGACTCTGACATATTGCAATAAAACATTTCATCAAGCACTCCAGTCCAGGGAACGATAGGCATCAACACTGTATTGGTAATGCAAAATAAATGGATCGGGGTTGAAAATAATGAGTTTGGTGGATTACATCTGTCACTGTGAATTATTATTGTTGAACATAATAGGGCAGGGCACTACAAAAATAAAGCTTGTCTTCTCTAGTTAAAGGTGAGACAACTACCTCTAATGAGATACAGAAACTCAAGTGTGAGTTATTAATTATGTACACAAAAGGTTTATCAGCTTGCCCAATCTTACATTTTTTGTATGTATATAATGATAGAACAAAAAGTTCCCGCTGCTAATGCTGGTGATAGTTCACAACAGTCTCTCAGCAGAAATTGGAGAAGACATTCCGTTTGGCCACATTTGACCATGCAAGGAAAAAAAAATAATGTATGACAAGGCACCAGCTCCAGCAGGCCCTGCTTTGACTCTTCTTTCCACCAGCTGGCTCTAGGAAACGTGTTTCATTTGTGAGAGCAGAGCCTTTACCAAACCATCCTCAGCTTCAGCATTAGTTACCATACAGTCTCCACTCTGTATATAATGGACTTTTTAATTGGCTGGGTTTGGAATCTTGTTCATTCTATACCTAGAAAGCTCGAGGGGAGTTTCTGTGAAAAGCAGTCCAAGTTGCCTCTCAGTATAGCCCTTATTAGTGAAAAAAGTTGATGTCTGTTATTCAGGGGAATACTAGAGGCAACACTTGATTTCACCAGGCCATGTAGCCTCCTCAGAGCAGGGGAACCACCCTGCCTAAAAATAAATTCTTTTGCACAATTGTGACAGAAAACACTATATGCTTGACAAAGTATTATAAATGTTTTAGTGTGTATGTATCAGTTAATCATGACTTTAGTGAGCATATAGTATTCTATAGCAAGCATCCTCATCATTTGATGAATGTACTTGTTGCTATATGGTTAAATTATTTCTAGTAGTTTTGAATTTATGTGTATACATCTGTGTAAGTATATGCATGCATGTAGGTGCTCCTGGAAGTCAGAAGGGAATGTTAGATTTCCTTAGAACTAGAGTTACAAGCAGTTGTGAGTTCTCAGTCTAAGTGCTGGAAACCAAACTTGGGTTCTCCACAAGAGTAATATGGAACTACTAACCACTGAGCCATCTCTTCAAGCCAACCCCTCTTTAATAATTTTTATTATCTCAGGGTTGTTAAATAACTCTAAAATATGAATCCTGCAAGTGCCTCCATGTGTCTGAGTATTTTGCTTGCCTGTCACTGTGAGACTAAGATATAATGTTTGCAAATCTAAACAAGAAAATATAATTGATAATGCTTCCCTGATATGGAAAGTTCCTGATACATGTTTCTGAGGTGCAAATTTGGTTCCATATACCTAAACTAATGGACATTTGACAAGAGTGGTTGGCAGGAACGTGGTCCTGTTGAAACAATGCAGGTTGTGAAGCTCAGAAAAAAACTAAGGAGTATTTGAGGACCTTATCGCAAACCTCAAATAATCAGTTCTAGAAGGACTACTAGAATGGTGGAAGAAATATTTTCTGTATTCTGTAAAGTAAGAAATAATCATGGGAGCTGTCAAGATGGCTCAGTGGGTTCATATGCTTGCAGCCATGACTAAACTGCCTGAGTCTTCAGAATCTACATGGCAGAGAGACAATGTCAACTACTGAAAATTATCCTCTTATTTTCATATGGGTGCCATGGCGTGCATACACACACACACACACACACACACACACACACACACACACACACAAACTTACTTTTTTAATTTTTATTTAAATTAGAAACAATATTGCTTTACATGTCAATCCCAGTTCCCTCTCTCTCCCCTCCTCCCCTGCCGCCCACTAACACCCTACCTATCCAACACCATTTCTGCTCTCCAGGGAGAGTGAGGCCTTCCATGGGGAAGGGGATCTTCAGAGTCTGTCATATCCTTTGGGATAGGGCCTAGGCCCTCCCCCATCTGTCAAGGCTGAGGGAGTAACCTTCTATGTGAAATGGGCTCCCAAAATCCATTCCTATGCTACAGATAAGTACTGATCTACTACAAGAGGCCCCATATATTTCCAAGGCCTCCTTACTGACACTCACATTCATGGGGTCTGGATCAGTTTCATGCTGGTTTCCCAGTGATCAGTCTGGGTGCCAAGACCTCCCCCTTGCTCAGTTCAACTGTTTCTGTGGGTTTCACCAGTGTGGTCTTGACCCCTTTGCTCATCACTCCTCCTTCTCTGCAACTGGATTTCAGTTCAGTTCAGTGTTTAGCTGTGGGTGTCTGCTTCTACATCCACCAGCTGCTGGGTGAAGGCTCTAGGATGGCGTATAAGTCAGTCATCAATCTCATTATCAGGGGAGGGCATTTAAGGTAGCTTCTCCATTGTTGCTTAGATGGTTAGTTGTTGTCATCCTTGTAGATCTCTGGACATTTCCCTAGTGCCTGATTTTGCTTTAAACCTATACTGGCTCCCTCTTTGATGGTATCACCTATTTTGTTCTCCTCTATTCTTCCCCCTACACAACCTTCCTACTCTCTTATGTCCTCCTCACCCCTTCTCTTCTCCCCTTCTCATTCTCCTAGCTCCCTCCCCCCTGCCATGCTTCCAATTTGCTCAGGAGGTTGTGTCCCTTTCTCCTTCTCCAGGGGAACATGTATGTCTCTTTTAGAGTCCTCCTTGTTGCCTAGCTTCTCTGGTGGTGTGGATTATAGGCTGTGCTCTATGTGTAAAATCCATATATGAGTGAGTGCATACCATGTTTGCCTTCTTGTGACGGGGTTACCTCACTCAGAATGGTTTCTTCTAATTCCATCCATTTGCCTTTGAATTTCAAGATTCCATTGTCTTTTTCTGCTGAGTAGTACTCCATTGTGTAAATGTACCACATTTTCTGTATCCATTCTTTAGTTGAGGGGCATCTAGGTTGTTTCCAGGTTCTGGCTATTACAAATACTGCTGATATGAACATAGTTGAACAGATGTCCTTGTATGAATGTGCTTCTTTTGGGTATATGCCTAAAAGTGGAATTGCTGGATCTTGTGGTAGGCTGATTACCATTTTCATGAGGAATCGCCATACTGATTTCCAAAGTGGCTGGACAAGTTTGCACTCCCACCAGCAGTATATGCACAATATAAATAGGCAAAATATGTGTGTGAAAACATTAAGGAGAAAGCATGGAGAAGGAATGCCAAGATGATCTTAAACTCATGTTTTTTTTTTTAAAGGGAATCTAAGATAATGACACTCATGTTGCTTACAATTATATTTAAATCTTAAAACACACAAAATATACCTATATCTTTAGACACAAATCCAAATTTTAGCAGGTTTTTTGGTCTAACAAAAATAAATATTTATTTTGAAAAGAGCTGGTTTCCACACTCACATTCTCAACCCTTCTGACCCCTTTATCAAATTTTTTTAATATTTCTATTCCATTCTGTGACAACCACACCCCATAAAGTGTGAGGTTAATCAATGTTGATGCATAATTGTGGAAGTAGGATCTGTTGTATGTTCTTTATGTTTTCTATGACTTGTTCTTCAAAGAATTTTCTTAACTTTGTGTTTGTCTTGTGGGTTTTATTGGGGGTGACTCCACTAGGCCCGACCACATATACTTTTATGTATAAAATAAATCAAGAGTCTAGAGAGATGGACCAGTAGTTAAGAACTTTTAATGCTCTTTCAGAAGAATACAGTTTTCTTCCCACATGGGGTGGTTCACAACTACCAGTAACTGCAGCTCTAAGAAATCTGACACCCTTTTATGGCCTCTGCAGATACCCACACTCACACACACACACACACACACACACACACACACACACACACACTAAATACTTTTAAAGCCGTCTGCTGTTAATTCTTTTAAGAATAAGCAAATAATTATCATTTCCATAGAAAGTTCTAGAAAATGAATTATATATGCATTTCAGAGTCCTACTTATCTACTTTTGGGGATGCACAGAGTGTAAGGCAGGTTAGCAGGCAACAGACCCAATATTGAGAATCCAGAGGGTAGAAAATGGGTTCTAAAGAGGGTAGGGGAGTCTCAGGGGTCAGACTCAAGTAGGGAGAAGTGTAGAGACAGCACTACTGGTCTAGGCAACTGCCAGTGTAACGAGAACGAGGGGGGGGGAGCTTACAGAACCATGGACAGGAATACTATGACTCAGAGTGGTAAAGAAATGAGGAAACAGGCATGGGCCCTGATGTCGTGAAGGTTCCAGTCTACTGAGTGACACAAGCCAGTGTCAAGTTTGTGGATGCTGATAAACACCCTGAGCAGAGAAACATGACAGGGTCCTCTGCTCCAAACCTGGTGTCAAAAGAAAAAAATGACACTAAAAATACTTTAAGAACTACCAGTTTTAGGAAAAGAGAATAACAACAAAATACTCTGTGTATGAAGAATAAGATACTACGACAAGATTATAGATGAACCATCTTGTCATGTCAGATATAGGGAGGTGAGACTTAGGTATCAGATACTCTCAAAAATGTTACCGGTTCCCATTAGCTTCCCAGTTGACCGGGTCTTGGCTTCACAGACTCTGATTTTAGGCCGAACTCGCACCCACCTCCGTGTTCTTCTGAGAGACATTCGGAGGATATCATCCTACATTTATCTGGAGCTTCTCTCATTTGACTCGGTAAAGAAGGTGACAAGTAGTATCTCTATTTGTTACTCAAAAAGCCTGTAGGACCCTTATACATGCAGTGTCTCCATTCCCCTGTGAGTTCCCAAGTGGTACACAGATTGGCACCGCAATCTGAAATTAATTACATATTCTTTGCATGTTTCATGCAATGCACTCTGTCTCAATCTCTTCAAGCCAAATTATGAATTACTTAGTGATACATATCTTTTTATTCCTAGGGCCGTGTCTCTATGGGTTCTAAATAAATATTTGTTTCTTGAATTTCAAGTCTGAGGCAAACAAAAATATAATGCTTTCTTACATTTACTACAAAGAATTTATCTTTTTATGTCAATAAAACAGGCATTAGTCATATTTATTTCAATCCAGCTTGATATAAAACACAAATGACTCTTTCATGGTAAATAAGCTGAAGCTATATGATCACTTGATGCTCTTCATGCTATATATTTGTCTCTTTAGTAATGCATTTTCTGATATTCTTCCCCAAAACATGGACACATAACAATGAGAATCCTTAGGAACAAGGATGAGCCTCCATTTCATCCAGTATTATTGTGCAGTATGAATGAGTTACACCATCTTAGTCTTATTCAGAGAGAGTGCTATTGGGTTGTCAGGAGTGGATCTGAACTAAGTCATTTTTCATTTATAGGGATAGGGCAGGTGAATATTTTCAGAATTCTGCCATTTATAGAATGTGTGATTCGGTATTAATTTAATAAGGTGTCCACAGTGATTGCCTCATTAGCTCTTCTTCTCTAGACTTGAGCCAGTGAGTGCATTAAATTCGCTACAATGATGATCTGCTCAGTCTATGACTAAGGACAGGAGAAACAAAGAGGCCAGCTCTTTCCTGGATAGTTTTATCATTAAACTGATCAGCTCAGGAATTGGCCATAAGGAACATACTGTATCCTCTGGCAGAAAGGCTGCAATAGTGATTAACATCCAACATTTGTGTAGCGATGCATACTTCTCAGGGGGTTTTCATGTACACTATTTTATCCCATTGACTCACTAACAGGCCAGATGGAATCTAAGTAATGTCCTAACTGTGTTCATATCTGAGCTCTTGTGATCTGCATAGGAATAAAAGAGATTTCATGAGCCTGACAAGTGAAAAACACAACATCAGCCTCCTGCCACATCCATGAACACGTCATTTTTTTTTCAGTTGTCTTGCAAAATAGTGGTTAGGTCCTTCCAGTCAATTATTGCACAGAATACAGAAATAAGTTGTTGCTTGGCACGATGGCCCACATCTGTGATCTAAGCACTTAAGATTCATGAACTTGAGGCCATCATGTGTGATTCATAATAAGACCTTATCCCAAAATGTCAAAACGAAAGGAGGGAGGGACAGAAGAAAAGAGAAGAGAAGAGAGAGGGAGAGAGGAAGGGAGGGGGAAAGGGAGACAAAGAAACAAAAAGAAATAAATGTTGATAAACAAATGAGTTCCTTTTACTTATTTAATTGTTAGAATTGGAGCATTGCAGAACCATTTTCTTGGATTCCAGCTCCCATGGATTTAACATTTATTGAAAGAAATGTTTATTACTTTGTGTTTATGTAGTCGGCATAGCACTTCTCAGAACCTGTTCCAACCATCAAGCTAAACTGCTATGGCAGGCAGAATCAATCTTTATTTCTTCCTGAAACATCAAACCATAGATTTTAGGAAACGGTAAGTCATTTAGATATCGTACTCTAACAATGTAGAGGAAGAAATTTCCTGGGTGGCAGTACCATATTCTTTTCTTCTCATTTCTTCTTCTTCTTTTTTTTTTTTTGAAAGAACTTATTTCATTTCATCAGTAAAGGAAAATATTTGACAAAGAACTGCCAGCTTCAATGTTTAGGTCACCAGAAGAAGTAGCATGAGTATAATCTCAGTGTGTGGGAGCCTAGGTCAGGCGGACACAAATTCAATACAACAGATATGACAGTAAGATGCTGCTTCAAAAGAGAAAAGTGTTCAGGTAAAATATTCATACGAAGAACAATTGGCATACTGTACCCTTGCAGCACACAACTCTACACTTGTGAAGCAAAAAAAAAAGTTCGGTTTGCAAAACCTGGCTCCAGATGTTCAGTCCTGACTTCAACTTCAATCTTGTGGGAACTTTACCAAGTAAATGCATTGGCTGAACACAATCATAGAGCTAAAGATGTGTGGCACACTTGAGGCATTCACACACACACACACACACACACACACACACACACACACACACACACACACACACAGCCCCATAGTACCTGGGCACTCCTCAGATGCACTGGGCACCACCCCTGGGTGTGGAGCTCCAGCTTCATTCCTTCCCAGGGCATCTCTTTATCTCTTGCTCATCTTTCATCAGTTCCTGCCAGTGGAATATCACCATTCCTGATAGAGAAAAACAATCCTTATAGAATTAGGGAAATGAAAAAAGTTTTTGGTCATGGAAATCCCCACTGTTTTAGACTGATATTTTATTCATGTTTGGAAAATACTGCTCGTGGCTGTTTCCATCTTCATCTGTTTTGGCATTTCCTGTTTTAATTCAGAAACCAAATGTATTACAAACAAGAAGAGTCTTGGCCTAGTTCCAGATCTGTATGCCAAAAAGGATCTACCAACCAACCAAATGGCTGTCCCTGCCAGATTTTATTGAGAGAGAGAGAGAGAGATTTTACATAAATTATCTTATATCTACAAGCTGCGAATTTTCAACACAGCTAATAAGAAAGTCTGCTAGAGAAAGCCAAGTCCTTTCCACACTGGCCAGTCACATTTGAAGAGAATGTGGAAGGCATAACCCTGTGTTACAGAAAAAGACTTTGGTGATCACACCATAAGGCAGAGAACTACCTTCTGACCACCTACATCCTGCTTAGCTTCCCCTTTCTTCCCCCGGACCTTGAAACTTGAGGAAAGGTTGGTCGAGGTTGATTGTGTGGAATATGAAATTTACTGTAGATGCTACAATTCTATAAGAATGAATGAAAATTTCATTTATTTAGGGCTTTGTCCAACCCCGTCTAATAAACACATGGAGCCAGCTGCAAATGTCATCACTGCTCTGAGGTCAGGGACTAATGATAGGCCTCTTAATCGAGGGTAGTTCTTTTCCCTCTGAGACAGCTGATGATACTCTTGTAGTTGTCTAACCATGTGATACCCCAAATCAAGGTACCAATGAAAGCAAAATGATCTTCCCTCAATATGCCACTTGAGATCATTTGGGCTGTGCTTACAAATAAATGAACAAATTGCCCTGTGATTAACCTGCATTAAGGACTGAACAACTTTTCAGAAAAAAAAAATGCTATGATCTACAAACACTGCAATTGAGAGCAGAACCAGGAAATATGACCCATTGAACTGTTAATCATAAAGAAATATCAAATCAAATAGCAAAATCTATGTCTACAGTGAGAAAGGAGTTGGATGAAACTCTGATAAGTTTGTGGTTTTCTTCAGGCAATTGAGAACTGAACCCTCAAATGATGAGAACTTGCAAAAAGCAGTTTAAAAGAAATAGACCATTCTTTCACTTGGTAACTATTTCTGCCTTTTAGTATAGAAAATATCAAATACATATTATCAAAAGTGTTATGTAAATAAATATATTTACTTTTCTAAGAAGGCTACTAAATATTACTAAACATCTTCATTCTTCATGTGTTTTATATTGATAAATTACTTTCCTAAATGTTTTCCTTAACTTTTTTCAAAATACATCATAGTGTCTCTCTTTTTACTTTTTTTTTTTTTTTTTTTTTTTTTTTTTTTTTGCCGGGAGTAGGGGGGAGTTGGAGGCAGGGTTTCTCTTCGGCTTTTGAGGCCATCCTGGAACTAGCTCTTGTAGACCAGGCTGGTCTCAAACTCGCACAACTGCCTGCCTCTGCCTCCCAAGTGCTGGGATCAAAGGCATGCATCACCACCACCCAGCTCTTTTTACTTTCTTAAGCTCAAGCTAAGAAACACTGATCATTAGTAAAGGTTGTGCAATATAAAACAGCCTCACAAAACCCTATAAAGTGCATCACCTCTTTAATCTCCTACCTTAAAGGCAAGGGAAACAGAGTCAATACTCACTTATCTGAAAAGATTTGAGTAATTCATCAGTAATCTAAAGTCCAGGATTTTCAATCCTATAGTGAGTGTCTCCTAATAAGCCAATTTTCCTTTTATTTGTTTATATTCATTCCTAAATGTAAACCCTAAATGTAACTGGGTTTAATATGAACCCAATTAACAAAGGAAGTAGAATGCTAAAAATGATCACATTTAGAATCTAAATAGAAACTCTTCTGAATAAGCCACACAGACATCCCATTCTCAGGCATGGCTTTTGAAAGTTTGATTAAAATGTAGGAATATTCAGAAAGAGCTGAACATGTCACAAATTACAACCAATTTGGGGGAACTGTAGAGAGAGAGCTAGAGGCAGATTCTGCTAAGACCTCAATGTTTACAGAGGATCTTGTTTTCACATGTAGATTTGAAGCATAAGAACAGGGAGAAAATCGATGGGAAGCCAATTCTGTTTCAATTTAACTTTTCCTTGACTTTCATGACTTCAAACTTCTCTGGACACCAACTCTATGACATCCACTGATCCCTTGAATGGTGCCATCCAGCCTCCAAGTTGAACAGCCTAATCCTTCCATTTAAGTGTAATAAAATTGTCCTACCTTTAACGTTAGTAAAGTTAATTAATTCATATTAATAAAAAAATGCCTTGGCAAACCCAGATGAAAACCCTTTCATTGATGTAATCAACTACTTCCCTCCAGATAATTGCTGCTCAGGCTGAGAAATTGAAAGCATGCCAGGTTAAAATGCTTTTAAAGACTTCAATCAACATTCTCTCCAAAAATGAAGAAATAAAAAGCCAGAGGGCAGATCATGGACCTCACACTCTACTTTTTAACACTACCCAGCCACACATATTTATATTACCAGCACTTGACTTCCAAATTTGACCCCAGATTGGCCTCTGAATTGGTAGAAGGAAAGAAAGGACAGGGCCTGTATAGTCCAGGGAAACTAGAAACAAACTGTCTTATTAAATTACTTATATTTCTAAGCAAGCTTAAAATAACACAGAACCACCATCCTCCAGTCTTGAAATTTGAAGTTTGCTTTCAGACAGACTGTTGTTATTTCATACTTATTTCTTTGGCTTTTCAGACAGTTAAAACATTGATAAAGTTGCAATTCTATCTTTTTACTTCCTATAAGGGCTTGTTTTGAAGCATATTTTTTTTTCCAGGAAAATAAATGCTTTCTGTTAGGCAGCAGTATGAAACAGTTTCTAATAATTCATAAAACCATTATGAGTTACTTTTCTAAAACAAAAATTGAAGATGTCTTTTTATTTAGGAAACTTTAAAATATTAGAATATTAAAGTGCCAAAGAAAGTGTGGAGGGGTGGAGAAATTTAATTTGAGATTTTAGCTTTTACCT
Organism: Cricetulus griseus; assembly: GCF_003668045.3. Classification (NCBI taxonomy): domain Eukaryota; kingdom Metazoa; phylum Chordata; class Mammalia; order Rodentia; family Cricetidae; genus Cricetulus; species Cricetulus griseus. The sequence continues at coordinate 226,227,476 of NC_048596.1, forward strand.
GAAGGAAATTTTATGGTTTGGATATGAACTATCCCTTCAATTATTTTTTGAGCACTTGACTAGTTGCTGGTATTGTTTTGTTTTGTTTTGTTTTGTTGTTTAGATTCTAGAAACCAATAAATGGGATTTATCTGACAGAAGTAGGTCATGGACAATGACTGAGTCTTAGGTTGTCTTATTCTTGGCCTTTTTCTGCCTCACTCTGTACTTACTGTCCACAATGAGATGAAGCAATTTCCTGAGGCACATACTCATGAAGTGTGATGTTTACTCAAGCGTATGGATCCAAAGATCCAGAGACTGTACTCTCTGAAACCAGGAGCCAAAATGTCTCTATCTGCTTTAATGCTGTTTTTACCACATACTTGAACATAGGGATAATAGAACTAACTAATGCAATAGCTTCAGACTGTATCTGCACTACTTCCTGATGAGCAAGTGATGGTGACCATCTAGTTAAACTGGATTAATCAGTTAATCAAGAGACAAATACATAGAGATTGACTAATTTGGACATTGATAAAATTTATAACTTTATTAAGCTTTTAATACATTTTCTTTGTCTAGTTAAATTTTTTATTATAAGAATACAGAATAAATAATAATATTTATTATTATGAGAATTAAAGAATAATAGTGGAGTCTTTATACTTTCCTGTCCTAAGGATACCTGTCCATAGTGAGGCGTATATTTAATGATACTAGTTGTAGACTCAAGAACTAAATTCCATTAGAAAAGATCCAAGAGAATGAACATTGAACAAATCTCAGTTTTAAATGTAATAAAAAACTACCAAAACTAGAGTCTAAGGATTATATTTGTAAATGACACATAATATTTTTATGGAGTCAATTACAATCAATTGTCTTCTAACAATGCCTAGAATTAAGTGAACAGATTAGTTGGATTTACCCTGTGGTTTTGAATGTTAAATGTTTCCTATAGGTATATGTACTTAAACACTTGGTTGTGCTATTTAGGAAGATTGTGGAACTTTTGGTAGAACCTTGCTCAAGGAAAGGGGACATGTTAGCAGACCTTAAAGGGTTGGGGGTTTGGTTTAGTTTTGGTTTGATTTGCGGCTGGACCTCAGTATGGAGACATGGCTGGCTTAGAACTGGCTTTGTAGGGTATGCTGGCCTTCAATTCATAGACATCTGTCTGTGTCTACTTTTAGAGTAGACATTAAAGCACACAGACCATGCCCAGTTGGACCTTAAGTTTGTATGTCCCAGACCCACTTTCTACTCACTCTCGCTGCTTCCTGACTAGGCAAGTGACCTACAGCTTCCTGATTCCACTGCGATGATATCCCCACCATGATGACCTGTATCTCCTCAGATTATATAAGTTCTTCCTCCTTATCAGGCATTTTTCCTCATCCATGAGAAAAGTAACTAATATAGATCATATGTCAAAAATTATCATTGGGTTAAAACTACTATTCCAAGGTTATGTCATAATATTTATGAAATAGTATGTTTAGAATAATTAGTCTCCATTATTAAAATACTATGAAAATATTTTCCCACTTTTGTGAGTCCTGTGTTTAAAAGTAACCTTCACATGCTGGTGTGGCTTATAGGTCTACCCAAGTTATCTCTGAGTCTCTGATCTTTTAAGATTTATTCTTGCAATTTAATTTCAGTTGGAGATAAGTTTCAAGGACTCCAGACATTTCATATTTCTGGTTTTGTGTTGTCAGCACTATAGAGACTTCCCCCAAAGCAGCTCCAATAATTTGTGTCTAACCTACCTGTGTTGTTCTTGTTCCTTATATTTGAAAATTATATTGAATTTACTTCCTACCATTGGTGTAAACTAAACAGGAGTATACACATAAAAAGCATTAGTGAGTCAATAAAGGTGAACAGTGGGGAACCAGTCAAACCCCAGAAGCCATTCTTAGGTGATCCCAGCTTGATCAATTATGGCAAACACCTTGTAGAAACTGTGAAGCTTACAGTATCTGCTTAGAAAAATGATCTTAAGATGGCTTTGAGGGAAAGGCAGCCATTAGCAGGTCTATAAAGGGCAACTTATTGGTCTTTGAGATAATTGGCACCCTGCATGCGAGTATAACAATAATGAATGATTAGAAATGAACTATTGAATTCCAATGTTAATGAGACATTGGAGTGAACAAACCACTTAATAGAGGAGTGGGTCACTGGGTATAACACAGGACTTCAAAAGTCAGACAATACCTGTAACTTGATTCAGTGGTGTCCTTTAAGTAGAAGAGATTTCTTCATCTGACATAGAATCAGTTTTCTTACATCCCTATATCCTCCCCCTTGTCATACCACTTACTACCCACCCAATTGGTTTCCATCCTCCTGCATATGATTCCCCAAAACCCTCTGTCCACATACTCAGTAGAAGAGAGTTGTCAGATAAAAGAGAACAAAGTTCATTGAAATTAAATCTTAGGTCAAACCACAGTAGTATTTTAGTATAGTTCAGTCACATGCTTAAAAATTATTCCTTTTTACTGCGATTTCAACTGGTCAGACATGGTTGTACATCACTGTAATTACAGCTTTGGGGAGGCTTAGATAAAAATAATTATGAGTTCAAGACCACTATTGGACAAATGGTGAGTTCAAATCCAGCCTTGACTGAAGAGAGCCTATTTTTTAAAAGTCAGATGAACCTAGCCTCCTCCTCCTACTCCTCCTCCTTCTTCTCCTCCTCCTTCTCCTCCTCCTCCTCCTACTCCTCCTCTTTCTTCTCCTCCTTCTCCTCGTCGTCCTCCTCTTCCTCCTCTGCCTCTTCCTCCTCCTTCTTCCTCTTCTTATCTCTCCTCTTCTTCTTTCCTCCTCCTCCTAATTTTATTTTTCCAAATCTGGCAGTGGTGTACATTTACACATAGACAGCATAAGTATGCTGTGGCATTCCTATCTTTGAGTCACCAAATGCTATTCTGTAAATGTTTGGTTCAGTTTTAAGTTTACATGTCTTTCATGAGCCTTTTCATGATGCAACTATTATTGTCCTCTTTACACCATCCTCTACTTCCTAAATTCCCACATTTTTATTTACATGATTGTATATTCGCTCGTTTCCAACTTCATCAAGGAATCCATTTCCTAATTAATTAGGAATTGATTAACAATTAATTAATTTGTCCCTTTCTCATCTCATGTTCACGTCAGGCATTACGTTTGGGAATCTCTCACCAGCATCCATCTACAAGCATGGATGAGCTAAGTGACTCTTCTTTATCACATATAGAACTGCATATATACATAGTATATATAACTATGTGCATAATTTTATGCACATGTATATAAACATGAGAATAGATGTAACTCATACTTCCTATGATGTATGAGATTTATGTCTCTAGACATTTACAATAAGCCTATACAGCAATACTCTCTTGTTTGTGTGGTGTATGTTTCAAGACCTCCATTGTAACAATGGGCAACACCCAGCCCTCAATAGCCAAGCATTACTTAATAATAGTGCCAGATTCTGAGAGATCTATCATTTGGTTATTCATTTGCTCGGGGGACATCATAAATTATATGTACACAAACTGAGTTGGTTACAACCTCACTAGATAATAAAATTTCATGGTACCACTGTTACATATAGAACCCATCATTGGCCAGCATCTCCTTAACTGGTACATAATATTTTCCTCTACACATATCCTTGCCATAAAAAATAAGTTATATGTTAGGCCCAGTAGGATGTTAACTACAAAAACCAATAATAAAACAACCCATACTGAAATATTTCTACCACAAAACTCTGTGGGAACATGGCATCTCTTCTGTCAAATGTACTTAAGACAGCTACTTTATTGGGTCTCTTTAACATGTCCAAATTGCCAACACAGCAATTGCCGTGTTTGAGGACTATGAAAAGTTTACTGGGAGCCAAGTACAGCTGACTTGATAACCCAGGTGGCTCCTCAGTCACTAGTGAGCAGGTTGTGTATGCAGCAATGTCAGATTTTTATCGTGCTACTCAGAAAGGCGTGCAATTTAAACTCACAAGTTATTTCTGGAATTTTCCATTTAAAATTATCAGACTGAAGCTGACCACAAGTAAAGGAAAGTCAAATTTCATATAGGATGAAGCTCTTGTCTTACACAAAATGCTTAGAGATGACACTGTAAATGCTCAAACAGATGATGTCATTCCATAGACAACAAAGCCTTGGGCTCTTTCCTCCTCTCTATCCTATTCCTTTTTGCCCCCCAAAACACAAGGAAATTTGAAGGAACTACTCTTAGAAATCCATGGTAGTTCACCTAAAAGATGTCATAAAATGAAATTTTATCATGGAAACTACAGCTCATTCTGATGTTACCCTCAACAAAGCATCACCATGTGGAAATATTGGGAATGCATTCTCAGTAGGAAAGAGAGGTTACAAAGTTGATGAGGATACCTCAATAAAGAACTCTTCAAGCTTTGCTTTGAACCATTAGAGTGAGCTGGAAGGATCAGATGTAGAGATCTGCAGTGCAAAGTGTAGAAAGAGCATGTTATTAGCAGGCTCTTAATTCACACCCCAGCAGCTGAAAAGTAGCTAGAATGAGAGTCAAACCTGCAAGATACCATCCTTGGAAATCAAGTTTTCAGTGTGAAACTGATCATCTGACTGCAGAGCCACCAATGCTCTTCTTAGCACACAATGCTCTGAGTGGAAGGAGAGCCTCCCTGTTGAATGGTGTTCTAAACACTCTTAAGGAGTGCTCCATTAATAAACTTCATTACTCCTTCACACTTTGCAAATCACCTGGTAGACTTTTCTCTTCTATGGATATTTGTATAATGGCCAGAATAATTTGGATAAATCTAGAGAACTAGTTCCAATTACTTGTCTCTATTTCTTCAAGAACTCTTATGGATACATGTCTCTTTCTCTTAATGCACTTAACATCAATCCACAATCTGGATAGCTAACTGTTCCTGTCAGCCCATCCCCCAGTTTTATTTATAATGTAATTATAAATTCACTGAAGTCACTCATCCTACATTATTACTTTGTCATTGTTGCTATCTCATCTTTCACTGCTTCTCTCTCCCTCTGTCTCTTGCCTTCTGGCAGATCCTCCTATCACTAGACCAATTATCAATAACTATTTAGCTTTTCCTTCAGACCGAATGGACTCCTTGTTCTTTAGCTGATGACAGTCTTGGAAGGATGCAGCCAAACTGGCCGTTAGCTTCTGACCTCTCTATAGACAACCTTATTATGGTAATTGTAAGGCTGGAAGTAGCAGAGACTAGGCCAATTACACCTGTCCTTTTCCCGATTCAGCCTGGGCTTAAATTACTCAGATGGGGTGGGGAGCCTGCTTTTGGCTCTGCTAAACAACTTTTTCTCTATTCTTGAGAAATTCAGAGACAGACATTTCTAATTATGGTTGTCATTAGGACACAATGAACCAGTATTTCTTTAAAATGCGTCATTGTTTATCAAACAAACCAATGTACTATATTTTAATAAGTAACTTTACTGGGGTATTTTAAATTAAACAAATCTTCTAAATATATCTTCTTGAAATACAACAAAGCCTAAACTGAAAACAGCATATCCACTATTTGCCGTTTTTAGTCACTTAATATTAATGAATATAGAGATTTATGTAAATATTTAATATTAATAAGACTTTTAAATATTATGTTTGTGTGTTGTTAAATCTATAAAATTATGCATAGTTAATTCTATAAATGGGTAACTGTGGCATACATACATAATTAAACCTATGAATATATATGAACATTATAGCTAAATGAATTCTTTTTTTAATTGCATTATAAAAAACATTAGAAGGAGAAGCTTTTACACTCATTTTAAAATTAAATTGTTGAGCATCATAGTAACACCCATGTTAAATAATATGTGGCTATTAATTTAAATTGAAATTAACCACATATTTTCTTTTATAATTTTAGCTAATTCTTAGCAGAATGCTTTTAATCAAATCAAGTTCTTTATTTTCGAAGTACTTATCTACTCTTATAAAGCTATTTTCTGGAAGAAATTTAAGATATAGAAAGCCAACTTGGTATTGGTTCATTAGTTCATTCATCCTTGCAAATGGCTCTATAGGTGATTCAAGAGGAAGCAAGCTCCTCCCAAGAGGGAATGTCCAGGACAAGTCTTCTCCATCCAAGTTCTTTTGTCAGTATTGGTTTCCCTGTGAATCTTCTGATTGTTGGAAGTAGCCACTTATGTGGTGGTGATGAGAACAAAACAAGTTCTGCAAATACTTGCTACTTGGCATGGAAAACCTCAGCCTATGTCTATCCCCATTATTCTCATGTGGGGGACCAAGATCCTTCTCTGGACCGTAAACATCTTCCCAGGAGGAGATAAGGTTTCCTTCCAACAAAGAAGTCATAACCTGGTTCATAGATTTACTATAGACCATCTTCACTTTATGAGGTCTTTGCTGGGGCCAAAGACACTGTCTCAGGTAACAGAAACTCCTTTTCCTGTGCTCACTATCGGGTTTCTCTGAAAGCACTAGGAGACCATCTAGGAAACAAGTCTTCCAGAAAGTGTCTGACCTGTCCACACACCACGGGTTTGTCCAGTCCTTCCCTTCTCATATTCTAAATCATCTTGTCTTGTAGACTCCAGAATGATGAAGCTGAGTCTTCAATTGAACCTTTTTATACCAATTGGCAGCCATAGATTTGACCCAGAATTATTAAGGTGAGTTGTGGGGTGTAGCTCAATCAATGAAATGCTTTCCATGAAGCTGTGAAAACCTGAATTCAACCCCAAGAACCGATTTAGAAAGTCAAGCAATATGACACATGCTTGCAATCCTAGCACTGGGGAGGCAGAGAAAATAGGATCCCCAAAGCGCACTGGCCAGAGAACCTTACCTACTTAGCAAGATCCAAGCTGGTGAGAGAGCCCCTCTCAAATGAACTGGAAAATAAACCTTGTTGTCACTCAAGAGGACTTAGGAGACCACTTGGTTTTTCCATGAATGGCATTAATTAATGAATGAGCCCTGGGGGTGTATAAGAAGCAAAGGAGGTGGATATGAGACAAATTATGAAGTGTCATAGATTTAATCAGTACTCTGTAAGACCTCATGGATTTCAACATATGCTCAAACTCAAATTTATTTTCCTTAATCCATCTGGAAATGAGCACAAAAGGTAAGGGGGAAAGAAAAGCCAATTTTTACATTTTAGCCCAATCGAGGGAAGTTTTCTCCCTCTCCTTCTCCCTCCCCTTGCCTCTCTCCCTCCTTTTCCCTTTCCATGTCTCTGATGAACATGGTTGGCCTGCCTGGCAAGAGCTTGTCATCTGAATTTATCCCTTCTGGATTATCTGTAATTAGATTGCTAGCTCCTTTGGACAGTAGCTGTGGGCTTGTAATCAAGTTTTGTACAGTGCCTGGCATAGTCTCTTAACCATAAAAGGGCACTCAATAAATATTTATTGATGATGGTTATCTTTAATTCTTCAGGAAGTGTAGGCAACTAAGTAAGCCCCTCTACTTAGCTGAATGATAATGGAATTGATAAGTCATTATACAGGGGAAAAGGCAGATCTGGTAGATTTTGTAAAAAACCAACCCACCATCAGATACGCAAAAGGGACAGTAGCATTTGGTACGGTAGGGGCATGAAAAATGTAATGTGTTACTTTGTGCCAAGACTGTTTAAAGCACTGGAGAAGACAAAGCATCACACAGTGATCTTTATTTTTTTCATTTTCTTTTTTAATTTTTTTTATTTTAATTAGAAAGAAGATTATTTTACAAGTCAATCCCAGGTCCCCTCTCCCTCCCCTCCTTCCCTGTTCCCCCAACTAACACCCTACCTATCTCATACCCTTTCTGCTCCCCAGGGAGTGTGAGGTCTTCCATAGGGGGTCTTCAGAGTCTGTCATATCATTTGGGATAGGGCCTAGGCCCTCCCCCATCTGTCTAGGCTGAGGGAGTATCCTCTATGTGAAATGGCTTCCCAAAATCCATTTCTATGCTAGGGATAAGTACTGGTCTACTACAAGAGGACCCATAGATTTCCGAGGCCTCCACACTGACACCCACATTCAGGGGTCTGGATCAGTTCCATGCTGGTTTCCAGCTATCAGTCTGAGAACCAAGAGCTCTCCCTTGTTAAGGTCAGCTGTTTCTGTGGGTTTCAACAGCCTGGTATGGACCCCTTTGCTCATCAGTCCCCCTTCTCTGCAACTGGATTTCAGTTTAGTTCAAGGTTTAGCTGTGGGTGTCTGCTTCTACTTCCACCAGCTGCTGGATGAAGGCTATGCGATAGCATATGAATTAGTCATCAATCTCATTATCAGGGGAGACCATTTAATGTAGCTTCTCCTCTGTTGCGTGGTGTCATCTTTGTAGCTCTCCAGACATTTCCCTAGACATACTGAGGTCTTTAATGTGGATCTCCCCACATCATCCTTTTGAGCAGCCCAAGTTTATAATATTGGAGATTTTTCTGTTCATTTATCCAACTTTACAATGAGTTGGTAAATTGATCTATGAAGTAAATGTTACTGTAATTTCTAACAAGAATTACCAATCACAAGATGATTTCCTTTGTTGAAGATCATGGAAGTGACCTAACTTGATACCTGATCCTAGCTTGGCTGATAGCCTCTCTCCCATCTACAAAACATGTCTAACTTTCAAGTATGAGGCCTGACCCAGCATAAAGAAAGCATAGATTGGTTTTCAGAATTAAAAAAAAAAAGTTCCTAAATACACATACAGAAGCTAGTGATATGTCTCAGAACAACAACAACAACAAAAACCTGCTACCAAGTCTGAGCACCTGAGTTCAATACCCAGGACCCAAACAACAGAGGGCAAGAACCAACTCTTCCAAGCTGATCTCCATGTGTGCTTATCTCACTTGTACATTTCTGTAAAAAGAAAGAAAGAGAGAGAGAGAGAGAGAGAGAGAGAGAGAGAGAGAGAGAGAGAGAGGAAGATAAAAGGAAAGAAAGAAAGAAAGAAAGAAAGAAAGAAAGAAAGAAAGAAAGAAAGAAAGGAAGAAAGAAAGAAAGGAGAATTTTAAGACACTAGATGAATTTTCTCTAGTGGAGGGAAAGTGAAATAAGAAATTCAAAGGCCTCGAACACGCTAACGAGATTTCTCACTGATAACCATGCCTGGGTACAATGTCATGTATATTGTATGCACCCAGGAAATTTAATAGTTATGCTGAGTAATACATACTTGGTTTGTGGCCAAGCCAATGAGACTATGTGATTGTCATCTGATGTTCAATTGGCAAGAACTGTGGCAAAACCAAAGATTTTTGTGGTCCTACTCCTCAGTGGACAGGTGGAGTTAAATGAATTATGTAATAGGTGAAAAGCTTGCAGAGACAGACTGAGAATAAGGAGTCCAAGAAGAAATCGGGGAAATTGCCCAACATGCACTTGTCCACCGGGATCCTTATTAGAAGACATGACCCATTGTTTCTTACTGATGATTCCCCTGGAATTCCTTTCTTGGCTCCTCACACTCGCTCACCTTGTGACCTTAAATATTTCCCTTACTGCCTTGTTCCTTGCCTTTGTGCTCTGCGCTCCTTGTCCATACAGGGAGCTTCTGTTGATTGAAAAATGGGTAGAAGATTTAAAAAGGCTTTTGTGGTCATTCAAAGGATAAAGACACCTCACCTTGCTCTCTCCCTGGAGCTAAGTTGAAAATTCTTGACCTTCAGCACACAGTAAGGCTTTCTGTCCCCAGTTGGGAACAGGGTTTGGGGGCTATTTTTCTTCTCTTTGATCTATCATGAGTACATAAGTATATTAACAATTGGACCTGAGGAGCCAAAAGTCCACCTCATGACTTAAATGGGAGTGAAATTTTGGCCTTCCGAGACTGTCTTGAGTTTCTTGGAATGGGGAGTCTAACACTCTGGAGACAGAACTGCCCTTTTCTTGGGTGAATTCAGATCATGAGGGGGAAAATTAAATAGATGAAATAGAAGAGTTTTGCTGTTGTTCTGTAAATTACCAAGAAGGGTGACTCAAGAAAATGGCAGGAGAAATGATGTTCAGGAAATAGTGTAAATAATTCCCTGGAAGGTTTTAAAGCAAGTTGCTTTGATGTAGAGTAGAATCAAGATCACTAGAGTTTAGAAAGGAAGAGAGAGGAAGGCTGGGTAACAGTTACAAAAACAGTCACATGAAATAAGCCGTAATGCAGCAGGATACAGTGACTATCATTCATAACAACTGAAACATTTTATGAAGAACCAGAAGGGAGGAGAAGGTAGCTATTCTCTTTATCCTGATTTAATCACATTATTCATATGGCTAATTATCATGCTTTGCCCAACAATTACTTATAAATTAGATGTCAGTATTTGTACAAAGAAAAAAAAGAAGAGATGCTGTTGTGTGTGGTGGGCCCTGTCTATAATCTCAGTACTAACAAAGCTGAATCAAAAGAATTGCTACAAAGGTTAAGGCCAGCCTGGGGTATGTAGAGAGCTCAAGACCAATCTGGAAGGCTTGAATATTCACCTAAACTCCCATGGAGGGATACTCTCTTAGCCTAGATACACAAGGGAGTGTCTAGGCCCTGCCCCAAATGACTTGACAGACTTTGACGATCCCTCATGGAAGGCCTCACTCTCCCTGGGGAGTAGATGGGGGATGGGATGGAGGAGGGGTTGTTGGAGGGCATGGGAGGATGGTAGGGAGAGGGAACTTGGATTAATATGTAAATAAGATTGTTTCTAATTTAAATTATATATATATATATATATATATATATATATATATATATATATATAATCTGAAAAGGTGTTGAGGAGACAGCTTCACAGGTGAAAGTGCTCACCACATAAGCATAAAACCCTGAGTTAGAACCCCCTGAGTTAGGTCATGTGGAAGGCAGATGTGAGCTCCTGCTATCCCAGAACCTCCCTGGATAGATAAGAGGCAGAGACAGAAGATGCCTAAAAATGTATGGACCAATTGACTTGCTGTGTGCAGGAGGAAATCAGAAAAAGATCCTGTCTCAAACAAGGTAGAAGACAAGGACTGACACCCAAAGTTGTCCTATGACTTCTACATGTTTAAACACACATATAGACATACACACACATAAACACACATGCATCATGCAACACACATGTACACATACTTACACCCATAAAATAGTCACAAACACAAGCCAAACAACAACAAAAAATTAGGTGAGAACAGATAATGAGATGCACACATACACACCAATTTTATATTAACAAGTAAAACAAGTGTTCTAACTCCAGGCACATAAGCAATTAAAAATAAATTCTAGATTTAAATAAAATAAATTAAACTATAAATTCTATACTTCAGATAATCTCCAAATGGCTTATAAAATACTTCTTTCAAAAATAAGTTAGCAAATGAAGGTTAGAGTTTTAGCTTCACAGCAGAGAGCCACAAGTTCAATCCTCAGCACTGAGGTGTTTAAATCTGAAATAAACTGCCCAGTGGTTGGTTAGTGACCCCATTTCAACATGCCCAGCTGGAGCCTCATTCAATAGAAAGAGCACTTTCCCATGAGCCAGAATATCCAGGTGCTAATCAAGGCCATTAGCTGATTCTATTTCCTTTGGCAAATTGTTTTGTGTCTCTGATTCTGAGTTATCCTTTCTATAAAATGAGCAACTTGGCAAAGGCCACACCAGAGACCCCTTCCAACCCAAATAGCTCAGGAAAACAATAAAGTTCATGGCAATGACCAAGAGTAAAGACACTGCTTTCAAAGACCTATTTAAGAACTCAGTTCTCCTGTTCACTAGCTGTGGAAACTTGACCATGGACTGTTTTCCTATATATATGGGAGTGATGATGGCATTCATCTACCTCAATGGGCCGTGGCAGCAATTCAGTAAGACAATGTGTGTAAGTGACCGGTACCTGTCCTTCTGGCATTAGGATTATTCTAGGATCCTTGAAGCAGCCATATGAGAGAGCATTGCTGGTGGAGAGCAGTTACAGACTGGAGAGCATCAATTTCATCACACAGCCTGAGTGTGACATCCCTTTCAGTCACTGTTTCCTGACATCAGGTTAACTGATCCTATTACCGACTATTACTCTTACACCATTAAAGGAATAAATGCTTTTGTTGAGGGAAGGCAGATTTCTTTCATCTTTATACCTTTCAATATATTTCAAATTTTAAAGTAGAAGTCACTTATGAAGCAGGAAAATAATACTAGCCTTTTGTTTGTCTTAACAATCATCAGCATTTAGATCCATGAACCATTAATGAATGCATAAATCGCTCTCCTATTGACACTCATCCTGTCTTTGTTCTCATTAAAGTTTACATTGTCCTCACATATTAATGAGCACAAGTCTGGCTTTATGAATCAGTGCTGTAGGCATCACCTATCTGATATCTATAGAAATATTCTGGGGTTTCCAGACTTCAAAGAATGTTCTCTCTGGATATGTGAATCTTCATCCCAGATTTAACTCCCACGGAGAAGATCTTGTTATGCATATAAGGATAAATAAGGTCACAGAAATGCTCATGGGAAATCTTAAAAATTATTAGTTCAGTTAGAGACACAAAAAGACACTAGGAGCAGATGCAGTAGTCTGCAGAGATAAGAAATGTCCTCCCAGAAGCCCAAGGTGATGAGCAACACTATTTATGGCAAGTACGATCTCATCTTCCTGCTAAAAGGTGAGATACAGTCCTTAAACAGTCCCTTTCATCACTTCTGATTATTAATGACAATGAAGCATTCTTAGAGCAGGAGAGAAAAATTCCAGGAGGAAAGCCAGAAAGAGAAAGTTTCCAAGGGAGTGGAAGACAAGATGCAAGTCTGTGGGAGTGTTGGGGGTTAGAAGAGAAAAGAGGCAAAGGAAAAAAGGAAACTATTTTCTATTTACAATAACACTCTTGACTAAAATATTGCCAGTAAATTATATACCTGCAATTTTATCATTCCGAAAACTATGTGTATAGATCTATTATCCTTTCCCCCAGTAAAGTATTCCTTAGGGCAAAGGAAATTAAGAATTCACACCCAGAGCACAGAGCAAGAAAAAGCAAATTAAAAGTAACCTACACAAGATCCCAGAAAACTTAACTTTGAAGACATGAGGCTTGTAAAACAATATTTGTTTTTATTTTTCTCTCTGTAGTGAAAGAAAGCAACCAAATCCTGGTTCTCTAATTCTTTATCTGATGCTCTCTAATTTATCATACTTCCTACTCATGGATTTCTACGCCATTCTGAAGCAATATCATACTTATCTGCATTGAATGTCTTATCTACATATGATTGCAATGTTGAAAATGATTGCTGTTTCTCTGCATTGATGAGAGAAGTCATGGGTAGTAACACTGAGTGGAGAGAAAGATGAATGCATAAGCTTCTGATAGAAAGCAAACAGGGAAGTATGCCATGTTCCCAGAGCATATATACAAGCTATGGTGGATGACCTGCCAGGAATAATCAAGGTTCACTGCCTACTTCTGCTGATTCATGTAGGAAGAAGTGACATAGCCATCAAAGATCATCAGCACAACTCTGGAGACTTTGAAGTTCACAGCAGCAAATAGAGACCTGAGGGCATGGGTAGTGTCTTTTATCTGAGAGCTTGCCTTCAGAAGAGAAAGTAGAGTTTTTAACAAAGTCAATGAATAGTGGGGTAATAAGCATTGCTTTGTTTGCTAAATTTAGACCTTGTAACTTTAATGAGGAGGAAAAAATATGCCAAATAGATGTAATAGTGAGATTCCTTTTCTATATTAATTTATGATTTACTGGTGAGCATACTGTGTGACCAAAGGAGTCCATTGGACAAAGATCTAATGAGAAATACATTGGTAAAGCAAGAGATATCATCAAAATGAATCAAGGAACAGATGATAAGAAATCCAGACAAAGATAAAATGAAAGCATGTAGCATGTCAATGTGGCTGCTGAGGATTATAATCAGGGAGGCAGAAGCAGTGTTCTAAAGAGGAGCTAACAGGAAACTGGTGGGAAGAGTCTATGGACCTGTGCAGAATAGGGAATGCAGAGTAGCTTCAGGATTTATGTCTTCAGGGTGGGGACTAAATGATACCTTTTGTTTCAAACTGGAAAACTGCTTAGAAATGAAACTATGGTTAGAATGTGTGACAATGAGGCATATGCAGAAGAGTACGACCTGGGTCTGGAGAGATGGTTCAGTGATTAAGAGCACTTGCTCTTGCAGAAGACCAGAGTTTGGTTCCAGAATCCATATGGCAGCTCACAGCCACCTGTAATTCCAGTTCCAGACCATAGGATGCCCTCCTTTGGCATGTATGGCCCCTGCAAACACAGAGTACATATACATCCATGCAAACCAGCACTCATACACATAAAATGAAAACAGTTCTAAGAACATGTTCCACCTTCTTTAACTCTCAACTTTCCATGTTACATTCTCAGGAGCGATTCACTTCCTCTTCTTTAAATAGGGGTTTCTGTTCTTAAACCTGAAGCACCTGGAATAGTCCAAATATTTCAACATCTTTTGCTTTTCAAGCCATGTTATAGAAATTGTTCCTTTACCTAATATCATGAATATTACACATCTACATATAAACTACTTGCACATTCCCTTCCTCATATTTTTATTTATCATTCTCTCTTTGTGTGCAAACAAGTGTGTGTGTGTGTGTGTGTGTGTGTGTGTGTGTGTATTCCATCTGGTTACATGTGGTCATGTATGCCAAAAGAAAGTGTCAGATACCATGCAGCTGTAGTTACAGGTGGTTGTGAGCTATAAGCTTCCAGGTACAGGAACTGAGTCTAGATCCTTTGAGAAAGCAGCAGATGCTCTTCACCACTGAGCCACCTCTCCATCCCTTCTATTCCTTATTTTAAGCTTTTCTAAATGTTATTGTTGCTGCTACTATCTTAAAACACTGTATTATTACTATTATTATTATTAGCACTGGCATTAACATTAGCATGGTCAATTCTTTTTTAATTTGTCTGTTTAACTATGAATAACTTTAGTAAGGATTATTACATGCATGCCACCCACATAATCTGAGTTTAATATTTTCTCTACATCATCCTTAATGGTGTCTTTTAGGTAAAGTATACCAGTAGTATCTCAGCCTAGGGACCTTTTCGTTGTACCTTTTTCTTAAATGATAGAACAGCTGGATACAGAATTTTCAACTAACAGCAATCTCTCCTCCATTAAAGGTGGATGTCATTCTGTAGTTCTCTTGAGTTAAATTTTCAATGTCTGTTGTCAATGTAACTATTCTCTCTTTCTACAAATTTTTTCCATCTAGTGGTTTTATGGTCTATTGTTGGTCAGTTGCAGTTTATCCACTAGATGCCTAAGAGTCTCTTATACATCTTTGGGGACCTATATCCTTGTGCATTTGAAAGCTTTGTATTTTTCATTATATATATATATATATATATATATATATATATATATATATATATATATATATATATGCCATTGTATTTTTTACTGTTTCTGTTTTTCTATTCTCTGTTCTTTCCTTTTGAAATTCTTTTGAGTTCTCATGTATCTTAACCTGTTAAGACTTTCTAACTTTGTGTGTGTGCTTCATTCTGGATAATTTATTCATATCTGACTTCTAGTATTTGCCTTCTTCAGCTGCATTTAATTACCATTCATTTTATCTATTGTGTTTCAATTTCCATGATTATTTTCCATTGTAAAAATTCTATCTGGTTATTTTTCTGTTTGTCTGGTTTCTTAATGACTTGTTCTTTGATCACACCTCCATCACTTGTGTGTGTGTGTGTGTCAGGCGGGGGTAGTGTGCATACATATTTGATTCTTATGTGCAGAAAATTGAACTAAACTGTGTTTTAAATAATAATAACACTTTCACGTGCTAGAAAATGACTCTGGGAGAGATGGGTATATATTGGGAAGTATCCTGAGGAGCAGTATCAGCAGAAATGGAAAAAAAGGGAGCAACCCTGTGCAAAGAAAGCAGTTGAGTTGTGATGCCTCCCTATAAGAAGTGGGGCTAAGGAGATTTTAAAAATTGTCTTCAACAGATACAAGAGGTCAGGCCTGTGTCACCTCACCTACTGGGTGTAAGAAGACAATATCAGAGGATAAGGCATCTATCTTCAGACAAACAATCTCCACAAAAGAATGACAGCCCATTCAAATAAAAAAGTGTAGGTGGAGTTGACCTACACAAGCTATAATGCTCATCCCAGAAGTCACAGTTTGTCTGTGGTGATCATTGCTTTCCTACCTCCCAGGTCCCGAATAACCCACATAGAGATTTAGTATTGATTACAAAAGCTCTGTCAATAGCTCAGGCTTATTACTAACTAGCTCTTACAACTTAAATTAACCCATGTCTATTAATGTATACATTGCCACGTGCTTCAGAATGCCTTGCTCCCTCTGTGTCTCCTGGCTACTCTTCTGACTCTGCCCTTCTCCCCAGATTTCTTCTAGACTGAATCTCCTGACCAATTTCTTCCTGCCCAGCTATAGGCCAGTCAGGTTTTTTTTTTATTAAAACAATTCAAGTGACACATCTTTATAGTGTACAAAAGGATTATTTTGTGTAATTAAAAAGTAAGGTTTTAATTTTAACATAATAAAATCTTTTTACTTTTAATTAATTTTTATTTAAATTAAAAACAATCTTATTTTACACACCAATCCCAATTCCCTCTCCCTCTCATGCTTCCATTCTCCCCACCAACCCACCATCCCACCCCACATCCATTCCTGAGGAAGGGTGAGGCCTCCCACGGGGCATCATCAAAGTCTGTCACATCATTTGGGGCAGGACCTAGACCTCCCAAGGGGGATCATCAAAGTGTCACATTATTTAGGGCAAGGCCTAGGCTCTCCCCCATTTATCTAGGCTGAGAGAGTATCACTCCATAGGGAATGGGCTCTCAAAATCCATTTGTGCACTAGGGATAAATACTGGTTTCACTGCCAGAGGCCCCATAGACTGCCCAGGCCTCCCAACTGACCCCCACATTCAGGGGGTCTGTTTTGGTCCTATGCTGGTTCCCCAGCTGTCAGACTGGAGTCTTTGAGCTCGCACTTGCTCAGGTCAGCTGTTGCTGTGGGTTTCCCCAGCATGGTCTTGACCCCTGCTCATCACTCCTTCCTCTCTACAACTGGATTCCTGGAGTATGTCTCAGTGCTTAGCTGTGGATCTCTGCTTCTGCTTCCATTGGCTACTGTGTGAAGGCTCTAGCATGGCATTTAAGGTAGTCATCGATCTCATTATGGGAGAAAGGCATTTAAGGTAGAAGGGCATTTAAACAATCTATTGATTGGATTGTTAGTTGGGGTCATCCTTGGAGATCTCTGAACATTTCTCTAGTGCCAGATTTTTCTTTAAGCCTATAACAGCTCCCTCTATTAAGGTATCACTTTTCTTGCTCTCCTTCTCTATCCTTCCCCCAACTTGATCTTCCTGATCCTTCATGTTATCCTCCCCTACTTGTCCCCTCCTCTTTCTCCTACCTCCCTCTCCCCTCCCCCCATGCTCCCAATTTACTCAGGAGATCTTGTCCTTTTCCCCTTCTCCAGGGGACCATGTATGTCTCAGGATGTGAAGAAAGGGGAACACTCCTCCATTGCTGATGGAAGTGCAAACTTATTCAGCTACTTTGGAAATCAGTATGGCTGGTGGTTTCTCAGAAAATGAGAATCATTCTATCTCAAGATCTAGCAATTCCACTCTTGGGAATATACCCAAAGGATGCGCATTCATACAACAAGCACATCTGTTCAACTATGTTCATAGCAGCACTATTTGTGATAGGCAGAACCTGGAAGCAACCTAGATACCCCTCACCTGAAGAATGGATAAAGAAAATGTTGTACCTTTACACAAATGCTACTCCGCAGAAGGGAAAAAAATAATGAAATCTTGAAATTCACAGGCAAATGGATAGAACTAGAAGAAACCATCCTGAATGAGATAACCCAGACACAGAAAGAAAAGCATATGTGTCACTCATATATGGATATTAGGCATAGAGCAAAGGATAACCAGCCTATAATCCACAACCCCAGAGAAGCTAGGAAACAAGGAGGACCCTAAAAAAAGACATACAAGCCCCCCAAGAAGGGGAAAGGGACAAGATCAAATAGTAAAATTCTACACAACAAAACAGTTATTAAGTACAAATTAGAGTTACAATACCCAGTCCATTTGTATTTGGAAAAATTAGAGAAAATATCCTATTATCTATCTTATCTTTGTGAGTCCAAAGTTTTGTACCTAATTTATCTTCTAGCAAAACTAAGGAAAACTATAACTATAACTATAACTATAACTATAACTATAACTATAACTATAACTATCTAGTCCTCAATTCCATCAAAGACCCCAGAAGGATGAAATATTACCTAAATACAGGGACATATGGCTGCCTGGACAGTCACCCTAAGTTCTTCTGTTACATTTTGGCCTGTTATATTTGACAGGCATTTCTGGAAAGCAGGGAATTTTGAAGGACTTTCTTACCTTGTCTTGACAAAGGTTGGCAGTCACTTTGTTTTGTGCCCTGCTGGTCTAATTTGGACAGGTTACTGTCAGAAACTGAGGCAAGGCAGTTTCTTTGCCCAAATAGCTACCTCTTGCCATAAAGAAAGCATAATCCATATGGAGTTTCTTCAATGCCCATTATCTTCTCTGAAGCAGATCAGAACTTCCCGGAGCACCTGTGTCTCACTGTCATGAAAAGCCTTAGGTCATTAAACATGTTAGATGCCATATTCTGTAGTCTTTGAAGAGTTTGAAGACCATCTATCTGTCTAAATATATCTGTGTATGACCTTGAAGACAAACCTAATATGACTATAACTTTGACTATATTAAAGGATTATTAATCTGTATTTCTTTATTATACATTACATTCTTAAATGAGATATATAAGCAGTAGAAATATGCATACAATATAAAAAATTAATTTCAATTTTTATCAATATATAAAAATCCATATCAATGTAAAATATTTAAGAAAATAATTGTTATATTGGTTTAAAATTTGATTCGATAATCTACCCTTTTATTCTATCACTTGCCCATTCCCTTTTTTCAGAAAGAGATCCTTGAATCTAATCTCTTTTGTTTAGCTTTCTTCCTGACCAATATCTGTAATCTTATCTGATAACATTATCTATACCTTCTTCCAACATGGCATGCTCATCCTGCCTCTCTCTGCATCTACCAATGACTCCTCCACACTTCTTCCCAGCATTTTCTCTGGTCCCAAATTCCTGCCAAGCTACTAGCCAAACAGCTTTTTATTAACAATGAGAGCAACACATTTTCACAATGTACAAAAGGATTATTCCACAGCAGTTGTCCAGTGCCAGACATTGAATACCTCCCCTGAAGTAGTTGGCCAGAAATGACCAAAAGACTCACAAAGCAATATAGACTATATTGCCATTGCTTTTAGTTGCCAACTACAACTTGATGATAAAACTCTGTTGTTGAAGACACCACACACTTCTGTTACAGGACATATAGAAATCGACATAGTACCAACCATGATGCTTCCCCTCTGCTTGATAGCTTTCCAAGTACCTGTAAGTGAGTGCTATACATTCTATAGTGGGGACATCATGCTGTCTTGCCCAGCTATGATCCTTGTGCAGTATAATGACTGGAATGGCAAAAGTGTGTCCATAGGTACAATAGTGGCATACATATCATGCAGGTAACCAATTGCTATTTTACTGAACTTAAGGCCCTCTTCACAGAGGAAACATGTACTTGGTGCATTTGGCCAAGAACCCGGGCTTGTAAAGCTCACAAGCCCTAGGGTGAACCTTCCACTATTATTCTGCTAAATGTACATAGTGTCAAAGTGCCCTCTAAATTATGCACCATAGATTAATGGACCTCTCAGACCTCAACAGAGAAGTTTCCTTGTATGGTGGACAGTGGTTTACTCAGAAACTCACAGCTGATCAAAGTCCAGAGAATAGATATCAGGGAAGTGGTCAGCTACAAATGGTACATCTATGTCAACATCCTGTCTGCTAGGGATAAGGTTTAGAAGCAAAAGAGTGGGCAGAAAGATTATAATAGCCAGAGCATTTGAGGATCATAGAAAAACCATATTTTCTGGAGAAGACAGGACCACTGACCTCATGAACTCACAGTAGGAGTGGGTGGCTACACAAGAGTCTAGCAGGAGATAAGAGAGGCTCACAAGCTCCACCCCTGAGGAGCTATTGAC
The DNA here is from genome assembly GCF_003668045.3 of Cricetulus griseus. Lineage (NCBI taxonomy): Eukaryota > Metazoa > Chordata > Mammalia > Rodentia > Cricetidae > Cricetulus > Cricetulus griseus. The sequence continues at coordinate 226,247,679 of NC_048596.1, forward strand.
AATGGGTGGTTTCTATGAGAGGGAGAATCAGTTTTATGGTGTGGTTCCAGGTAGGCTGACCACACTCCAGTGGATGGCTTCAGACCCATCAGTAAAATGGAATCATAAATTTAAAAAACAAAAAGGATACAAATTAGAGAAGGGCAAATGGGGTAAAGTTATGTGAGGAGTGATGGATGAATAGCATCAAAATACATTGTATGATCTATCAAAGAATTAATGAAATTTTTGAAAAGACATCTTTATTCTGCACAGAAATGAGCAGGGAATAAAATTTCGGAGGTGGATGGAGGAATTTTCTCTTGCTGAGTAAATTGCTTAGTTTTCTTTTGTCATCCCCCTTTGCTGAGCATGTATCTCTTCAACTATCTAGTTTTAGGATTGAGTTACTTCCCTAGTCACAAGGCCATCATACCTGCCATTTACTTTTCCCAGTGATCTCAGCCAGAGACTGATGTGGAAACAAAACCCATTCCTCCAGACTTGCTCTCCACTCTCCAGTGCATGTACAATTCCAGTATTTGGTATTGTGGTATCTCTGACTTTTCTGAAGCCTTGGAACATGCTGTGATATATGTCATCATCTCTATATTATTTTTAAAATATTTGTCTAATAGTTTAAGATCTCATATCTCCAAAGGCAACGTCCCCTTATTTGAATCACATATTCACAGGGCACCAACTCATGGAGTGGAAAAGACAGTACACTTCTGATTTTAACAGCTTCATTGAAGAACATCCCATAATATTCACCTTCTAAAACATGCATTTTAGTAAGTTTATGGCTTTCACATCATTGTGCAACTGGCTTACACTTAATTTCAAAGTAGTTTTAATCAGCAAGCACATTACATGGAGATATATCCTTTCCTTCCCATTTTCTTCCAACTTCCCAACCTCACCCTGAGGAAACTGCTAACCACTGTCTACAGTTCTGCCCATTTTGGACATTTAATATACATGGAGCCATATAAGGCAGGGGAGATATTTTGGAGAGTATAATAATCGCCCTGGGAGTAGTAGGATCTGGTTTGATCCCCAGGATTCACAGTTTTTAAAAAGTCAGATGTGATGGTAACTGTCACACAGCACCTGGGAGGCAGGGACAGGCAAATCCCTGGGGCTTACTGGCCAGTCAGCCAGCCAAATTGGGAAGTTCTGGGCTAAAGGGAGATGCCTTGCATCAAAAAGCAAAACAAACACACAGAACCAGTTACAGCATCCTGAAGAACACCAGCCACCAACACCTTCCCTCCAGCCTTCACATGCATATGCATACATGCACACATACAAACACACACCCCACAGGGGTGGGGCAGAGGAAAGGGAAAGAGAGAGGGGGAGGGAGGGAGGGAGAGAGAGAGAAAGAAATGAATAAATGAAATCATAGTTTCTGGCATTTGGTTCTGTCTTCTCTCATTAATTTCAATCCTCAGTGCTCCCTTTCCTCCTATTATTGAACAAGCTTCCAGTGAGCTGATATAACATGTTTTGTTTGGCTGTGTTGATGGACATTTTGATTCTTTCTTCTTGTGAAGCTGACTACGTGTTCATATGTGAGAGTGAATGCAAAGCTGTCTTCTTTCTCTTAGAGGCATGCATAGGAAGGAAAGTCTCAGACCGTATGATTTGGTGACTTGCATTTAACTTCTTGAGGAACTGTCAAACTGTTTTCCAAAATAACTCTATCATTTTGCTTTCCTACCTATAAGGTATGGAGCTTCCCTAGCTTTTTATGCAGGGTATGATGGGTCCTGCTGAGCCTCAATGGGCAATGGCTCAGGCTGGATGCTTCTTTCTGGATCTTCTACACACTCCTTAAATAGGAATAAAAAACCATCATCTCTCCATCTCTACAAGTGTGATTCTTGGACACTTACTCTCTTGCTCAGTGTAGAAACTGGGGATCATTCTAGATGGCCACACCTTCCTCATGTTCACACTCTGGGAACATACAAAGATCCTTGGGCAGCAGAATCTGTGCTCAGCTAGGACTGCAATTCTATCTGACGCTGTCTTTATCATTGTATGAACCAGAAATCATTGATTTAATTTGTATGCCAAATATGAGTGATACCATTAATTGCACCTATGTTAAAAGTATGGTTCCCATTCACTATTCAAAGTCAGTTTAATATTATTATGTAAATTTTAATGCAATAGATCTTAAATAATGCAACCTATAGACATGACTAGCTTAGGAGCATTCTTTGTGGCACCAAAAACTTTCTGCACCAAGACCTAATCAAGAAATCCTCTGATATTTTGGTCCACAGAAAAATTTCAACTCTACAAAAACACCTGTCTCCCCACACCAAGCACACACAGCACATACACTCCACATGCATCTTTAATTTATCACTGTCTAATGATTGCCTTCAAGCACTGCTCTTAGCTATGAACTAATGGCATTGTGTCAGTCAGAAGTCATATCTTTACAAAACAGGACTTCATGGCCTCCAGAATTTTTCTTCCCACAAAAGTCATCTCTATGATTACGTGCACATTCAACAGGTGACATTTGGAATTTGACAGGCACCTTCAGCAAGAGAAAATGTCCTACACAGCCCATTTCTTTGTTCCTTTCTTGCTGCAAGAATACAAATGCTGTTTTGACTTGTATTCACAGTGAGAAGTATACAGGGGCCCAAGCTCCAGCTAAGATCACTGACTTAGAAACCTAAGCTGTGGTGTCAGGTGATTTGGTGAAAAGGACACTAGCCTGCAAAATATAATGCAAGTGACAGGTATAATGTAAAATTTCTAATAGCTACATAAGAAAGAAAAAAGAAATTGGTGGCACTGAGTTGGAGAATGTGTTTTATATAGTGTTTCCAAGTTTTCTTTCCAACCTACAATGAACAGAAATTATTGAGTTGTCTTTTATGTGAGGTCTATGACATCCTTTAAAATATTTTCAAGGTATTTTCCTTTCAGCCTACAATACACAGAAATCATTGAGCTATATTTCATACAAGGTCTATGGCATCCTGTGTATAGTAGCTTAAACTAACAAACATCTGGATATGAACAACTCACATTTCAAGTGCTCAATAGTTACCTGAAACAAGTAGCTACTGTTTTGTATCTAATTTGCAAGTTTCTTGTGACAAAGAGCTATCCAGATGTAAGTTATTCAGTTATAAACTTAAATAACAAACTTAAAAGTCTAGTTTTTTTTTTTAGTTTGGCGTTAATAATATACCTTAAATGCCTACAACAGACAAAATGTTTGCCTAATAAAACAACCATCAAATTGCTGATTTCATTCCTTTTTTTCCCTCCTAAGCAAGCAAACAGCAACTGATAAGACCTTTCTCTATTGTCTTACAATGAGTGGCTATGTATCTCCCAGATACCCAGATATAGAGGGCATGTCAACATCTTGACTGATGGCCAAAAAGAACAGTCGGAAAGAGGGGCATGTGATTCATCAAGCTCAGTGCCCAAGGGCAGAGATGGAAAAGCCATGCTAGGACATAACACAGACATCTCCATCAGGATGATTGGACTCTGTATAGTTAGTACATTTTTCTCTCCATCCTTTTCCGCTCTGACAGGAGCATTGCTCCTAAAATACACCTCTATGAAACATAGAATTCTGTGAGGGAGAAGAACTTGCTGACTTCATGCTTCAAAGAATTGAGATTGATAGGGCTGTAATTTTACCCATAGTGGAGTGACCACAGTTGCCCTTTTTCATACATAAATATTTAATAACTATTAGAAAGATACTATTCCATAAGCCAGAGGAATACTCCTTACCTGTCCTGGGTTCCACAGGTGAATAACCAATTGCTCAAAGCAAAGAGAATGCCTTTCCCATTACCTCAGACATAGGAGACACTATCAATAAAATGTCAAGGGAATAACAAGAAACATATGAATGGATATTTTTGAACATTAGGATTAAATATAAATTTGGGGTGTAATAAAGTGTTCCTGTTAATGAATAGTTTAAGTGATTTGAGTTGAGCAACTAATGTGTCTGTATTCATCTTTCTAATTGTACAAATAAAAACAAGAGTAAAGTGTAAAAGAACAAATAAATAAATTGCAAAACTTGTGAGAAGAACTTGGTTGCACTCAAAGTGAGTTCCAATGAAGACAAATGAAACTCATGTGTTGTACTGATTCTGCTTTGTGTACATCTGGCCTACTGACTTTTGACCTCTGTCAGTCTTTTCAGGTGGCACTACACCTGTTTGTTGCCTATCCTGATGAAAAGAAGGGTCTTTAAATATTAAAATTTTATAATGCACTGGTGCTGTCTGGAGAAGGAGGTACAATGTGTTTCAGATTAATGAAATATTAGACAATTTTAATTCTATTTGCCCCGGATCTTTTTTTTTTTTGCCTTAACATGTTCAATGAGAACAACAATCAACTGTGATACACAAAATATCTTGATGAATCTGAGCTCAGAATCAATCTGACAAAGGGTTCAATTCCAGTTTGAAATGGAACTTACAGGAAACATGTTTGAAGTTAGGATTATTTTGGAAATAAAAACAGTAAATATTTATAAAACCACACACACTTAGCATCTGCTGTGAGTCGAAACCTTGCATTGCACAGATTCCAATCTTGCAAACTTTCTGACGTTACATGCTCATTTTTGTTCTTTTGTTGACCTAAAAATGTAACCATAGTGAGGCTAAACCATTGGTTTGAGATCACCCACTTTAATTTGAAACTAAAATCCAAATTCTAATGCTAGAAATCAAAGTCTGACCTTCAACAGCCTGTGCACTATGTGGTCATCCAGCCCCAGGTAAAGGAAATTGTGCTTGTATCAAGCCCTCAAATTGGAAATTTATATTGCTTCTAAAGATATTTTCCTCAGGGCCAAGGAGGGTGAAGTGTTTCCCTCACAGCCTGAGGACCTGAGTTCCAATGCCACAACTCATTTAAAAGCCATACATTTGCATGCATGTGGTATGCAGGCATAAATGCAGTTAGAACACTAACACACTTGAAACAAAAATAAGTAAACCTTCTTTTTAAAGCCATATGGAACAGAGTCTATCTGCAACCCTAGCATCTACAGTTGGTGGATACTGGCTGCTCACCAGCCAGTCATTTAACCCAATTGTTGAGTTCAAAGTTCAGTGAAAGTATCTGTCTCATAAGATAGAGAGCAATAAAGCAAGACCCCAATGTGACCTCTGACCTCCACATGTAAACACGGGCAAGCACACCCATATGTATACATATGCCACACAGACACATTAAAAAAAGTTTCTTCCTCATTGTGATCCAAATTTCTACTGACAGTGTTCGTTCTGCTGATATCTAGTTTCTGCGGAGTGCCTAGCTTGTGCAAATAGTATCAGTAAGACAGAAGCTTCCACAGTAGCAGAAAGTATTTAGTGGGTTTGATGCTCATTTCTTTTAAATCTCTTAACTCTAAAGCGTAGAGTCTGGAAGAAATAAAGGACCAATAGGTTTCTTGGATAAGGAGAAAATATGGCATCAAATGAGAATATTAGAAAAGGATAAATAACCAATAAAGCAGATGAGTAAAAGAATAAGCCATGGGATGGGAAGATAGCTTGGTCAGTGAAGTATTTATGCCCCTTGTGCAAGAATGAGAACTTAATTTTGACCCCCAGAAGTCACATAAAAATGTCAGGCACAGTTGTACATGGTTGTGTTCCCAGTGGAGCCTGGTTGATCCCTAGAGCTAAACAGTCAGCCACACTAACCTAACTGATGACTCCCAGATCAGTAAGAGAGCTTATATCAGACAAGCTAGATGGCCCTTGATGAAGAACACCCAAGAATGAGCTATGACCTCCATGTACATACACACATAGGTGCACCTGCACACACACACACACACACACATACACACACACACACACACACACACACACACACACACACACCTACACACACATAAACATATACATACACAAGAACATTAATGTGCAGCATTCAGGAGACAGAGGCAAGCATATATCTATGAGTTTGAGGCCAGCCAGTTCTATAGAATGAGTTCAATCCAAGACTACACAGAGAAACTCTGTATCGAAAAAAACAAAGAAGAATATTAATATGGCCATGTTATTCGTATACTTAGCCCAAAACTAACTGTCAATGGCTAGCAATAGTTAAACATAGATTTGGGCCACCCAGATGGCTCAGTGAGTAAAAGCACCTGCCACCAAGCTTGGAATTCCATCCCTGAAGATCTACATGGCAAAAAGTGAGAACCTGGAATGCAAGTGGCCACACATATGCAAACACACACACACACACACACACACACACACACACACACACACCATATAAATAAGTAAATAGAATCATTTTTTTAAAACTTATATGCAATGAAGATTGAATAATTAAACATAAAACTAGTGGTAACTGTTCACGCACGAACCCTCTTTCTGTGTCTCTCAGTTTCCTATTCAGCAGCTCTTACTGTAATAATAGTAAACATTGCTCAAATGCATACTGGTCTGATTTTGTTCTAAGTAAATGTTTTGCTCAGGTTGTTTCTGCATGCAAAAGGTAGTGTGACTGTTCTCTTTTAAAAGATGAGAAAACAGAACCACTTGGCTCTAGAATGTCCTTTATTCTATAGTGCCTGTTGGGTGAGTTTCTTCAGGTAAAGCGTGGTAAACTGTTGAATAATAAACACTAATTCTGAAAACTTGAAGGGGCCTTTGAAATCCCCCAACACTTTTGATATTCCACTAAAAACTGAAGATGTCAATCTGCTCTTCTGGCTGGAGCAGTTTTTGTTTTGTTTTTTTGTTTTGTTTTTTTTTTTTTTTTTTGTGTGTGTGTGTGTGTGTGTGTGTGTTTTCAGTAAGGAATATTTGTCTTGTCTCTGGAGGCTTTGTAGTCTAGCAGAGAAATGGATAAATTCTCATACAGTTTATATCCCAGTCTACTTTCTTTTTCCTTCACCTGCAAAATGCTACCAATAGTCAGAACACATTTACAAACTAAGATGTGGAAGGGATGGCGACTGGCAATTCTGTCAGAGGGCTTGCCTAACATTTGCAAAGCCTTAGCGTTGAATCCCCAGCACTGCTGACCCCCTTAAAAAAAAACCCAAAAGAGAAAAGCTAAGGGTCTAACCACAACTACACTAAATACCCTGCCACTGGTTCATGTGATGGTCACAGAAGTTTTCTCAGAGGTAGATGACTCTTGTCTGTGCAGGGTGGGGCTAATCCTGATGAGCCTTCTAAAATAGGAATAATCCTCCTGAACAGTGAAAGACTCCGCTTTTAAACTGAGATTATGCAGAACTTAGTTCTCATTTTCTGAAAAGATGGTGCCATTCCAATGTGGGACTGCTTTTGATGGGCCAGCGTGTTAGGCCACAACTGTGATGGTTCCTAGTCTCTTTGTATCGTGTCTCATTGAAAAACTCTTACAGTCTAAGAAAGATCTCATAAAAAATGCACATAGGCACACACAACCTTTTCATCCAGTATCAGAAATGTTATAGCCTCGAGACATGCCATGCCCGTCATGCTCTCTGCAAAAGATTATAAACCCAGATTAAGGACAGTCAGGTTCAAGCCAAGAGCTGAGATGTACTGCACTGTTGTTTGCCTCCTGCTACCACACCCTGCGGGTGGGGGTAAGATGGCACAGAGTCAATGACAGAGACTCTCAGAGTCAGGCAAGTGGCAAAGGATTTAGGTATGCCTATATACTCCCTCCCAAGGTCCCATTGGCCCCGTCTCATCATCCAGCATTGTTCTGTCTCTCTCCCATTGGCTCACCCATATCGGGTGATCTCAAATTGTAGGGAGAGATCTTACTAGGTCTCCCTACATCAAGTCAACAATATCCGGCTGTTTGGGCACATTCCAGGTTGGCTCAGGAGGAAGGGACCACTGCGCATGCTCTCCCCACCTCCGACGGTGTGGTCTTCTCCCCTACACTGCATGTCATGTCGGGAGAAGGATGAGAGATGCACATCTGTGGTATAAGAGGCACTCCTTACTCTTCATGGGAGGTTGGCTCATACCACACAAAGCGTTTTAACAGCCATCCAGAACAGCGGAGAATTATCTTTCAAGCCCCTTACCACTATCCTCCTTTCTGTTTTGCATTGATTTGCCTTTGGGGAACCAGTCTCTCTCTTGGGAATACAGAGCCCACCCTTGTTCATTTGAAACATAAGGGGAAGGGCAATTAGAACTTCTGAGCCCTGGGAAGAACACCCAGGGACAGACAGTACTGGAAAGGGAAAGAGGTGTTCCATAGTCAATTCCCAGCACCAGGTCTTCTTCCTGAATTGATTTTCCCAATGGGTGACATTCTAGCACTTTCTGCCCCACCCCCACCCAGCTATAGTATAACTAAGTAGATAGAGCTGAAAGTTGAAGCATAAAAAAAAAGGAAAATGTGTAATCTAACAAAAGCAGCATCACTCTTTTCTGAGAAGGGAGGCTGGTAGAACAAACAGCAGCAGATTAAGGGAAGCTGCCACAGGTAGAAAATCATATTAAACCATTAAAAAATAAAGATAGAGGATTGTCACAATGCCAATTATTTGCAGCAAAAGCACAACATTACCAGAGACCTTTCAACAATGAGATGAGCGAGATCAGCTTTAGATGTACAAAAAGGAATCTTTTGTTCTCAGCATATATTTTAAATTAAATGCTATTGTATAATTAATAGACTTTACCCTGACGCATGAAAGAAAAGCATAAGGTCATATAACTATTTTAATCCCCAAAGCCACTTTGGAATCTCAAAAACAAGACAGCCTATGTGTTCCAAAGTGTGAGAAATAAGTCGCCAGGTTCACATTATCTTGGTTTTTAAAATTCGGGTTCTTGGGGGTGGGAGGGAGCACTGAGATGACTGGAAAGGGGTCTCAGGGTTCAGGTAGAAACCTGGTACAAGGGAAAGTCCCAGGAATCTACAAAGATGACCCCAGCTAAGACTCCTAGCAGTAGGGGATACATAGCCTGAACTGGCCATCTCCTGTGTCCAGGCAAGACTACCAGTGGAAGGATTGTGACACCAACCTAGCCACATAACGTTCAACATACAGTCTGTCCTGCCTAAGGAATGTGCTGGGGTAAGACTTGCACGAAGATTGTGGGAGTAGCCAACCAATGACTGATCCAGCTTGAAACCCAGGGCATGAGAGTAAGCCCACCCATGACACTGCCTGGAGTACCAGGACCCAGAGGCTAGATGACCTAGAGACCTAGGATAGAACAAAACGTAACTAGAGAAAAAAAAAGATGACAATGTAATGATGCCTAAAAATATTCTGCTATATACATAGTATAGTGCCTGGTCATCAATAGTCATCAGAGAGGCTTCATCCAGCAAATGGTAGAAACAGATGTAGAGACCCATAGCCAAATATTAGACCAAGCTTGGGGAATCCTGCTGAAGAGAGATATGAAGGATTGTAGTAGCCAGAGGGTTCCAGGAAAACCCACAAATCAACTAACCTGGGCTTATAGGAACTCACAGACACTGAATCAACAACTAGGGAGCCTGCATGGGACTAACCTAGGCCCTCTGCATATATGTTACGGTTGTGTAGCTTGGTCTTCCTGTGGGACTTTTAATAGCAGGAGCCAGAGCTGTCACTAACTCTTCTGGCTTTTGGGACTCTACTCCTCATATGAGTTGCCTTGCCCACGGTTAATACAAGGCAAGGTGCTTAGTCTTACTGCACCTTGATTTGCCATGTTTTGTTGCTATCCAAGGGAGGCATGCCCTTTTCTGAATAGAAATGGAGGAGGAATGGTAGAGGACTGGCAGGAGGGAGGTGGGGAGGAGAGGAGGGAGGGGAAACTGGAGTATAGATGTAAAATAAACAAATAAATATAAAAATAATTAAAACTTTAAAATGTATAAATGGAATAAATAAACAGCTAAATAATAATAATAAAAAAGGACACATGCCAGTTCATTTAGAACTGTCCCATAGTGTTTGCAGTGGTTTTACTTGTCACCTTGGTTGGATTAATGAAGACCTAGGAGACTAGAAGAGCAAAATAAATAAGTAAATAAATATAAGTAAAAATCAGGCTGTTAGGTTATTTTGATCTTTGGAATTAAAGCCTTTAAGGCTAGAGGCTAGAAAGGTGGCTCAGAAATTATGAACATTTATTGTTCTTGCAAAGGACCCAACTTCATGAATCCTATGTGGTGGTTCATAACTCCCTGTAACTCTATTTCCAGAGAGTCTAACATCCTCTTCTGGCCTCTAAAGTCCCATACATGCAAATAGCAGACATAAATACATGCAGGCAAACATACATGCATACATACATACATATAAAATAACTAAATTATAATGTTATGATTAAAGTGTAAAACTTCATTTTAAGCATCCAGACAACAAAGGTGCTAACATGTGGGAACTGTTTACTGCTATCCTCTCCTGAAAGACTTCAGCAAACACCGTACTGAGAAAGTGAATTCCCAGAGACATAGCCAGTCTTTCCTCTGCTACTTCATCCATCAAGCTACTGACAGCCCAGAATACTCTCTGTACGATAAGAAGGGAGGAAGGAGAAGGCTCCAGGTTCCCAGGGAAACCTGACTTCACCTTGGTTTCCTGAACTTGCTGAGATCTTGCCCTTTAAGCAGTCCTACCATTATTCTAATCACAGACTTCAAGGTTATTAAAATGTTGGAATACATGGACAAATGACACCAAAATAAAAGGAACTTGAACTCCATCTTTGAATCTCCAAACTGTTACCATGTCTCCTTCACATGACTATCCTGTACGTACTTCGTCTAAATAGAAAAATAGGTGACAAGGTGTGGAGAAATAAATATTTTTTCATTTATTTGTTTTTATTGGTTTTCTTTGTATGGATTCAGGATATACTCAAATCCCCAAAAGAATGAGACTTTAGATACAAAAGGTACCATTAAAACAAAGGAAAACAGGAATTCTAATTCTTATGCTACTCAGCATAAAGAGGTTGGCAGAGAATGCAAATTACAAATAACAATTTGAGTTCATTCATCCCCTACCTCCAGCCCCAAGTCTCTCACTGCATAGTCCAGGATTTCCCATAAATCACCCCATGCTAACATAAAACTCCAGGTTTCAACTGCAGGTGACTTCAAAGCATCAGGGGGCTGTTTAACTTACTGCTCCCTGGTGAGTAGCATATCAGGAGAGAGTAGAAGCCTGCTGCCTATGGAGCAACATTCCAGCTTCACAAGAGCTATTCTGCATCTTCGCACTGAGACTCTCCAACTCCATTAGTGGGGTGTCCCGAGTCAGAGAGAAAGCAACTTTAAAGTCTTGGTTAACTTCATTCATTCATCCATTCCCCACTTAGGTGGTGTTTATGAAGTATAGATCACCTTTCTGACTTATCCTTACCAACTTTATTTTGTTCATCTGTTCCTCAACTTAGATGTGGATGTGAGCACCCAAAAACCAGTGGACATTGATTACATTCAAGGAAACCATAGCTTCATTCAAGCCCTTCCACAGTCTTACTTATTCATTGGTAATGAATATGCTCCCATTTCCAAATCCATACAATGAGGATAGTCATATATGTATTGAATGAGTACTTGGATCTAATTGACACATGTTGGTTGAGAGCATCTGTGCATTAGTATTTGTGATACACAGGCAGTGTGAAGTATTCGGGGAAGACCCACAGCAAACATTTGTCTGTGTTACAGTATACTAAGTGGGAGCTAACAATGGGCAAAGATTTCAAAGAGCATCTAAAGGCAGAGTCTAAACCAAGACTGAGAAGAAGGAATGTTTGAGGAGGATTTTGCGGAGGTGATAGCATCCAAGAAGAAGAGTAAAGGGAAGAGAGGCAGGTGTTGGAATGAGGAATAGGAGTGGAAGATCTTGCTGCCATGGAGGGGACATCAGGAAAAAGTCCTTCAGGCACTCCAGATCATGACACATTGAAGTTCTGCCCATCCTCAGCCTTTTTGCCAACACAGATGGGATGAGAGTGTGAAGCGAAGGTGGGTGGATATGATGAGATTTCACTCTAGATGCTGGAGTAGTGAGAAGCAGTCAGACCAGGAAGGACATGTCTTGTGCCAGGCTGAGTTGGTTTCATGGCCTGAAGACACAAAAAGTCACTCAGCAGTGCTTCGCAAGGATGTAACATCCTTAGCTTTGCAGCTGGGTGAGATCACGCTAACTGAATTGAAGGTCAGCTCTGATATACACCATCTGTCATTTAGGAGGTCCTGAAAAGTGACATGTTGATTATCCAATCACTTACCTCCTGTTGGCTGGAATAATGTATTTGCTCTCCTTAGGGAGTACTTTTCACTTGGCTTTTTCTGACTGATGGACTATAGATATTTTCTAAAACTTCATAAATTATGTCCCTGGTGTTCTAGTCACTAATAAGAGCAGTGAAAGAAATTGTGAATTCAACAACTTAATGCATGAGATAGCACATGACTCTCAACAGGCTCCAAACACACTCAGGATATAAGGCTGCAGAGCTCCTGGCTCCTCATCATCCCATCAGTAATATGCACATAAAATATTTAACTCTTCTCAGTACTGACCACCCTCACTGCTCTTACTGGAACCTTAAATGGTCACCTTCCTTCTGCCAGTCACAGAAGGACCACAGCCTAAAGTGTAAGCTGCAAGCAGGACATACCCACATAGACACAACTCCATGTAGAACTAGCATCCTAGAGCTCAAAAGTTTCTATTATCTTCATGTCATACTCAACAGCATGACTTCAGTGTCAATAAAAGAGAAGCATCTTCACGTGTGATTCTGAACAAGCCCAATCCGAAATGCAATTGTTCCAATCCGGAAAGCACTCTAGTGCCAGTCTGGAGAAGCCTGGTGAGATCATTTGTTTTATCTGATAAGGTTTAGGACATGCACTTGCACAACTGAGCATCTTAGTTCTTTGGAAACCATTTGGAATCACCAATTAGCCTGGGAACATTAGTCATCATTTACTAATAATCACCCGAAAGAGACAAATGCTCTGACTATAGATGAGTCACTGGCCTGGGTGACAGACAAGCAGGAAAACCAACTGGAGCTCTCACCTCCTATCCTACAGACGACTCCAAGATAAGAAACATGCTCTTATGAAAAGAAACAGATTCTGGAGATGGCACCCATCACCCAGGGTGCTATGCATAACTCAGGGTCCCACCTGTCACTCAGGATCCCCATGTGTCACCCAGGATCCCCATTCATACAGACCTAAGAATTTTTGTTTTGCTTTTTCTCTATTTTTTCCACTCTTGCTGTGACTAGCATGTAAGACTATAATCTTCTGCCTTTTGAAAAGGTGTATCAAGTGAGTATTTAAAATATATAACATCTATCATGAATATTCATGCCACAATATATGTAAGCTATTCTTTAAATGTGACAATAGAGTGGCTGGGGTGATGGCTCAGTCCATAAAGTGCTTGTCACACAAACAGAAGGACCTGAATATGATCCCCAAGTTTTAAAGTAACTGATGTCATAGAATATGTTTGTAATGATAACATTAGAGACGCTGAGGCAACAGGACAGAAATTGCGTCTCTGCTTGACACAGTCTCAAAGACCAAAGCAGAAACAATCACTTTTGGGTGTTTTCTGTTTATTATTCTGTTTCCTGTGCTGTCGCCAGTAATGATAGTAACTGTATTCTTGCTACTGATACTATATTTATTGATGATTTCAGTGTCCCTCAACAAGTGAGGCTTTGCAGTTATGCTAGTCAATCTACAAATAACTCTATGTAGCTAGTAGCATTAGCCACAGATTTAGAATGGAAAAACTACAATGCAGTGAAATTCAATAACTTATGAGTGGTCACAGGGTTCAAAACTTGTAGAGGCACAGACTCACTAACTCTGTGTTCTGTTTCATTTACCATTATGCTATGCCACAATAAATACATAAATATATAAAATAGACTCACTTAAATTCAAGAATATTCTGGTTATATTGAGAAAACATACATAAAGTATGAAGTAACAATGTGGTAAAAACATAACTTTCCAAAGAGCAGGTAGCAAAATCAGTAAAACTCAGCTTTGCCATCTGTGGATGTTCCAAACAAGTGAGAAAAATCTCTCTGCCTAAAAAACAAGATGGATGTGGTGACTGTGGACCGTCTAGGGTTGATCTAGGGCTTCCGTGTGCATACACATATCTCGGTTTTTGAACAAGAGTTGGAGGCTTAAGGAAATGGTTCAGCAGTTAAGAGCACTGCTGGTCCTACTGGGGACTTGCATTTGGCTCCCAGGCACCATATGAGGCAGTTCACAATCACCTGTAACTCCAGCTGCGGGAGAGCAGACTGTCTGCAGGCCTGCAAGGGCAATGCACTCACATGCACACACACCAGCACACACACACACACACACACACACACACACACACACACACACACACACACACACACACACACTCACACACACAATTTTAAAATCAGTAAATTCCTTTGAAAACCATGGATTAATATCATTTGGTAGAGAGATTGTCTAGTATCCACAAAATCCTGATTTTAATCCCAGAACTACACGTACTAAATGTGATGGTGCACAATGAAATCCCTGCACTCAGGCAGAAGAAACAGAAGGCTGGAAGTCCAAAGCCATTTTGATATCTAGTTTAGATAAATATCTAGTTTGAGCCAAGTCTGGACTGTATGAAATTATATCTGATTAAAGAGAAACTGAATCTTTTCTAGTATAATGTAAGAAATAATTTATAATTTTACCACCCAGGATTGGACTCCAATGTGTTTACTTGCATTTGGTTGCAAAAGATATGATGTTGATATATATATGTGTGTGTGTGTGTGTGTGTGTGTGTGTGTGTGTGTGTGTGTGTTATGTACATCTTACCACTTGTTTTTAGTCAGCCGTTGAGTTGGTTGAATGGTATTGCAGAAAGTAACACTGTGCCCTTTCACATTCATTTCAAAATGATGCTTAGCTATTCCAAATTTATTTCACATAGGAGTTAAAAAAAATCACACATGTATATGAAAATAATCACACACACATGCACAAAGAGAGAAGGGAGAGGGAGAGAGACAACATCTTACAAAATACAAGACACTGTTCTTTTGCTCAAAAAGAGATTTTAGACTACTGAAACACAGTGTCTGCTTCCACCCCACAGTGCTTGCTAGAGCAAATGGAAGAGTGTTGCGAATGGTCTCAGGAGATCTCATGGCAATTTCAGGATTTCTTCTGAGCTGTTTGTGCTCCATGGAGCACAACACTGAGTATCTTTCGCAGCATCACAAAGTTATCTTGCCTGGAAAGGCTGATCCTCACATCGGAGGCACTGCTTCAAATGCAGAGGTTGGAAATCCCGTGCCTTGTCTCACAGTCCTCAGTAGAAACACTGTGTACACTTTCCCACTCGTCCACTTGGCCTGTCATTTCTAGGCACTCAGAGAACATTCTGCAACCTTGTGAAATAGAAAGAAAGCTTTGAAACGAGAATCAAGTTCTTTTTTCAGGGATACACAATGTTGACAGAAATATACTCCAGAGGAATTTAATGCAGCTTTTTTTGGGTTCCTGGCACCGTTTCTTTCGTGCATCAGTAAGTGAAAAATGAGTCCGGGAAACTCCTGACAGTAGAACAGGGCTGAGGAGAGCCCTTGCCTCCAAGCCAACGATTAGATTCTACTGTACAAACAGAGAAATGTCTGTGAACTCCTCACCTCTGAAGGTAAACACGGAGAAGGAAACATTCCCCCACAGGCTTTGAAGCATTCACCTTGTAAAAGGAAAGAGGACGTCTTTAGAGGGTTCTTCATGCAGAGAGAAGAGGAAGCTCTTTGAAGTCAGGCTAATTCTGGGTCACTGTGAAATCAGCCATGCTTCTGTCTACAAGCACTTCTGACCCTGTTGGACCAGAAACAATAGGACCACAACGAGGTGTTTTTCTCTTCCTCTTCCTTCATCTTCATGAATAAAAGTGGGAAGTAAAAATCAGCAGAAAAGACACAAAGCCCCTGACTATCAAGGTGCAGCTTCCTAGAAACCCTTTCTCAGCTCCTTCCCCATCCATAACTAAAAGATACTCAATTGGAATGGATGTGTAACTCCAAGAGGGATGACTTAGAGTCTACTAGCTTGGGCCGTGTATGTAGCTCAAGGATGGAGCTGTAACACGAATAAATAAATGACCCAGTTACTGATACTGGGATTTAAACTTGAAACTGAAGATCAGAAAAGCAAAGCAGCAGGCATCTAGCTCTCACCTCTAGTTCAGGCTGAAAGGACTGATCCATGCATGAGCTCTTCACCAAGTCTCAAACTGTTGCCTCTCCTCAGTGTGGCTGGAGAAGGAATGCTCCTATCTTCAGTGTGGCTGGAGAATGAATGCCTCTCTGAGACCTTGCTTCTGTCTTATATACTTCCTTAATGTTGGGATTAAAGGTGTGAGCTATAATTCTCTTTGAGGCTGATTCACTCTTGTGTAGATCTGGGTGGCCTTGCACTCACAGAGATCCATCTACCTCTTAATCCTGAGTCCAAAGACTGAAGGTGTGTACCACCACCTCCTAGCTTCTGGCTTCTGGGATTAAAGGTGTGTGCCTGGCCTCTATAGCTTGTGGCTGACTTTGCTTTCTGAATTCTAAAACAAGCTTTAATAAGTAATAAACAATATATCACTATCTAGGGCACTTGACTGCCATGCAAAAGTCCCTGGGCATAGGGTGGGGGAGATCGGCTACAATGCAATGTGGGTAATAAATAGAATGAATTTCCCATGAGATATAATTGGAAGACAGAAACATAACACTTTAAGAACTGGAGGTTTCCAGGAAATATAAGAGTTCTTGGCCTAGCCGGGCATTGGTGGTGCATGCCTTTAATCCCGGCACTCAGGAGGCAGAGGCAGGTGGATCTCTGTGAGTTCAAGGCCAGCCTGGTCTCCAGAGCGAGTGCCAGAATAGGCTCCAAAGCTACACAGAGAACCCCTGTCTTGAAAAACAAAAACAAAACAAAAAGAAAAAAGAAAAAGAAAGAGTTCTGGGCTTTTGATTAATTTACTAGTCACAGCCAGGCTCCTCCCTCTGATTTAAATTTCAGTGACAAATTGTTCAGGACTCTTTAGAAAGGGCTTCTCCAACACAGTTGTAAAATTCCCAGCTGGAATATTCTGTTGATTCCTCTATCTGTTCAAATAGCTCAGCAGGTCAGACCAAAGCACAGCAGTTTGAAAACCCAGTTCAGCTTCTGATGTCATTTCTCCTGCAGTGATTCATAGATGGCATATGCCATCTGCATAGTTCTGCCATGTGGCAGACAGGAGACTGACTTAAGCCATCTCAATAATCGATATATGGGTTTGGGTGATTTGCACCAAATCTTTTTTGGATGTTGTTGTGTTGTTCTTGCTTTCTGGGGGATATTTTGTTGGCAAAAGTGGTTGTATGTAGCTTCCATTCTTGTTGGTAAATGTCTTGAGGATGGCATGTGGATTTGAATGGAAAAGAGCTAACAGGGACAGGTAGAGCTGGAAGATTTTCTCTGTCTCACCTGGTCCCATTGAGCTGGTTTCTCTCCCATCTGCCAGGTCTCTGCATCTGTTTATGAAGTAACACTCTGAGACTTAACATCAATGACAATTATTTGGCCAATGGCTCAGACATATGACTAGCTAGCTCTCTCTTATAAATTAACCCATTTCTATTCATCTATGTATTGCCATGAGGTTGTGGCTTACCGGTAATGCTCCACCATGTTACTCCTTTGGCGATTACATGGCATCTCCCTGACTCCACCATCCTTGTCTCTGCATCTTTGTTTGGATTTCCTGCCTAGCTATATTTTATCTGACCATAGACAGAAATAGCTTTTTTTCATCAACCAATAAAAGCAATGCATACTTGCAGCATACAGAAGAACATTCCATATCAGACAGGTTATAGAATTACTTACCATGTGTGCCACACAGCTTTGACTTATGAGGAAAAATGCTCTCATCACAGTAAGTTCCCTAACCATGGCTTGATGTTGCTCAGTTGGTGTAACACAGATAGATGCAAATATGGGCAAACTGAATTAATAACCAGCATAAATTTTTTTAAAATTGTTTTGTAGAGGCTTAGAATATGAAGTCCTTGGAGAGGCAATAGCACCCCTTTAAAGTACTGATGCAACTGAACAAATACATTGTATCTTGCCTCAGGTCTGAAAATCTTTCTCAAAAACCAATACAATTTCAAATTATATGAACCATCTTCCTTTTAGCCTAAGTGTATGGAAAATACTGTATAGATCTATAAGTATTTTTACAAGACAAAGCTACCTACATCACATAACAGTCAAGGCTCATACTGAGCATCCCATCTCAAGATCTGAATCTGATTATAAAGATTCAGTGAGACTTTTGGGCAAACATGATTGAATGACTGGTTGGTTTCTAGCCCTCATGGGTCAGCTTCATCTGCATAGTCCACTTTCCTTTTACTGAACCCTCCAATTCTAGTCCTTATAGAGAATTTTGTCTCATTTGAACAGGTAACATCTTCTAGGCGTACTTTTTTTTCAAGCATAAATTAAGATCCTGAGTTCATTTCAAATCAAGCAAGTGAAGAGTGAAGGTAACATTTTCTACCAGTAAGTAATGCATACTTAGAAGAACAAAAGCTTGAGCCTCGTTAGTAAGAATCTAACTCCTATCTATCCGTTCTCCCTTACATCATGCAAACGCCTGCACAGGCATTCCCCAAATGACAGATAGATCATATTCCCATACTTTGTTTTGAAATCTGAATTTAATCCCTACAGAAACAATGTTATAAATGGCAGTTAAATTCCTGCCCAGCTCAGGAAAGACAATTTAACCCATAATGTAAATGAATCACTGTAGACTTGCTGAACAGAATTCTGGGCTCTAGAAATAGGAGACTAGTGGTGACAGCCCTTCAAACTACCAGGCATGTTTGCATTTTTATAAAAGGTGCTTAGTGTGCCAGAATGAAGGGATAAGTAGTGAAATGATGTGGAATGTTTCAGAAGGCACTGGAAAATAGCCAATGTGGAGAGTTTGGGCAACAAGCAGTGATTCCTAGAAATCTACAACCAAGATTATTTCCTTCGAAAGTCCTCTTTTTCATATCTTTTCTTCTACAAAGAAAAAAGTGAGATCTAGTAGACAAATAGCAAAAACTGAAGACAAAGCCATGCAACTCAAAGAATTGGCATAAACTCAACGAGGGTATGAATGCCTTAATGTTCAGGAAAATCAACATTCTCATCCTTGTAAGGCACAGCTTTGCTGGCCCCTCCTCCCATCACCCACTCCAAGTTCCTGCTGGGCCAAAGAAGGAAATACTCTGCTGACTCTATCGCAATCACATTTTGTTTTTCTACTTCTGTGCACATATCATTTCATAAAGTCTTACCCAGGTGTTGCTCTACATAAATAAGATTGTTTATTTAACTGTTTTAGAGTCCATCCCCTTGTGCTCAACATGCTGTCTGTGGTGTTGAACCTGAGAAGCTCATGAGTTCACGTATTTTGATTGCAGTATTGGCTTTATTTATTATAATGCCAATTTTAGGAGGTTATGTTCAGTTTTCAACATGGAGAAATTACCTTGAAATGAGCATCCTTATTTATGATAGTCAACTACACCAAAGAGCAAAACTGCAGATAATAGTAAATTCAAAGGTTTAATTGTAATGCATGATACCAAAACAGTCACTGAAGAATATGTAGCAATTTGATTCCTACAAGCAGTGTATTAATGTCTGATGACTGCCCAGTGTCTGATGACTGACCTTGGAAGTCATATTTAAACTGGGCCATTCTGATGAAGTAACTTTTTTTGTGGGTTTTTTTTTCCATAGCTTTTATTTTTTTAGAAACAATCATTTTACATATCAATTCCCCCCCTTCCCTCTCCCTCCCATAATCTCATGCCCACTACCCATTCCCCTAAGCCACCCCCACTCACCCCCGCAAGGACAGTGAGGCCTTCCATGGGTAATAATCAAAGTCTGTCACATCATTTGGGGAAGGGCCTAGGCTCTCCCGTGTATCTGGGCTGAAACAGTATCTCTCCATAGGGAATGGGCTCCTGAAGTCCATTTGTGCACCAGCGATAAATACTGGTTCCTCTGTTAGAGGTCTCATAGACTGTCCAGGCCTCCTAATTGGCACCCACATTCAGATGGTTTGGTTCAGTCCAATGCTGGTTCCCCAGCGTTACGATTGGAGTCTGTGTGTTCTCACACGTTTGTGTTTTTAAGCAGAATTTCTTGATTATTAATGGTATTGAACACATCTTTTAACTTCACTGCCCAGTTGCATACTTTTATTTCTACAAGTACCCATTTAAGGTCCTTTGAAATTTCACTGTTGAGTTATGTGTCTTTTGTGCATTTGGTTTGTTAGCATTCCTTGCTGACTTGGTTTTTATATATTACATTGATCTAAAATTTTGTCCTTTTCTATTGTGTAAATTCTTGATTTATGGTGTTTTTTGATGAACAGAAAATCTTGGACCAGAGAGATGGCCCATTAGGTAAAGGCATTTGCCTCAGAGTCCAATGAGTGAGTTCAGTCCCTGGGCCCTCCCTACAAGATAGAAAGACAGAACTGAGTCCCTCAAGTGTCCTCTGACCCACGTACACATGCATACATACAAGTAAGTAAATGTATTTTTAAATAAAGAATTTATCAAATTATTTTTAAAGTCCATAATATTCAGAAAATAAATGGCCAAATATTCACAGATCTATTTGTAAACCCTATTCTATTTTACTGTATTTCCTCACAACAATACTAGTCCATATTAACTACTTTTATAAACCTAGGTTGGTACTTACTAGAGCAAGTGCTCCCATCAATTTCTTATCCAGACATTTCTTCTATTCTGATCTTCTTTCTTTTATAATTCAGTTAAAAATCTTTATTTCTCTCTATGCTGCTTTCTCCCTGTTCTCCCTCTCTCTCTCTCTCTCTCTCTCTCTCCCTCTGTCTGTCTTTCTCTCTCTCTCTGTCTCTCTCTCTGACACATGCACATAATATGTGGCTTTATTAGAAATGGAAAGTGCTGACATTTTTAATAATATTTGAGTCTTTTAATGATATGTCCTGTATTTATCTAGGTCTTTAAATTTTCTCAACAATCTTTTTAAATTTCCAGTGTAAAAAAAACTAACTTTTTTCCATTTTATTTTTATATATCTCATGTTACTGAGGCTCAACAGCATAAATATTAAATTTACATTTCATATATTCCGAAATGTAAGTGTCATGGCTTTATTAAGGTATGGTTACATACTTACATACATATACATACTTAAAATGTAAAATTTGATTAGTATTGACATATGCAGACACCCAAGAGACTGTCACAAAGTCAAGATAATGAACATATCCATCACTCCCAAAAGTTTCCTTGTGCCCTCCGGTAACCCTCCTAACCCTTCCCCCATGACCTTCTGCCCCTTGTCAAGCACTAACTTCTTTTTAACTATATATGAGTTTGCCTTTTCTAGAATTCTATTATTTATGGAGACTACATAATGTAGCTCTTTTGGTCTGGCTTCTTTCACTCACCTTCATTATTCTGAGATCTGCCCACGTTATTGTCTGAGTTAAAGATCACTGCCTCTGTTTGT
Organism: Cricetulus griseus; assembly: GCF_003668045.3. Lineage (NCBI taxonomy): Eukaryota > Metazoa > Chordata > Mammalia > Rodentia > Cricetidae > Cricetulus > Cricetulus griseus. Next base: position 226,269,273 of record NC_048596.1, read on the forward strand.
GAAAAGTATCACATGGTGTGGACAGGTCACAGTTTCTTTAGCCATTTATCCATTGTTTAGCAATTGATTTGTTTCCAGGTTGAGGCATTATAAATAAAGTTATATCTGTGTACAAGTCTGTGTAAGGGTGCATACTTATGGTTTTCATGCATAAATACCTACACTTGGAATGAATAACGCACATGGTATCTTTTAACCTTGGGGGATTGTCAGACTACTCTTGTGTGTTGGGACTCATTTCACATTCACCAGACTGGGGGAATAGTATAGCTCAGTAACAGAATGTTTGCCCTGCTTGGCCAAGGCTTTCAGATTAAGTTCCATATTGTGAAAAATATACATGACATTTTTAAAAGAGAGTTCAGGTATACAATCTATTTAGAGATAACATTAGTATAATTTGGAGTCTATGAACCAGAGTAATGATAACTCAATAAAGAATTGAATGTGGGCTGAACATTCCCTTTTCATTCAAGTAGAACAAATCTGTTTTGCTGCTGATCAATCCCCTCCTGGCTGGCTAATAACATTTGTACAGTTCTCCATTACAATCCAATTTGTCCAGTGTCTAACACTGGACAATCATTACTTAAATCTTACTGAAATGCCCCACAGCTCCCAATGAACCTCACTTTCAGAGCTGTACTTCAGTGAATCCTACTATCTAATTTGAACAGTTCTGTTCTTTACTGGTCTTTCTTCACATCATCGTCCCTGACAATTACTAACTTGCAGGAGAATTCATTTTCAACATCAGCTCCTCTAGGAAACCTTTCCTCAGCACAAAAGAATACCTCTTCCAGGTATTCCATCTGAGTCACTCCAAAACAGCAGTTCCAGTAAGACACTGTACTCATTTCTTTGTTGGAAGGTCTCTTATGTTTAAGTCTTAGTTTCTCAATAAGAAAATTAGTGTGTCTGGAAAGGTGGCTCAGTGTGTAAAGGAACTTGCTACCAAACCTGATGACCTGTATTTGATCCCTGGGTCCAACACAGTGGAAGAAGAGAACTAACTTCAGCAAGTTGTCCTCTGACCTCTACACACACACAAATGCATGCATTCATGAGCGTGCTCGAACACACACACACACACACACACACACACACACACACACACACACACTAAAATAAATGTAATAAAAAGTTTAAAGAGGCTTATTAATTCAATGCTTCCCTAATTAATTGTTTTTCAAAGCTCCCAGGTTCTCAATAAATGTTGGATGACTATCAAAATCAGAGATTAGAGCAAATGAGTTAATACAGGTGAAAATAATAGTCAATTACTCAAAATTGTCCAAATGACAAGTTACAGCAATATGCAAATGAATATTGTAGAATACATTGTCAAACATCAATAAGTTTTACACACCAGGGAAATTCTTAAAGAATAAAAAAAACAGTAAACACAATGTCCATCTTCAGGAAGATGAAAATTTATTGGCCAGCCTAAAACACGATGCCAATGGAGTTTCTGAGATAAATCATCAGTATGATCAATTTGCAATCACCCAGGAGCATAACAGACAGGGTAGCAACCAACAGGGCTTTTAAAGGAACAAATGGTGCCAGACCAATTTAATTTCCCTCTATGATGGAGTGGCAGACCTTGTAGATAAAAAGGATGCAGAAGATGTAATCTCTGTAGACTTCTGTAAGCCTTTGATTCTGTCCGACCTGACATTCTCATCAACAAACTGGGGAGATCTAATCTAAACCACACAACTATTTAAAGGGTGCACAGCCCACTGGACAGAGGCATCCAGAAAGCAGTTGGCAATGGCTTTGCATTAACCCAGGAGAATATTACTGGCAACAGTTCTGCAGAGGGACCTGGAATTATTCAGTTATTTTACAATCAAACAGGAGGTGAGCGTACAAGTAGAGACGTGTGTGCAATAAAGCCCACTTTTACATGGGAATAGCTACAAACATATTTGGAATAAAAGTGCTGTTTTTGCCTAGAAGTATTTGTCATAAAACACATGGATAAGTAAGCAAATAATTACACTAAGAGTGGCCAATTTCTATATATTTCAGCCTTGGTCTATGATTGCATCCTCAAAAGTGTGCAAAACTACCAGGACCACCGTCATTACCTGCGTTGTGTTCCTGTGTGATACCTCTACTAATAAGTGCCCTGACAGCCACCTCTATCATCTGCTTATTCCATGTTGTACAGACTGTCCATTCTGTATCCTTTTCCAGATTCCTCAGCTGCCGATATGACCATTCCTTAACAGTCCTCCCTCCCTCCCTCTTCCTGTCCAATCCCTATGCATCAGCCTTCACTCATGGCCTCTACCCACCTACTTGTGTCCATGATGTCGTCCCTTGTTCAGTATCCTAAAGGCAGGATGAGGTATAATGAGTGGGAACTCAAAATAATGAGGTAGTTAAGTAAAAATAGAGAAATGATGAAGACCAGAATCATTGAGCAATAACATTTCTAAAAAAAAAATCCTTGATCATTGCATTCAGGTATATAAGACATTCTGTAAATACACACCTCCCATTACTCTCTCTCACCTAAGTACCAGTACAGTGGAATTCCTTCTTCCTAAAAGTTTCCCCTCCTACTTTCATGCCCTTTCTTTTTTTGTGACCCATGGAGTTTAATGAGGGTTGCTTGCTTAAGGGCAGGGGGTAAGGGTGTGCTGATGGCAACTAGAACATGGGCAAGTAACCAGTGGTTACATCACTAAAAAGAAAAAAAATCCCTGGCCTTTTCCTCTTCCTCTGTCAATGGCTCCCCCAGGAAGCTAGGAGCCTCCACAGCCCCTCCCCCATACATAATGAAATGCTGAGGGGCTGTTTTTTGTGAAGGTAACCACAGCTGCTGATTTCTTGAGTGCAATGGCAGTGTCATGTTCAGAAGGATCATTTTACAGGACTCCTCCCCACCCTTTGGTTCTTACACGATGTTTCCTGAGCCTTGGAGGAGGTGATATAATGTCCTACATCGGGCAAGTACTCAGGGATCACTTATTCCCAACACTTCCACGGTTGTAGGACTTTGCTTTCAAATACACAGTTCACTATATTTGGAGACAGGTGCTCAAAAGTGATAGAGAGCTTTTTTGTTGTTGTTTTGTTTTGTTTTTTTCGAGACAGGGTTTCCCTGATGTAGCTTTGAGGTTGTCCTGGAACTAGCTCTTGTAGACCAGGCTGGTCTCTAACTCACAGAGATTTACCTGCCTCTGCCTAGCGAGTGCTGGGATTAAAGGTATGTGCCGCCACCACCTGGCATCAAGTGGGCTTCCTTGGAGTGGAGCTGGCTGCCAAATGAGTGAGCAGGAAACAAGATGGTGCATAAAATCAGGCTTAGGATCCACGCACGAACTAAACCATCAAGACACTGACTTACACAAGTAGAAGGCATCGGACTGGTAGCAAACACTTAATTTGAAATCACATGTATTAGCTCCCTGGTTCTAGGAAAGTCATGTAAACATTCTAGATCTAATTTGTCAACTATAAAATCCATTTTTACACAAGTAAGCCATACAAAAAAGCAAATGAAAGAATAAATGTGAAAACACAGCAAACTCTGAAGCAGTATGCACCTATTAAATAGCATTGTTGTGTTTAGTATTGCTGTTATTGCTGCTGCTGCTGTTGTTGTTAGGGACCTTTAGGGGCCCAGGAAAAGGACCCTCAGCAGTTGTACCCTGTAATCACACACACTTGTGACCTAAAGATAAGGAACACTCTACTCTGCTCTCTGGGGGAAAAAAAAATCTTAATTCTCAATTGGCAATTCGATTAAATGTCCATTTTGAAAAGAACTAACAACTAAATGTAATTTGCATTTTGTAAAAAAAAATTGAGTCAGATTTTGTTAAAGATAGCTTCAGAATTCATTGTTAGTTCTTCAGTGAAATAGTCAAACCATTGAGCCAGGCCTTTGCAAGAAATATTACAGATAATGGGAGACCACAGCACATAAAATAGAGAATTGGAATCTGGTCAAGAAAGTACAAGCCTAGAATGTTTTCCAAACACTTTATTTAAGACACCTAATAATTTTTATATTTCAGTATTTCTAGTGAAAGAATGGTAGAAACGTGGGGCTTTTCATGTCTCCATTGTTTTGTATATGTAAATTGTAGTTAATTATCATAAGAGTATAATCGTAAGTTTCCTGATTCATGGGTTGGAGGTGTTCCCTGCATAGTTACCCTACTGATTCATACTATGTCTGGGAAATAAAAGAGGAGGTCAAGTTATTATTTCCATTTCACAGGAAGAAAACTCGGATTACCAACCCAGACTAATAGCACAGGAGCCGAAATTTTGATTCCCAAGGCAGAATTTTACTGTGCTGTATTTATTTATTTTTACAGATATCAATATATTTTTCTTCTCTCTCTCTGTCTCTCTCTGTGTCTCTGTTTCTGTCTCTCTCTGTCTCTCTCTGTCTCTCTCTGTCTCTTTCTGTGTGTGTGTGAAAGAGAGAGAGAGAGAGAGAGAGAGAGAGAGAGATGAGAGAGATGTGGACATGTTAGTATGCATGGGGCGGGGGCATGGACACACATGTATGTGCAGTTGTTCATGGAAGCCTGGCTTTGGCTTAAGGTGTCTTCCTCATAGCTCAGTGTCACAGGCAAGGTCCCTCACTGAACATGAAGCTCCCCAATGTGGCCTAACTAACTAACAAAGGAGCTCCAGGGAATCACCAATTCCTACCTCTACTTCCTAGTACTGGGGTTACAGATGGCACCACTATCCCCAGCTTGCTATGGAGGTCCTGGGATCCGAACTCATGTCCTCCTGCGTGTATAGCACACACATTGCTGAGCCATCTCTTTAGCCTCTGTTGACACATTTTCAGAACAAGGCCATAGTGAAGATTGTAACTGTCACTTCAGGAGGCACCTTATAAAGTCTCAAGTTCATTTGTAGTGAACTGGGGATTTCTATACTGGGATGATAGTGAGGGTGTGGGAAAAGTGATTTTCCACCATCCAATTAGATGACTCAATGAAGCATTGCTGGGGACAGGAGGCCCTACAGTGGTGAGAGGTGAGGGAAAGGCTAAGGCTGAGGATGCAGATGAGCACAGCCATAACTGAAGCTATTTCCTCAGAATTAACCTGCTGTGGAACATAAGCTGCATTCTAAGTTGTGAAATATGGCAATAGTTTTATCATCTCCTTGGATTTCATTCACTGTTTATGTATTCATTTATTTAAATTATGCCCAATTACAAAATATTATTGTGCCATTTTCTTCCAAGAAAAACTGGATTGAAAATGGAAAACTGGCTAGAGAAGAAGACAAAAGGTCACAATTTTATATTTGATCATTGTAGGTTATTAGTTAATGAGTGTAATTCAAGTGACAGAAATAACCTGCTTAGGGCACAATTGTCTTTAGGACACAATCTATTAAGGTGACCTTACTTCTTAAGAGAGAAAAGAAATCAAACCAATAAGATAAAAGAAGGAGGTGATCAATAGTATTAGCTATTCCCATTGTAATTCATAGTTGCAAAAGTTATCAAACACTGTGGAAGGCAGGAAGGTTAAAACACCTATAAACAACTATGCTTCGATATTTTCACTTTTATTCTCCTGTGTCTAACTTGTACATTTTTCCACCTTTCTTTGAATTCATTGGAATGGAAGCCACACTGGCAGACCTCAGGGGCATCTCTTGATTGCAAAATTAGTGCAACAGTTGAGCACAAATAACAACTTTGGTACAGACAATGGGAGTCTTTGGAGATGTCACACACACAGAGAGACATGCACACTCGAGTGTGCATGCACGTGTGTGTGTGTGTGTGTGTGTGTGTGTGTGTGTGTGTGTGTGAAGCCAGAAAATCACGGACTGAAGAACAGCCTGGCTACACAGTGAGTTCGAGAACTGCCTGGGCTGCTGCATAGGAAAAACCTGCCTCAATAATATGACAACAACAATAATAGTAACAATGGAATTCAATAAAGATGAGGAGGACCAACAGATGGAGCAGAAGTCAAGTTTTAGTCAGAAAGAAGGAAAATATTAAGCTTAGGACTATATGCAACACAGTGTTATTCTTTGAAGATGAGCAGCCTGGGCCACATTAAGGGAGCAGAAACAGTATGGGATAGGTAGGGTGTTAGTTGGAGGGGGCAGGGGAGGATCGGAGGGAGAGGGAACTGGGATTGACATGTAAAACAATCTTGTTTCTAATTCAAATTTTAAAAAGATGCAGCTATGAAAATAAAAAAAACTAAACAAAAGAAAGTTCTGTGACAAATCACTGCTCATCACTGATGAAAATTTACTCTCTGCTACATGCTTGCCTCAGTCCTTTCCACATAGTTACTAACTTAATCTCTACAAGTTCCCCAGATTAGCATAGCTCTGGTGATGAACAAAACAAGGCCCTAAAATGCTACAAACTCTTTGCTAAGAGAGAAACACTGAAAAGGAAGTCTTTTCTGGAAGAAAATTTGTAAATGATATAATAATAATAATAATAATAATAATAATAATAATAATAATAGTGCTTGCTAACATGTATTGAAAGCAATTATGTGGCTAGCATAGCTCTAAGCACTTTCATATCTCACCCCTCTCAGAACTTGATCAGCATTAAAAGAAGACACTCTTTTTAGCAATAATGAAACAGAAGAGAATAAGTATCCTACCACCTGTCAGGTATTGATTACCTCAATCAGGATTCAGACCGTGACTCAAGAACTCAGGCCATTCAAAGAGTTTAGTTTTAAGAAGACACCAATCTCATAGGGGCATTGTGATTATCAAAATGACTTGATGAGTGCAAAAATATTTAAAATCATGTTTGGTACAAAATAACCATTTAATACTAACTCATATCTGTCTCATTATTAAAAATGTCATTGTGTAATATGTTTCCAAAATCAAACCACAGATGATAAAGAATAAAAATCCATATCTACTAAATATGGTAATTTGCAAGGATAATTTAATTTACATTTGAACAATTAATACTTTTATTGTTGCAGAAAAACATACATAGAATAGTGGGATGTGAAACTAAAAGAAAGGTTTAACCAGAAGGAGCCCAAAGGAAGATTTGCTAGGACAAACCATGAGTTAAAATCAAATGCAGGAGGGAAACCAATTATCAGTCTGTGCATGCGCATGCAAGGGTTCATGTGCTTGTGTGTGTGTGTGTGTGTGTGTGTGTTAGAAAGGAGGGTAACATAAACGTTCATGCAGCCACTGCCCTATCAGTACAAAGACAAAAAGTCAGGTTAATCAGTGCAGAAAATCTAAAAGGGGTACAGAAGATATGAAATGATTGTGTGTGTGGCCAGTTGGCCTTCTGTTCAAGTCCATCCAAAGGCACAAGGGGTAAATTTATCCTGCCTTTGAATACTCACTTTGGTATTCCTGGTCTGGACTTTAGCAAAATGAAGGATGGTTGATCCCTCAAGGTCAGATAGCAGAGAACTCCTGTTTGACTTTTTGCCCTTGCTTTGCTGTCAAAGTTGACATCATGCTGACAGCGAGACCAGATTCAGAGGCCTGTTCAGCCAGTCACACCCAACCTCTTTCGAGAAGGACCCTTCCCTTGATTTAGAGCTTGGCTGCTCATGTTTTGAAATTCTTAGCAATTCCATCTTTGAAATGAAATCATATAAGTGACATCCAATAGATCAGTGCTGAATATTCCCAAGCAGAAAAAATACACACAATGTTTCCTGCCTTCCTGTTGCTCAATTACCACAGAGCTCTTGTGACACCCCATGACCCGTGAGCCATGGCATTCTCCAGTCTCCAGAACACAGAAAAAAAAAAAAAAGAAACATATTATGCTGGTGTAGTAAGCATGTATCCAGAAGTGAAATAAAAACAAATGACTCAGGACTGAAGATATCATTCAGTGGGAGAACACATGCTTAACATGTGCAAGAGCCTGGGTTTGCTCTTTAGCATTGTCAAAACAATAGAGCTAGTTATCTGCATCATTTTCACTGTTCTGGTAAGAATATACTACATATATACACACAGGCTACAAGATCCGTATCACTTGATGTTGATGATTTTGTGTATTAAGAATAATTTAATAGTCTAATATATTTATTGAAAACTTCGATTGTATAGAATAAAAATGAATGATAAAAATTCATGAGTCACTGACATCTTTAAACTTACATACCTAGAAGGACATGAAAGAGGGTATATAAAAAAAACCCACCATGACACACAAAAGTTAGCCCACAGGAGAAGGGAAGAGCTTTATATTTATCTTAAAGTCTTTAATAGAACTTGTAACTGCTTCTGTGAATGAGAGGCTAGCTAGATTCTTTAAAGAGCTGTGTTTGTCCAGACCTCCTCATTCAGGGGGTCTGGAACAGTCCTATGCTGGTTTCCCAGCTATCAGTCTGGTGTCCATGAGCAACCCCTTGTTCAGGTCAGCTGTTTCTGTGGGTTTCTCTAGCCTGGTCTTGACCCCTTTGCTCATCTGAACAATCTATGGGGCCACTGGTAGTGGATCAGTGTTTACCCCTAGTACATAAATGAACTTTGGGAGCCCTCTCCGCATAGATGGATACTCTCTCAGCCTAGACACACTGGGGAGGGTCTAAGCCCTGCCTCAAATGATTTGACAGACTTTGAAGGCCTCACACTCCCTGGGGAGAAGAAAGAGGTTGGGATAGGGGGTTAGTGGGGGGGGGCAGGGGAGGAGGAGAGGGAGAGGGAACTAGGATTGACATGTAAAACAAGCTTGTGACTAATTTAAATTTTTAAAAAGAGCTGTATTTGGTGGTTGGGAGCAGGCTCAGTGGGTAAGAGTGTTTGCTGTGTAAGCATGAAGACTGGAGTACCAATCCCCAGCATGTACATAGGAATGCTCATGAGGCAGCATGAGCATCCTGCCTCAAAGGAGTAAAGTAGCTAGTGATAGAGCAGAACATGTTACATCTTATGCTCTACACACACACACACACACACACACACACACACACCTGAAACTTCTACAAAGTTGTTTTGGTTTTACACTGGATCTGCAATATATGTGGCCATCCCTGGTTGACAGGAGTTGAGAAGTACTTTGTGCCTGAAAGCGAGGGTGTTTCTAGCCAGGGTCCATTGCCACATGTCCTGAGTCACTGCTTCACCTAGGGAACTCCTCGTGTGTCTTAGGAGGCAAGAACAGCTATCCACCCACAGCTATGCCAGAGCTGGGCACATCTTGCCTGTTGCCTCACTTCCTACAGCTCCCTCCCCTTACTCTGTGTTCCCAGATCCCTCGGAAGTTTCACTAGAGATCTTCTCATTCTATGCTGGCTACCTTACTATCACTCATCTCTTATGCGCAACCCTTGAAGATGGCAATTACAATCTAAATGGCATCCGTCACTCCGGTATCCATCTCTGAATGTCCCTCATATATTATATACTATATATAATATGTTATATTTTATATATATATATATATATATATATATATAATTATTTCCTCAAAACTCCTACTTAAAGAGGAAAGAACTTTGTTATATTCTTATCGTCTTACTGAAATACATACAAAACAACTCATCTAATTCAGGCTAAGAAACATGCCCCTGCCCCAGCACCAAACTCCTTCCATGACATCCTGTATTAGATTTACGTGGAAGACATAAATGTTTTTTTTAAAATATGGTTTTGATTCACAAGTTAGCTTCTAGCAAATACTTGTAGGAAAGTCACTCAAGTTATATGAACTTTCATTTCTTCATATTATTAGAGAGTATGATTTCATAACACTTCCTAATATATTTCTAAAAGAAACACATGCTTTCAATATTTGTTCCATATTTTTTGACACATAATATATAACTGATGTTATAATTCTTATTTCTGCCTTCAAGGAGTTTACATTCTATTTTAGGATACTTATCAGTGCTATGTCCTCTGGATACATAATCTAGAAAAAACACAAGACCGGAACAGCCTGTCAATCGCCTGCTTCAAGTGTAAGCACTGTGGCTATATAACCTGATTCTGATGAACAAGAAACAAAAGATGAAGCAGACTTTGAAAGGAAAAAGAAGACCATGAGAAATGAGAAGCAGTTGATACTGAGTGTTGGACTAGAACATTCTTGACTCTAACTCTTTGGAAAATGAATGGATCAATCCTCCTAAATGTACATATGAGTCAATAGACAATTTTTAATATACTATACTTCGTAACCTGATTACGGATAGGTGAATATTCTCACTCCTCTATTGCCTGCTTTCCTCCATCCAACAGGCCAAGTTCCTTGAGTGGGATAGCTTAGCTCCTGCTCTCACACTAACACAGCTTCCTAAGTACTCAAGGGAAAGCATTTTAGCATCTTGTCTTCCGCAAAATTAGGTGAGTCTCTACTTTGAGGATGAACAAGTAGGTTAAGTCAACATCTTTACCCATAAGAAAATTCATTGATATAGTCAAGGTTTTGTATACATCTACAATATCAGGACTTGAGAACAGGGCAGGAAGATAACTAGCTTGAGGGTTTCTTAGAGAGTTCAAAGCCAGCAAGAGTTACGTAGCAGGACTCTGTCTCAGAAGAGGACAGAAGAAAAAGTAATATCAATATACCAACTTGATTCACTGAGGAGAGGGTGTTCTCCTTTCTAATTCTTTTTTATACTTTCTAATTATTAATATAGTGTTGGTACAGTTTAATGGTGCTCCCCGTGATATTTCTGTAAGTACAAGAACATATGTTTTAATCTTAGCATTTGGATTCAGGTTCCCAATGGTCATGAAATTAATATATTTAAACGCAGGCTCTGTGTGTGTGCCTGTGCCCGTGTGTGTGTGTGTGTGTGTGTGTGTGTGTGTGTGTGTGTGTGTGTGTGTGTGTGCATCTGTGAGAGAGAGACAGAGAGGCAGAGACAGAGAGAGATATGTGTAAAGGATAGCCAATAAGAAGACTGTGGAGATGAGGGGACAGTGACAGTCAGTGAGTCAGCAGCTAGCAGTGTCAAAGGCTCTGGCGCTGGACATAGAAGCAAAAACAATCTTAGGTGAACCTTTTATTTTCCAAACCTAGGCAGAAGCACAGAGATTCCTTCACAAACCATGGTCCTTTTTTCTGACGCTACCTTATCTGTAAGTAATCTTCAAAACAACAGACTCATCTCAAAACATCTTACTGCCTGGCTGTGGGTGATCTGTCTGCTCCTTGCAGAGGCAAAGAAGCTCCTTTTATTGCTAATTTCTGTTTTGTTTCCTACTCCTGTCCCGCATGGCTCTAATAACAACAGAATATTTCTAAATACTCTTGTTGGCCCTACGAATACACACTTCTCCATGGACTCGATTCTACTTAATTTTCCTGTACTGGAATTCCAGCTATGTGCCTAAAGCAACTCAACACATGCAACAATGTGTGTATTCATTGGAACATTAAACAGAAAAACAATTCTAGACCCAGGTTTTGCGATGTTCTGATTATTAGAAGTCCTTAGAATTTGTTCCACCCTCTGGAAACATTGCCCTCTGCCCCCAGAAAATGCATTTTATTGCACATTTCATGGCAAGGTTTATGACAATGATCACCCCAATCCCTAATTAGCAAGTGGTAACAGATAGGCAGTTAGATCCACTCCTGGTGACATCTCTGACAGATTGACATCGCCACCCCCCACCTCCCAAAATCCCTGCAAGGCTTCTCGTTTTAAATGTGACCATGCTCCAACACAATGTTGGCAAGCCTAGTCTCGTGTTGGGGGAGGGGGGAGGGGACTATAAAAGCAACATGTTCGCACAAGCATGGCAGAGCCCATGCATAAACCATTTGGTTTTGCAATTAAAAACAGGTTTGGCTTCCCTCTGCATCAGTAAGACAACGTCTAAGCAACATTCGACCTGAAAATTTTCCCCTGTGAATTCAAATGAACTGTGAGTCTTGGGGTTCTCTTTGTTTGCATGTGCATGCTTTGAGAATGAATTTTTAGAAGTATCCAGTGTGTTTCTTTCTGGGGTAATGCCATTGATGTGTGTGTCGAATCACTGATAGGAGATAGGTCCCAGTTACACTTTCCATTCTCAGTCCCTGGGACATGGAGCTAGCATTTTGATTTGAGCAACCGGGTTTATTACTGCAGGTAACTAATTCTCCAAGTCTGACCCCTCAGGAAATGATCGATCCTTCTAAAGACCTATAAGCAATTGACTCTCACATACAGGACTCAAGTTTCAACAATACTGAAAACCATGAATACGTTTACTGCTAGAAGGAGTTGTAAACTTGTCTATAATGATGACTAATTATCACTTTATTGTTATTGTTCTTGAATAATGCATTAAAATATTAGATCTTACGATATTGGGAGAGCACTCTACCTCAAAGCTAAAAATCCTTACCTTTAAGTGAACAAATTAAATACTATAAAAAGCTATTTTAATTCAAGCGATTTAGCCATTTTCTACAAGGTAGAGTTTGCTTTCATTTTTCTTTCATTCTGTCCCCATCCAGGTAAATGGAAAGAAATATTGTCCCTTATTTTAGTATATACTGTAAAAAATACCAGTTCAAAAGTTCAGCCACATAGGAAAATGCCATGTAGCAGATTTTGGTAGGCATGAGTCAAAACCACCTGGGAAGGCCTAGACCAGTCTGCATGAAGAAATCCTGTAATAAAATAAGTCAATGGTTCCTGAGTCCCATCCATTAGTGTTCAAGGAAAGTTTTGTGAAAAGACAGTGTCACCAATAGTGATGATTCATAGAAATTAAAGGAGAAATATGGGCCCAAAAGCAAAATAAAAAAAGACAATTATTCTCAGAGCAACATATTTAATCTAAAACAGATTTTGTATCTGTTTTACTTACAAAAGCCACTCAGATCACCTGGAAAAGGTTAGTTTATTCATGCTGCTCAGGAGTTCCCTTCTTTTACAGTCTCAGCACTACTCGGTCATAGGAAAGTCTCTGAAATATAAACTGATCTTTTGTTGTATCATTTTGAAATCAATTCATTGAAATAAATATAAAGCATCTTTATAAAGCATGAGGTAAATAGAAACGTATTCGGCACAAAGTAGGGAAAATGAACAAATACATATGCAAAAATTGTGCAGTCTTGTTGAAGTGGTCAAAAAACTCCTCTGGTTCATTTTATCACATAATTGAACTCTTGCATGCAAGCAGAAATACTTGCATCTACATTTATATTTCTCAAAAATATATGATTTTTGCTTACTTTTGATCTATGAAACCAGTAAATAGGAAAAGACTAATTGAGTGTGTAGTGTGCATTGATAAGGAGATTAACTCTCTCAAGTAACTAGTTATTAATTATAAGCAAGTATTTTATAATTTAACTAAGTCCAAGTGTTGGCGCTTTTAAATTGACTTTGGGTGCCCAGTTATTGGCTGTGTGTTTTCCAGTCTTACATATAAAAGATAAAGTGTAAGGAGCTGCAAAGGCAGTAATAAATCCAGTATTAAAGTTGCAAAAATAGCATACTTTTTTAAAAAGCAAAATAAATAAATATATATACATACTATAATTTTAAACCTTTATGAAATTTGACTCTTTATACTTATCAAATCATTGAATCATATTGAAATTTTTAGTGAGTCAGGCGCTGTGAATTACTTACGTATTAGATAAAGAAAGAATATTATACTTTTTATAAGTATATAAATTTCACTAGAGAACTATTTTATGTAAGTAAATCCTTTATTAATTCACTGTTAATGGCTCCATTTCTAGCAATTACCATCCAAATTGTTGTAAAAGAAAGGAAGGAATAAAGGTGGTTATTAGGTCTTTCAACTCAAATTTTAAAATACTCAGTAAATGACATGATTACATGATTAAAGGAGGTGACTTGGTTAGAGAAGGGTTAAAAAATGAAATATCCTGAACTCATTTGGAGCTGTGATGATTAGTTTCTGTGAGTATTCAAATAGCCCAAATGCAAAGGATTGCTCATAAGAAAGAGTTGGAGAATCAGAAAGTTATTAATGAGCATTCTCAGATCTTAATCATGAGTTTATATTTCAGGAAATTAGATACCCAAGCCGTTATATCATTACACTAATTTTTCATGAGTGAACTGGGGAAAAACAGGTAACATGGAATTTATTACCAACTACAATTACATAGTCGTTGATTTTTCTTAAGTTCTGTTACTTTTCTTCAGGTCACATTTAAGTGATGTGTTCACCCTTAGAATATAGAGTATTTGCTTTTCCAATTAAGCATAAGTTAAATTTTTGAGGAGTTTTTTTTTTCAGAAGCAAAAAGAAATTTAGACCACAAGCATATTGGAGAGAGATGGATAACTCTCTTGTTTACAGCAAACATGAACGAGCAGGCAAGACCCTTGTTTTCTGCTGCAGTTTAGAGCCAGGAACAAAGCTTAACATTGAAACGTTTCCTCTTTGCACTTTTGCTTCTATACACCTGACTAAAACAATAGCATGGCTAAAACCACAGAACGCACAACTCCACGGGTGTGTTGAAGAAGCGGCTAATAAAAAAATGATTTTAAAACATTCAGGCTCTGAGAAAATGCTTATTAAAGTCTAATAAAATGGTGAAAATTGGGGAGAATGCGCACAGTAAACCATTTTGTGTGGTGTGAGGAAGTCGGTTTAGTCTACAGCCACGTGGGCTTGGCTATGGTGAAGTCGGGGCAAGAAAAACAAGCTTGGCCATTATTTCATAATGGATTGCTGAGAGTCAAAAACAACCATTCCACAGTCACCCAGTCAGTCACACAGTCACCAAGGAAGGCAAAGCCTCTCCGTGCCTGGCCAAAATAGTCCAGATATTCACAGGTAATGGAAAATTCTGGAAGTCAGTTTTCTAGATAACATCTGTTCTCTTCAAAATAAACTAAGACGCAGTTTACAAAATGAAATTTCAAATGATCGCTAGGTCTATTTCTGAAGAGCATTTGGCAAGTGAAAAACTGAATTCGGTCATTTTAACAATCAGTGTTGGGTTGTTTCATCAATAATTATAAGGAGAACCAACACCATAGGTCTACTGGTTCCTGATTCTGTAGATGGTTATCCTCCTAGGAAGGTTACAGCTATAGCTAGACAGGTAACTCAACAGTTAAGAGCACTGACTGCTCTTCCAAAGGACTCAGGTTCAGTTCCCAGCATGCAAATGATGACTCACAACCATCTGTACCTCCAGTTCCAAATGACTCAAAGCCCTTTTCTAGCCTTGAAGGATATCAGGCACTCATGTGGTGCACATATGAAAAAAGTCTATACACACAGGATAAAAGGTCACCTTTGCAAAAACCAAAAGGACTGAATTTTTTCTAATTTTATAATTTATATGTAAAAATATTTGTTATATAAAAGAGGTGGTGTGGTGGTGGTGGTGATGTGTACATGCATTTTCACGTAGGAAATATAAAGGTGCTACAGGTTTCTGTGTGGGCAAGTGTGCAAGCCAGAAATTAATGTCAAGTGTCTTCTTCAATTTCTTTTCCAGTGTACTTCTTTGAGGCAGGTTCTCTCACTCTCATCATTTAACTAATCTGACTAGTTAGCGAGTACCCAGCTTGCAGCCATCTCAGCTGCCCAGTGCTTTGCACACGGGTGCTCACCGATGTTCAGTGAATGCAGGTGGCTGCTGGAAATCTGTGTGCAGGTCCCCAGACATACACAAGCAATACTTACCCAACTGAGCCTTCTATTCAGCCCCCTCAAAAGTATTCTAGGCCAACTCTGTTAATTCTACATGCTTAATTCGTTTCTAAGAATGCACTGACTCTGATCTTTGCTGCCTGGCTCTGCTTTCAAGTCTTCTAAGTACTGCTCCAGAGACCAAGAACCAAAACCTCCAGAGAATGCCTAAGCACTCTGGTTTTGAAAGCTCCATACCCTTATGGTGAAGCAAGTTTTCCAAATGCAACTGAAGTTTGAGGATTCCAGCTAAATTTGCACAGATTCAATGTTGAAAAAGCAGAAGGTTTAGGTGGAAGTATGGTTCAGTAGTTAAGAATGCAGATAACTAGGTCAAGGTCCTGGGTTCAGTCTCCTGCATCTAAGAAGATTTGCAGAAGACTACAGGAGAACTCTTTATAAGAGGGCCTCAAGAACTACCATACTCATTTTTCTCTACAGACTTTCTGAAATCTGCTGTACAGACATAGAGATGGCAAGACAATGATCAGCTGGTGTCCACCTTGAAAACGCATAGACACACATGTACAAACAGGGAAGTATGTGGGAGTGCAAAAAATAAAGCTATAGAACCTCACACATGAAAAACAAAAATATTAAATAATATTTCATTACAGAGAAAAGTGATTCAATCGCCTAATGGTTAGCCAATAGCCACTTGGCATTTCATTAGACCCCACTCCAACCTAGAAAGTGTAAGGTGTCACATAGTAAGCACATGTTCATGCAGAATCGCTTTGTGAGAGCAGAACTCAGAAAGATAAAAACTTGTAGCTTGATAAACTTCTGTATGTGAGCTGGGATGATAGAGAAAAAAAATCAGTGAAGTTTATAGGTTCAGCGCTTCTGCACTGGAAAGGGTATTTATCAGAAAGCCGGGAGATGCCAATAAATGCAGTCATCAAAATGAGTTTGATTAAGAAAACTGTGCCCAAAAGTACCACCCACCACAACAATTAATAACCAAGCTTTTATGGAGAGTATGAAGCCATGCAGGCCTCCTAAGCATCTGCTTGCATAACAAGTTTGGAAAAGAATCCACTTAAGTAGGTCAGAACACACAGTGTGTTACTACCTCCCGTGACTTAGTACCTCCTATACTGCACTGTCCCTTCCAACTGCTCACCTCCAACTGCGCCTAAAATTGGAGATCTTATTTCCAAAGAATTTTTCTGCGTAAATTTGTGATCACTCTTTGGAATGCTGCTTATCAATTTAATATATCTAAACACAATAGTTAATAAACCCATTGCTGTGCAACATCTTATTGTAAATGAAGAAACTGAGGCCAGAGAAGCCCCAATAATCATCGGATGTGTAAGACATTTCCAATAAGGCTAGTGAGTACTCCAGGAGCCATTGTGGACAGTGCAGTAATTGCTGTCATGTTTAGTTCTATCAGGCAACCCCATTAACTAGTTCCCTCAAACATCCCTCAAACAGTGGAAAAATCCATTCTGAAAAATTGAACACAGAAGTTAAGAAAATGAAACACTCACCTCCAGAAGCCTTAATGGCTTGGCCTGCAATCTGCCCTACAGATCTTTGCTCGATCTAAAATGACTCAAGGAGATCCTAATAGATATGCGATATGTTTGCTTTGGAATCCGATGCAGGGACCAGTTAGCGAGTGACCTGAAAACCCAGGGAGAAGCTCAGCCTCGCTTATTTGCTTATTTGTTACCAGTGCGGCAGGACTGAAACTTCCCACTCCAAGATTGGTTTTCAAATTAAAAGTGAGAGTCTGGAAAGTTGCTGGGAAAATAGAGGGTGAAGTCAAGGGAAGCATGCTGGCTCTATTTCCAAATGGTAAATAAAAGGAGACACACACCTGTCTCTCCATTTGTTCCCTTGCCCTCTATATAGGGATTTCAGCTTCCAGAAAGCTTTCTCCATTATAAATTTTCGACCTCAAGCTATGTCCCACTCTTACTTGTTTCCCTGCATTTGGCTATACAAGAGGGGACATGAGCCCAGCCACCTATTAAAGCTATTGATCATCTACCTAGCCTCATCCTCTTGCCTCATCTCTCAGACACA
The DNA here is from genome assembly GCF_003668045.3 of Cricetulus griseus. Taxonomy (NCBI): domain Eukaryota; kingdom Metazoa; phylum Chordata; class Mammalia; order Rodentia; family Cricetidae; genus Cricetulus; species Cricetulus griseus. Next base: position 226,286,931 of record NC_048596.1, read on the forward strand.
TGTGAATAAGGCAATGTTGACTCCATCGGGAATTTGCAGACAAGAATATATATTTCTTCTGAACTCACAAGCACGACGAAATGTATTCATTTGTGAATACCTCTATTCTGGCTTGGGACAAAGAGAAGGCTGAATTAGAACAGGTTCTGTGCCCTCTCCTTTTATTTAGGGAAGAAAAGTCTAGTTACAGCAAGCAGGGAGCCCCCTGCAAAAAAAGACACCCCATGCTGAGGTCGCTGCCTATGGACACACAGGGAGGAGGGCCAAAGTAAGCCATCAATCAGGAGACAAATACTGATTGAGAACCTGTTATTATATGGAGGTGACTGTCACAGGATAAGCAAACATAATCTTCAAGGGGTTCACAGCTTTCATGAGTGAATGAGACTTAACCACGAGAAGAAAATGAACCAAAAGAAAATGAAGAAAGCCACATGTGAGTATACAATTTAAGTAATAGTGTAACAATGCATGTATGCTGCCAGGTTTGAGATGAGTTAAAATTACAGGGTCCTGAAAGAAAGAAATCAGACATGAGGCAGATCACACTCTGGGACAGTTTGCAGATAGTACAGCAACTATTTCTGATGTAAGGATTTGCTTAGGTATGAATTCATGATCACTGAGAAAGGGCAACAAAAAACGAACTTGAACGCAGCTTTTCATCGTGCTAGTTTTCTTTTTATTTCTTTTCTTTTCTTTATTTATTTTTGTCTTGATTTATTCCTTCGCTGCCCAAATGCCAGGTGCCAAATTCTCCAACCTGTAGGGAAGGATGAGGCATGGAGGCTCAGCAACCTCTGTGTACACGGAATAATTACACTCTGCTCTCTTTGTCTCCCATTCTGATATTGCAGTAACAGTCAACCTAACAAGTTGGTACAGATTCACAGAACACACAGTGGAGAGAGACCACACTGCGCTCCGCTTGGCAGTGTTGTGTGAGCTCTGTCATGTACAGCCATTTGAACCCTGACCCTCTGCAGTTCTCATCTTGTTACTTGCATTAACTTAATTTAATGTGTGCAGATGATTTGTCTAATGTGTACTTTTCATAGTCGGGGCTAATAGGAGAATTTCTTTAACCTGGGTGTCAGCTGGAAAGTTCCACATCTTACCAAAGTCACTGCATTGTCTGCCCCCAAAGGAAAGGCCTGACTTTCCATGAGAAAACAAAGAGGTACAGTATAAGGAAGTCAAGCCCAGAATGGAAAGAAAGAGGGAGAATAGGAAATAGGAAGGGAGGGAGGGAGAAGAGGAAAGGATGAAATGAGGGAGGGGAAGAGGGAGGCAAAAGATAAAGGAAGGGGAGAAATGAGATGGGAGGGAGGAGGCAACATAAAAAGAAAAAAGAGAAAGAGAAGAGAAGAAAAGAGCACGCATGTATTGTTCCCCGGGCTCTGTCTTGGCTTGTCACAGCTATTTCACTCAACTGCAATAATAGTGCAATAAAGTTCTAACATCAGTTCCCTCAACAACAAGCCTGCCACCCACACAACTCTGCCACTCAAAGTCCTTGCTTGCTTTTCTCGTTAGCTTATTATGATGGGCCTCTTAGTCAAGTCTCAGTTTGACTAACCTATATTGCCACAGGCAACTGGTTGGTCAACTTTCATTGAGTTTAACAAAAGCAATAAAATGGCCCTGAACACTTCTGCGCTGTCTTAGCTCTTGAAGGCTCGGTCAAACAATCTGGTTAATCAGCTATATCTGGGATTAAGGGACCCACTAAGACCTCTAAAACCTTGGGTCCCTTTTGCTTCAATTCTTCATTATTAAATGAAGGGATATGCCCTTGGTTGCAATTCAGCATACTCAGATATGTACAAAACATATCATTCATATGCACCAATGTACATCTGCAAAAGATGTGCTCCAGGAATGTGTAAGGAAACTAGACACCAACGTGGGAATAAAAATTAAAATAATCATAATTAACCTGATATATTGCTTACCATAAACCAAACAGTTCCAAGAATGTTACCTGTCTTGACTCATCTAATCCCCATTACATTTCAATGAAGTGGGTGCTATAATTACCCCCATTTTACAGAGTAGAACCATTAAGGCCCAGAAAAGGTAATTGACTTACCCAGTGTCACAGTTAAATGGCATCTCAGAATTGAGATCCAGGCAATCAGCTCTAGATCTGTACTCTCACTCTCTGTGATCCACGAAGAATAGTAAAGGTGCTTACACACATTCTGTGACATGCTGTATGCTCTGCGCATCCCATCCAATAAGAACTCTAAAAACAAAATCACACAAGAAAAAGAGGTTAAGGAATGTTTTTTCCCCAAATATCTATATTATATTCCAAGAATATGAACCCATGTATGCAGCTTTCAGTCTCTAAAACTTACTTTGATAAGAGTAGGTTTGATTGGGAAAATCCAAGACAATTGGGGCCCCATTTCCTCATCCACAGGGCTAAGAGGATTAAGATAATGTATGTAGAGCCATGGCATTGTTTGATGTGTGGTCCATAATCGATCAACAGTAGCTACTATTTATAACTCTTACTGGATTCCCCCACATCCATGTTCACCATTATCAGATCTAACATTGAGCGTCTTCTCTGGCTGCAGAAATGAGTGTTCCCACCCACCCATCCAAAGAAACCACAGTGCTACAGAACGATGTGCTGAACAGGACTCCTGTTGGGAAATAGCAAACACACAAGCGAGAACTCCCTAGAGTTAATCATCAGGTTTCAAAGGAAGTACTTACAAACGATGGGGAAAGTTATTTGAGAATGATCTGTTAGAGCAGATACAGAGATGGAAACTTGGATAGACACCTTGACTGAGAGAAGAACACTCCAGCCACAGAGTTATAATTAGATAAGGTGCATCCAAATATACGGAAGACTCAGTCACTCTACTCTGCATGGGAAAGCAGTGGGGCTTGTTGCTGCCAACTGTCCTGCTTCCTGGTTCTTTGTTCCCCTCCCCTGCCATCAGAAAAAGGAGAGTAGGGGGCCCAAATATGTGAAGCAATGGGCTTCCCAACTTGCATGGAAGAGTCCTGGAAGGAAACTGTTAATCCTTCCTCTCTGGCCACAATCATTCTGAGATGGGATGGGGAACACGATCAGTGCTCTCAGAGTTCCATAGATAATAAGAAAGGCTGCTCCAAGTGTTACCAATGCACAGGATACAAAATTAATTACAGTGCAAAATAATAAATGCTGAACCTTCCCTAATTCGTACATCTTGACTTCTGCTGTGCCACCAAGAGAACATTATTTATATATAAATAGCTATGGATTGAGTTGGCTTATTACAAAAATACCCACATCCCTAAATTTATTGTGCCATTGTTCACAATAACCAAGTTCTACAACCAACCTAGGTGTTCTTCAATAGAAGAATAGATAAAGACATGTGGTGTATACACACAAGGGAGTTTCATTGGGCCATAAAGGAAAATGAAGTTAGGTGGTTTTCAAAAAGTCATGGATCATCCTGCCAAGTGCCCTGAGTCAGTTCCCCAAGCACAAGTAATCATGTTTTCTCCTGTGAGAAAGGGAAGGGAAAGGGGGATTTGGAAGCTTAAGGGGGCTTGTTACAGAGGTGAAAGCAGAAAGACTGAAATGTCAGGCATCAGCTGATAGACATTCTTTAGAAAGATCCTTTTTATACATGGTCAAATACGGTAGCTTGCATACTTAGAGGGAGACAGCTAATGCAGAGACTCACAACTTTCCAAGTACTGAGGATAGAGACTGTTGAATTCGCAGCCCTAAACAAGACATCTTTATCACTCCCTTCACAGTCTAGGAGCATTTGGAAGAGGTGACAGAAAGATCCCAAAAGTGAGGGTGCAGGGGAGTGCTGTTAAGGGCTACCATCAGGATAGTTCACGTTTGTGCAAACACAAACCCAGCAGGTGTGCACAAGACCTGTACACATGTACAAAGACATGGAGGTAGATAGGGAATCAGATGGAAAAGAGGGAATTAGCAAGACTGGGAGAGGAATAAGACAGGGTAATGGTGGTGAACATGATCACAGTACACCCTAGACATACATATTATTTTTTAAAAGTAAAGTTAAAATTTTCTTCCTGATTTATATCTCTCTTTACATATGAGGACTCAGAATAAGGTGTCCAGATGTGTTTCTTCTATACAGTCACTATCCATTATCTTCATGACAATTCCATCAAAGTTCAGAACACTAATAGCCCAAATTCTAATATGAGCCCAAATCCACTAACATTAAAGATTGTGAAAGGTGGTATGAAGAAGGTAATAGGGAAAACATAAGTGATTTGAAAGATAACTCTAGAAAAGTGTGTAATACAAATGGTTGTGTGTGTGTGTGTGTGTGTGTGTGTGTGTGTGTGTGTGTGTGTGTGTGTCTGTATGTTCCTGAATGAATTGTCTGTGTTGTGTTGTGTGTGTGTGTGTGTGTGTGTGTGTGTGTGTGTGTCTGTGTCTGTGTCTGTGTCTGTGTCTGTGTCTGTGTCTGTGTCTGTGTGTTTACACTGGATTTAGACATCGGGGTACTGTTTGCCATGCCTAAACTGGTAATCTGATGGCCTGAATTCTCTTCTTTACCCTTCACTGATTTCTTGACTGGCTCCAGGCAAGTCCCTTTTAGTCAGTCATAATGGTTAGCGTTGATTTGAATTGTTTCTCAACCATTTAGTAGCTATGTAACATTAAGCACATTGCTTAACCTTCTCACACCTCAGTCTTCTCATCTTTAAAATAAGAATAATGATAGTTTCTAGTTCATAGAAGTGTGATGACTAGTGAGTGAGATAATGTGTATAAAGTATTGTTTGAGGTATCATAAGTGCTCAATAAATATTAGCCATTGTTACTAGCTCTAAGTCACAGCTCTGTCCTCACACAGCTAGAGAAGGTTACTGGGTGACCTAATGGCTTTTCTCTTTGGAAAAACTCCACCATCTAGAATTGCATGTAACTCAAGCACCCAAAAGTCTCTGCAGCCACAAATTGTATTTACCAACACGAATCCACCCCACTGCTGGTCTTATGGATTTTTATTTTGCATGCAGCTCTAACAATTGTGTTTATCTGATGTATTAGACCACAGCAAATAAGATGTCCAAATTAGGAAGGAAAAGAATTTGGGAAGAAAAACACCTGGCAGACAAGAGCATTTGCAGCCTGAGATTAGGGGATGAGAGAATAAACAATTGCTATCACAGAGTAAAGTCTATGCATACCTTCATGACTCCAAGTCATTAAAACAATTTAATTACATTGAGCACACTGCTCAAGGCAGTGGCCAAGAGTAAAACAACTTTTATCAAACATTGTGAGCTTTTTATAGACTCCAGATTGTCAGTGTTCTGATCATTTTCCTTAAGGGCAAATGGCACTGACCACTGTTTAAGCCTCTGGCTGGAGGAGCTGTCCTCCTGTCTCTCCTGACCTGACCTCTCTGGCACCCTATAATATGTAGGAGGACAGTGTAGAATGTTGTAGTCTCCCAAGAGGGAGGCAGGCATAGGGCAGGAAGACAGCAAGCCGACTAACCAGCACTGTCTGTGTGACAAAGCCTTCTTATAGGAGCTTGATGGCAAACCCCTGCCACATTCATGCCACACCTCAACACCAGAGATCTCTTTCCAGATTTAGCTCCTTTTCTAACCCCAAAGATAATGAACTCAGGCATTAGCGCTCAAACAGACCTGGATGAAATAAGGTTCAAATCCTGCCTCAGCCACTTGGATAAGACATTGAGTTGATAAGACACTGATGCAAAGACTTTTATGTATCACTTTTTCACACTAGAGTGTGGATTCCGATGTCTCACTTGCCGGGACCATCAAGGAGAATAAATGAAGAGAACGGGCACAGAGCTCAGTCTAGGGATTCAAGAAGTCCTGAAGATGTAATTGCAAAGCCTAGGTCATTATGATGGCATGTAGGATTTTTAATGTTTTCTCAAACATAAACAGTCACGTTACTTAGGAGCTAGTATGGTTTGAACATGAACTGTCCTCTATGGGTTCATGAACATAGCAGGAAGTCACTTGATAGCATGCTTTTGAGTTTGGGGATATAGGTAAGTGAATTATGAAAAACTGACCTAAACAATAGCTTAAAATTTCTTGACACATTCTTAACATGGTGGTATTACTGGGAGGTGGCTAAAAGCAGGGGGTGGAACCTAGTGAGAGGACATAGGTTACTTCGGATTGCTCTGGAAACACACAACCCCACTTTCTCCTTCTAGATCCCTCCTTCTATCCTTCCTCGGTCAATTTCTCTTTTCCCCGACTCCATGGTCCATGGTTGCCATGAAGTAGGCACAAGTTCTGTTGTCATCATGATGTGCCTGGTCAGAAGCTTTCGAAATGAGGAGCCAAATCTTTTTTTCTCCTAAGTTGCTTATCTTAGGTATTTGTCACAGTGACATAAATAAATATAAAAAGAGTAGCATGGATTCTATAATTAGTTTGCTATAAGACAGATGTAGGGGAGAATTAATTACCTTTCCATCATTTATTATACAAGGGCTTCATGAACATTTCTTCAGACTTTCTTAAACCCAGTTTCCCTACCTGCATTTGGGGACATGGGGACTTACCTGGGGAATATGTTTGAAGAACTTAGGCATAAAAACATTTAAAGAACGTGACTCACCTCACCAAGGTAGATAGCTAATACCTAAAATACATTAAATGGAGCCTGAGGCTTCAAAGCAGTTTTATACACATTATCTTTGTTAATCTTAAGGAAAGCACTATACAGAAGGTGGGGTGAGAGTTACCATGTTCTTTCAAAGGAGGAAGAAGGAAACGGGTTCAATGCCACATTTATGGCATAGGGGTCAGAACTGAAATTTGGGTTTCCACCCACAAGACCCATGTTTTGCTATTCTAGCATATTTTAAAATACCTGTGTAGTGGATGTACATCCATATATCCACATTTACATGTATGGGTGCATATATGGTGTGGCACATGTGCACATGCATTTTCTTTGGTATGGGGATTCAAGGCTGAAGTCAGGAATCTTCCTTTATCACAGTCCATTCCTATTCTTTGAGGCAAGATCTCTCAATAGAATCCAGAGCTCACTGATCATGGCTAATCATTCTAGCCAGCCAGATCTGGATATGCCCAGTCTTCAGGGAGCTAGAATTACAAGAGGTATGTTATTCCCACCCAGCCTTTCCATACATACTAGCGATCTGAACTTCAGTTCTCATGATTGCATCTCTGTGCTTTACACTCTGAGCAGTCTCCCCATCTCCTTAAGGTAGTGGCCAGTTGAATGCTAAGAGAAAAGAAAGGTGGACTTCCTATCTTCATATTCTCCCAGCACTATTATAATACACATGGTGATGTTTTAGGTAGCACACAACAAAGTGGGTGGAATAAAAGGAAAAGTTTTAAATAACAGCAAATGCATAAAATAAAAAGGAGAGCTCTTGTCTCCAATTCATCTAAAAAAGACTTTGTTCTTTGATGCCTGTCCCTACAAGCACTGAGTTCCTCTTCAGGTCTGTTGCCTGACAGTCATCAGGTGGCTGTCAGAGTCATCTGGAACTACAAGCTAGCTTGGTTTTTGTTAAGCAGAACACAAAGATTCTGGTCCTTCTCTCTGTAGTTGAAGAGGCCCTTTTATGTATTGTGTCTACTCCCATAGTAGACGTACTCTTAGGCAAATCAGATGAGACACAAAGATGCCTACTTTTTTCATCTGTCTCTGTTTCAGTGTGTGTATCTGTGTGCATGTGTGTGTATATAGGTTGTACTGTTGTAATATATGCATGTGTGTACATCAGCATATGTGGATATAATCACCCATGAATGTACTTGTAGAGGCCAGAATTCAACATCAGGTACTTTCTTCTATTGTTCTCCATCTTATTTTATGAGATAGGATCTCCCACTGAACCTAGAGTTTACCAGTTTGGCAAGTCTGGCTGGCCAACAATGATCCAAGATCAGCCTGTCTCTCTTCCCCCAGTATTATGGTTACAAAAGCAGGCTACTGAGTTTTACATGGGTGCCAGGGATCCAAACTTGGGTCCTCAGGTTTATGTGACTATTATATTGCCAACTAAGCTATCTCCCCAAACCACTTCCACCATTTTCTGTCTCAGATAAAGAACAACAGGCTCCTACCATGGCAATGAGGTATCTACTTCTTATGTAGTCATGTCAGGGCCAGCTGGGTGCATACATAATTAGGTTCATTACAGAAGAGTACAAGAGCTGTTAGAATAAGTAAAACACAGCTGTTTTAAACCTACCTCTGGTTCCCTTAATGAAAACAATGGTTTTTGGTGATAAAAACTGTAAAGAGAGCCACAAATGCTTTCTCCCCCCACCACAGTTGTCTTCCTTTCTTTACATGACTTAAAATCAAGCACTACCTTCTTCCAATATTTTGTATGAAACATAAGAAAAGTGATGGGCACTTTTGTAAAGCCAAGCTTTATTAAATCAGTTTGGGACATGAATAGACTTTTTATTAGTCTATATTAATTGTGCAGTGGTGTACAATTTTTTTCTGATGCTTCCATCCAAGTATCTAATACACTTTGACCATATTCACACCTCATTACCCCTTCTTATCCACATTTTCCTTTCCTCATCCTGCTCTATAAGAGACAGAGATATTTAGTGACCCCAGGAAGAAAAGGCATACATATTGAATGAAAATGAATATATGAAATAAAATTCAGAATGTTGACATGGATTTTTGAAAAACATAAGACTAGAAATTAGGAAAATGTGCTTGAGCCCATCTGACACCACTCAAGTATGTGCTTATTGGTGACTCACTGAAGAATAGGACAGAATTTTGGGTAACTCACCTGATACTGGATGTGTTTTGTTGCTGTCTTTGCTTTAGTTTCATTTGGGTTTTGTGTAACATCTAGGGTCTGACTGTCTCTAGATAGCTCCACTATTGGGAGACATGGGAACAAACATCTCCGACAGCAATATCACCAAAATTCTCAAGCCCATCTACCTGTCTTTGTCTCTCTGTCCTGGGGCTCTAGACACACACCCCTGCACCAAGCTTTTATTTGGGCGTTGGGATCTGAACTCAGGTCCCCCTGCTAGCACAATAGATACTTTACCCATGGAGTCATCTCCCTAGAAACTCAGATAAATCTTTAAAAGCTAATTTTCTAAAACCATAACAAAGTAGTGTTTTCAAGTGATGGTCTTCCAAATTATCTACTCTACAGGTTTTAGTTCTACTTTGTGGTGTGGTGTGTGGTAAAGGCTGACCTTCTAAAGAGCCCAGGAATATTGTAAAAATGGAAATTACCTCTTCCACAGACTCAGAGGATCAGCTATTTGGCTAGAAAAGTGCATCTATAACTCAAAACATTGGCAAAAGTTGTGCTTAACTCAGTTTCATCACGTGATAGGGAAACAGTTGCTGTGCTGGGAGGCATCCTTTGGAAGGACTCAAGGAGCTCCTGCAAGCCCAGGAAACACATTTCCTGATGCATGCCTCAGAGTCCAAGCAAGGGTAGATGACTTGTTTTCCTTTTCACTGCTGGGAACACACTCATGCTGATAAGAAGGTTTTGGCACACCTTAAACATTACACAACTGTATGCAATTAACAGCAGAGACTTTCAGCTTCTCTTCACTGTGCTTTGCTACCTCCAGCATTGTAATATCACTGCTATCTCAAGCAGATAATATAGAGTTGTCTACTGGCTATAGAATCTGTCAAGCATTAGTAGGGACTGGAGCTACCAGTAAGCATATAGTACTTCTGTCATCTTTTCCTGATAGTGGTTTTGATAAGATTTAAAATAGCCTCAATTTTAACTTCCGTACTACTGTGTATGTGCTTGCACATATGTGCATGTGCTTGTGTGTTACAACAAGTGACTTTAAATGTCAGATGTGATCATCTTCTATAAATGCCCGAGACTTGCCACACTTTCTGACTTTGTAGACTTGACATTTGTTTCTCCTTTTTGAAAAAAAAAATGCCTTTTTCAATGTTAGTCCTAAATCCATTGACGTAAAGAGAGCCAACTGTGGGGAGATTCTCAGGAAAGTCCCAAGAAGAGCCTAAGGGTGTGTCTCCTTCAGCAGAAAAACCCTTATCAAAGGGGCCTTTGCAAATTGATGTATGAAAACCTTAGTGATTCAGTAGAAAATAAGACATGTATTCTGCTTAAACTTTCATTAATTAATAACTGCCAGCTGTTTTCCAAACTGTCATTAGAAAACAGAATAAACATTAGATCATTTTCAAAAACAATCATCAAGAAGTGATATGAAGTTACTGAAATCTTTCATTAATTTGACCATCACTAACTTAATAAAATAATTTAGATGTAAGAAAAATAGGCTGGGAAGATATCATCAGTCGGTAAAGTGACTGCCTTGTAAGCTCAAGGACTTACTTCACTACTGGGAACCCAGGTTATTAAGAAGGGAGAGAAGCTGGAAAGATGATGGCTCAAGGGCACTCGCTGCTCTTACAGAGGACCTGGGTTCAGTTCCCAGCACTGTCATGGTGGCTCACAGCTGTCTGTGACTCCAGTTCAAAGGGATCTGAAACCTCTTCTAGCCTCCCTAGGCACAGACATACATTCAGACAAGGAGAGAGAGAGAGAGAGAGAGAGAGAGAGAGAGAGAGAGAGAGAGAGAGAGAGAGAGAGAGAGAGAGAGAGAATTGGGGAGGTGGAGACAGGCCTCCTTGGGGCTTGCAGGCTATACATCCCATCTGAAGCAGTAAGTTTAAGACCAGTAAGAGAACATGATTCAGAAAACAAGGTGGATTACCACTGAGGAGGAACAGCACATGAGTTTGACCTCTGGTCTCCATCCACATGTATGTATGCATATGCACATACATATATGTGCTCTCTCTCTCTCTCTCTCTCTCTCTCTCTCTCTCTCTCTCTCACACACACACACACACACACACACACACACACACACACACACACACCATTCCCAGGTTCTGCAATAACCAATAACTGACCACTTTACTTTTTTGCAGAATTTTCTCCATGGCACTGCTGCATGAAGAATTTCACAGCTAGTGAAATGGTGAGAGTACACTGACACTTCTTTGACCCTCAGGTCTCTTTACCTTTGTTCTCTCTATGTGGTCATCCCATGTGTATTCAAGGTCCTCTCTGAGCATTTCCTAGGCTACATTTATACTTTCTCTATTAAGTGTTTGCAAATGACTCGTCTTCTAAATTCCTCCCCTGGCAGTCCTCACTATACACAATATGTTTTCTCTGGGATTACTGCTCTCACTTTTGAAGTATTACTATATTACACTTGAACATGCACTGGATTTTATATGCATCATGGAGACTTTCAGTCCTCAACCATGTCGTACACTTGCCTATATATCTATCTAGTACCTCATACAGTGCCTTACATGTGGCTGATGCCTATTATATTGGCTAATATGACTCTTTAGCTGATCAAGTTAAATTCTTTCATCTTAATCCAAGGACAAAGGGATAGACTGCTGTGGGAAAGGTATAAAATACTCTAATCGTATCTTTGGCCCAGATGCCTGAAACAGATTTCAGATTGGCCACTTACTAGATAGTGACTTTGTCTTGAATAAATCAGCTAATCTCCTAAAGCTTCAGTTTGTCTTCAGCAAAAATGAAAGACAAATAACGACTTTCCTTCTCATGTCATTAGATTATGAGGATAGCCAAGTGTAATGTCTTCGAAGGCGTTTATGAAATATTTAACACAATAAAAACATGAATGGTCGGGGCTGTGGGAGTGGCTCACTTGCATGGGGCTTGTCATGAAAACAAGAGGTGGGCTTACTTCAATCTCCAGAACAAAGAGTAAAAAGCAAAAAAACAAGTGTGTGGTGGCATCTGCTTATAATTCCTTCCAGAGTTGGAGAGGCAGAAACATGAGGATCCCCAGGGCTCGTTTGGCTGCTAGTCTAGTTGACTTGACAAGTTCTAGGCCAGTGAAAGACCCTGTTTCAAAAAGGAGGTGGATGATGTCTGAGGACTGACACCTTAGGTCGATATCTGGCCTCTATGTGAACACATAAACATGTGAACACCCCACACACATACACACACTACACCCACACACACACAGACACGCACATTGCAAATACATACACATATGACACACCTACACACAGAAACACACACATATACATACACACTGCAAATGCACACACCCTACATACACACACACACACACACACATACACACAAATACATACATAACACACACACACACACACACACACACACACACACACACACACACATTATATCTCCCCACCACACACATACATTCGGAAAAATCAACATGCTCTTTAGAAATGTCATTTAAAATATAATGATAAGCTCCCAAAGTGGTAGTCTTCAGGCATGTTTCAATTCCTTTAAAATGATGACATGTATCAGCTTACTACCCACCTCTTACATTGAGATTCTGAAGCAGTGAAGAGGCAAATGGTTAAGGTAAAATTAACGACAGCATTAGAATGAGACCCCATCACTGTTCTAGTTGGCAGCTTTGACCTATGCTCTAATAAGGCCATTGCCCTTTCTAAATCATTCTTCAGATGCCATTCAAATTCCATGTCTTATAGAAGGATACAAACAGCATACTGAGAGCATCATCTCCCTGTAGTTCCAGGAAATCTTCATTCATATAAATAAATCCTCTGAATCCATCGTTTACCTCCATCTCTCTTAAAAGGTCTTTTCTACCTCCACACATCCTTAAAACACAGCCTGCCTTGTTTTGTTTTGTTTTTAAATTCAAATCTTCAATTTCTTTTAATTTAATCATTTATTTCTGCTACTATTTTAAGGTTATGTGTTTATGTGTGCTGAGGTATGCTCATGTGAGTGCAGTTGCCCAAGGAAGTCACAGGCAGACAGACCCTCCTGAACTGCAGACTGGGAACCAACTTGGGTTTTCTAGAAGAGAACCCAACTATAACTGCTGAGCTATCTCTCCAGCCCCTCTTTACTATTTCTTCATCATTAACATCCTGTAAAAGCCTTCTACTTGGCTGTCCCATGAGAACCTCCAATTAAAAAAAGAAGAGGGAGAGGAAGAGGGAAGAAGGAGGAGAAGGAGGAATGGGAGAAGGAAGAGGAGGAGGAGGAGAAGGAAGGAAGGAAGGAAGGAAGGAAGGAAGGAAGGAAGGAAGATGATGATGACAGAATTAACCTCATGACCTGTTATGATCTGGAAAGGAAATGTCCCCACCAGTTCATGAGTTGAATACCTGGTCTGTTTTGGAAGGTTGTAAAACCTCTAGACAATCAGGCCTGTCTGTTCAATGAAGACTATTGCCCTGATCTGCTTCCTGAACCCTTGAGACATGGACAGGTTGCACAGCAAGCTTCTACTCTAATGAACTAAGCCTCCCCTATTGCCATGCTTTTCTTGTCATGATGTACCAAAGCTTCTAAATTGTTAGCCAGAATAAAGTCTTACTACCTTAAGTTGTGCCTCTCAGACATTGCCAAATGGTGAGAAAATCAACTAGTCGATCTCTTGCTCTTATGGTCTTCCATTTCAACCATCCTGGGACTCATAGCCCATTTGGTGTCTTGTCTCAGAACTTGCATTAATAACCTCTAAAATGTGGTAGCTACCACAAGTTTTATTAATCCCCATTGCTTCTCTTTCCATCCCATCAATTCATACACATCTCTATGAATCCATTCAGGTGACCTTCATCTTGCCCCTTGACAGCTTAGATTATCTCGAGGCTTCTAAGTAAACTCCTTTCCTTCTGTATGTACAGAAATCTCTCTAAAATGAACATGTAATACTACCTATCCCTGATTTATAATCTTTCACTGATCCCTTATTTCCTTCTACAAAGGGATATGTGAGGGGGCTACACATACAAACTCCTCCCCATGGTAGCTGTGGCCTCCTGATGGGGGAAGTGCTTCTGTGTGTTTGTCTTACTGGATGATAAATAAAACACTGTTTGGCCAATGAGGCAGCAAGTTAGGCAGGACTAGGAGTCAAAGAGGATTCTGGGAAATGTAGTAGAGAAGTGGTGTTCCAGGCAGGAAGTGACATAGCAAGGAGACTCATATTTAAGCAAGGAGAAACAGGAAGTGTCCTTTTTCCCCTCAACTGTTCCTCCAGCGGTGCAATGTGATCCACTGGCGAGGAGGGACACCAATAAGGCATCCAATAAGATAAGTTTTATAAAATATATAGATTTATGATAATTGAGACTGAGATAACAGATGAGAATCCTAGTCATTGGCCAAGCAGCATTGTACCAATACAAGTTTCTCTGTGCATTAATTGGGGCCCTAACTCAGGCGGGCGCCTGGCATAGAGCCACACGTGATGGTGGGGCTTGGCGGCTTATGGTGGAAAGATTTATCGTAACAGCCTCCCACTGAGATCATCTCTGTCTTTTCTTTAGTCTCATTTGAAATGTCAGTGTCCCCTGGAAGATTTTCCTATTAGTCCACATCCATTTAGCAACCCCGAACTTAGCTCCAGTGACAGTTTTACCCATATAATGGCCTTCTGCATGCCTGTGTGCTCAGGATCTTGAAGTCTCCCTCAGAGCAGCATCACTTAATCACCAGGTTCCTTCAGTTCCCCTTGGCTCTTTGAATTACATTCTCAGTGACCAGCACCTGAAACTCTTGTTCTCAGTAAACAAGAAGGATAATTCTTCTCCCTTCCTCCACTCACGTTTTCACAATTCTGAAGTAATCTACCTCGTTGACACTAGTCACTATTGTCAATCTTGTTTACTTCAGGAAGTCTTCCTAAACACTCCTGCTCTGGTCATCCCATGCTCCTCTACCAATCTTGTTAGATGAGTGCATACTGTTTTAGCACTTTATGCATGTTGTGAAACTCAAACATGTGAGTTTCACATAAGCATAATTGCATATCCTATTTCTGAATATCAATTTTCAAATCCATGGTGGCAGCCGTTTCTTAACTCACCAATTATCTTGGCTGTTAAGAACCATTTGTTTCTAATAAAAATCTCAGTACCACATGATACCATTCTATGACTTAGTGGCCCACATCCCTCAGAGACTCCCAAAACAATACAGGCTGTTGTCATTGTTCACTGTTACCAGAACTACTTAATAAGAGTCTACTGCTGAAAATCATGTCTTTGGATACATGACACCAAGAAATCAAGCTAGAGCTGAACTGGAATGGTATTTCCTGCTGACTAGCTTTCATAAGACTAGAAGTTACTTTTGAGGCCACTGGGATAGCTATAGATGTTGTGTACCAACAGATGCAAAAATAGCATGACTGTTTTGGGGGTAACCAACTGCTTTCTGATCAGATTGGAAGAGTGTTCCTTGGGAATGAATATATACCAGGCACTGTAAACCTGGTCAAAAGCTTCCAGGTTGGGAAGTCACAAATCCTGGGGGGGAGGGGCACATACTACTAATTTTTGCTAATGGTAAAGTTAAACTACTTTCCAAATTGCACTCAGAAGCTTTTTTTTTCCAGTGGGTAATAGTTAATGCAATAACATAGCTGATCAATTGATGAGAATAAAATGACTCTAGAGTGAGTTATCTACATCAATGGGGCATCATACCAGCCCCTTCAGGGTCCAGGGGACATCATAGAGGAGGGGATAGAAGAACTGTAAGAGCCAGAAGATGAGGACACACTGTGAGATGCTGTCTTCTGTATATGACATGACTATTGGAATCAAGAACATACAGCAGCCGTGGATACCTAGACAAGACTTGAACCAAACAAAGATAGAAAAATCAGAAAGGGGTCAGTTAAGAAGAATCAGGTCAACATAAATGGAAGTAGGACCACAGAAGAAAATGAGATGATGGGTGAATATGATCACAATACATTGAATAAAGCTATAAAATTGTCAAAATTTAGAAAGAAAAACTTTTTGGGAGCATCTGGTTCTACATACTGTTAGTAGGGCAGAATAGAAGTTTCTTAAATTAAGAAAAATGGGGACACACAATATAGGCAGACATGTTGTATGCACAGAGACCAAAAGCCTAAGGACACCACAGTGACTTGGGAAGGTCACTTATCCTACCTTGATCATAGTATAGACTTCCTAGGAAGAAGTATAAAACACAATATAGAAATTTAGCCTCACCCAATGCTTGGTGATATGCTAGTGCTCAGACTCTCTTAGAGCTTTCTTTCATCCACTATAATTTGTTGTCCCTTTCCATTTTTTTAAATAAAAGCCTTAGACACTTTTTTGCAGCAATTGCTTTATTCTAGAAAGTCATGTCCAGCAGATAGGGATAACTGGTTTTGTTTTTATAATATTTATCAGATAAAATTAAACACAGAAAAGAAAAATAGCATTAGAATTAACACCAGGTGTCATCTCCTACATTCTGAATATTAAGTAAATGGTAACAAATACAGCAAAGTAAAAATGATTTCAAAAATCCCCTTAGCAGGGCTAAACTAGAAGGATAGCTCAGCAATGAAGAGACTTGCTATTCTTCAAGAGGACTCAACTTCAATTCCCAGGTGCCTCAAAACTGCCTATAACTCCAACATGTTATATGGACAGGGACAGTTTGGTGCCTCTATGTGTATAAGCATGCATATACTCCCATAATGATATATGCACAAAATTTTTAGGTAAAATAAATCTTTTAAAAAGAGTTCTGTTAGTAATTTACTCACGTTTGTTGATTCCATTATGTTCCTGGAAAAGCAATTCCATTATTGGCAATACCCCTATGTTGTTACTCACTTTAGATCATTTTCTATCAGAGTCTGCTTCCCAAGGTCCATCAATCCTCCTATGATTTTGAGCTGTTTTGTCTTATTTTTAGGTCAGTTTAGCTTCTTATATTTTTAACTATATTATTTTATTCTTGGATAGGTTCATTATGTAAAGCCCATGCAATGTAGAAACCTATCAAGGTGAGCCACCCTCCTTAATTTTTCTAACCCCTTCTTATAATTTTTTTTCAATTTTTAAATTTTAATTAGAAAGAAGATTATTTTACATGTTAAACCCAGGTCCCTTTCCCTCCCCTCCTCTCTGACCCCGCCCCCAACTAATACCCTATCTATCCCATACCCTTTCTGCTCCCCAGGGAGGGTGAGGCCTTCTGTAGGGGATCTTCAAAGTCTGTCATATCCTTTGGGATAGGGCCTAGGCCAACCCCTTGTGTCTAGGCTGAGGGAGTATCCCTCCATGTGGGATGGGCTCCCAGAGTCCATTCCTATGCTAGGGATGAGTACTGATCCACTACAAGATTTCTAAGGTCTCCTCACTGACACCCACATTCAGGGGGTCTGGATCAGTCCCATGCTGGTTTCCCAGCTATCAGTCTGGGGACCAAGAGCTCTATTAATTTTATTTGCATTTGTGTTTTGCCTTCATGTATGTCGGTGTGAGAGTATTAGGTCTTGGAGTTACAGACAATGTTAGCTGCCATGTGGGTGCTGGGAATTGAACCCTGGTCTTCTGTTAGAGCAGTGGGTGCTCTTAACCACTGATCCATCATTCTAGCCCCTATTTTTCTATCCTTGTATCACCATTTTGCAAAAGAGTTTTATTGCTTCTAAACAATGATCAAGAAGTGGCATAGTTACACCCTGAGCAACATACAGCCTCCTGAAGCAAATATTTATCAGGAGGCATTGCAAAAAAATTCATTAAGTCACCTTAGTCAAAGACCAAGTGAATCATCTGAGCCTCCACCCAGTTCCACGATTCCCTCTGGAAACAACTAATTATATTTTCTCACTCCCTCCTCTACCAGCATACAATCCCACATCCCAGCATCACATACTCACCGTGAGTTACAAGACCATATAAGCTTGCCCTGCTTGGCACTCACAGAATGAGATAAGAAATGAAATGTCTATTCCTTCCTGTTAAGTGTCTGGCTTTAAGGAAAGTATTTTCTTTCAAAACTAATTGTAAAAGTGCTGTAGCCTTCCCTGAATTTTAACTTCATATTTTGATTTCTTAACAAGATGAATGTAAAAAAATATATTTTACATGAAACTATTCAAGTGTTGAGTGCTACCTTATTAATTATGCAAAAATTAAACTAATTTGCATGATTAGGTATCGTGTGAGTATAGAATCAATGAATCTGAGAATTGAAAGTGCATGGGACCCTGCAGTTAATGAGCCTGGATGAGATCCATACTCTGCCAATTTGCAGCATGACATTAAGCAAGATAATCAATCTCCATCTAATAGGATAATACCTCTCTCAGAGGCCAATCACCGGGATTCATTTTAATAATATACACAATCCTAAGCAGCAACATATCCTTGTGCAGTGATCATAGCAACCCAATCCAACAACCTGATGACAACGAGCACTACTTGAACTATCTAAGTCAGGTAGCTCCCTCAGTCCTCTCAACAACCTTTAGAGAGCTACTCCCAATTCCTGTTTTACAGATGCAGAGCTTGAGACACCAAAAGGATGTATTGACTCAAGATCAAGAAGATAGGAATTGAATAAAGTAGGTGTGAGCCTGGAATCCACACATTTAATCACAAAAACCTCCATATACATCGTCTCTCCTTAAAGTCTAAAGAGAGATGACTTGAAATTGCAGAAGTTCAAAGTTGTATTTGAAGTGAGTTATGGAGTCAAGAGCTATGACCTGAAAACTTAAGGCTCACAATTCCATTGGCCATTCAAAGACAGATGCACAAGAAGCAGGAGAAAGAAGACAAAACAAACCAAAGATGCGTAAGTAGTGAGTTTTGAGTGATAAACCAGAAAGTTTCATTATTGTCTTGAAATCATAATGATCCCATTATTGTGACCAATTAGTTTCTACTCTAAAATAGTCACACCAAAGCCTCACTCTGCTTAAGTGAGATCTAGATCAAATTAGTCTAGAAAGATCCCCATCTCAGGGCTCTAAAAAGAAAACAGTTCATACCAGCACCCATCACAATCATACTATGTCATCATTGACTGGAGTTGGCCTCTGGCATGCTAAGCAGCACAACTGGATTATGTAGTGTGTTTCTCTCCTTTTCCCCCACACCACATGTATACCCATCATATTCTAAAGTTACAAATCTTTTTCAGTGGAGCTGACATGACCTTAATACAAAATATCTAAAAATCACTTCATAGAAGCAGCTGTTCATCCCACTCATTCCTACAACACCCATTGGCTTCAATATCATCTTTCCACTGGTGCAATCCTTGTGAGCCTCCATGTCTTGCCTCAGTTCCCAAGTCCAAAGGGTTTTCTCACACCCACCGAAGCAGTTACACCAGCCAAGGAAGCCCAAGGCCAATGACAGTGAAGACAGAACCAGCTATACTTGAGAAGATGGGTGTGTGGATGAACTGCCAGTGCCTTGTTGGCCTAAGGCAAAAGAAGCCAAGGAAACCAGTCCAGTTCTGATAAGGGAAGAGGCAATGTTGGTCAAGAAGATACTCACCTTCTCTAACTGAACTAATCCATGATGGAGCTACAAAATGTTAACAAGAGTGATTAGTACCTATCACACACACACACACACACACACACACACACACACACACACACACACACACACAAATTATCATGATAAGAACAGTGATAGCACTAGCCACAGACCAGGCATTATTCTTGATAGATTAGCATCCTTTACTATAGTTCTTTGAGGTGACATCTGTCACCGTTGATCAGATGTGGAAACTGAGGTACATAAAGGTTAAATAGCCTTTCCCAATCATATATAAAAGTGAGGAAGACAAAACACACACATCTAATGGGATTTCAAAGTCTTTCTTCTCACCACTTCAGCACAGAAAAGCAAGAGCAAAAGCTGTCATGATCTTGGCTTTTCTCTATCTTCTTGACTTTCATGTTTTTTTTTTCTTTGTTTTTTGTTTTGAAGCAAGAACCCTTGTAGCCCAGGATGTCCTAGAACTCACGTTGTAGCCAAGGATGAACTTGAAATACTGATCTTCCTACATCCATGTCCCAAGTGCTGGGTCTACAGGTATGTAACATAACCCTTGGCTCCTGGTATGCTTTTTCTGTAAAGAACCTCACACTACATATTTTAGGCTTTGCCCCACCAAAGAATTCCTGTTGCACCTAGACAACTCTACTATTGTAGGCCAAGGACAACAGGACATAATACTTAAACACTGTTTTATTAAAACCTATTTGTTTCTTTTTTCCTCTATTTAAATTTAAATTAGAAACAATCTTGTTTTACATGTCAATCCCAGTTCCCTCTCCCTCTCCTCCTTTCCTGCCCCCGCAAGCCCCTACCCAACCCCAGAGAGAGTGATGCCTTCCATGAGTGATCTTCAAAGTCTGTCACATCATTTGTAGCAAGGCCTAGGCCCTCCCCCATGTGTCTAGGCTGAAAGAGTATCCCTCTATGTGGTATAGACTCCCAAAGTCCAGTCGTACACTACGGATAAATACTGATCCACTACCAGAGGCCCCATAGAGTGTCTAGGCCTCCTAACTAACACTCACGTTCAGGAGGTCTTGGTCAGTACTATTTTGGTTTCCCAGCTATCAGTCTGGGGTCCATGAGCTCCCCCTTGTTCAGGTTAAGACCTGTTTTTAAACAATGGGATTTGAAGTTCATAATGTTTTCAAATATCCACAAAATACACTTTCAAATTTTTTCAGCCATTTAAAAATACACAAATCATTCTTAGATAACAATTCATATAAAAACAGGTGGTAGATAACATTTGAGTCAGAGAACATAGCTTGCAGACCCTTATTCAAAAGGTTTGAATGCAATTAAAACAAAAGACATGTGGAGTAAAATATGAATCATAGCTATCTGCCTGCTATGTTTACATTGCATCCATTTAAAACCTAAAATTACTGCCAGTCTTTTTGCTTTGAGTGATCTAAACCAGCACAATTTACTTCTAGAATCCAGTGCAGATCTGCATGGTTAGTGAGCCCTGTGGCCTTGGGCAGTTTACTTAACTCTAAGCCACAGCTTCCTCATTGTAATAAGCAGTTATCTGACAGGTTGATTGTTGTAGGCATTAAATTAAAAAAATAGATATCAAGCAATTATTAGGGATCCCCAGAAGGTTGTAAATTCTCAATAAATATTAACCCTTATTACTGCTTATATTTTTGTTACTATTGTCAACGTCATCAGCCTAGATAAGAAAATCAAAATAGCACATCCCCTGAAGCTCACTTCTTGCAAGACTCTGAATGGAAACATGATACCTTGAAGGTGACTAGAAGTCCTTTAAGCCTCTTTTCCAAGCTTCTTACTATGGATCATTCTATGACATCAAAACAGTGCCTTCCTTAAAAGAGAAAATCCTGCCATGTTCTACTCTACAGGTCTAGAAAAATTAATCTGTACACATCACCTAACTCTATCCCATCTACTTTGTCAATGACTAGCTATGGCCTAATCTCCATTTGTTATCAGCATCTCATTCCCCATCCTAAGTTTGTTTGGGTATTTATTTTCAATGTTTGTGAGCCACAGTAAGAATAGGGAGATAGGAGGATAGGGAGATAGTTTTTTGTATCAATTAATTGAGCTCTATGTATATAGAATACTTCTTTTAGAGGATAACAAAGGCAACAAAGCTATCAAAGTCCAGTTGCTCATATCAAAGACTAGGTCTCACTCTCTGTGGCCCCCTCTAATTTCTATTGAATGCGTACTATGTGTCTGGCATCATGGATTCTCTAATCATTTCTGTGGTCTCGGCATGAATTACTAAAGATGAGATATGCAAATAAAATGCTTATGAAGACCCAGAAATCACCACTGTCTATGTGTGGGCCAAGGAAAACCATGACTGTGCTAAAAGTCATCAAGTTTCCTTGCTATCTGAGACTTAACTGTTTTCGCCTCAAAAGACTTGTGGGCAGGTAGCTTTGTTGAAGTTCACCATTTATCTGCTGGAGGATCAGCTGAGCATGACTTAGTTATCTGACGCTCTGTTTCAGAGGAGTAATGGGTTATGTTCTCAGAAGGGCATGACAATTCATCAGCAGCAGGGATGAGTGATAGTTCCCAGAAAATGTTTTCCCTATCATCTTGAACTTTGTGTCAGGCCAGATAGTTTGACTAGCAAGAACTCAGACCATTTGTGAAAAAGAAGCAATTTCTTTAATTTTGAAAGCATCTTTTCATGAAATCAAGTAATCATGGCTCGGATAATTGTAACAAATTGTAACCAGAGAAACTTGGAGCAAGTGGGGATGGTTCTGTGTGTGTTCGGAGACAGAGGCTCAGTTTTCTTGCTACAGCTGATGCCGCCATTTCAAATGTTTTCTCTCTTTACGTTGATGTGTTTTTGCAGTTAGTATATAGTCAGAAACTAGAGCCTTACCTGTTTTTTTATACATTTGGTTATAGAACCAGGCACTCTCGAGAATGAATAGATGGATCATTGAGCACATGGTTCTCTCGTTTTCCATGAGATGTCAGAGCTCGTTTCTAACCCACTTACTTAAAAGCTTCCAAAACACTGTCACATCCTCTTCTTTTTTGTTCCAGATATTTTTATTTGAATTAGAAACAGGATTGCTTTACATGACAATCCCAGTTTCCTTCTCCCTCCTGTCCTCCCCTACTACCCTCCCCCAACTAAAACCCTACCTATCACATATCCTTTCTGCTCCCCCGGATGGTGAGGCCTTCCATAGGGTGTCATCAGAGTAAATCATATCCTTTGGGATAGGGCCTAGGCCCACCCCTGTGTGTCTTGGCTCAGGGAGTATTCCTCTATGTAGAATGGGCTCCCAAAGTCCACACCTATGCTAGGGGTAAGTACTGAACTACTAGAGGAGGTCCCATACGTTTCCGAGGTTTCCTCACTGAAACCCATGTTCCTGGGGTCTGGATCAGTCCCATGCTGGTATCCCAGCTATCAGTCTAGGGAGCAAGAGTTCCCAGATGTTCAGGTCAGCTGTTTATGTAGGTTTCACCAGCCTGGTCTGGACCCCTTTGCTGTTCACTCATCTGCATCTGGATTCCAGTTCAGTTTGGTGATTAGTTGTGGGTATCTGCTTATACTTCCACCAGTGGCTAGATGAGGACTATCTGGTGGCATATAAGTCAGTCATCAATCTCATTATCAGGGGAGGGCATTTAAGGTAGCCTCTCCTCTGTTGCTTAGATTGTTAGCTGGTGTCATCTTTGTAGATCTCCAGACATTTCCCTAGTGCCTGATTTCTCTGTAAATCTAAAATGTTTCCCTCTATTGTGGTATCTCCATTCTTGTTATATTCTATTCTTCCCCTGACTCAACTTTTCTGCTCCCTTGTGTCCTCTGCATCCCTCCTCTTCACCCCTTTTCATTCTCCTAGCTCCCTTCCCCCTCTTCCCATGATCCCAATATGTTCAGGGGATCTTGGCCCTTTCCCCTTCTCCAGGGGACCGTGTATGTCTCTCTTAGAATCCTCCTTGTTTAGTAGCTTCTCTGGCAGTGTGGATTGTAGGCTGGTAATCCTCTACTCTATGTCTAAAATCTACATATGAGTAAGTGCATACCATGTTTGTCTTTTTGTGATTGGGTTACCTCGCTCAGAATAGTTTCTTCTAGTTCCATCCATTTTCCTGCAAATTTCCAGATTCCATTTTTTTTCCACTGAGTAGTACTCTGTTGTATAAATGTACCACATTTTCTCTGTCCATTCTTCAGCTGAGGGGCATCTAGGCTGCTTCCAGTTTCTGGCTATTACAAATAGTGCTGCTATGAACATCACTGAACAGATGTCCTTGTTGTATGAATATGCTTCTTTTGGGTATATGCCTAACAGTGGAATTGCTGGATCTTGTGGTAGACTGATTACCATTTTCTTGAGGAGTTGCCATACTGATTTCCAAAGTGGCTGTACAAGTTGGCACTCCCACCAGCAGTGAAGAAGTGTTCCCCTTCCTCTCCAACATGAACTGTCATTGGTGTTTTTGATTTTGGCCATTCTGACAGGAGTAAGATGGTATCTCAGAGTTGTTTTGGTTTGCATTTCCCTGATGGCTAAGGATGTTGAACACTTTCTTATGTGTCTTTCAGCCATTTTAGATTCCTCTATTGAGAATTGTCTATTTAGTTCTGTACCCTTTTTAATTGGACTGTTTGGTGTTTGAAGACTTGCTTCTTGAGTTCTTTGTATATTTTGGAGATCAGCCTTCTGTCATATGTGGGGTTGTTGAATATCTTTTCCCAGTCTGTGGGCTGCCGTTTTGTCTTGCTGACTGTGTCCTTTGCCTTACAGAAGCTTCTCAGTTTCATGATGTCCCATTTATCAATTGTTGATCTCAGTGTCTGTGCTACTGGTGTAATGTTCAGGAAGCGGTCTCCTGTACCAATTATTTCAAGGGTATTTCCCACTTTGTCTTCTAATAGGTTCAGTGTGGTTGGATTTATGTTGAGGTCTTTGATCCATTTTGACTTAAGTTTTGTGCAAGGTGATAGGCTTGGGTCTAACTGAAGTCTTCAACATGTCTGCAACCAGTTATGCCAGCACCATTTGTTGAAGATGTTCTCTTTTTTCCATCGTATAAATTTGGATTGTTTGTCAAAAATCAGGTGTTTGTAGGTGTGTGGGTTAATATCAGGGTTTTCAACTCTATTCCATTGGTCTGCCTGTCTATTTTTGTGCCAATACCAAGCTGTTTTCAGGACTATAGCTCTGTAATAGAGCTTGAAGTCAGGTATGGTTATTGCAAACTCAAAGATGATCCATAGGTCGTAATGTTAAGATTTCTTTATTCAGATAGACACCAGCACAAACGCAAGCCAGAGCGTGCCCAGAGGCCGCAAGCTAGCGTGGCCAGAGAGAAGGGGCCTCCACGTGTTCTCGGCCTCTTAAGAATTGCCTCCAAGTCATCTTCAACCTCCCCTGACCATGCCCTCACAGGCATGGCCAGACACACCTGTAAGGGCTACTAGAGTAGGTCTTCAGGGGTTGAGTCAACCTGCCTACTGATCCCTGGGCAGGAGTTCCCAGAGTGGGCAGGCAGAAGTTGGGCCCAAGTCAGGGGTCAAAGCAGCTCACCTCTGTACTCTCTGCAGTCTGCACTCTGTACTGCCTGGGGGTGGAATAGCCCAGTGATCTCAGCAGAGTCAGGTTCTCTGGGTCCTCAGGTATGGATTCAGTTTGCCTGCAGACCCTGTGGCAGGATTTCCCAGAGTGGTTAGGTGGAAGATGAGCCCAAGGCAGGGGCCGAAACAGCTCACCTCTGCATTCTGTGGGGGCTGGAGTAGCACAGCGATCTCAGCAGAGTCAGGGTCCCTGGGTAGTCAGGGACCGATTCAGTTTGCCTGCAGACTCTGGGGCTCACATCCTCTTCTTAACAGCTCCTTTTAGAGAATGTTCTCATCCTCTGGCAAACAAGGCAAATAGTGCTCGAAGACTCTCACTATTTCAGTGCAACTATGTCTTATTTAAAGTAAATGATGTCTAAGATTAAGCAGTAAATTCCTAATGGCAGCATATCACACCTTCATAACAACTGAGGAAGAATAAAATTCTCCCAAACATCTTTCACTTCAAAACAATACCTCCAGACTTGTTTTATCTGTATGCTTTTGGTTCCAAATCCATCAAAATCCATTATCCAATTTTAGGAGTGTAATATAGACATTAGGGACTACTGTAAATACAGAGTTCTGAATTCTTCCATGGAAGCAACAAGTAATTTGATTGTAATCCATCATTCCCTGCCAGAGAAACAGGGGATTTGTGGGGAAACCTGCCCTTGTGCCCACCTCTCAAGACTAAACTACTTTAATTTCCCATTGCAATACAAGAGACCAAACCCAACCTCTTACATATTCTACACAAATGTTCTATCAGTAAGCCACATCTTCACCCCTTAAGACAGATATTTGAACATATAAATGTATCTATCTTTCAATTCCCTAATTTATAAAGAAAGTTAATGGGACACAAGACAACAAAGTGATAGTGCAGTTATTAGTTTTTTCATCGTTACATAGATTAGGGCTGTAAGGTGGTATCTAAATTGTCCCTACTTCCAAGACATGCCCCAGTATACTAAGATAAAGAATAAATGCAAAAACAGAAAGTCTGTTTGCATGACGCTCAAGGAGACTATTGTGGTATCTTTCTTGGGAAAAACAGAGTCTACTGTGCAAGCACAGTAAGCCCGATGACAAAGCCCAAGGTTTCAGAGGTACAAGACATTCTGGTGACTGGTACTTGAATTGTATACCTCATCCCTCCAGGATGTATAGTGGAAATATGAATGTACCACAAGCAGAGAAGCATATTCTCTCCCATTGTATAGTTGAAGCCCTTGAGAACACAAGGAGTCTCACAGTGATGGTCAAATGGCAAATTTTTTGGATAAACTAAGCTCTTGGGGGAAAAAAATTCCACATAGCTAGCTAGCAAAGCAGAAGGCAGCTGAAGAATAAAACAATAGTGCAGAGACCTGGCAAGCAGGACACACCCTGTAAGAAGACAGCACAAAGCCTGGTGACAATTACAAACCCCTCACACAAAGAAGATATGTACATGATTTATTTTATCAGAACCTATGAAATGGTCATAGGACTGTGCTGGAATACTATTTTAAGATATGTTGCATTCATCTATCCCTGTGGAACATTTGTTTTAATGATGCAAAGATGTGTTGCATTCTTTTATGCTGCATTTGTTTAACTCTGTGAAGCTGTGTTACTGTGCCTGTCTACAACACCAGATGGCCTGATAAAGAGCTGAATGGCCAATAGCAAGACAGGAGAAAGGATAGGTGGGGATGGCAGGCAGAAAGAATAAATAGGAGGAGAAATCTGAAAAGAAAGGAAGGAGGATCAAGATAGAACAAGGAGAGGAGGGCATCAGAGTCCAACCACCCAGCTACACAGCAAGACACGGAGTAAGAGTGAAAGTAAGATTTACAGAAGTAAGAAAAGGAAAAAGCTCAGAGGCAAAAGGTAGAGAGGATAATTTAAATTAAGAATAGCTGGCAAGAAACAGGCCAAGCTAAGGTTGGGAATTTGTAAGAAAAAATAAGCCTCTGTGTTTGATTATTTGGGAGCTGGATGGTGGGTCCCCCAAAAGAGCAAAGAGAAAAAAATTAAAATATAAAACCATCTACATAGGAATTTCTAGGTATACCTGGAAAGGAGAATTGGAAAAGGGACTTAGGAAGCAATTGTGAGCTCAACTCCATAAAATTCAAGTTGCAACTATGATTGTTCTAGTCGCATTGCTTCTGTAATACTATATTTTCTCAGAAGAGTCAGGTGGGGGGGTGGTCCTATAACGCTACATCAGATACATCGTGTGAGTACTGGAGATGTCCATGTATACTTTGTGTGTTTGAAAAGAAATTACAAACTGCCCATGTATCTCCCGCCTTCAGTTGAGGAAATAACATGGAATGTTAGTGGTGTCTATTTAGAACCTAGAAACCTCCTGACACAACCTCTGTTCCTTAGTTTTGTCTCTCCCCATCATCTTAATTATCTGTAAATAGTATTGGAATGATTGCTATGCATATGAAAAATGCAGTTCATTCAATTGGACATGTCATGGATGGGGGTTTAGTTGAAACTTTTAGTTACTTGTCACCACTGTAGGTCTCCTTGTATTCTCAAGGGCTTCAACTACACAATGGTAGAGAATATGTTTCTCTGCTTGTGGTACATTCTTATTTTCACTATGGATCCTGGAGGGATGAGGCTATACAATCCAAGTACCAATCACCAGAACGTCTTCCTACATGGAGTTCCACAACCACATGGTTTAATCACTGCAACCATAAGTATGAACAGACATTGCCAGTTTGCACCTTTTAGGTAGGTGCAGCCTAGGGGATCACCAGGCCAGACTCACAAGGATACTGACTAAAGTCCCAAATATTATTTACAAAGGTTCTATGGACAAGCAGGCTTGGGGTATGTTACGTCTGTATCCCCTCTTTGAAATTGTCAATATGTTTGAAAGGTAAATATTCCACGAAGGCTTGTTCATATTCATGGACATTTATTTATTGGAAATGTATTTATTTATTGTGTGTTCACAGGCACGTGCACTTGCTAAGCTATGCAAGTGGAGGTCAAACAACAACTTGTTGGAGTCAGTTCTCCTCTTCCAGGATTACCAGGATTGGCATCAAGTGCTGTTACCCACTGAGCCATCTTCCCAGCCATCTGATCATTTTTATTATTCTTTTCTAGCAAATGTGACTCTTTACTCAGGGCTTTATCAAGTGCTCTGCTGACTTCGGTCTGAATCCAGAAACATTGGACAAGGGATTCAGCCCAATTGAGGTGGGAAGAGGCTTATGTAGGACCAGGGTCAGTAAACTCCCATTCATAAGGTGGATTGAGGTCACCACATGCCATTATGAAATAAACCTTAATTAAAACACAGCCATGCCCAATTATTTGCATAATGACTATTGCTAACGTTCCATAGCTGTAACAGAAAACATAAGACCCATGAAAACTGAAAATTTAAAATCAGGCCTTAAAAAAATATTTGCCTGCCACTGTCTTACGATGTCCTATTGGTTCTTAAAGTGTGCTGAATGAAAATTCGCATTAAAAAAAAAAAAAACTCCATAAAGATGTTCTCTTTTTTCTAAAAGTTTAATTTGTTTGGTTACTTACTTATTTCTTTGTTTACAGGGCTGACGAATGAACTCAGGGCTTCTGGCTTGCTGGTCAGTTTCCCTGCCACTGAGTTATATCCACAGACTTCTCCCCTTTCTTTACTCCAGCCCTCTTTCAGGTGTCTTTTCCTGCTGGATTTCTAACATGAGATTCAATTCTCAAGAACTTTGTAAATAAAACCAGGTGTTCCATCCCACAAATTCTGCCTAATGGAATGAACAAGTCTGGGTTAGCCTCTCTTTCCTCAAATTTAAACTTTTTAAAAATTTGTATGAGGAGGGCAGGCAACAGGAGCAAGCACTGTATGAAGATACGGATGGACACGTGTGTGGAAACCAGAGCTCAAACATTGGCTATCTTTATTGTTCTCCACATTACCTTTTGAAATAGCAACTCTCACTAAGTCTGCCCACCAGTAGGTTAGAGTAGCTGGCCAGTGAGCTCTGCCGATCCACCAGTCCCTGTCCCCCTTGGTGACATTACAGGCACACTGCAAAGTCAGCTTTTGGCATGCAAGGGATCTGAACTCAGGTCCTCATGCTTTGCACAAACATTTTACCTTCTCCTCCCTCTTCACTTTCCTTTAGATCTTGGTTCCTTCATTGTAGTTCCTAGTTCTTTCCTGCTAAAGGTTTTCAGTTCTAGGGAATATTCAAATGCTGCCTGACAGTATCTTCTAGTGCTGAAACAAATCACTTCCTTCTTGGTGCTGTCTAGGGCATGACATCTATACTGCCCAGCACATCTTTCTTGACCAGTGAAAATTTCAGCACAGGGCTGGGGGGTGCTGCCAAGCCTCTATTCCAGCGTACTCGATACACAGCAAGACTTACTAAAAGCTGGACCCTAACAACGGCTTCTCAATGACATTCCACGAAAGCATCTTTCTGTACAAAGAAGTCCCAGAATGAGACTGTCCCTTTAAAGAAGAACATGGACTGTATACTCTTCTTGTCCCAATATTCAAAATTAAGCCCTCCAAAGAGCTTACACGTCGAAGTTTATAACCTCAGCTCACACAAGTCCGGTGCAAAAAGATCTACTGCCTGCAGGCAGAGCGAGGAAGCTTTTTAAAGATGAATCATTTTCATAAATGAGTGCAGAGGGAGGTCAGGCCAGGGGACAGGGAAGGTTACGTGTGTGCCTGAGATAAGGCCTCATCCATCCTCCCCTGACTGTCAGGTCCTGATGGGTGAACATTGCCTTGAGCTCCCATAAAACATGTTGTTTGCAGAAAACTTGCAGGTGGTTCATAAAAAAGTCCAAACTGTTGCCATGAAATTTATCTCCCACTGCGGGATCTGTTTATAATAGAAGCAAAGGATCTCAAATAGAATTAAGTATCTCGGACTGACTTATATTGGCTGGGGAGGGGTTGAAAAATTCAACCTGCTTCCCCATCATGGTACTAAAAACGTCAAAGTATTTGTATTGATGACATCTTGACAAGATACGAGTATGTTCAAAGGGAAAATAATGTCTATTGTGTGCTTGCTCCTTATCCCTTGGGTAAGAATAGAGTGGGCAAGATTTTATTGGAAGAATGTAATCAGACAACTGAACTCTTCATCACATTTTATTTCTGAAGAGTGTCAAGGATTGGTTATTTACAATTCCTCCATCTGCATGCTCAAAGTGAAAAGGGCATCTCAATTTTTTTTAAGTTGTAAGAGGATATTTATTATCTTGAGGTCAAGAAGAGATTGGGGGCAATGGTAATGTTGGCTATAATTTGAGGTATCTCCATATAGAAATGGAAAGAAAATGCTGAGACAATTCGTGTAGATAATTCAGACCCTAAAAACCTCTGTCACTTGAGAGAAAGAGATAAGTGAGAAAGAAGTGCTAAATTTCGTTTGTGTTGCTTTTCCGGAGTTGTGTTTATAATTGACTCAATTTATCACATCCCAGGTACGTCTACCTGCACAGTAGTTTTAAGTTGCTAAAAAGGTTTATGCTCATAAATCTTGGATTGATGAATTTAGCACACCTATAGGAAAGGATATTACATGGAGGATGATTCACTAAATCCAAGCATGTTTTAGCTGGTGGTGACCTTGGATAAAATGTAAACTAGGATTCCAAACTCCAACCACAGACATAGTAGTTGGAAGTCTATAAAAATAAGGACATGAGGTACTCTTTATATATTCACATAGCTACAATGCTGGGCCCTACTGTGGTTTCAGTGTGAAACATCTCCCATAGATTCAGGTTTTGGAATGTTTGGTCCTCAGCAGAAGATCCTGTGTGGGAAGGCCATGAAACCGTTGAGAGGGGGAGGCTACCTGGAAGAAGTAGGTGACTTGTAGGCAACACTGGGTTTTATAGCCTGGCCCCACTTGCTTATGAAACATGACCAGCAGCCTGTCACAACTGCTGCCATGTTTTCCTGGCCATGGACTTGCAGCCCTCAAACTGTAAGTCACAACAAATCCTCCTTTTTTCCAAACTACTTCTTGCAAGGTATTCTGTCATAGCAATAGCAAAAATAGCTAGTACAGTCTCCCAAAGCAGGCGTGCATATCTCTTTACTTCTCTTTCTCAGGAGGGGCTTTCCAGAGTCCTAGTGTAGAATGGTGTGTGAAGCACTAAGGCTAATCAAACCCCCCTTGTTTACAGCATGAGTGTTGTGCCTTGGGTAGGACTCAGCAGCCTCTCACTTCAGCAGTTTGTGAGTCCTTTTCTCCACCTTTCTCACTACCTCTAAACCCACTGTCAGGCCACCAAGACACTCTAGCAGGAACTCCTGTGGCCTCGATTCTCTTCCTGCCCAACCTGCACACACAATAAGTGCACTGTTTCACACCTAAAAAATGTCCAAATCCTTATTTCATGGACAAACAGAGCTTTTCTCCAGCGTTCATCTTACCATTCATGTCAAGAAAACAGCCATAAGATCCAAATGGTTCTAGAGCTAATGTTGCCATCTTTGTGATATCAGCACTTCAGCATTGGATGGGTAAGGTGGGTCGAAGGGGCTAAGTTCAATCTACCCCCCAAAAAATCCATAGTGATAGAAATTCAGCCATGTGGCACCTCAAGAAAAAAAGTATATTTGCCAATAAGGTGGTCATGCAAACTGAATGTTGCCCTTAAATTCAGATGTTGACATTCTAACCCCTCATTGGGATGGTATTAAGAGGCAGGGTCTTTGTGAGATAATTAAGTCCACCAAAGGAGGATTAAGTGTGCTGAAACAAACAAAACAAAATCAGAGACCTTCTCTTCTCTTCTCCCCTCCTCCTCTTCCTCTTTGCTGTCATTCTTTTTCTCTCCCCCTCTCTTTTCTCTTTCCTCTTATATGGATACAAAAGAGGGGGCAGGTATCTACAAAGTAAACTCCCAGCAAACACTGAATCTGTTAACACCTTGATTTGGACTTCCCACCTTGGAGAACTATGAGAAATAAACATTACCATAAATGCCATCCTGTCTACAAGAGTCAATTATAGCAGGCCGAGCTGGATAGACACTCTCACTTTCTGTGGCCATTTATTATTTTGTATACTTAGCTTTTCTGTTTGTATTGTTTTTTGCTAATTTTGGCTTGTAATTTATATACTGATGTTAAATTGCAGCCTGGAATGGGGTAGCAAATGCTATATCTTCAAGGTAGGTACTTAGTCAATATTCTCCAAATCTTGAATATGTGTAATATGCATTGCCTGTGCCATCAGACTATTGATATTTGCAGTTCTAAATAAATGATGAAATGGAAATGACTTTGTCTGCCTCCAGCTTTTTGAAATCTTCCAACCAGATTTTATCTAAAATGACTCAGACTATCCTAATCCTACAGAATTACTCTCCTAATCTCAAAGATCCCAGTCAAAGGATTCCTTCATTATCATTTGGATGTCTCATGCTACTCTTTCTAGTCTGTGTCCCACAAAAAGGTTTTGATAGTTTCTTCTCAGTACAGAATACCTAGATGCACTCGTTTAGTAAGTAGCCACAATCTGAGTGTGTCCAACATGCAAACACGGGGGGGGGGGATGCAAGGAAAAAAGTCAAGTGTAAATATTTTATAGTGTGTAACTGAAAAGTTATATAGTACTTTTTAGAATAACAAAAAGCCTGATGCTTGGAATTTTGTTCAAGATAACACTGAAATACTATTGCTCTCATGTTTTAGATGAGAATGTTGAGACTTAGTTGTTTGCAGGAGGTGCTATAACTAGAAAGCAGAAGAGAAGATAGAGCATTTATTAAATGAAATGTGAATGCTTTTCAAATATTTTCAGTATTTCCCACTTCTATAGCTTCAATACATCAAGTGATAACCTTTATTTGAAAGAAAAATTAGTCTATCCTTTATTACAATATGCCACACGAATGTCTACATTTGTTATCATGACACTTTGGTCTCAGCTTAGTGCCTGAAATGATCCAGCTATGATGAACACTTGGCTGAGCTACATAGCAACACTGCAACAAGCATCAATAGCACCACTATCGCAAACATCATGGCATTTTTTAAAGTGAGCCTTGAGTTGTTAACTATATTAACAACTCTTCAGGAGTTGGGGATGAGGCTCAATTTTTGGAGGAATCACTGGCTCCCATCTCTAGTATTTGATAAACTGCATATGGCAGCAAATTCCTATAATCCCAACACTCAAGCTACAAAAACAGGAGGATCTCCTTAAAGTCATCCTTGGTTACAGAGCAAATTCAAGTTAAACCTTTAATATATTAAAGTATAAAAGAATATATCACATATGGATGTTTTCAAGAGAAAAGCATCACAAATGTTCTCACGGGGTTTTATTCCTCCTTCTGCAACCCAATGAAACATGGATCATGCTTTTCCTCTCTTTGTGGTTGTATGTGGGTACCAAGTCATGCTCCTGAAATTTTAGGCTCCTCTAGAAGTATTTTGACAAAGTTGATTTAAGTGACTTATATCTTCATAACACACATTTCCCATGCTTGTTTAGGCTTCTGTCACCTAGTCCAAAGTCAACTGAAGAGAGATGTGAGTTATCCCAATACTACCTCCAAAATGCCTTATGGTTAATAAATGAATAAGACATTTAAAAAAGGAAAATTCTGCCCCTCACAGCATGGATCAACTAGAGGATGTGATGCTAAGTGAAATAAGGCAGATACGGGAAGATGAACATGAACACTGGTTCTCCCTGGAAATGCAGGGCAGTAATCCCTGAAGGATGGCAAGTAAACATTCAAAATTTATAGAAATCCCTTCAGAGACTTTCCAGGCCACAGTGCTGAGTAGCATAGTATAGGCAGAGCTTGGCAACATCTGTGAGCTGGTGTTGAGGGACACACCCAAAGGTTTATGCCTGTGGTCTAGTGTTCTTAGTGCAAAGTATCAAAGAGAGGTGAGTGTAAGTTGAATGATAGAGTCCCTAACAATATTCATCTTGTTTGTGGTCAGCCTAGGCATATGAAAAAACTCCCTTGTCTAGGGAAAGAACCACGCATAAGGGCTTAGCGGTCACAATCCTGACATTCACACAGGTCAGAGATAGTGCCTGATTCTAAGAGCCAGAAGAGAAAGCCTTGAGATTCATAAGGTACTGCACAGTGTATGTAAAATTAAATGTCCTTGGTATAAGGAAATAAGTGTCCCTAGACCACAGGCATAAACCTTTGGGTGTGTCTATCAATTATTTCCAGAAGGGTTCATCAGAGGAGGGAAGACTTTCTCAGAATATAGATGGCACCATCCTCATGTGCTGGAGTCTTAGACTGAAAAATTAGGGAAAAGTGAGTAGTGTCATATGCACTGTTACCAAAGGGGAAAAACTGTAACCCTCTTAGCAAAGGTAATGGCAATGAGTAGAGAGGAAGGTTCTAGTTCAAAAGGTAGTTAGGATTGTAAAACTGGGACAGTTCCCAATTGCAATGGGATTGTGATCAATTAGGGAATAAAAGTCCTTTTTTAAGGAACAGCAACTTTCAGGGGAAATTAAAGAAGCGTTTGTCTTATGGGGGTTGACACCCAAGATAAGTCCAGTGACTGAGATGAGGGGAACTGTGTTAAAGTTAAAAGGACTAGCCCACTAAATGGAGCACAAGAGGAAGCTACCACATACATCAAGAGCATCCTCTCCAATGGGACTGAGATCTTTCCTACCCAGGCCAACAGAAACAAAAGAAAGTCCACAAGGGAGAGCAAGCTAAGCTGTGGGAAGCCATTGAGAATGTCTGACCAGGAGAATGAATGGCACGGTGTGAGTGAAAATTAGGGAGAAAGTCTGTCTGCGAAAGTATCCTAAATGTCTAGTTGTTAGCTAATATAGAGCTCATCTTAAATGGCAGCCACAAGAGCCAAGAGATCACAGGCCAGCACAGAACTCATGTTGACAGAAAATATGGCAAGATTTCTGAAAAGCTTAGGAGCCTCGGGCCCTGAACTATTTAGGTCCTTTTGGGGTTTCCTCTTTTTATCCACAAACTGCAGATTCAAGTTAGTAATCTGGGCCTATCTGTGCCAGCTTGTCCCATAAAGATATAAATGGAGATACACGCGTTCACAAATAGGTGAACTCAGATACAGAGATACACAGACAGACGGATACTGTGGGACATAGACTTGTAGATCCAGGTACAATGTATAATTGGAAAGATAGCAGCTTGTTATCTAAAACTCAGATGTGCTTTACAAGTGGAGAGAAATGTTCCAAACTGGCTCCAGACATTTCTCAGAACTAGGTAATAGGTGAAAAGTGGAGGAGAAGAACAAGAGTTCACACTTTTTCCAAACCTGTTCTTCTGTTTCCCCCACTACACCAGTAGCTAGCTGGCTGTTCAGTGAACATAGATGCACTCCCACTGCTTTGCCAGATATGCCAAGTCCACTCAGGTACATCAAGAAAGCAGGTTTCAGCTCTTTCCATCAGTAGACACACACAGATCCCTGTAAGAAAACTCACATTTGAACCAACCATACTAGGACGCTGAACCTATTCAAAGTCTCAGGTATTTCAAAACCTCAGTCTCGGCCCACTAAACCAGCCCTAAGGGTTTCATGAGCTATGTAATCCCCATCTGAACACAAGTAACAACACTGATGGTTTACAATGGCTGTGGTGGCAGCCTGCGCCACCCATGTATGCCTATCAAAATTTATCACACACAGGCTATGTGTTAGGCAAGAAGTCTTGAATTACTAGGTAGCCAAGTTGGTTTTGATAGTTAGTGTTCTGTGATAACACAGCAATAACAATTAACTCTATCATACTCAAAAGGAAGGAGCCTAGTATACTGTCCTGTGGTTTAGAAAGCTGAGGTAATTACAACTCTACCCTGTAATTTCGTGGTTTATCTATCTCTACAGCATGCCACTTGATGGTAACAAAGGAGATACTATGCAACTTTCATTGAGAAACCAGGGAGCCACGCAAAATGTTGGAAGGTTTTGCCCATAAAAACATGAAACTGAGGGCTGAGGAGATAGCTCAGTAGTAAATAGTAAAGTGTTTTGCTGTGAAGCATGAGGACCTGACCTTGAACCTCCAACAGCCAAATAAAAGCAGGATGATGTGTATGTGCCTGTAACCTCAGAACTTGCAGGGACAGAGATGGGCACATCCCAGAGATTCAGTGGCTGACAATGTAGGCAAAATTCCAACATGGCAAGCTCATGCTTCAGGAGATACCCTGACTCAGGAAATTAGGTGGAAGGTTGAAGAGATGACTTCATGAATAAAATGTTTGCCAGGCAAATGTGAGGACATGAGTTCCAATTCCACCCAAAATACATGAACCCAGGGCAGAACTGTGCATCTGTTGCCATTAGATTCTAAGGGAAGATGGAGACACTGACACAGGAGAATCCTCAAAGCTAGATGGCCAGCAGGTCTGGCACATGCAGCAGAAAATGAGAGATCCTGTCTCTAACAAGGTGAAAGTTACTATCTGACCTCCACACATATGGTTGGAAGTGAGCACCCACATTCATACACATGAATGCATGCATACACACATACATACATTAAGATTTAAGTAATAACATGACCAATAGCAAAGGAAGACACTCAGTGGTAACCTCTGGCCTCCACACATGCTCCCGCTTGTTAGCATGCACACACGCACACACACACACACACACACACACACACTCATGCACACACACACACACACACACACACACACATTTCTGAGTAGCTGTGTAGTTAGAAGTATGTTGTTGGCTTCATCAAGTTTAGGGTTATCATCCACAAAGTTGAATGAATAAATCACTTATATTATTAAAGATAGCATGGAAAATGCATTGCAAACATTAAATGCTAAAGCTAAAAGCGTTAATGACATTATGCAATGTCACTATTTGCAATATTTGTAATCTGATATGCTGTAATTATGGACAGGCAACATAGGTAAGAAGTACTAAAATGTTCATAGTTAGCAATTTGTAGGTTGAAATCTTACATGTGCTGTTTTTCAGAGCATGCATATTTAAAATGTGCTATTATCCTCGCTAAGATAGCACCATCCCACTGCATAAGGATGCAGATTCCATGAAGCAAGGCATATGAAGAAATAGTTGCACAGCTAAGAATAAAAATATTG
Organism: Cricetulus griseus; assembly: GCF_003668045.3. Lineage (NCBI taxonomy): Eukaryota > Metazoa > Chordata > Mammalia > Rodentia > Cricetidae > Cricetulus > Cricetulus griseus. Next base: position 226,324,025 of record NC_048596.1, read on the forward strand.
TGTAGCCAGCCATGGTAACTGCTGAGATGATGTAACAAAATAAGCTTGAACTGAAAGAAAAGCATCTCCAGCATTGTATTATATAGTAACTCTCTTGAATCCCAAGAGAGGAGGTCAAACTGAATTCTCTGCTGATCTCAAAGCATTTGTATATCAGATTAGAAATTATGTGAAAAACATTATGAATATAGAAAGGAGGTTTAAGCTAATTAATGGCAACATGGAATAAAATTAGGCAATAGAAAATAATCCGAGATACCTGGGATCACAACTCTAGGACTTCATGGATTCAGAAAACACCTTAATGGATAATGTCCTTGTTGTACAAGCATGAGAGCCAGAGTTTAGATTTCCAGAACCCATATAAATGCTGGTGGCTGTGTTTGCCCACCTACAATTCTTATGTTCAGCAGGTAGAAACTGAGCATCCTGATGGCAAGACCAATAGCTTGTCTAATTTTTGGTAAGCTATGGGTTTAATTGGGGTATTGTGCCTCAAAGAATAAGAGCAATGGAGGGAGATATCTTCATCAGCCTTGGGCCTTTCCAAGCATACACACACACACACACACACACACACACACACACACACACACACACCATGTGCCCAATACATTTGAACACACATTAATGGCGCACATACAGAACACAAAGTTCTAGATATTTGCACAGAGTTTTGAAAGTAGGACCAAGAAGCAGTATTTCATTCCCAACCATGTTGAGACCCATCAAAGAGATTTTGATGAATATAGTATCCTCATACTTCAATGTTGCAGGCATACAAAGGCTTTGACGTGACATTGTATCAGAGTACTTTCTTTTCTAGAGTACTTTCTTTTCTATTTTCAGTGAGGATTATTCTTTTTTTGGAGGGGGGGTGGAGACAGGGTTTCTCTGTGGCTTTGGAGGCTGTCCTGGAACTAGCTCTAATAGACCAGGCTGGCCTCAAACTCACAGAGATCTGCCTGCCTCTGCCTCCCGAGTGCTGGGATTAAGGGTGTGTGCCACCACCTCCCCACTAAGTGACAATTGTTTTACAGAAGGCCAAGACCACACACACACACACACACACACACACACACACACACCTTCTCTGTCTATCATGACAAGTGCCCAGGTGCATTTGAACTTTATTGGGGTAGCTCATTTCCAAGATAGGTATAAAGGGAATGAGACAGCTAGCGACTATGGTCTCTCTGGGGTTCTGCCCACAGCAAAACCCAGCCTACAGTACACAGTGGATTTCCTAAGTTTAATATACATTGCCTCCTTTTCCTAATGTTCACTTGTGCTCCCCCTGAGACAAGCTCACCATCAATTTATTCATAAGTTATCTTGTGGAAGTTATTTTGTTCAAACTACAGACAAATGAGCCATTTATAGGTCAAAGATAGCAAAAACTAGTCCCCTTAAGTAATTCACTGAGCCTTGAGTGAATTTGTCATATCTAATGAAACGATTTACATTTTTGATGCTAATGAACTACAGTGTCGATAACAGAAAAATGAATTCATGTGAATATTCTTGTAAAACAAAAATAAAAATTATACAAGTATGTGATATTTGGGAGATGCATGTATATCTCGAGTGCTTGTATTTGTTTACAAGCACTTACACAAAGCAAGACCAATGAGGACGTGCTACTGGGAAGAAATATATTGTAGAATCAGACCTATGAGTAAATTGTGAGAAGATTACCTAATGTCAATGAGGAACTTATATATGTTTTCTGGATCTCAATTTTTGTTTGTTCAGTAGTATAATAATGCCTACAACACAATGTTGTCCAGACAAATAACAGAAATTAGTATAAAATGTCTACCAACATCTTGGACATAGTCAGAGACCAATAAATATTACTTATTACTATTAATATTAGACTATTCCATTTGTATTCCATGAAGATCAAAAATGGGTTATTTTGACATAATACAGGAGTGTAACATATATGTAACAGAAGCTAGATGCCATGCATCGGCCTGTAAAGAAATGGAGATGCAGTCATTTACCCAAAATCACACAACCTCTTGTGGCCATCAATATTTTAACCCAGGTAGTCTAGTTACACAATCCTGATAAGCTGTAAATCATTACACTCTAGATGAAATATGTTCTTAACCCAGAATCTGGATGGTTCTTGAAGTCTTAGTCATGTCTCAGGAGGAGCTAGAACTCCTGAATTCCAGACTGTGCATGAGACCTTAACCAAAGTGTGTGGGTACCCTGTATAGTTTAACCACAACATGCTATTACCACTGTATGGATTGTGCACCTTATTTCCATCACCAGGTTTTTGCTTCCAGTTACAAAGCTAGCCAATTCTGCATGTCTGTCTTAATGCTATGGTCATCTTTTTCCTCTCCTTCTTCATTGTTGATTTGTTTGTTTGGTTGGTTGGTTTTGCTTTGAAACAAAGTCTCAGACTATAGATCAGGCTGACCTGAAACTCAAAACATAATTCAAACAATCCTCCTGCCTCAGCCTCCCAAGAGATGAGATTAGAGGTCTGAGCTACTGTGCCTATCAAAGTTGCTCTTCTTATAATAACTCTAGTTAGATTGGATTAGGGCCCACTCATGACCTCATTTTAATCTTAGTAATTTCTTAAAAGATCATATTTCCAGATACAGTCATATTTGGAAGGTGAATGCTTCAAGGTATATATTTGGTAGGATACAAACGTGGCTTATAACACTAGCAGCTGTGGCTTCCTCTTGGAATTACTTCCTGCTGAGAATGTGTGTGTGTGTGTGTGTGTGTGTGTGTGTGTGTGTGTGTGTGTGTGTGTGTGTGTGTAAGAGAGATGGGGGAGGGACAGGTAAAGGACAGAGACAGGGAAAGAGATATAGCCCAAGCTGGCCTTGAACTCTCAATATAATTGAAGATGGCCTTGAACTCCTGATCATCCTGACTCTATCTTCCATAGCCTAGCTTTCTCTTCTAGTCATTTCCCACTGTTAGATTAATTATGTGGTTCTCGCTCATAAATGCACCTGCCTGATAACAGTATATAAGGGCCAGAGAAAAGGGCTGGGGAGGGAGGAGGTGATGATGGTTTCTATTAGCATAGTGTTGAAGAAAGGCTTCACTGGGAAGGAAAGGCTCAAAGAAAACTCCAGCGGAGGTGAAGGAGCAAGGCCTTGCTTTCTTGGGGCAACAGCAACTTCTGGCAGAAAAGGTCTGAAAATAAGGCACTAAAATTCTCAGTGAGCATTGTGCAACGCTCATTGCAACAAGTCACTGCAGAGCGAAGAGCTATTCAATAATCCTTGCTCGGATGGGCTGTCTCTCCATGCATGCATATCAGGAATTACCAGGGGGGAGCTGGGAAGTACTAAGCAATAGTCACCTTAAAAGAATAATTACCAAGAACTGCAAGGCTGAAAGGGATCTCACAGTTCATCTAACCCACCTTTTGCTCTTTACAGAACTAGACCAGGAGAAAAGAATTCATTTGACCAGATTCAGCATGTGGTTGACTGTGAAACTTGAACTGCTGTCTTCCGATTCTTGTAGTTCAAGGGTATTTTCACAGCACTACTCTACGATTTCAACAAGTAATTGGAATAAGCTTTAAGTTCACTGGAAGCAGATAAATAAGGCTCAACCTCCATCAAGAATGCCAAGTGTATACAACTTATTGCTCAAAGAACTCTACAAAACCTTCCATAATAACATATAAAGGACAGGTGATATGTCTTAGCCTTCATGAAAGAGTAAGAATATTATCAACATAATGCTCTTTGTTATGTTGTGTTCTGTCCCAAATTACAAGATTCAAGCCCTCTGGGTTCTTGTCTAACTCCATGTCTCATCTCAATTGCTTTCTGTCCCCTCTATACTTTCCTGAAGGTGACCCCTGCATAGGTGGCATTCTGCCCCTTGAGGTAGTGAGATCTGCCATATTACTTCATTCTCATTAAACTATAGGAATGCCCAAGGCAACATTGCCAGCTTGTAGAAACCCAAGTGCTGGCAACCTGCAGAAATCTGATGACAAGGATAACAGTGTGAAGAAAGGCCATGCCAGAGTGTCTTCTGTTCACAGTTTGCAGATTATCATCTTGCAAGGTTCTCAGTAGGGCATATATGTTTTCATGCCATGAAACAAAGGCTTTTGTTTTCTGTCTAGAAAAAAAAGTTCAATGTTATTCTTATAGCTAATAGTTCTGCCTCAGGCCCTGGAGCATAGTGTAGACATTGCACATAAACTCCTGACAATGGAAGCAAAGAAGGAAAATGATTGCCTTGAGTAAAACAGTTCAGCTTGCTGCGATACTTGATGCATGAAGACTTGCCTACTTGAGCTGGAAGTTTCCATGGTGTGCTTGCCTTAAGCTAGAACTCCATGCGTATTATATTTACCTAGATCTACTTGAGATTAATTTTCCTACAAACATCATTAAGAATAAACATTTGCTGATAGTTTGGTAGTTCTCAACCTTCCTAATGCTACGACCCTTTAATACACTTCCTCATGTTGTAGTGACCCCTCCAAAGTCATAAAATTATTTTGTTGCTACCTCATAACTGTAATTTTGCTATTGTTACGATTGGTAAATGTATGTATCTGATATGCAGGATATCTGATATATGACCCCACCACCACCATAGAGTTGGGACTCACAAGTTGAGAACCACTGTATAGTTACTTATATTTCCAAAGCACTAGAGCAGGTAATGATTATGACCTGACATAAAATTCATACTTATTGCTGCTAAGATGGTGAGTCAAATCCAAGGAGCTCAAAGAAGTTCAGCTATTTCTTAGTTTGTTTCCACACTGGAGACTTTGAGGCCAGAACAGTTGGCTGCTCAAACTAAGATAGTTTGGAACAAATATATGGCCAGCCTAGAGAGTAAGGTCCTGTCTCAAAAACAAAACAACCAAACAAAGCAATAATATGCAAACAAAGCTATATCAGAGTATTAGCCCCTTAGGGAACAGGGTTTGTTCTGAGTGAGCAAAATTAAGAACTGCTCTTAGAATTCATCACCCCTGTTTTTGCTTGTATGTGCTTCTAATATTTCAACTTTGAGTGTACATTAGTAAGTTTTATAAATCACATTCTGTGAGATGAACCCCAAATATGAACTTCTTGTTCATATTTCTTTATTTTTTCTGCTTGCTTTCCTCACTGTGTCCCTTTTGGGCTTGTGTACTAATATACTATAAATAATTCTGGGTTTCATAAAAACCATTCCTTCCAAATATATAGTAAATGTTGATGGTGATATTTACACTTCCAGTCCTCCTCTTTCTCCCTTCTTTTCCTCTCTCACTAGCTTCTTTCCTTCAACTCTTATTTCTAATTAATGTCATACACAAATATGATGTCAGATAAATGTCTAATATGTTTCATATATGTGTCACATGTATTTTATATATTTTTTCTTCCTTAACAGGTTGGCTATATTTATACATATATGCATATACATATATGTATTTATATGTGTGTTTTATGTATCTATGTGAAATATAGGATCCACAAATGAATGAAAACATGTTTGTCGTTATGATATCAGTTTTCAAACAAATCATTTTATTCTTATTTATGTCTGTATAATATTCCACTTTTCTTATCCACTCATCTGAGTGGCTATCAAAACTGATCCTATCACTTGGATATTATGAATAGACTTCATTGATCATGGATATGCAAGTATCTCTGTGAAATGTTGACTAATGGTCCTTTGGCTGCATACCTAGATTTGATGTATCTGAGTGATATGGTAATTCTGTTTTTGAGGAACATCCATACTGATTTCCATAACAGCCATGATAATTTACATTCCTACTAATAATTGTGTCTAAGGATCATTTTACACCAATATTCTTGCCAGTGTTTGTTATTTGTCTCTGATAACCTTTCTGGCTGAGATGAGATGGTATCTCAATGTAGTTTCACCTTCATTGCTAAGGACAATGAGCATTTTTTTTTCATTGCTTTATTGAACATTTGTACTCCATCTTCTGAGAACAGCCTGTTCATTAGCCCATTTATTGATTAGGTTGTTTCTTTATTATGTAGAAGTTTTAGTTCTTGATATACACTATATTTTAATAATGTGTCAGATGAATAGCTAGCAAACCATTTTTCCCATTCTGTAGGCTGTTTCCTTACTCAAGTGTTTCCTTTGCTGTATGGAAGCTTTTTTCAGTTTCATTGAATTCAAGTTGTCAATTCTTGTTTGTTTGGTTTTTTCATTTTTCGTTTCATTTTGTTTTTTTCTGATCAATTGGGGTTCTTTTCAGAAAGTCTATGACAGTGTCTATACCCTGTTATTTTCCTCTACAGTTTCAGAGTTTCGGGTCTTCAGCTCAAGTCTTTGCTCATTTGAGTTGATGTTTATATAGAGGGAGAGAAAATAATCTTATCTCGGGCTTCTGTTGATGATACCCAGTTTTACCAGCTGCATTTGCTGGAGAGGATGTCTTCCTCCAGTGGATGGTTTCAACATCTTTGTCACAAATCACATAGCTGTAGCTGTCTGAACTTAATTCTCAGCCTTCTATTCTCTTTCATGAAACTTCAGGTCTGTTTTATCAATACCTATCATTCTAGTTTTTTTCACTGTAGTTCTGTAGTATAACTTGAAGTCAGATAGAATGGTTCTTCCAACATTGTTTTTCTGCTCAAATTTCTTTAGCTATCCAGGATCTTTTGACTTTCTTATGAATTTTAAATTTTTATGTGTCTATGAAGACCATCATTGGAATTTTGATAGGGATTGCATCAAGAAATGACTTGGTGATAGAGCAATTTTCAATATCCTGCCTCCTAATAAGCATTGGAGCATTTCCAGGGTTTTTTTTATGTCTTCTTTCATTTCTTTCTTTGGTGTTTTAAAACTTTCACTGTAGAAATCTTTCAGATCTTTCAGTTTTTCACTTCTCTTCAGTTTTATTCCTTCATGTCCTTGTTTTTGTTGTTTGAACTCTTGTGAGTGGGCTTGCTTTCCTAGTTTTGTTCACAGCATTATTGCTAGTGGTATACAGAAAATACAGAAAGGCTAATGACTTTTATATATTGATTTTTCTATCCTGCTACATTTTGAAAGAGTTTACTTTTATGATTTTTCTTAATTTTTGAGTGTGTGTGTGTGTGTGTGTGTGTGTGTGTGTGTGTGTGTACTACAATTCACGTGTAGAGGTCAGAGCATCACTTTGCAAAGATTGTTCTCTTCTCCCACATTTATACGAATTCTAAGGAAGGAACGCAGCTCACCAGAATTGAAGGGCATTTGCCTGTGCTTGGTGAGCCATTCTCATTGGTCCCTGAAATGTCCTCTTGATGGACTTTCCCCTTAATTAGTATGAAATTACTATTTCTTCTAATTTGGTTCTAAGTTTACTCTATTACATTTTTTAATGCAACTGTACTATTTGCTTTCTAGACTCTCTGCTTGGAAAAAAAATCCAATTTTTCACCCTAAGAAAGGTTTATCTCTGCCATTGAGGTGAATTTTGCAGGGGCAACTGATAAGTCTTATTGTTTTAATCTAATCGGGTTCTTTTGGTTGACAAATTGAGACTATTATCTTTCAGTGTTATTGAAAGGCATATGATCAGTCATGTCCTTTTGTTCTGTTTTATAATGTTTGTTATTTTCCTAATCCTCACTTGCCTGTTTATTATTCAGATGTAGTTTATTCTTTCCTGTGACTTCGAAGGTGTGTTTATCTTTCTTTTCACCGTGTAGGATTTCCTTGGGTATCTTCTGTTTACTTAGTGGCCACAAGTCCCTGTAATTTCTGTTTATCATAGAAAGGATGATAAGAAGGAAGGATTTGCAGGATATAGTCACCTAGATTGGCAATTATTGCCTTTCAGAGCTTCAAATACATCATTCTTGGTTTTTCGAGTTTCTGGTGGGAAATTTGTCATTCTGAAGGGCTTGACTTTATAGGTGACTTGTTTCTCTCATGCAGTTTTCAATATTCTTTCTTTGATGTCTCTAATATTACATGATAGGTTCTCTTGTCATCTTGTCTCATCTATGTTCTAAATGCCTCCTGTGTCTGAATGGCTATCTCTTGACCTAGATTTGAGTATTTGCTGCTACCATTGTGTTGAATATATTTTCTGTTCCTTTAGCTTCAACTTCATCCTCTTCTGTGCTCATGATTCATAGACTTTTGGTCTTTCGTGTCTCCCCAAAATCTCATGCGGTCTGTTCATATATTCTTATTATTTTATCATTGTATTTTCTGAATTTTTTAACTAATCCACTTATCTTCACGTCCTGTTAGTCTGTCTTCTATTTGATCCATCTTCCTGGTGAAACTTCTACTGAGTTTCTTATTCAACTAGCGGAACTTTATATTTGAAAAAATATGTCTTTCTTTTTCAAATTTTCTCTCTTCATTGACTTCTTTCATATCCCATACTGACTTTCTTACTTCCTTCATCTATTTGCCTGTGTTCACTTCAAATTCACTCAGGAGTTTTCGTCCTCTTCGAGTTCATATTAGACTCTTACCAGGTTGCCTGCTATGTTGCCCAGAAATTTCCTCAGCTGCCCCTCAAAGCTACCTTAGGGACCTTAGCTGCCTGGAGCACCAAATTTTCTCACCCACCAATCACATGGAGAGAAGTGACTGAAAACCCAGAGCTCTGGGCCAGCCTCTTGGGCAAGGACAAAAGACAGCCTTGCATACCAAAGCCCACACCCAAAGGCTGTTTGTCCTGCTCCAAGTCTTACCAGATGAAGACCAAAGGGCAGGAACAAAACAGGTTCTGTGAAGCTTGTGATCAGGGTCAAAGATATTGCCATATTTGAGTCTTGCCACATGTAAAATAAACTCTAGAGATATCCCCAGCACAAATATCAAAAGAACAGTACAGTGTGTACTGAGAATATTGAGAATATTAGTTCCTAATGGTTAGAAGAGAAAGGGAATAACCAACAAGACCAATATTAGATTCATACTCAAGCAATATAGAAAGCATGATAGAGGGAATGTAAGTAGACAAGAAATGATGAAGGCAATGAAGGGAGAATAATCATGGCAATTCTAGCTAAAGGAAGAATAAAAGGAGAAAGAGCTCCAGAAACTCAGTCAGCCAGCTTTAAACGGTCCCAGCACCTGGGAGACTGAAGCAGGCAGAACTCAACTGCAGGCCAGTCTCTGCTCTTGGGAAAACTTACCACAAAGAGGAGAGGGTAACAGAGCAGGGCAACATTGGTCCACTAAATTGAAAGTAGCTGCTAAATATGGACAGTGTAAAAACAAAAGATTGGCAACTGGGTGTGGGTCTAAATGCAGTCCCAGTGTGGGCACAGGTGTGGGCTCGCTCCCCTGTCACCAGTCCCTGAGTGGATGTGGCTATCACACTGATCTCCATACAGTTCCATACAGATTCCAGTCTCGGGCTCAGAGCAGATTTCTACCTAACAGAGAACTGCAAGGTTCTGACTCAAACTGTTTTCCCCTTCTCGCTGAAGGTATTCTGCAACTAAGCCTCAGAGTATAGTCCCATGACACTTGTTCTGGCTTCTCACATTGAGTCATGCTGGAGGGACGTTTGCTTCTACCTACACCTAGCCACTGATTCAGCAGGGGTCTTTTCCATCTGCTCTTGTGTTTGATTAGGTTTTTTGTAGTCTTTAATGTTTGCTTTCATATTGTTTTGCTTCTCATTTTCTCAGTACCCTGATCTGTGGGTCATTGATATAGACAACACTACAGGGAAGAAGAATTCAGTGGGAAACAAGGTTGGATATTTTTCTCAAATGAGCTACAACTCTTTTCTGAGCTTCAGAATTGGAGAGTGCCTTTTCCTCATTAATGAAAAGCAGAATCAACAAACATTTGGTATTGTGCCTCATTCCCCCACTCAAAAAGAGATCCTTGCCTTTAATGTAAACCCACCTGCCATAACCAGTCAAATGGCTAGCTACATATGTCTTGAAAACTAAGACCAATGATTTGTTGTTCCTTCTCTTTATTATTTGAGTCCCATGAAGTTACTCTTATGCAGTAAACTCAGTTTTCTCCACTAGACTTAATACAAAATACATTATTTTATACAATTGTCGTATTAGTTTTCTGTAACCTTGGGAAAACATCTAGCACAAGCCACTCATGTGTCATGTGGTTCATTCCGTCCATCTTGCTAACTTTCCCTCTTACTTAACCCTTCTTTTTAACCAGTGCTTTTCCCTGGTCTCTGAAAAGAGGCAACTGCTATGGTCCATGCTTTTTTTTTTTTTTTTTTTTTTTTTTTTTTTTTTTTGAGAAACTGAAATTGATGCCGCTACTAATAGTGAGATATATGCTAAGCAAACAGAAAGGTTTGCTTTCCCCAGTTTGGAATATGCCCACATCATTGCTGTCCTCTGGATTCATTTGTCACCTCTGTCCCATCCAGCTGAAGTTTCTCCCATCAAACTCTCCACTCATCTTGTAGCTTCCAATTGGATGAGGCTAATGACCACCTGGGGCCTTATGTGCCCACAGTTTCAATTTGGATCTTGTCCACCAAGATGGCCTATCCCAAGTACTAGTCATTTAACACTACCACATCCTTCTTACTGCTCTTTCTTGAAACATAAAACCAAGGCCTCCTTCCAACTTGTGCCTGCAGGTGTGAAGCTGCAGGTGTTTATCTTCACAGAGTTTACCTGAAGTCAGCACAAATCAGGCCAGTTCCCTTAGCAACCAAAATTAATATGTAGGAGAGTCCAGGGCTCAGGCAATGTTTCCTTCCAATTATATTTACTCGTTTTTGTAAGGTGTGATTTAATTCGCTGGGTTTCATGATAAACTCTACCAAGGCCATTTGCTTTTCAAATGCAATTTGTGATTCCATTTATGTGAAAAGACACTGCATTAAATAAAAATTAGTCTTAATATTGGGCCCCTCTGTTCTCTAAGCAGGAAACTCATTGCCAAGCTATTCTCATTTACAGTAATACATCTTTGCTTTGAAAACTGCGATAGTGAAAAAAAAGTGCGCAAAGAAGGAAACTGTGCTTCAAAATGTCAAACAACATCTGTTTCCCATTTCTGAGAATTACAGAGCTGTCTCTAGCCCTTTAACCCTTTAGCCCACATTGTATCTGTCCCTCCATAGTTTATGAGCTTTATCTTCAGAAGCCTTTCAGTAAATGAAACCTGATACAGAAAGTGAATCTCTTCTTTAGGTCCTCTCTGAGGATTAGGGACAAGATTTATTAGAACAACATTGCTCACACTGCGATGCTTTAAGGTCGTGTCAACATTTCAATTACAAACCCATGCTTCCAAGGGTGTGCACCAGACTCAACCAAATACTTCTCTAGCTCTATATTTAGAAAGTGAGGAAGAGCTTTGAGGGTCCATGTTTGATTTATTTAATCTTGACATGATATATGAGATTGACCTTCCTAAGTGTAAGAAGACAATGCTTGATAGATGTCACATTTTGTACATCAAAATCATAACCCAGTGTCTGAACAAAAGTATAATGCTGAGATTATAAGTAAACTAATTGGAACCAATAGACTAAATGATATTATATTTAGTAATTAAATGGGTTAAATACCTTAACATGTATTTTAGGATAAGGTAGAAGTAGTTGGGTCACAGGCAGCAACAGGCATGTCACATTATTTTTGCAGCTGGACCTTAAGATCCAACTGGTCTGCTTTGGTTTCTCGAGGTGTCCTCCAAGGTATCAGCAGAGGTCCCCTTCTGCTGTCTGGACACAATGGCTGAGAGATTTTGACTACCCAAGGATCAAGTTCAGTTAACCACAAAGCTGTGGCTGCCCCAGAGTTTATCTCAATCACCCTTCTTCTTACATCTTACTTCCATTCTTCCTCCACTCAGTGTTTCCCAGCTTTCCGTCCTCACTATGGCCTTTCATCAGTGCCCTGGCTCTAAGATTCTGCATTTCCATACTCCCTGCCCCTGTACCTCACTCTCCAATCACCATTCACCTCCTGCACACCTGATTGGTCCAGACCCAAATACCAAAGTGCAAAGTATCTACTGGGCATTTACTGACTTCCTTGGAGCTTCTATTTCTTCAGTTGTGGTTTATTCCAAGATGTTTGTGTAACTTTGGCTGTTTTGTCTGTCCTTAAAACCGTATCTCCTTGTATTTGTAACCCTTCTGACTTTGTCTCTCAAGTGTTTGGATTACAGGCATGTGCCATCATACCAAACTTGTCTATATATGATGTGTTCCTGTATATAAGGTTGCCCCTGTAAGTGCATGCAAGTGGGAGCCAGATGACAACCTCAGCTATTATCTCTCAGGTACTATTCACAATTGGTTGATACTTTCTTCTGGGACAGAGTCCCTTACTGGCCTGATGCTAAGGCTAGACTGGCTGGCCAGCAAGCCCCAGGAATCTGCCTGCCTCTGCCTTACGAGTACTGGAGTTTCAAGTGTATGCCACCATGGCCAGCTTCATTTAAACATGGGTCAACAGGATCAAACTCAGATCCCCGTGGCTGCAAGGCAAACACTTGCCAGTGGAACTGTTTCCCAGCCTCCTGTTTGAATGTTTTAAAAGAATAAATAAGTGGGATTTCATGTCTCTGCAGGTGCTATTAGGATGTGCTTAAAAGTAAAGTTCTTAAAGTGTCCTTCAAAGAGCATCACAACAGAACAGTGTGTCTCTGTTAGCGAAAGTTTTAAATAACTTCTCAACCATTTTATTCCTATATAGAACACCAACCATAATATACACATTCACAAACCAGGCTTTGCTGTTTTCTTCCTTGTTAAACGCCTGGCACCTAAAACATTATAGATGGTCAACAATTATTCAGTGAATGGTAAAATAAGAACATTCATAATCATATCAACATCTCTTAATCAGTTCTCAAAGCTTTTGTAAAAGGTGTCTTACAATCAGATTGCCTCAATCGAAAAAATATCTATTGCAGTAATGAAACAAGTATCTGTATGCTGATATCTGAAGTGAGGTGACAGAGGAGACACTCAAAGACCTAAGTGAGTAATTAAAAAGAAACTCTACAACATCTGTCCTTTACCCTGTCTCTTAAATACCATGTAGAATTTGAAACTGAAAGAAAGCTTGGCATTTCTGACTCACTCAGCATCTCCTTTTCCTAAAATATTAGACAATATCTCAAAGCAGCCATTTTTTCTTTGTTTTTGAGACAAGGTCTCACTATGGTACCTAGGCTGGTCTTGAACTCCTGGCTCTGAGAAGCCTCCCATTTCAGTCTCCAAAGTAACCATTATTACAGGTACATAATCCACAGTACTAGAAATCGGTATTTTTTTAATATACAATTTAGCCAAGATAGTTAGGCCGGAGTTAAACTGCTTTCCATGAGAGGCTTATAACCTGACTTGGACCCACAGAACCCACTGGGGAAGGAGAAAATTAACTATTCAAAGTTACCCTCTGACCTCAACACATGTGCTATGGTGTGTGCAAACATACATCCACACATCATGTGCACACATACATATTAACTGTAAACAAAACAAATTTTAATTTAAGCATATACACAGCAGGCTGTCAGTTTAGCCAAGTATATCTGAAGTGTCTTGAAAACAACCAGTTACAATTTCATACATGTTTAAATATCCAAAATGGTCCTGGACAGTGGTTCATGCTGAGTGTATGTCATACAAGTGTGTTCCATTGGATTAATTCTTAAGAACCCAGGCTCACTTTTCATGCTTCCTTTGTAGTAAACATGTTTCTCAACTGCAAGGGAATATCAGATTCTCCTTTCTATTTTATCTACTTTTTTTTCTCTGCCAAGGGTCGGAAGACTTGAGAAAAAGAGATAAAAGAGGTTGAGCGAAAAAGCTACATTTCTACACTGAGTTCCAGGAATGTATCAGATACAACACCTTTGAGAAATCTCCATGCCTTGCTCATTTTCCATTTCCCATATATATATATATATATATATATATATATATATATATATATATATATTGAATAACCTGGTAATAAAATCTTGTGTCACTGGAAGCTGAAGAGCCCACCTTGACCACTAACCATTCTTCATCTGGCCCTCCCCTCCCTTGTCCTCTTACCCAGGTAGACCAAATGACCTCAGTGTTATTGCCAGAGTTTATCTTCTATGTGACACAACTATCTTCTGTTACTTCTCTGACACCTTGCTGGAGAAATAAAAAAAAGACACTTGACTTCTAGTAAATCCTTTAATTCTTTTTGGAATTGCATATAGAGTTCTGGAACTTTCCATGGAAAGCACGGGTACTCATCTCAGAATTTGCATTCTTCTAGCCCATTGCAAAGAAGGAGACCCTTCACATAGTTTTAAAAAGATGTATTATGCACCTAAGTATTTCTGTCCTTAGTCTTAATAGCAGTTCCTTCATAAGAAGAAGAAAAAAATCTCCATGTACTGGCACAATCATTGCCTGATTTCATTCCAGCAACTAAGAACGACAATAACAACAAAAGCGAGGGCTGTTTTTGTTTGTTTGTTTAATTAAATTCTTTCAAGCTGTGTGGAGCAATACTGCTGGGTAGATCTTGTAAGAAGAGATAATTAAAACACAAACAAACTAGTTCTTTCATTTGGAATAGCAGCCACTGCACATGCTCAGGACAACTAGCCCTAGCGAAACCCCAGAGGATTCTTAGTATGCAAACTAAGTCAGCTTTAGAAACAGGTTCAGCTGCTTGCCTGCCCATAGAACTGCAAGGCCCCTCACACTGGGAATCAGGAAGGCTATCTCTGGAAAGTTGGACATGATCTGAGACATAGCCAGAGTAGCTGGGCAAATGAAATGGTATCCATTTAGCAATGGATTCCTGCACAGGTATCTGAAGGGGGTTTTCTCACTCTGCTACATCACATGCTGAAGGAAGGCCATCGGGAACCTCTAGGCCATGCAAGAGAAAATTAAAGTGAATGAAAAGACAAAGCATTTTCATACATATGTGTTTACCCCCAAATGCTTGTAGATCTTAGTTTTCTAAGCTACATTGTATGTACTCAGATCAGAAACAATCTACAACCCCACCATGCAGGTGGCTCGGTTTGTAAAGGAGTTTAGTGAGAAGTCTGATGGCCTGACTTTGGTCCCTGAGATCCAGAGGAGAGAAACAACTCCTGCAAGGTGTCCTCTAATGACTACATATACAGAAAGACAAATGCACTAAATATAGCCAGGCGGTGGTGGCATACACCTTTCATCCCAGCACTTGGGAGGCAGAGGTAGGTAGATCTCTGTGAGTTCGAGACCAGCCTAGTCTACAAAGTGAGTTCCAGGACAGCCTCCAAAGCCAGAGAGAAACCTGTATTGGAAAACCAAAAAAAAAAAAAAAAAAAAAAAAAAAACATAAAAAGCACTAAATATAAGTAAAATGTAATTTTTTAAAATAATGCCACAGTCTGGTGTTTTTTTTTTTTTTAAGAGATGCTCAGTATACTTAACAAACTTGTTAAGTATCATGAAGCATGTTGATCTTGTGGGTTCTCTGTATTAGCTTTGATATGGCACAGCACATGAACATGATACCCCCAGAATTTGGAACTGGTTGGAGCCTTGCAAAGTCACACTTTGATTACTACAATGAAGGCAATGATAACTGATCTACTGATTCCTTTTCTCATCATGATGACAAAACACCTGACGAAAGCAACCTGAAGAAGGGAGGAGTTACTGTAACTCACATCAAGAGAGGGGAGGTATGTGGGAAAAATGGTTCTAGCTTTGCTGTTGGGAGCGGGAGGTGGCCTGTCTCGTTGCTTCCACAGTCAGGAGTCAGGAAGAGATGGATGCTGGTGGACAGATCGCTTTTCCCCTCTCTCCTTATTCAGTCTGAGACCCCAGCATATGGAATGATGCCACCCACATTCAAGGTGGGTTTTCTCTCTTCAGTTAGAGCTCTCTGGAAACACTCTAACGGGCATAGCCAGCTGTGTGTCTCTTAGGTGATAATTGATGCAGTCAAATTGACTGTGAAGATGAGCTATCACAGGTGGCTTTAGAGCAGGTACTTAGCATGGTCCATATGCAAGGCCATCTGACTTTAGCACAGTTAGGATGGATCGTTCTAGTCAAATAAAGGTGCACGCATTGCACAAGCCCTTGTGGGTTTTCTCCTGTAAAAGAACTCCACTTCCTTAATTAGCTCCCCAACCTCTATTCAGTGAATGGTCATCAGGTTGCTGAAGCTGCTGTTCTCCTGACATTCAAGAGAGGCTGTAGATAGAAGCCTAGGATGCTCATGACACTTACCATGTGTAAGTAATTGGCTCTATTACTTACCAAGTTCCATAAATTGCATAATTCCCCAAACTTAGTATGATGGTTTGGATATTAGGCAGCCAAAACAATGGCAATGAGCCACCATCCCTTCAAGTTAAATCTTAATTTTCTTCTTCTTGCAGTATTAGAGATTCAACCCAAAGTCTAATAAATACCACAGTGAAGTGCTCTCCAGCTGAGCTGCAATCCCAGTCCTCTTAAACCTTTTCTAAATGACTATTTTCCTTGGAAAGTCTAATCATCTCCAATGACTCTGAAATGCTTCTGCCCATCAGTTATGCTCAAATATTGAACTCAATTCAGGTCTCTTTATTGAGATTCAAGCCACATACCTAACATTGCATGGCAGGTCCATTTGTGTATATTGCTAATTTTTCAAATTTCCAAGTTCCAGGCATGAGCCCTTGATCCCCTTGCCTTTTCTAGGAACTCCATTCATCCATTTCTTCTCACCACAACCTGGAAGTCATCACTGAAATCTTCTGTCTTTAACTTCCCCATCCAGCTGATTGCCAACTCCTGGCAACATTCTGTCCCAAGTGCATTTCTAACTTGGTCCCTACCTCCACTGTGACCACTCTACACTAGTCTCCACTCTTCCTTCCTTTTTGCTTTCTATAGCTTCACAAGTGTCTGCTTTTCTCTACTTTGACCAGATCCAATTCATTCATTCTTTGCACAACCCCAAGAAACATCTAATAAAGCATAATTGGATGATGTCACTTCTTTCATTCAGAAAACTAACATGTCTTTCCATTTAGAAAATAGTTCAGATTTTCAACACAGCCTCTAGAGTGTCTAACATATTTTATCAAATCTGCGTGACTTCAGTTTCATCATTTCTAACATTCTTTGTGATATTAGTTTCCCGGCAAAACCTATCCCTGGTGTTCACTTAGCTTCATAGAAAAGCTCAGATCTTAAGATACTGATGACAGAAGAATACCGCATTGACTGCTCTAGAGGATGTGGCCTTTTTTGTGTAATCCTAACCAGCCAGCCTAAGAGTGTGAATATTTAGCCAGAACTACTAAAAGTCTCTGAAGAAGAAATTGAAATGGGGGAGGGATTCAGTGGTTACCAGCACTGGCTGCTGTTTTAGAGGACCTGGGTTCAATTCTCAGCACCCACATAGCAGCTCACAACTGTAACTCCATCTTCAGGGGATTTGACACCCTCTTCTAGTTTCCAAATGTACCAGGCAACACATGTGGTGAACAGACATATACATTCAAGCAAAACACCCATTCCATTCACATAAAATAAAGAAACAGCAGTTGAAACCAACCAGTGCACCATGAAGGTAAGGGAGCATGACAATACACTTCCCTGAAGCAACATAGGCATTTCCCCAGTCCAACCTTCTACCAACCATTTCCCATCTCTGTCCATATTGACACACTCTCATCCTTCATCACTACAGACCCTGGCTCTTCAGTTTCTAACTTTCACTCATCTGTCCAGTGCCAACTGAAGTATCCACGAATCTTACAGTCCATTTTTAATCTTCTAACTAAATCAATTTCCTATTGTCCTTGTTTATAATGCCCTGTACTTCACAGAGTGTATGTGACAGTTCCCATCAATAACACTTATTAAATGTTGGTCACTCGTGCCTAAGTCAGATGCTATGATAATTTATCTCACCAATGTAGTCTCATTGCTTGACATTTGCTTATTTACTTAGTCATTCATGTTTTAAAATCAGTTGGTCAGTAACTATGTCAGTACCTCTTAGAGAAGTGAATGGATGACTTCATGCCTTTATCGTGACCCTTTAAACACATTTCTAGAACTACCTCTTAGCTCTCCCAGGAGAAAGACAGTTCCTCTCCTCCACATCCCCATAGCTAAGCTGTACTTCACAGTGCTTGTTTGTTTGATTGTCCCTTTCCTCTCCTGGCCTAAAAATTTGAAAACAGAGACACTTTGAGACAAGATAGTAGGCTTGTGGGTAGGGGTACATGTTAGTTTATCTGCAGACATAGGTATGTACATATCATGTGGAAGCCAGGCAACACCTAGAGATATTGGTCCTCAGGACCGATGTACCTTTTTTGATCCTAAGAAGGGGTCTATCTGTCTTAGAAATTAGCCTGGAACAAGTCAATTAGGTTAAGCTAGATGTCCAGTGATTTCCAAGGACCTATCTCTTTTCTCTGTCTCTGTAGAGCCGGAATTACAAACATTTACCTTCATGCCCAGAATTTTTTAAAAATATCGCTGGGTATGTAACTCAGGTTCCTATGATTAGAAGACAAGCACTTTACCAACTCAATCATATCTCCAGGCTGGGCAGATATTAATTTTATCTTCAATATTTCTCATGAAGGCTAGGCATTTGGTTGTAACTCAGTCTGTATACATTAGAAAGAAATACAAGGTCAGACCTACACAATGGTGGGGTGTCATATCCATTTAAAGAATATAGCAGTAAAAGTTATTTTAAGAATGAGTCTCACAATTTTGTTTTATTTTCTCACTGATTTTTTTTCTTTTTACATCTTCAGCATGAGTAACCATTCCCAAACATACACTGTGAGCACAGAAATGAAGACAAGGCCTCGTGTGAACTGTGACACTGCTGTTTGCAGACCACATCTAAAAATGTGTATTCCCATTGGCAAATGCATTGTGATATAGCATGAAAAACTCAAACTGGGACATTCTTCATTTCAAATAGTAAGATTGTCTCAGGCTTGGGAGAAAACTAAGTGGTTAAAAGTGTTAGAACCCACAAAAGTGTTAGGTGGGCATCACAGACCCCTATAATTTAAACCTCAGAAAACAGAGACAAGTAACCCTCAAAGCAAGCAAGCTAATGAGACTAGCCATATTGGCAAACCCTGGGTTTGACTAAAAGACCCACCTGAAGAAATAAGATCAAGGAGCAATCAAGGGTGATTCTCCATATCAATTTTGGGTCTCAACATGCACAAGCACACATGTGTGCAAGACCCACACATATGCCCACATGCAAACATGCATACAAACATTCCATATACCCATAAAAATGGAAAAAGGAACCCCTCCCAAAAGAACGTATCATTTTAGCAAAGGCACAGATTTTAATTGACATTTACAGATTTCCAGCGAAACTGATGCCCATCTGTGAAACCTGCTCTTAACTTCAGTACAACATACAGGTATATTTGCATTTATTAGAAAACATTAACAATATTGGCAATTATTGTGAGTGTGTGATGTGTGCATGTATTTGGATGTTCACATGTATGCATGTACAAGGTTAACATCTCTCTTCTTCCTCTGTCATGTTCTACCTTATACATTGAGACAGGGTCTCTCACTTGAACCTGGATTTTGCTAGTTTAGTTAGTCAGCTGGCCATGGGAAACCTAGGTCTCCACCTGCCAGCTTCAAGATTCCAAGTGGATCACAGTCACCACACTTTCCTGATATTTACTGGGTTCTGAGGACCTGAACTCTGGTCCTCCAAGTGCTTTATCCATTGCACCCTCTTCCCTGGCCCAGTATTTCTGTTTTCCAAATTTCTCATGGCAAAGAGTAGTCTGCCACCAGACATGTGTCTTTTGTACATAGTTTCACTGTGAGATTTTACAGATTGGCTAATTTTGGTTTATTATATATTATTACTTTTTTAGATATGACTTAATAAAAAACAAAACAAAACAAAACAAAAAACAAAAAAACCCTGGCTGGACTGAAACTTGCTATATAGACCAGACTGGCTTCAAAGTTACAACAGTCTACTTGTCTCTGTCCCCTGAGTACTGAAAGTACAGGCATGTGTCAGTATGCTCTACTAATTTTATTTATTTTCAAATGAAAGTTTCCTGATGATACAGACCACTAAGAGGCAAGTAAGGCTGAATTTGTAAAGTCAAATCTTATTGGGAAATTGAAGGCTCTATTAGCCACCATAATGTTAAAACACTAAATGAATCCCCCATGCATTTTCTTTAATATGTATATTAACATTAAACAATAAATTTCAGACAAGGGTGGTGGTTCAAATTCCAGCATTTAGGAGGCTGAGGCAGGAGGATTTCTGAGTCTGAGGCAGACCTGGGCTATTTGTTGAATTCCAGTTGAGAAAAAAAGACCCAGCTTCAAAATAAATAAATAAAGTTATGAAAATTAGTAAGTGCCATCTCCACAAAGTAATAAAAATAGTGGCGTTCATTAAAACGTTGGCATACCTTTGATACACTTCCATCATTTCCCTTCCTCGCTCTTGCCCCTCCTATTTTTTTATTTATTAATTTATTTATTTATTTATTTATTTATTTATTTTGGTTTTTTGAGACAGGGTTTCTCTGTGTAGCTTTGGAGCCTATCCTGGCACTCACTCTGGAGACCAGGCTGGCCTCGAACTCACAGAGATCCACCTGCCTCTGCCTCCCGAGTGCTGGGATTAAAGGCGAGCGCCACCAACGCCCGGCGCCCCTCCTATTTTTTAACCCGCATAAGTTTGGCAAGTAGTTCGAACACAGGACTTCCTTAGTAAAGAGTTGAAAGTCATTTCAGGAAAGCAGGTGATGCAGCTGCCAATGCTGACCCATGTCTATTGCTACTGCCTGGAGTAACAGCTGAAGGCATTCTTTTCTTGAAGAACTGGCTCCCAACAGACTGGTCCTCTTGGGAGAGCCACACTGAACAGAGTGACAATCATTTACTTCTGATTCTTGTCCCAGGTTTCAAATAAAGAAAGGATAAACTTAGGCCTCCAAGAAGGGGAAAGGTCAAGAAAGAAAAAAAGAAGTAAAGTGAAAGGGAGGGGAGAGAATGAGAGACACAGACAGATCGACAGAGAGAGAGAGAGATTTGGAGAATCTAAATCTTGAAGGACATCTTTGCCTCCACTCTGCCCCCAAAAGAAATTTGATAGTCTAGGAATTGAACTGTGCTTGGGGCCTAACCAGACGTGGATGTGGAGTAGAAAAGGCAAATCCACAGCAGATTGTCCTTGAGATGTTTCTGGAAAATTCTCTCATTACTTACTGATTATAATAAACAGCTCATAATCTCAATGTAAACTGCTTCTGATGTCTGCCGCTTAATACTGAGCTGCTATATTTAGCATCACTAGGGAAATAAATTTAGCCCTGGCCAACACTGGCATTAAAAAACCCAAAGGGGCTTTAGGAAATTCCCCTAGGCCACTGATACCTTAAGTGAGTCAGTGCTGAATTAAGTCCCCGATGATGAGATGTGAAAGCTAGAGGCCAACCACCTATGGCTAAAGGAGAAATGCCTGGGATTACCTTGAAAAATCAGCCCATCACACATCCTATTCAAATTGCATCTTGGTGCATATAAAAAGACGAGAGTATAAATTCACTAAGAAGATTAAGAAAGCAGGGGCACAGGATGCCAGTGGAGGGCTTGCTCACCAATCCATTCCTTTCCCTGTTATAAAGAGGGATTGCATTTTTTATGTTCCTCCCAAGAGTATGTCTTGTCCTGCCTAGGACAGCAGAGATGGGTACTGTGCACTCAGGATGCTCTGGTAAATGGGCTTAGTATACACCCTTACTCTGAGAGTGACTCTCTTGGTCTAAGGCTTCACAGGGCACAGCTATGCTACCTGGAGAGGAACTGTTTATGGGAAGAGAGAGGATCAGTACAAAGGAGATGGTTTGGGTGAAGTTGTTTTAGAGGTAGATGTGAAAAAGTACAATGGCATCTGTGTATGAAAATATCATAATGAAACCCATTATTCTCTGTCTCTGTCTCTGTCCCGCCTACCCACCCCACCCCACCCACCCACCCTCTCTCTTCTCTCCTCTCTCCCTTCTCTCTCTCTCTCTCTCCCTCTCTCTCTCTCCTCTCTCTCTCTCTCTCTCTCTCTCTCTCTGTGTATGTGTGTGTGTGTGTGTGTGTGTGTGTGTGTGTTCTTGTGGGAGTAGGTTCAAACCAAGTAGGCTCTAGGTATCCTCCTATCTCATTCTCTTTAGAACTAGGATTACAAGGTCTTGCTACCATATCCAACCTTTTTACATAGGTTCTAGGAATCAAACTCAAGGCTTCAGACTTGCAAGGCAAACTTTTTACCAACTGAGCCATCTTCCCACTGGTGAAACCCATGATCGTGTATGTTAATTCAATGTTTTGTTTTACGAGGACTAGTGTTCCTCTGCATGTAAGTGCACCATGTGTGTGCCCAGTACCCACAAAGGCCAGAAGAGGGTGTCAGATCCTCTGGAACAGGACTTACAGACTATTGTGAGCCACCCATTTGGGAACTGAACTCAGGTTCTTAACTGCTGAGCCATCTCTCCAGTCCCTCAAACAATTACTATTTTAAAAGTTCAGTCTGGCCTTATTTAGCAAGGTAACAATCAAACTGAAAATAGACCCAGTATTATCAAAATGGATATAATCTCTCAATGACCATTGCTTACCCTCTGTTGGATACAAAATGTTTATTGTCATAAGAACTCACAGTATGGCAATAAAGCTTTAGCTTTCTGTCCCTATGACAAGCGTGTGAAACTCTTAAGTCTGAGAAGACCATATTCAAGAAATGTGTTTTAGTTTTAGTTAATAAAGCAAACATATTTCCGAATTGGAAAAGCCTCTGTCCAGACCAAGGCTGATTCTTAAAGAGAGGTGAAGTCTCAGGAAATAGAAATGTTAACATATGCATTGATATTGTGGACAGCAACCTGAGACTAAGTTTGCATAACCGTGGGTGAGTCAGAGAAGCAACACCAAGCTGCCATCTTCATGCCCAAAGGACAGCAGGCTTTATGCTTCCGGGTGTCCAAATAGTATTTTGAAATTTTTTTACCTCTATTTTTATTTTAAATCTATTAGTATTCTGACTGCACGCGTGACTATGAACCGCATGCATAGAGGCCCATAGAGGGGGTTGGATCCCCTGAACTGGAGTTACAGAAAGTTGTAAGACACCATGTAAATGCTCTGAAAGAAGGGCCAGTGTTCTTAACTGTTGTGATGTTTCTCCAGTCCACTCCAATAAGGATTTTGAACACTTATTTAAACCTGTTAGAGAGGACACTACTTCAATTTTCAATGAACTTTAACTATAGTTAAATGAAATCATCTTGATTTTTCACCTAAATCATTGACTCTAACAATGTCCTTAATTTTGCTTTGCGTTACATACCATTCAGCAAAGTGAAGCAACAGCTCAGTTAGAAATGACATCATAGGGTGACAAGATGGTTGAGCAGGTAAAGACACTTGTAGCCAAGGCTAACCTAAGCTTGATCCTTGGGACTCACATGGTCTACCTAGGAGAGAACTAACTCCAGTAAGATGTCATCTGACCTACACATTCACACTGTGGGACATGAACACATACATATATATCTACATGCACTTGTGTGTGCATGAGCCTGTGTACACATATACACAAACAAATAAATACTGTTTAAATAATATAATACCAGTGCTGGGCTCCACTCAGAAGCAATCAAATCAGAATTTCTGGGGATTAGCTGACCCTGACTGTAGGCAATGCTGAGACTCCCAACCTTCATGCTTGTCACTGATGAGGAAATCAGTACTTAGAGGGTAAGATGCCTTATCTACTTCCTGCCTACATATGCTGCCAAGACTACAGAGGAAGCGCCTGCCAATAAACAGCAAGACACAGTAATTCCCACTGGAAACTGCTGCAAAGAGAAGCAATGAGGCCACCAGCCACAGAAGAAAGCCCTTGCTGCCTGCCCAGGGTGAGGATTGCAGAACTGCAAATCCCACTTAAACCCTCCCTCACTGGGCAGTGTTTGTACCAGCAAGCTGGATTTGCCAAAATACAGCTTGGAAGTTTCTGACTAAAAGTCGAAACTTGAGGGGAAGCAGCATAAGACAAAAATTCTGAAATTCCAAAAGTAGGAGAGGAAAAAAAAGTCATAATTTCCTTGGGAAGTAGTTTCACCATCTTAACTTTTGTACTTCTTAATACTTCCCTGTAAAGTTTCATTGTTATCTGCATACAGATATGTCTGTTTGAGGGCTAGTAGCTGAAATTACTATTACCTGGTGGTAATTACCACAAATCCCATGCCCTCATTTCCATATTTTTACCATCATCATCCCTGCAAATAAAGCAGGGGCTAACAATTATTTTAAATGGGGTCTTTTTTACCTGAAATTCTTACCTTTGACTTAACAAGTTTTGGGCTATTGGTTGATTCTCATTGAAATCAATGGTAAATTCTAGTTTCCTTTCTTTCCCCAGGGCTCCTCTCCAGGCTCACTCACTACTCCCACCCACTCTTTCCTAAGGTTTTGATGTTCTAATTTGCTCCTGGGGTACACATTTGCCTTCTTTGGTTTAATTAATCAATATTCCCTTCTGACAAAGGAAGGGGAAACACACATCTAATGCGTGAAGTTGATCATCGTGCTTCCCCCACTGTGACCCTCACTTGAAATTTGTCTTGAGCCTTATCAGCCTGCTCCCTTTTCTGCCTTACCATTTGCATATCAAATATATCATTGTAGGCAGGCTGCTCACAAGCATGGCCTGCAGACGGCTACAGACCCAGATGTCCACTGGAGCCACAGAGGAACATTTGTAAACCCACAGCGATTAGAGATGAATGAAGGCCAGGGGATTACTTTGTGCTCTTATTTGCTCTCTCCTCCAGAAATTGAGACCTTTGAGGTGTCCCATCTTTATACTTTCAATGTATTATTTATTTGTAATTTTTAACATATTTAGTCTTCCTGTAAAATAAGAATAGTAAAAATAAGATATCCAGCATTTACGTGAGTTGTGGTGCTGTGTGTGTGTGTGTGTGTGTGTGTGTGTGTGTGTGTGTGTGTGTGTGTGAGTGTGTGTGTGTAGGTAAACTCAAGTGTCATTCTCAGGTGCTGCCCATGTTGATTTTAAGGCAAAGACACTTGGCTTGCAGGTCATCGACTAGACTAACTGGTCACTGAGTCCCAAGGAGCCACTGTCTTCACCTCTCCAGCACTGGGGTCGAACTTGGGTCCCCATGCTTGTTCAGCACTTTACCAACAGAGCCACCTCCTCAGCCTCTAGACTTTCAGTTTCTTGTCAGGCAGATCTTGCTGGCCACTGACAGTGACTGGAGTGATTCTCATGGGGTGACAAAATACCAATGTTTCATTACAGATAATTAGGGCATGTTGCAATAGTGGGTGTGTCTTCGGGGTATTAACTAACTTCCCTTGAAATGATTTTCCCAGAAACCAGGAATGGGCTGATGGAAGCTTTGGGTTCAAATCAACTCTGATCATCCCCATTTTGCAGGAATTGGGGAACTGCATTTACTAAATTATGAGTGCCTCCATAATTCTATCTGCTTCCTTCCTATTCCCCCTTATTGCATTTTCCATCCCACTCCCTTCCCAGAACTCACCTGTTACCTTATACTTGACATCCTGTGTTGATTGGATTACTCAAATGTATTATTCAAATCTATGATAGGGTGAAAAATATTTTAAAGATTTTAGAACCGTATTCCAAATCTCTGCTGCCCATGTGACCCCCTTATCTAAAGAGCACTTTAGAGATGGGGTCTCTGGCATTTGAAAGCATATTCACCACCAAAAGCCTGCCTAAGGCTTATGTCTGGCTTTTAAGATCTCTGCACAGCCCTAGAAACAAGAGTAAGAGGAAAATAATACCGTCATTGGATACATCAATTATGGTCCTAGAAGTAGCATTGTCTCCTTTTGAAAACCACCAAACTATTACAGTGTAAAGGCACATGTCTGCTCTATTCAGTTTACTAAATGGATTAGGCAGGGGCGTTGGAAAACCATGTTGTGATACTTTATCTCGGGTGCTATTATCCAGAGAATTATTACATGATGGAAGGCAAGAGCACCTAATTTGGAGGATGAAGGCCTGTGTCTTATCTCAACTTTGCCACCAATTAACCATCTGCCAATTGAGTAAGCTGGACTCTACACAAGGACAACCATATCTCCATCTGTAGTGTGTGACTTTTGGACCACATGCATTTGAGGGAGTTGAATACCACTCTCAGAAAACTACTGTTACAAGATGGCTCTCTCTCTCTCTCTCTCTGTCTCTGTCTCTCTCTCTCTCTGTCTCTGTCTCTCTCTCTCTCTCTCTCTCTCTCTCTCTCTCTCTCTCTCTCTCTCTCTCTCTCTCTCTCTCTCTCTGTCTCGGAGATCTGCAATAAGTCTCACCATTTCAGATACTTTCTTAATGGGCCAGTGAGATCGATAAGCTGGTAAGGGTGCTTGCTGGCAAACTTGAAGATTTGAGTTCTCTCCTTTTGTTCTCCAACCTGCACATGCATCTACATCACACACACACACACACACACACACTACATCAAACAAATGAAACTATTATGATCTTGAGATAGACTAATAATACCTTACAAAAAAATGCCAATTGAATTGCTTATGTTGCTTTCCCAATATAATATAGCAAAAACTCCTCTGGTTGTCCAAACTGTTACACAAAAAGTTTTCTAACTGGCTGCTGTGATTTAGATATGAAAAATCCTGCATAGACTCATGTTCTACACTAGGTCCCTAGCAAATGGCACTATTTTGGAAGATGGTGGAACCTTTTAGACATGGTGTTCATAGGGAGGATAAATGACTAGAGTGGTGAGCCCTGAAGGCTACAGGCTGATCTAGCTCTCAGTCAGATGCCCCACATTCCTGTTGCCCTTGACAGGAGCTGGCCAACTGCCGTGCCTTTCTTGCCATGAGGAACTGTTCACTCTGAACTCTGAGCCCAGAAAAACCATCTCCCTTAAGTTGCCTCTTTCTGTGATTCCGCCCCAGCAATGAGAAAAAAATGAGTAACGTAGGCTTTTTCAACTCTACTTGGACCCACCCAGGGTAGGGTATGCCAGGTCACCTGTCAATGCCCTGACAGAAAACTGAAAGACCTTCTAAACTGCCCAGTCTGGATTCAGGCCCCTGGTGCCTCTTCTTTCTACCTTTGTGACTTTATTGATATAATTTCACTTTTCCATATTCCAGTTCCTTCATCTACAAAGCTAATATAACAATGTCTACTTCAGAGGCTCATTATGAAGACTGAATGACTTAATAAAATATAGCAGTGCTGAGGATGTAGCTGAGTTGGCAGGGAACTTACCTAATATACACAGAACCTGCATTTGATCCCCAGCAACACATACCATAGTGCCTACCTGTAACCCTACCAACTCTGAAGGTGCAGGCAGACTTCAAGGTCATCCTTGAGTCCTGAGCTACATAATAATTCTGAGGCCGACCTGGGCTACATGAGAGCTTATCTTAAAATAAAATGCATAGCAAGTTGCTTAGCATCTTGTAAGTGCCATGCAAGGTGTCATATCCAACTTTTATTAAATACAACAGTCTGGAGGAAGAAGGAGGAGGTGATGTGGGGGACCAAAGTGGACAACATCTCATCAAATCCCCCAATAAAATAAAACTTGTTATATGATTCTTATATTTTATAGATGAGTATATCAGAGGTCTGAGTGGTAAAGAATTTGCCTAATTTTTCAGCCAGTAAGATGAAAAATAAATTATCTTAAACTTGGATATCCTTGCTTCTAAAATTTAAAAGTCTCTTTTCTAAATCACGCAGCTTTCAGGCGAGAAAGGGAATAAATTCCCACCATTTGTGGTGAGGAAATGAAGTATACAAACCAAAACAATTCCTGGGATCCTATAGGATGACTCAAGTTAGAAAGTAACCTCAATGCTGTTACCCATCTCCATGATGTGTTAACTGCTGAACCTTAAAGGAAGAAAGACCTATGAAATGGGGGAAGCAAGCCTGTAGATGGCTCAGTGGGCAAAGAAAATTGCTACCAAGATTGACACCTGTGTTTGATCCCCAGGAACCATATGGTATAGGGACAGACCCAACCTCTCTGTAGCTTGTCCTCTGACCTCTGTATGTCTGCCCACCCCCACTCTCACATGAATGTACACAAAGTAAATGGGAAAAAAGTAACTGTAAACATTTAAAAGAAAAATGGACAAATAAATATATCTTGATATTTATCTAGTTATGATTTTAAAAGATTATTTCATGTTTAAATTAACTACCTACCACCGTGTATGCGACTTTACAGAGATTTGCCTCCAGATTACATTTTTAGAGAATCATAGTTCTGAAGGCATTTTAGAGGTCAAATTAATTCTCTTGCCTCCAGAAAGGATTGGATCAAAATAATTTCCAAATGATAATCCCTATCCTATTCTACTTTTATATACTCAGAGAGTAGACATTCTATGATTTTTTATTTAAAAATTCAAATATTAATGACATATTTAAAATGCCATAATGTGCCATAATACACAAGGACATTTTTGAAAATAAAAACACATTAGTCAAATAAAACAGTGAGTGAGGGGAAAAATAGGATGAGAAGATGAATTGATTCTTCATGATAGTGTAGAGTACCATGCATTAAAACTGAAAATCAGGACTAAGGACTTGGGGAGGTAATTTATTGGATATTAATCTTCCATTTTAGCAGGCAAGGCACAACTTTACTTCGATATGTCTGCTGCATCCAAAGTTTTAAAATATGGGGTCAAAAATATATCCCTGCCACACAGCCCACTCTGCTTCGTTCATCTTATCGCTCAAACTGGTTTTCACAGCAGTGTCAAAGATGATGGAGCTTAGAGAGATTTCCGTTTTGCAAGTAAAAAAAGGGCAGACAGGAGGTGCACAGCCTGCAGTGTACTCAAATGGAGCAGCCAGCTGCCTAATTCCCATCATCAGAGCCTGTCCTGAGATCACAGGGCATCTGATTGAGCAGGCAACTTGCAAGGAAATGGAGAAACGCATGGGAGATTTCTCAGCCTTGCAATTCTCCATTTGGGCTCAGGGAGTGAGAGGAGGGATGGGATAAGCTCTCTGACTTAGCTAGGAGGAAACAATCTCCATCTCTAGGAGTTTATAGTGATGAGAAATTCACACCACAGTCCACAGAAGACTTATTTTAACTTGGGTAGAAGATAAACCATCTTATCAGTCTGGACAAACAAAGTGGTACCTCCAACAGCTTGCACTTGGGGCCCACTACATCACAGCTCTATTCTTGGAAATCCTGGTCCAGCTTTCTTCACTTTGAGATGTGGATACAGTAGGATGAATGAAAACACAGCACAGGATACACTGCCTACCTCAAAAAAAAAAAAAATGATTGTGTTTTTGGCAAATGTTGAACTTTGAATGCTATTTCTCCATTACCAGAGAGTCAGTTCATGTTGAGGCCTTTCCTTTCTGAGGAAGAGAAGCAAATGATTATTGATCCCTGGGAGAGCAGCAAAAACTAATTTGCCAAGTGCAAAATAGATAATAATAGTAATAGTAGAAAATTCCAAAGTTACTGAAATGCTAAGTGCCAAAGAATCCTTGGTTCTGACACTTCCTGCTCCTCCACCAATGCTTGTTGGGAAAACAGTGTCTTAGAAGGACATTCTGGAGTGTTCCTACTTTTTATTTAAGGTCTGCAGGATCTTTCTATAAGTAGAAATTCAAATGGAAAGTTGAATGAAGGTGAGAACAAGTGATCTGCTTGAATCACCTTAGTGCTGACGACCGTATCTCCTTCTCACCAGTCTCACCTCCACTATAAAAATGGTCATGTCTGTCATTGAAAGGCAATACTCCCATCAATGCAGACAAAAAATAGCTCAAGTTTACAAAGTGATAAACAATCTCCTATGAGTCCTGAAAAGGTAGAGGAGTGGGACTATTTATATCTTAGACTCTATTTTAAACAAGAAAAAAAAAAAAAAGGTAAAGAGTGCTGTTTCTTTTCCTAGCCTTAGGTTCCACTATGTTCTTTGTATCCCTCAAATTACAAAATTCATATTCCTAAGCATTAACGGTATTACTTGCTGGGAACTTCTGACTCACATTGCCATAAGTAAAAATAAATAAATGAATCTTTCCAATGCAGAGGACACTCAAACTGCCTATCTCAAAATTAGCCTATATTTCAATATGACCTATTTGTATATACAAAGGCCAGCTTTGGAGAGATTTCTCAGTTCATGGATACTTTCCAGGTCGCACATACTTCTTCCTTCAGAATGTCTCCTTGGTTTCCCAAATATCCTAACTCTCTTTGCAATAGACAAGACTTCCAAGAGCTGTTAGTACAGTACACAAATATGGCTGTGCCCTAGAGGGCCAGGCACTTTATAGCCTGGTCCTGAGCTTTAACTCAGATCCATTTGTCAGGTTACTAGAGTGGACCCTTGAGTAATAGAGACACAAGGTAGGTAAATTCCAACAGGTTAGGGACATAACTACTCTGTCCCCTGGCAAGGAAGACATAGAACTAAAAGAATCTTTGAGATACCTGACCCAAACTGAAGTCAAGCTTGAACCTTGGGTTCCTGGGTATTGGTGAGCCTGGGCTGGTTGTGAACTCTTGGGTGTGTCCACAGTCCCCAGTACAGAAGATGGAGGCAAAAGCTCTATGATGGAATCCCACCTCTGCCACTTCTAAAGATAGCCCCTTCCTGTACTTTGCTGTCCTCATCTACAAGATGGGAATTATGGAAGTATCATTTCCTAGAAAAGTTGAGAGAATGAAGCAAATTAACTGTGTTCAGGCTTGAGGGAGGCACATGACGATTAAATGAAAGGTAGTGGCTGCTCTCAGTATCTGGTGTCAAGTATTACCAGCTAGAACTGCATGTTTTCAAGCACACGCAGTACACATTCGAGCACACAAACACACACTTGAACACACACATGCCTGAATATTCACACACCAAAAGAAGGTTGAAATAATATGGAAAGAAAATAAATGACTATGTCTCCGCCATGGAAATTATGGCTGACTTTTTTTCAAATATTTTTTCTTTATACATTTCCTAAATATCCTACAATAAATATAGTTTTACCAAAATAATTTGTAAAATACTGATTGTTTTATATAAAAGGATGATGCTTTAGATTTTATTTATGACAAAAATGAAAGCAAAAAACAATGTTCACTAATAAATATTAGTACAGTACAGCTCTAATTCTATACTATCATTATGTACTACAATTGAAAACTATGTGCTGCTATCTGTAATAGCCAGAAACTGGAAGCAGCCTAGATACCCCTCAACCGAAGAATGGATGGAGAAAATGTGGTACATTTACACAATGGAGTACTACTCAGCAGAAAAAAACAATGGAATCTTGAAATTTGCAGGAAAATGGATGGAACTCGAAGAAACCATTTTGAGCAAGGTAACCCAATCACAAAAAGACAAACATGATATGTACTCACTTATATATGGATTTTAGACATATAGTAAGGGATTACCATCTGATAATCCACACTGCCAGAGAAACTAGTAAACAAGGAAGAGCCTAAAAGAGACAAACTTTGTCCCCTGGAGAAGGGGAAAGGGTCACCATCCCCTGAGCAAACTGAAAACATGGGAAGAGGGGGGAGGAAGCTACGAGACTGAGAAGGGAAGAAAAGGAAGGATGCAGAGGTCATGAGGAAGTAGAAATTTTGAGTCAGGTGTAGATTAGAAGAAAGGACATATGATAGGTCGGATTTTAGTTGGGGGGGTGGTAGAGGAGGAAGGGAGGGAGAAGGGAACTGGGATCGTCATGTAATTCAATCTTGTTTGTAATTCAAATATATAAAAAATAAAAAAAGAAATGGAATAAAGGGAATAAAAAATGTTTAAAAAAACTATGTGCTATAAAGGGCATATTGGCATAAAAGAATCATAATGTTGCATATAAAAATTAACTTGAACAAAATTTAATTTCTTGTTTGTTAAAAAAAAATAATATTTTTGCATGGCTATAAATAGCATATGTGTGTATTCTAAAAATGTTATCCATAATTATTCCCACTGATAGATTGTAGATATTCTAAAAATGTCAACTATAATTATTTCTACCTAGAGACTGTAGATATTCTTAATTTCCTCTGTGTAGTTTTGTGGGTTTTTAGTTCTTCAGTAGTAGACTTTTGTAGATTTTTAAATGGAAGAAAATGCTAAATATTATTGAAAATTAAGAAAAACCACAACATTGTAGTTTCAAAAAAAGATGGAGCAGTCAATGCTTTGGCAAGGAATAATATGGCAATAAAAGGCCACTAACAGCAACACTCTGCCCGAAAAACAATTCCTAACAGCTGTGCTTAGGAGTTAACTTTCTTAATAAACTAAGAAAATGTCTAGAGAAAAATTAGAGCTGAGCCCAGGTATAAAAATGAACTTCCTCAGACCTAGCATAGACACTAAAAGACAAGCATGTAGACAGAAGCATCACCTGGCTTGCTCTCCCTAGTCTTACACTTCACTTTACTTGAATGTTAAAGAATAAAGAAAGAGTCAGTGAACACACCTAACAGTAAGGAAGTCAAGATGGTAAATACAGCAGGTGACTTTGATTCATGAACAAACCCCACCAAAACCCTCTGTGGTGACTACATTGGGACCTAAAAAACAGTAGAATAAGATCACCTTAATGTCATTCGGCATTATGCTCTCACTCTACATCTAAAAATGTGAATGAGGTAAGATCAAAATGTATTGAATTCACAAGAGGGTGGCAACTTTTAAAATGTATTTTTATTTATTCTTTGAGAATGTCATGCATGTATACAATGTATTTTAATCATATTCATCCCACATTCCCTTTCCCAATTCCTCCCAGGCCAACCCCACCATGACCCCCTCCCGACTTCATGCTCTCTCTCATTAGTATTAGAATTAATAGTATTATCATTAGTATTATTACCCATGGAGTGCAGTTAGTTCTGTCTATATGTGTTCTGGTGTAGGGTAAGCCGCATGGACAACCTACCAGGGGCCACATTCCTGGAGAATACTAACTTTCCCCGGCCCCCAGCAGCCATTAACTGCCTGGCTCTTCAACTGGGGGTGGAGCTCTGAAAGCCCCTCTTGCAAGCATGCTGAAATTTTGACTGTCTTGATTTTGTGTAAATATTATGCAGGGAACCACAGCCACTATGAGTTGATGGATGCAATGGCCTTCCACGTGCCGACTACTGGCCCCTAAAAATCCTTTCTATCTTCCTTGATGTTCTGAGGAAAATTTTAGAGTAAAAAATTTTAAGATTTATTTTATTATGTGATTCATGTGCACATGTGTATATCTGTGTGTGGGTGTGTGTTCATGAATGCAGGTACCCATGGTGACCAGAAGCATCAGATACCCCCAGAGCTGGAATTGCAGGCAGTTGTGAGTTCCCTGACATAGGTGCTATGAACCAAACCCTAGTCTTCTTCAAGAACAGTATAGTCACTCTTAAGCACTGAGCTGTCTCTCCAGATACCTGAGAGCAGCAATCTTTATATAGTGTTCATTTACAGAAAAATCTCACCCCCTCAGAACCATGAAATAATATTAATGATGCCATTCTTAAAAACAAAGACAGAAAGGGCCTGACATATCTTTTCACCCAAAAGCTTTTGTTACAGGCTTGTTTCCCAGGGAAGTACTCTTGGAAGCCAGTGGAGCATTTCAGAGACAGGACATCAAAAGACATGTTCAGGTCGTGGGGGCATGTCCATGAAGGGTACAGTGGGACGCTCATAGTGTGCTTCTGTAAAACTGTGTCACCACAGACCCCAAAACAGGGAATCCAACAAATCATGGACTGACACTTCTAAAACAGAGAGCCAAAATAACCCTTTTGTTGTTGT